>NC_044322.1:186978448-187632426 GCF_007399415.2 Gopherus evgoodei
ACCACTGCAATTGCCACATCATGCAGTAAATGGCTTTATATACTAGTTCTAAGATATATACTGTGAGCTTTTTCTTAAGAAATCTGCATTTGAGTCAAGCACTTCTCATGTAACTTGTACTATTATTTTGGTCACTTTCTTGTCCTTGTGGATCTCTCTTGTACTAAATGGAATCTTCACCAGGTTATCCCTAGTTTTCTTAGAAAAGTCTTATCTGACTTCGTGTCTGGCCTCTTTCCCAATTGCCTTTAACGCTCTATAATTCCTCTACTTTGCTGCTTATCTTCTGATTTCTCATGTTCTGTCCCTAGGGGAAAAAATCTATATCCCCTTTATTTTCTAAGACATACATGCGAAATAATTCTGTATTTTTTGTAGTCCTCTCACGTTATCTCTCTGCTATTCTGAAGAGAACTGAACTTTCCCTACATCACTTGTCTGCTGAGTCTATATTTAAAATAATCACTTTACTATCTGAGACATTCTGTGTGTTTGATTCTCATTTTTGTTCCTTTAGTACAAAAGAATGGGTGTCAGGGGACTAACGAAGCTAGGAAACTACAAATGAAGTGTTGTATGGTTTTGCAGGCAACCTGGCTGCATCTACCGTTATATCTTGAATAATGTTTCCACTAAATGTCTGTACTTCTAGGTGGAAAAGAATGTAAGTGAGATTTTTTTTTTTTGGTTGATTAAAGTAGAAGTGTGTGTATGAGAGAGATGACTAGTGAGAGAGATGACTAGTAAGAGAAAAGAAAAATGGGAACTTGAAGAAATAGGATTCTACTATTGTCTGTTTGGTCTGTGGACTTCAGCCTGTGACCTGTGAACATCTTTGTAAAATGAATTATTTATTCTATAATATGTTGGTGTAACATGACAGGCTAGCCTAAAAGAAAAGGGCAAGTGAGAATCTGATACTGTTCACGGGAGTCTGTCCAATAACCAGTTCAGATGCCTTGGGTTTTGTTTCTTTGTTTGCATTTTTATCAGTGTATGCAAGAGAGCATATGTGCACAGTTGTACATATGTACATAGGCACTAAAGTTGAAGAGAAAAAATGTGTTATATCATTTTTGTAAGTTGATATGTTACAAGTGTTTTTTTTTTCAGCTAGCTAGTGAAAAGTAACAGAGAAACAAGTCAGGAAGGGTGATTATTTTTGAATTATAGTGTACTTTAGTAGCAGATCATGGGCTCAGAGGGCTGTGTGTCCTTCCACAGCCCTAAGAGCAGACCAGGGATTGAATTGTGACTCAGCAAGTCACCATGATTCCACCCTTGCTCTGTGGGGGAAGTTAACTGTGCCAGCCTTTTTACTTGGCTCAGATTACTTACCTGTATGCACAAGCAATGCTGTTCTGAATAATGCATTTGAGAGGTAGACTCAAGACTATGCCCATCTCCGGCTCATTCTCTCTCATACTGTGATCTGGGGCTTAGACAGCCCACAGAGGGCATAAGAAAGGTATTGGCCAAGTGGAGTTAGGCTTTATGCTCAACTTGATATCAATTCTGTTTATCTGTATGTAATGTGATAACTTGGAACACTGCATATAATCAATACCAACATTTAAAAAAATATATTGAATAGAAAAAAAAAAGGAACAATCGGTTGCATACGTATGAAATGGGAAATGCCTACGTAAGAGTACTGTGGAAAGGGATCTGGGGGTCATAGAAGATCACAGCTAATATGATTCAACAGTGTATTGCTGTTGCAAAAAAAAAAAGCAAACTCATTCTGGGATATATTAGCAGGAGTATTGTAGCAAGACATGAGAAGTAATTATTCAGCTCTACTCTGCACTGATTAGGCCTCACCTGGATAATTGGGTCCAGTTCTGGGCACCACGTTTCAAGAAGGATGTGGACAAATTGGAGAAAGTCCAGAAAAGAGCAACAAAAATGAAAAAAGGTCTGGAAAACATGACCTGTGAGGAAAGATTGAAAAAATTGGGTTTGTTTAATCTGGAGGAGAGAAGGCTGAGAGAGGACTTGATAACAATTTTCAAGTACATGAAAGGAGGTAGAAAAATTGTTGTTCTTAACCTCTGAAGATAGGACAAGAAGCAATGGGCTTAAACTGGAGCAAGGGCAGTTTAGGTTGGACATTAGGAAAACTTTCTAACTGATTAAGAACTGGAATAAATTGCCCAGAGAGGTGGTGGAATCTTCATCATAAGGGATTTTTAAGAGCAGGTTAGACAAACACCTGTCAGGGGATGGTCTAGATAACACTTAGTCCTGCCTTAAGTGCAAGGGACTGGACTAGATGACCTCTTGAGGTCCCTTCCAGTTCTATGATTCTGTGAAACATCATTCAGTCCCAAACTAAACTGTTTCATTTGCAAGCTTCTTTAAAATTTTACTTTTATTACTATTTTAAATTTTTATTGCTTTTCCTAGATATACAAAAAATAAGTACACACATGACCAACATCTTGTTGTGTTCCTGAGTACTTCATGGCATTTCCAATAGAATTATACAATTTTATAACATGTCAAAGGTGCAAAACCAGACAATACTACGCAATACATTAGAGTGGAGGTTACTGTAATATAATAATACATGTACATGAAGAGGGAGGAGACAGAAAAGGAAGACAGTTTGAGTGCTTAAAAATGGCAGATCTCTTCCAATCTCAGTATATTTTATCAAAATGTATCTAGAAGCTGGTCTAAGTATCTTTGCATTAATATACCTGATTTTTATGGTGATAAGCTATTCTTTCTTTTTCTGCTAACCCAGTCAGATCCGACGACCTTTCATCTACCCTGGGCATAAAACTATCCTTCCATTTTTGTAAAATAATTCACTTGGTGATCATTGGAGACCTCAAAATTAAAAGTCTTTGTGGCAGAGTTAATAGAAAAGTATCCTATGATGATAACTTTCAGCAGAAGTTTGGCTGTTGAAGTCAAGCACCATTTTAACTATAATGTCCACCTCTTTTCACAGTTGTCTGACTGTTGGACATTGTCATAGTGTATATATCAGGGTCCATATTTCTCTACAAAGGTCAGAGGACAAGGTCTTTGTCTTATGCAACTGCTGCAAAGTCCAATACATTTTGAATATAATCTTCTGTTGTTTTGAGCGTTGCCTGAGATCCACAGAGGCATTTTTAACATTACATAATATGTTCTGCCATTGGGATTCTTCTGAGAGCTGTCACAAATCTCCTTCCCAAACTTTCAGAAAGAACGCTAGGCTAATGGAACTCCTGTTTATTAACAAAGCCCATGTAGTAGACATGGGCCTGCGGAGTTTATGAAACAATTTCAAAAGTTCTCAATAGTTCTGGTGGTTTTTGGCAGTTCTGTGGCATCTGGACCAAACTAATAGGTAGCAAGACAGTGTGGATTAAATTGGTACTTGTTAGCTACCAATTTTGTAAAGCTTTGTAAAGCTTCCAGATCCTTTGTAAAGCAACCACTGTAGTCATCTTATTTTTCTTCACTGGACAAAAAGAGGAGCCCAAGAGACCTCCTAGGGCAGTGGTTCTCAACCAGGGATATGTGTATTCCAGGAGGTACAATAACTCATCTAGATATTTGCCTTGTTCAGTGTTTCTCAACAGTTGTGGGATGGGTTTTGGGGGAGCTGGGTCGCAAAGGCTTGCATTTGGGGATGGCAAGCAGGGCAATTGCTCAGGGCCCCACAAAGCTGAGTTACATGCTTCAACTCCAGATGTAGGAGCTCGGGCTTCAGGTACACTGAAATGTAAGTGGAATATAAATATTGTAATCAATTGATTTTATATTTATATGTTAACTATGAAAAAGTAAACAATTTTTCAGTAATAGTGTTCTGTGACACTAATGTGTTTTTTATTATGTCTGATTTTGTAAGGAAGTAGTTTTTCAGTGAGATGACACTTGGGGTAGGCAAGACGAATCAGACTCCTGAAAGGGATACAGTAGTCTGGAAGGGTTGACAGCCACTGTGCTAGGGGATTCAGACGCATTAATGTTTAGTTTTCACCCATGTAGATATAATAGTGTTAGCATGCTAGAATTAGTCTGAGGTCTGTGACATGATACAAGCATAATAGTAATGTTATAGGTTTGGGTGCTTAAACACTTCCAGTCCCTATAGACAAGTAGGGAGGGGAATTTTTTAAATCATAGTTGTGGATGTTGATCCGTGCCCCACAGGAAGGCTTTCATAATGCTGTTAAAATTTCTTAAAATGAGTCAGGACTTTATACAGCAGGCTTCTTGGAATATAGTGGAGTCGAGGCAGAATACTCACTTTCATTGTGTTAACCCCTCCCTACAGGCTCAGGGTTAGTGGATGCCCCCTATTTGTGTCACTAACCATTTGAGAGAGTACAGGATCTAGGTGTATCTTCACCAGTTTGTTAATATTCTTGGTGCTCTTATACCTAAGAACTTGATTGCATCAGTTTGCCTAAGGAAATTCCATTTTTTAAAAATGAAATGGAAGTACATTTTGAATTGAAAAGCCATTTTGAATAAAAAAAATCAAAACATTTCATTTTTTTCTGAACATTTGAAAAATGTTACTGAAACAATTCAATAGATTCAGCACAAATTTGTGGAATTTGACCCAAATCTGCATTTTTCAGGAAAAAAAATTCTACTCATTAGTAGTTCTGTAAGACTTTTAATCAGAGAGAGGGTAAAAGATTTGGAGCAAAATACTGTCCCATATCTTCACCCATCTGATAAAGCAAACCAAACTTCCATGCCTTTTTCTCAGTTGATTTCTCCAACACTACTTACATTCCCATTCTCATCCTAATCCTTCTCCCAGCAGATTCCTGCCCCCATTTCCTGTCAATACCTGATCCTTTCTCACCTCTGTAATTTAAGTAAGGCTTTGCAGTTCTGGAGGCCTTTGTAATGGGACATGGTAGGCTGTTCATGGCAAATTTTTCTGGCATTTTGTGTGTTTTACCATGTCTAATACCCCAGGATGTGCAATTTAATCTTTGAGAGCACACACTCTAGAGAGAGAGATGAAAAGAAACAGGAAAGCAATAAAAGGCCAGAAAAGTTTACGAGTAGCCTACCAGATCCATAGACTCATAGACTTTGAGGTCAGAAGGGACCATTATGATCATCTAGTCTGACCTCCTGCACAATGCGGGCCACAGAATCTCACCCACCCACTCCTGTAACAAACCCCTAACCTATGTCTGAGTTATTGAAGTCCTCAGATTGTGGTTTGAAGACCTCCAGCAAGTGACCCATGCCCATGCTGCAGAGGAAGGCGAAAAACCTCCAGGGCCTCTGCCAATCTGCCCTGGAAGAAAATTCCTTCCCGACCCCAAATATGGTGATCAGTTAAACCCTGAGCATGTGGGCAAGACTCACCAGCCAGCACCCAGGAAAGAATTCTCTGTAGTAACTCAGATCCCACCTCATCTAACATCCCATCACAGACCACTGGGCATACTTACCTGCTGATAATCAAAGATCAATTGCCAAATTAATTGCCAAAATTAGGCTATCCCATCATACCATCCCCTCCATAAACATAATGTCTCTCAACTGTCCAGGAGAGGGCTGGACATTGCAGAGCACACACCTCTGGTGAAATTCGGGGCTGGGAGTGTGTTTGGGTCACCTTGTTGATTGTAACCAAGGCTGGTGGAAGTTAGCGTAAAGCAGCAGGACTGTAGACAGGCTGCTGGGGTCAGAGCTGCTGAAACAGGGCTGTCTAGCACACAGACATTAATCAGGATGTGACATGCATGCTGCTAGGCTGCTTGTGTGGGAGCTACAACACCAAAACTTTGTGAGGTGCCCAGGGTTACAGGGCAGGTGGTGACACAGTCCCTCATTGGTCTGGATTTGTACCCCAGAGTGTGACAAGTCCCTGTACCTAGATGCAGATGATGGCTGTGGGGTCGGGTGGGATTTGGAGGGCTCATGAACTTGGATGCAGATGGTGGCCGGGGGAAGGAGGCAGAAGTTAGGGAGGCCCATGTACCTGGGTATGGATGATGGCCCTAGGGGGTAGGTCTCCAGAATGAGATTTATAATGAGTTGCACACTGGGGTCTAGAAGGGAAACTTCCAGACTCTATGTGTGTCTATGAGAGACAGAGAGACACCAAGCTCTGGGATAGTATCAGGAGGAGGTTGGAGGAAAGAGAACTTCCATAGGTCACTTTAATTCACATTAGAATGAACCTCAGAACCTTAAACTGTTGAGCTTTTATTTCACCCTATTTTCACATCTACAGTATGGCACTACATTCGTTAGCTTTGGTATTACTGTCTAATGCCTCCACCTGTAGGACTGTAATGTGAGTTTGCTCAAATGCTGGGCTTGACTTTTTCTCTTTGAAGCACAGTGTGATGAAGCCAGCTTCTTCAGGCACTGAACTCTGGGAGCAAGACTTCAAGATGTGCATTTCTGTGAATGTGTGTACTTGTAGTTTCACTCTTGCACCGGAGAAGAGGTGGTCCCAATAAGAGATTCCAAAAGCCTAAAAAGATTTGTTTTAAACAGATATTATATGTCAACTACAGGACTACAATACCCTTCACTGATTTTATTTCTTAGAGACCTACATTTTCCATCAAAGGATAATGGCCTGTCTCCAGTATGTCAGATAAGGAGCTTACTTCTGTTTTGTCTGGGAAACCAGGGCAAAACTATGACATCTGGAATCAAGAGTACATAGGTGCTGACTTTTTAATGTGCCAGGGTGCTCCCCCTGGCTCTGCCCCAGGCCCTGCCCCACTCCACCCCAGGGCCACCCAGAGGATTCAGGGGGCTTGGGGCAAAGCAATTTCAGGGGCCCCTTCCATAAAAAAAAAAGTTGCAATACTATAGAATACTATATTCTCATGGGGGGCCCTGTGGGGCCCAGGGCCTGTGGAAAATTTCCCCACTTGCCCCCGCCTCTGGGTGGCCCTGCTCCACCCTTTCCCCCAAAGCTCTGCTCCCGCCCCACCTCTTCCAGCCCCTACTCTGTTCCCGCCCCATTTCTTCCTGCCCCGTTCCACCCCCTTCTCCCCTAGTGCCTCCTGCTCCCTGTGGAACAGCTGGTCTGCGGCGGGCAGGAGGAACTCTGAGGGAGGGGCAGGCGCTGATGGTGGGGCTGTTAACAGGAGGCATTGGAGGGAGGTAGAGGTACTGACATGGGGGCTGCTGGTTGGTGTTCAGCACCCATCATTTTTTTCAATGGGTGCTCCAGTGCAAGAGCACCCACAGGGTCAGTGTCTACGCAAGAGGAGATGTCATTTAACTATGTCAAAGCATTTATCAGGGATTCCAATGACCTAGTTTCCTGTTAAATCTCCAGGTTGTTGCTCAAGTTATGAGGATATTGGAAATGTTCTGCATCTTGCAAGGCTTCCAGAGGAGGTTTATAACTTTCTGTAATAATAATAATAATAATAATAATTAATAATTAATTAATAATTAGTAAAAAGCCCTATATGCTAAAATGTGGCAGATGAAGTTTCTCATCCCAAGCTAGACATTTTCCCCCTTTAGATCTTAAAAAAATCACTTGCATTAAACTAGAAGGATGTGAGGGAGGGGAGGGGAGAATGAAATGTGTTAAGGAGTGTAGATTGATTGATTGGAGGCTAGAGGAAAAGAAGAAGAATTGCATTTTTATTCTTCTTTTGCTATTTGTTTTTTTACTTTTTTATAACTCTAAATAAAGTACATTTAAAAATTTTATTAAATGCTGCAGATGCACAATGATAAATAAATAAATACTGGTAAAGATCGATACAATTGAAATACACAACTATCTTTGTCTGGAAAATATACTGATTAGCAGCAAAAGAATTTCACTACATATGACTAAGGCTATGATTTTGTCAAGGAGGTTGTGGAAGTCATGGAATCTATGACTTCCAAAGACTTCTGTGATTTCAGCCCTAGTGGCTGGGAGCTGCAGTGTCCTGCCACCTCACACAGCAGCAAGGAGCTGTGAGGTACTGCCACTCTCGCAGGTGACAGGGTGATCCCAAGCAGCTCCCCGGCCGCCGCCCTGGGAGGAGAGGGATCCCAGGCAGCTCCCTGGCTGCAGGGGCAGGGAGACCATGGAGCTCCAAGCCTCCACAGGTGGTAGGGACTCAGCGCTCCAAGCCACCCTACAGCTACCCAGCTCCTTCCCATTTTGTCATAGATAATTTTAGTAAAAGTCAGGGACAGGTCACGGGCAATAAAGAAAAATTCACAGAAGCCCGTGACCTATCCCTGACTTTTACTAAAAATATCCATGACAAAATCTTAGCCTTACACATGACTGCTGTTGTGTTATCTAAAAATAATGATCATATTTCAAAAGTGTTCCACTTTATTTTTAGCTAAATTGAATAGTGTATTGTCAGGCTTATGTCATCCCATAGCACACTGGGCATAGTGGTAGTAGACCTGGCCTCATACAGTTCAGGAAGTATCTGGTTTCTAGTGAACAGAAACTGTGATGTAATGGCTTTAGTGGAGGAACATCTAATGTTGCATAATTGTTTATCTTAATGACATCAGTTGTACTTCCAGACCAATTTTATATACTATAGTAGACATTAAATTAAAATTGTGAAAAGTTTGACACCGCTTGTAATCCCAAATGCTGCATTTTTGCACTAGATTTGCTCTGAGTAGCTTGTAATGTCGCAATCAGTTATTTCCAGTCATATGGTTGAATTTAGAGGATTCTTTTTCATTCCTCAATTTCTGTTTAAAGATGGGAGTTAGCATTCCTATTTGTACAGGCTGTCATTAGTAAAGAGTGAATTAGAGCTGAGGAAAATTTGCTGCCCCATGATCTTTGATCTGTAGTTGTAACAAACCTCTAGAGAGAAAAGCATTCTGTTCTTCTTCATATACACAATAAGGAAATTTGCAACTCCCACTTTGGCTATGACTACAGTATGAACTCTCGTGCACATGGAGTAGCGTAAGTATAAATAGCAGTGTAACTGCGGTAACATGGGAGGGGTCAGTGGAGGCACTACAAGTGAAAGTGTGATTGTAGCATGGGTAGGCATACCCATGCTCGCTTTAATTTAGCTAGTATGGGAAACAATACTAGTGTAGATGTGGCAGAGCAGGCATCAGTGTAGTCTAGCAACTTGAGTATGAACCCAGGGTCCCTGGTGAGCTTGTACGTGTGCTACCACACTTCACTAGTATGATTCTTATTATTATCTTTGCTGGCTAAATTAAAGCTACCACGAGTATGCTACCCATGGTCCAGTATTGCCTTCACTTGCCATGTAGATGTATCCTTAGGCTATGTCTACACTACATACCAGTGGCAGTGGTGTGTAGTGTGTGTGTAGCTACATGCCATAGTGAAAAGCAAACTGTGACAGATTTTCAAAACCAATCCGCCCAGGACCACAGTTGATCAGGCTGCGGCCATAGGATCTTTTGGGGAGGAGATGACGAGGCACACCAAAGGGCTAAATTTTAAAGCTTTATTAATAAAATACAGCAGAGAGTGCTGGGAACGCCCCCATGCCACTCAGAGGAAGAAAGAAAGCATTAGAGCCCCAAGCCCAAACCCACTTTCATACTCTCTCACACACTACCCAAAGCTGGTCAGACCTGGGTGTAACGTAAGAAGAAGAGGGGGAGGGGTGGACAAGAGTTCTTGCCCTCGGCCTAGGTCATCCGGGGAATCTGCTGTAAGCTCTGAATTTGCTTCAGCTCTCTGGATGGTTTTAATTCTTGGGTGCCTTTGGGGAGGAGGGGTGTCTCCTTCGGGAACCTTTGTTCCCCATGCTCTGTGTACCAGTTCAAACTGGCCTTCTGTGGCTTCCTCAGTTTTCCAAAACATCCCAGATTTGGAGACTTTGTTTTCCCTTCTATTGGCCTTCGCTGTCGCCATCTCATTCACTTTCACTGTTCTCGCTGCTATCTTTGCAGCTCTGCATCTCAGTGTATTTTTTCTTTTCTCATGGCTGGCTGAAAACTGAGAGGTTTTTGTCTAGATTTCTCGTCGAGCCCATGACCTTGGGCCTTATCATCACACAGAGCTAGCTAAAGTGCTGAATTAACCTGTTCTCTGCTCCCTCACCCACCTTTGCTTCTCGTACTCCTGCAAAGGAATCTTCCATTCCCCACTTAGACACCTTTGACCCTCCCCAAAATGCGTTGCGATGCTTGCAACAGTGTTAGCCACATACAAGGCTGATCTGCCTTCTCTGGGGACTCTCTGAGGGTGGGGGGCATTGGAGTGTGACAAAACTGCACCCATACAGCGGTACATCAATCAGTGAAAGACTCCAGCCGCATGGAAAGGCTTCAGCAGCTCCCGCATATAGAGCTTTTCACTATAGAGAGGACAGGCTTTGGGGTTGGTCATGGGGAGGTAGCAGGGAACCCACCTTTTGGAGCCTTTCCCAGCTGCTTGAGTCTTTCCTTATGGCAGGCTGCTGGCTGAGCCTTTCTGTGCTGTTCTCCCCCTTCCAGGGCCTTTTGCTGCTGCCACAGTCTCTTCCTGGAGCAGGGAAAGGTTCCAGAGCAGTGGTTCAAATACAGTGGTATAGTCCACTACACCATACCAGTAAGATACTTATAGCTGGTACAGTGAACCGGAGAGACAGACAAGGAGCCCACCCCAGCCCTTCCACACAGCTGCATCTCCTGAGTGCTCTTGCCTGGGGTCTATACAGAGCCCCACTGGAGGAGAAGCTGCCAGTGTGGAGCTGCTCGGTGTCCCCTCCCCTTCCCTACCCCAGGTAACATGGGATGGATGTGGAGCATGGGGAGGGAACGGGGAGAGCTTGGGTGCCCTAGGTTGGGCTGGGGGCAGGGTGGTCACGTGTCCCCCGCCCTTTATGTTTCTCCCATGAGTGCAACGTACCATCAAGAAATTATTTCTACTTGCACCACTGTTCCAGAGGTGGGGATGCAGCAGGAGACTACACTGCTGAAAATAATAGTGTGGCCAATGTGGCATTGCTTGGGCAATAGAGTTGTATAGGTTATGTACCTGATACATACCCATCCATGGGCGGAAGTTTTGTATAATTTTTGGTGGTGCCCAAGTGGATCCGTCCTATCAATAGGATGGACCGGGGCAACCGCCCCAGCCCCCGCACTTTGGGGGGCCCATGCTTCAGGGGGATGCGGGCTTCAAGGTGGCTGGGGGGGGTTAGCGGGGTGCCTGGCGCTGACAGCAGTGAGCAACCCTGCTCTGCTCCACCTCTTCCCACCTCACCCCCACTCCACCTCTTCCCCAAAGCCCCCACCCCGAGCAATGCCGGGAGCCAGCGAGGTGGAGCGAAGTGGGCTAGGGCCAGGTTACTTGTTGCTGCCAGCACCAGCCCCCCCTCTAAGTACCCAGGCTGCCCTGGATCCCGTGACCCCCTGAAGCACAAGGCAGGGGTATACACCACCATGTTGTGCGATGAACACTTGACAAAATTACCGGACTTAGTGACGGACATAGGGGTGGAGAGTATTATGTCATTCAATCATTCAACCCATAAAACAGCACAGTTTTTGCCACATTGGAAAAAAGAAGTAATCTAGCTAATAATAATAATAAATAATATTATTATTTATTATAATAAATTTATTATAATAAATTCAACTCATAATTAATGTAAAATGTGTGTATACTGTATATGAGATTATTACACGAGAAATGAGAATGTGCTTGCTTTGGATTTTACAAGGCACTTATATCATTTAAACACATTTGGTACCTTGAGGAATGATAACACTTCTTGCAAATCACATAAATAGGGAACCCATGGTCCCCTTCCCTCACCCCATTGCAAAGGCACAGGGGTTATTGCTGGCTGCCCTAGGGCTGCAGAAAACCCTATGGGCAAAACATGGAAAAAAGAGGATCAATTTATACAGAGGGCTGAAGGGGACTCCTATAGTGCATTAATTAACATTTAATAAATACATTAAAATTAAATACATTACAGAGATCAGAGCCTGTAATGACTGACTTGACTTCATGAGAAGCTCCAGAGAAAGAAGACGCAGAGGGAGTAATGGTAGGTTCAATCCTAGGGAGCCAAAGGGGCTGACAGAGGGAGCAGGCAGAGAACAAGAGTAGAGACAGAGTCACTGCAGGGTTGACTCAGTCTTCTGCCTCTCCCCTGCAGCTGGAAACACTCATCACTATCACTGTAGAAGGGAACAATAGAATGGAATGCCCAGAAGAATAAATGACTTGAGGACAATTTCCTGAAGGGACCCTTACCCTTGCAGAGCTTTTCTATCTCCGACATTTACATTTCTACACAGGGTGGTTTGGCCCACAGAAATAAAAATCTGTACGTCTTCCATATGCTTTTTGGACCAATGGAAAAAATAGGTATAATTCAAGTGAGTTTTAAAATTGCCTATAAAACCAAGTTAACAAAATAAATGAGCTTATGAACAACCAGAAAATATACTTCTCAAGTGGAAAAACTACAAATGGACTTCTTTGCAAAGAAATTGTAAGTGTTCTTACAGGAAAAGCCACAAACTGTCTGGAAAGGAAGAGTAGATTGAATTACTTGCCTCAGTGAAATTAAGTATCCAGAGAATTGCTGTGCCTGTGATCATGATGACTGGGACTTGCTCACCTGTGGCTCCCCCTCCCCATGCTGCAGAAGCACAGCAGGCACATCTGCATCTGCAAGCAGGCGCCCTGCCTCAGGTGCAGCTCCCATTGGCCGTGCTGGCCAATGGGCTGGGCGGGAGTGGAAAGGCAAAGGGGGAGATTGTTGGGAGCTCTGGAGCAGGGGAGACAGTGGGGGAGGGGAGTTGTCTGGCACAGAGGGGGGCTCTCTGGAGAGGAGTGACAGGGCCACAGGGGCCATTGGGGGTCTCTCGGGGGGGGAAGGGGGTTGTGTGGGTCTCTGTGGGGCATGGGGGAGAGATTGACGGAGCCAGCCACAGCCCAGGTCTATGCTGGGCGAGCAGGAGAGGGTGTTGTTATAGCCCCCTCACGAAGCCCCCTCTGTCCTGTGTATATTGTGCCAGTCACTGCCGAAAGAATCATGCAATGTGGATGTGCCTAAAGAGGGATTCCGGAGTGTCTACAGTATGATGACTGAGAATAAAAGGAGCCCTCATATGCAGCTGTTTGCACTTTAGGTATCACAGTAAAGTAGACTCTTTTATTTAACCCCTTTTTTTCTTTCTGATGCAACTATTCACCACAGTTCCCTGATCTTTACTCCTTGGAGTCCTAACAGTGTCAGAAGGTATATCAAAATCTTCTAGAGAAGAAATTCCAAGTTCGTCTTCATGCTGGAAATTTATCCCTTAATTTTTAGGATTGATATGAATCATGTGCGCACTAGCTAATTTACAGAGTTTTTTCAGGGATTACTTGAAAGGGTAATATGGTAAGTGGGGAAGAAGGGTTTCTCAGTGCTAGATACAACTGGTCCAGATCTTGGATGCATAACCCAGGGCTCCTCTTGATTTCCATCTTCAGTATTATGTTGGAAAACAGTGGCATGTCACATGGGAAGCAAAGGCCTAGAAAAGACAGGGCATGGCAATGCTTGCTTTGCTCAGGATCTGGACCAGTTGCATCTTGCAGTGAGAAATCCTTCTTCCCCACTTTGCATCCAGATCTTGAGCAAAACGAGCCATGCCATGCCCTGCCTTTTCTAGGCCTTTGCTTCCGATGTGACATCAACTGTTTTCCAGCATACTACTGAAGTTGGGAATCAAGAGGGATCTGTGGCTGTGCACATTTAATCAAGAGTTGGAAATCTGCACATTACTTGAGGAAGATATAAATGGCATAGTCATTGGATATGGAAATTACTCCCTGGGCTCGGGAAAGGAAGCAGGAGTGAAGAGGGACACAACTCTCAGCAAAAATGAAAGGGATTGAGATTATTCTGGAGGTACTGAAAAACAAAACACCAAAACTCTTCCAAATAATGTTGAGTCCTGTGTCACATGAGTGTCTTTAGGGTCACATTTTTTATAAGCAAGGGCAAATAATCATAAATTCTAGGGGCATCTGGAAACATGATCTCACCTGACAGTGTACATGTGTGTGTGAAATGAAAATTGCGGCCATTTGGATGGGAAGGCAAACATTTTTTCTTCTGTTTTATTTCTAATTCTGTGTTGTGAAACAAAGCCCCATAAGCAGAAGGATCCTGTCTTGGTTCAAACCACTTAGTTCAACAATTCATAAAGCACTTTTTTGTATTTTAAAATGTTGTGAATCTTTAAGTTTTCAAGAGATACAAACTGGTCATAATTCTCATTGTTCTTAAGGAACAAGATCCTTTCTGAAAATTAAATATTCATGATGGAGGAAATATTCAAATTGGCATGCCAGTTGCTACTTTCACAAATCCATTATTGTTAATGGGATTTGGATGCATAACTCTTATATCGTTATTTGAAATTTTACTCAGCTGTGTCCTTGAAAGACATATGAGAGGGAAAACAATTTTATCCAAGCAGGCACTCTTCAATTTATCCATTTGTATGTTGATGGCAATTCTTAAAATGTTGGATCTGTGTGTACAAAAGAAAAGGCAGTATTTGTCTGCTGTTTCCTGAATGACTCACAAGCACTCATGAACATGAACTCTAGCACCTTGGCACAGCTCTGGTATTGAAACCTGCTGCATAATTCATCATAAAAGAACATGACGTATTCAGCAGTCAGTGCTCATTCAGAGATGTTCTGCATTATTAGCAGCACTAGTTAATATGCGCTCTCTATACATAATTTATGGTTAGCAGCAGAGGTAGTTTTATGCTTCATAATACGCTAGCTTTGATTCCTTTAAATTTGTTTGTAAAACTTAGAGGTTGGACATAAAACAAAGATTTTAAATCTTTTATATATTGCTTCATAGAATCATAGAATATCAGAGTTGGAAGGGACCTCAGGAAGTCATCTAGTCCAGCCCCCCAACTAAATCATCCTGGTCAGGGCTTTGTCGAGCCAGGCTTTAAAAACCTCTAAGGAAGGAGATTTCACCACCTCCCTAGGTAACCTATTCCAGTGCTTCACCACCCTCTTAGTGAAAAAGTTTTTTCCTAATATCCAACCTAAACCTCCCCCACTGCAACTTGTTTTGATGTTCTTTATTTTCACAAGTTAATATAGCAGAAATTGATTATGGACTACTTCACTTTCTAGGAAATGAGATTTGCTGCAATGGGTTTCTTGTGTAAGACTTTTAATGTGCTAATTCCTTCATCCCCCAATTTGGAGCAGAATGAAAATTGGTTGGAAACCTAAATTGGATGGTCAGTTTTGTACTCTTGCTCACAAAACTCTTGTATTTCTCATTATCGTGTGATAGAAAATGTCTCGTCATTCCCTGTTTGGAGTCCCCTTTTTGATATTTAAATACAAGTGGGTACACTTAATAATGCAAGCTAAAATATTTAGAGCTGCTTGAAACTTGGAATTTCTTTTCTATGGGAAATCTGACTTAAAAATGCCTTCTAAATCGGAATAAAAACTTACTTGTGAAACTTTCCGTTAAATGAAATTGCTGGAAAAAACAGTTTTGGCTTACTCAAAACATTTCATTTTGCTAAATTTGAAATGCTTCATTATGATTTGATTCAATCAGTTTTTAAAGACTAAAATATAAAAAAGAACAAAGTAATAACCTAAAGAAGTAATGTTAAAATTTATATTTTTCTAAATGAAAAATCGTTTTGAAACAAAAAGTGGAAACATTTGATTTTAATAAGGTTGAATGTTACAATCATCGTAAAATACTTTGTTTTGATTTTTGTTTTCAGAATGAAATATCATAACTGACACATTCTCATGGAATGCTTTGGTTTTAACACATTGACATTTTCTGATAGAATATTTTTGGCCAGCTGTACAAAAGGTACAAGTGGGCTTTTGAAAGTACTTTAGTAAGCCATGTGTTTCATCCCAAAGGATGAAAATTGGAATCAGGTACAAAGAGAGCATTCAAGTTATTATAAAGATCTTACTAGATGGGGTAAAAATCCTTGTTCTTTTCCTGACTCATTCTATAATATGTTAGAAACTGAACTGCTTCTGGTTGGTGTTAATCTCTCTCCTCTACTTCCATTCTCACCTGTCTCAATTGACAACTGCAGCATCCTTCCAGTTTTTCATCTTGTTGTAAGTTTTTTAGTTTCTCTCCCCCACCTCAGCTAACTTTTCTATATCTTGTTTGCTTTTTTCCATTTAGTCTATCCAGGGGTGAAAGTAATTTACAGGGTTTACTGGTACTGACGGAGTCCTGAGGGGGTGTGGCCTCATCCGGAAGAGGTGTGGCCTCAACCAGAAGAGGCAGGGCCTCTCAAGATTTAAAGGCCCTGGGGCACTGCATGGGGCTGGGAGCCCCAGGGCCTTTAAATCAGCCTGGGGTGCCCAGCTGCAGAGATAGCTGGGAGCCTCCAGGGCTCAGGGGCAAATTAAAGGGCCCAGGGCTCTGGCCATCGTGGAGCTCTGGACCCTTTAAATCCCCACTGCAGCTCTGGCTGCCGGAGCCACAGGCAAGATTTAAAGGGCTCTGGGCTCCCCGCAGCCGTGGGAATTCTGAGCCCTTTAAATTTTGGCCCCAGCCCAGCTGCAGGAACCGCAAGCGGGATTTAAAGGACTCTGGGCTGTCTGCAGTCGTGGGAGCTCTGAGGCGTTTAAATCCCAGCCCCAGCCCGACTGCAGAAGCCAGTGTGGTCTGGCACGGTGTACTGGCTCTTGCCAGTACACTGTACCAGACCATACTGGCTTACTTTCACCTCTGAGTCTATCACCACAATCCAAATGTTCCTCACTTTCCCCGTTCCTAAAACCTTTGTCAGTGCCTGGATTGTTATGGAAAAAGAGTTTCAAAATTAAGTAGAACCCTGGGTGGCATGCCTGGGGTGGGGATGCGAGGACATAGAACAGGGGCTGCTCTCAGGCCCTCCAGTTCCCTGCCCAGGGCAGATGGAGTGTCTAGGGCTCCCTGCAGCAGCCCGGGCTCCCTGGAGGCTCTTACCATGGCCTGACTCCAGGCCTGGCTAGGGCTTTGTGGCAAAAGGGGGTTAAGACCCATCTCCACCCCCACCAGGAAGAGACTGGCATCACCCCGGAGCACGCATAGAACAATGCTGCAAGGAATCCGGGTCAAATGCTGTCCCAGAGTCATTCAGCCCAGGACTGGGACTAGAACTATCTATTTTAGGACTGTCCTGCACAGATTGGGACAGGTTGTCACCCTATCCTCCAAATACACTTCCCTTTTCCAGGGAGTGACGGCACACTCCTTCCCTGAAGCCCCCTCTGCTTCTGGGGCCTTGGGAGAGGGGAAGAGGAGAAGCAGAGGGTGGACACATGGAGATTGCAGGGCTCCTGAATATGTCTCACTTTTGCCTTTTGAAAAGTTGGTCATCCTACTGGGGCGCTGCAGAGATGAGTTACCTAAAGTTACTCCCTGGGAGAAGGGAATGAAGAGCTGAGCAAAGCTAGAGGAGTAGGGAAGGCCAGGAGGTATGGACATGTCTCAGGGAAAGGCAGCAAGGTGCAGGGAATGGATCTTGGCTACTGTGTAGAAGGTCCTTGAGCCAGAACCGAAGTAGAGGTTAGGGCCAGGTTTCCCTGCCAGCTACTATGGGAGTGGCACTGTGAGGCAGTAAAACAGAAGACTGCCTGAGACTGCTGGAGAGCAAGAACCTTGACATACTCCTCCCCATCCGTCCTCTCCTCCTAAAAGAGTAGGGTTGCCAACTTTCTACTTGCACAAAACGAAACACCCTTGCCCTATCCACAGTCACCATCCCCTCACCTCTGCGCACTGCCCTGTCTGCAGGCTTTGCACCCGCAGCTCCCAGAAGTAGCAGCATGTCCCCTATGTGGCTCCTATGCAGGTCTGTGTGCTGCCCCATCCACAGGCGACACCCCTGCATCTCCTATTGGCTGCAGTTCCCAGCCAATAGGAGCTGCGGGGGGCAGTACTTCGAGCCAGGGCAGCATGTGGAGCCCCACGGCTTCCCCTAAGCATAGGAGCTGGAAGGGGCACATGCTGGCTTTTTCTGGGAGCCGTATGGTGTAGAGGCTAGCAGGGAGCCTGCCAGCCCTGCTGCTCGGCGGTAACAACCTGACAGTGGACCGGTCAGTGGTTATGATCAGAGCCACCAGGATCCCTTTTTGACCGGGTGTTCCAGTCGAAAACCAGACACCTGGTCGCTCTATAAAAGAGGAGACTACAATAGGACCTGGCCAGAGGGCTGAGTCATGAAAAGGATACTGCGGCTCCTGAGACCGAGAGAGGGGTTGCAATGGAGAAGTTAACAGGGTGTAACTGCTGAAAGGGGTGTTAGCAACCTCTCTTCCCCTCCTCTTTTACATATTCCTTTTTAAAATTCATCCCTGCAAACAGTCCTTCTTAACATCCTCCTGAGAAACAACCAAAGACATCCCTCCTGTGCCTTCCCTAGTCTAATAATAAATGTTTAAAAAATGCCTGTCTCATTTGCTTTCTGAGAGACTTGAGCTCCTAAGTCCCTAAGTGATTTTTGAAAATGGGTCTTAGACTTCCAAGTCACTTAAGCACTCTAGAAAATTTTAATGTTTTTTTAATATTGTAAACTCTGAGGTAGAGAACGTATCTTTGTTTATGACACTATATAAACTTATTTTCTATGATTTGTAATAATAATAGAAGACTGCACACACCATAAATCCAACAGGGAATGTAGGAAAGCCCTTGTTTTGCTGACTATTTGACTTCAAGTTCTGTATTCAGTAATTTGTGGATGATCATGTACTAGCAAGGCTCATTTGCGTTGGTAGGAGTTTGCTCACTTGATGGATAAATGTAGCATTTTCACCTCATTTTTAATAGAAGAGTTGCTGAGGGGGAATGTATGTGTTAGAAAAATTACCTTTCTATTCCTTATTTTTTCATTTGCATTATCATTCTTTTTTTTTATTGTTGAGCTGGCTGTAATTAATACATATTTTATGTCCTCTCTTCTTGGGTAGCATTCTTTAGTACATACCAAACCAGGCAAATGTTGCCTGCAATACATTTTCTTGGCCTGATTTGCCATCCTGATAGCAACTGTTTTTGGAAAAATTTCCAGGTGTCATGAACATATTTTTGATTGAATGTGTTTAATTTCAGTAACTCTAGTATGCCAATGTGTTTAATCTCCTTTCATATAATATGTGGCTGCTCTCACTTGTTCATATCTGAGTTTTTATTTGTATTAGAAAAGATTTCTTAGCACCATAGGGGGAAGAGAGTGCTTGGTTTTGGGTTTTTAATCACTAAGAGCAAGTAATATTGAGCAAATATTTTCTACAAAGTTGACAAATCTAGAAAGGGAGTCACAATCAATACCTTAAAGCCAACAGGCATCCTATAATAAATTATGAGTTGCAGAAAAAATATTTCTTTAATTCCTGTGCCTTAGCAAGTGAACATGTTGGTTAATTCAGATGCCTGTCCATTTGCTGTTGCATGTCTGTTCTTGGTCCAGGTCCTTATGCAACTGGTATGGTTTTTAGAAAGTTGGAAGATGTGTTTTATTACAGCACACTTTAGTCTAACATTTCTCCCATGAATATTTTAAAAACTGATGTGATCTAAATTACTTTTGAATCTTTCTCTCTCTCCCCCCACCTTCATTCTGAATTTTTCTGTAGTAGATGCAGAACTGGGTGGGGAAAAAATTAAAATTATAAAACTTCTTCTTCGAGTGATTGCTCATATCCATTCCAGTTATGTGTGCACGCCGTGCGTGCATGCTCATCGGAAGATTTTTACCCTAGCAACTCCAGTGGGCTGGCAGGTCGCCCCCTGGAGTGGTGCCGCCATGGCGCTGGCTATATACCCCTGCTGATCTGACCGCTCCTCAATTCCTTCTTACCGCCCATGTCGGTCATTGGAACAGAGGAGCGCGGCTTAGCTGTCCTCCACTTCCCTAGCTTCTCTTTGTTCATTGATCTCTTGTTGTATATAGTTGACTTAGTCCATAGTATAATTAGTTTTATAATTTTATAGTTGTTAGTTAGTTGTTGTACATAGTTTAGCGGGGTTTGGGCTCTAGCCCTTCCCCGCACCCGGTGCCCGGGCCCATGCCTGGTTCACCAGGGTTTAAACCGTGCTCGGCCTGTAAAAAGCCGATGCCCACGAGGGATCCCCACGACTCTTGCCTAAAGTGCTTCAGGGAATCGCACATCTCCAACAAGTGCTGCATTTGCAAGGCCTTTAAGCCGCAGACTAAAAAGGAGAGGGACTTTCGCTTAAAGACTCTCCTTATGGAGGCAGCCCTTAACCCTCCATCCTCGGCACTGAGCACTGACGGCGCTCCTCCGGCACTGGACTGCGCCGGCTCCGCCAAGACACCTCGGCACCGGCCTTCTCTGGCGCAGGGACCTGACCGAAGGCCCTCTGCTTCCTCCACACCTTCGGCACAGACTCGTCCAGATCCCCCGGCACCTACCCCTGCTGCGGCACCGACGACCGTGGTACCGTCGAGTCTGGTCCCGAGAGGGCCGTCGAGTCCGGTCCAGGAGAGTTCCCCGGTGAGACCCGTAGTCGAGCTGATGGTCCCCTCCACGCCGGAGACATTCTTCTTAGCCAGGGACCTTATTGCAATGACTGAATCTGCCCTGCCTCAACCCGCGGCACCGCCGTTGCGGGTTCTGCATTCCAGAGGCAAGCCTACCGCTATGAGGCCTCCTTCGCTGGGGTCGACGAGCCGGCACTGGTCTCGATCCAGGTCCCTGCACCGCTCAAGGTCTCATGGACGGTCCCAATCTCGATGCCGCTCGCAGTCCTGGCACCGCTCATCCAGGCGGCACCGGTCGTACTCATGGCACAGGTCCACCTCTCGTCCCAGCCAGTACTCTCGATATCGCTCCGGCTCTAGGCACCGCTCCCGGCACTGAGACTCTCGCAGCCGGTCCTGCCGCAGACGCTCGAGATCCAGGTCGACCTCCCGGCACTGCACTGGTTGCAGGTCCCGGTCTTGGTCTCAGCACCGATACAATTCCCGGTACTGATCCCCGGCACCGAGGAGATCTCCAACGACGGGAGCGAGGGACTCATACTAGCCTCGTTTGGCTCCTCCATGGCCGTCCTGACAGCCGCCCATGTCTTCTCAGGTGGATAGTGAATACACCCCAGACACCGACATGCCTGCTGCCTTGTTCAACGAGCCCCAGCCTCAAGATCATGAACTGCAGCAGTGGGGATTCTGGATGCCTTGGGCATACCATCAGGCCCAAGGCCCTCTCCCAGGTCCACCGCACTCGACGGCCTCAGAACACAGGGTACCGGAGGCCAAGATTACCCGTCCCCCTCCTCCTCCTATGGAGGAAGGGTTGACCCATCCTCAGGACTCCGAGCTCCCCAGGGAGACAGACACGAACCACCAGGCAGAGCCCTCATCAGACCTGCTCATTCCAGGTCTCTCCTCTTCATCCTCCCCTGACGAGGCTGTAGCTGGAACCTCATTGACCAGCCCTCCTCCAATTGACCTCAGGGCCCACCAGGACCTCCTCAGGCATGTTGCACAGAACATGAACTTGCAGGCTGAGAGGTTCCGGAGGTCCAAGACCCAGTGGTAGACATATTGTCATCAGATGCCCCCACTAGAGTGGCCCTCCCATTTATTAAGACTATACAAGCCAATGCCACTATGATCTGGCAGTCTCCGGCCTCTGTTCCGCCCACTTCGTGAGGAGTAGAGTGCAAATACATGGTGCCCTCAAAGGGTTATGAATATCTATATGTACATCCTCCTCCTTGCTCCCTCGTCGTCCAGTCGGTTAACGAGAGGGAGCGCCATGGCCAGCAGGCCCCAGCCCCTAAATCGAAAGACGTGAGGCACATGGACTTGATCGGGCAAAAAGTTTACTCTGCGAGGGCCCTCCAGCTCCGTGTGTCCAATCAGCAAGCCCTCCTTAGCCGCTATAGCTACAACACCTGGGCGGCAGCGGACAAATTTAAGGAGCTGCTTCCGCAGGACGCACGACAGGAGTTCTCGGCGATCCTCGATGAGGGGAAAAGGTTGAGAGAACTTCCCTCCAGGCTTCCCTGGACGCCGCAGACTCAGCCACCAGGACTCTGGCCTCTGGCATGACGATGCGCCATATCTTGTGGCTGCAGGTCTCCGGCCTCCCCCTGGAGCTCCAGCACACTATTCAGGACTTTCCATTTGAGGGCCAAGGGCTGTTTTCAGACAAAACTGACCCTAGGCTGCAGAGCCTAAAAGACAATAGGGTCATTATGCGTTCGTTAGGGATGCACATGCCGGTAACTCAGTGCAGGCCCTTCTGACCCCAACAGCACCACCCTTACCCTCAACGCTGGCAGACAGCGAGGCAGAAACGGCTGCTGAAAGCAATCAGGCAACCAAGGGGGCCAGAATCAAAGCTCCTCTAAGCCTTCCTCTGGGCCAAAACCTTCCTTTTGAAGGTGCACCCGAGGGCATTGTACCAATTTCTTTAAAGGATCCATCCCCGCCCTTTTCCAACCATCTTTCCTTTTTCCTCCCTGCGTGGTCCCAGCTAACATCAGATCGTTGGGTCCTACACACATTGGAACTTGGATACCACCTCCAATTTATTTCAAACCCCTCCTTCCACCCCCCTCCCTCATCCCTCTTCAGGGACCCCTCTCACGAGCAACTCTTCCTACAGGAGGTGCAAACGCTCCTCGCCAAAGGAGCCATAAAGAAGGTACCGGAGCATGAGCGGGGCAAGGGGTTTTATTCCTGTTACTTCCTGATCCCCAAGGCGAAGGGAGGTCTCAGACCAATCCTCGATCTGCGGGAACTCAACAGATACATGGTAAAGCTGAAGTTCCGTATGGTATCCCTGGGGACCATTATCCCATCCTTGGATCCTGGAGACTGGTATGCCGCCCTCAACATGCAAGATGCCTACTTCCACATAGCCATCTTCCCACCTCACAGGAGGTTCCTCCGGTTCATGGTCAACCGGCAATATTTCCAGTTCGCAGTCCTCCCGTTTGGCCTCTCTACAGCCCCAAGAGTATTCACCAAATGTCTGGCTGTAGTCGCCGCCCACCTTTGCTGCAGTCGGATACACGTGTTTCCGTATCTAGATGACTGGCTTATCCGCGGGACCTCTGAGACGCAAGTCCTCAGTCACGTCCGCATTGTCAAGACCCTTTCCCTACATCTAGATCTAATGATCAATGTGGAAAAATCGACTCTAATCCCCACTCAGAGAATAATTTATTGTGGCTACCCTGGACTCGACTCTTGCCAAAACCTGCCTACCACTGTCATGGTTCCAGGCTATGATGGCCATCATCTGGAGGCTGCAAGCGGCACTGTTAATTTTGGTACGCACTTGCCTCGCTCTCTTGGGCCGCATGGCAGCTCGCACGTTCGTAACGAACTACGCAAGACTGCGCCTACGGCCCTTCCAGTCCTGGCTCAACTCGCAATACCGTCCGGCCAAGGATCCTATGGACATGGTTGTCACCATTCCCTCGACCGTCCTAGACTCCTTCCAGTGGTGGCTGGACCCCTCCGTGGTGTGTGCGGGGCTCCCGTTCCATCCCCCCCAGCCCTCGGCTTACCTGACAACAGACGCATCATCCCTCGGTCGGGGGGCTCACCTGAGGCACCTACGCACTCAAGGCCGTTGGTCATCTCACGAGCTGGACCTCCACATCAACGTCCAGGAGCTGAGAGCAGTCCGGCTCACTTGTCAGACATTCTGACAACACTTACAGGGCCGTTGTGTGTCAGTATTCACCGACAACAAAACGGCCATGCACTATATAAACAAGCAGGGCAGCACGAGATCTTCACCCCTGTGTCAAGAAACCTTAAGACTATGGGACTTCTGCATAGCCCATTCTATACACCTCATCGCGTCCTTTCTCCCGGGGGTTCAGAACATGCTGGTGGATCACCTCAGCAGATCCTTCCTTTCCCATGAATGGTCCCTTCACCCGGACGTTGCTCTTTCGCTCTTCCGGAAGTAGGGGTTCTTCTTCGAGTGATTGCTCATATCCATTCCAGTTAGGTGTGTGCGCGCCACGTGCACGTTCGTTGGAGAAACTTTTACCCTAGCAACCCAGGCGAGTCGGCTGGGCGCCCCCTGCAGTGGCGCCGCTATGGCGCCCAATATATATCCCAGCCGACCCGGCCACCCTTCAGTTCCTTCTTACCGCCCGTGTCGGTCGTTGGAACTGTGGAGCGCGGCTTCGCTGACCTCCACACTCCCTAGCAGCTCATTTAGCTATCGTTGTATATAGTAGTTATAGTTTATTGTTGTACATATAGATATATAATTATTAGTCAGTAAGTTAACTAGTGTTATTAGTGTAGTTATTAGTTGTAGTTTGAGGGGATCGGGGACTCCCCCCCTTTTCCCGCACCGGGAGCCGGAGCTCATGCCCGGCTCATCCGGTTTCAAGCAGTGCTCGGCTTGTCACAAGCCCGTGCCAGTTGGAGACCCGCATGACTCCTGCTTGAAGTGCCTCGGGGAGTCGCACTTATCGGCTAAGTGCTCGATCTGCAAGTCTTTCAAGCCGAGAACCAAGAAGGAGCGAGACATTAGATTAAGACAGCTCCTTATGGAAGTGGCCCTGACACCTCCGCCCTCGGCACCAAGCATAAGTCAGCCGGTAAGCAAGCCGAGCGCTGCCACCAAGGACTCACGGCACCGGCCTCCGCCGGCACCGAAACCGACTCCGAGCCGCTCCCTCTCCCCGAGGCCGAAGGCGGCGAAGGCGCAGATCTTCCCGACATCAACTGCCTCGCAGTTAGAGCCTGCGCCAAAGACGGACCACCCGGCACCAATACCTGCTGTGGCACCACCTAAGCCGGTACCGTTGACTCCGACTCCACGAGAGCTGTCAAGTCCGGCACCTGGCGGCTCCCCGGTCCACACTGTGGTAGAACCTGCTTCGCCTTCTACCCCGGAGACGTTTGCCGCAGCGCGGGATCTGATCGCGATCACAGAGGCACTGCTGCTCTTACCCCTGGCAGCGCCAGTGCAGGTACTGCACTCCATGGGCAAACCGACCCTGACCAGACCAGCTTCGGCCAACGTAGCAGACCGGCACCGCTCCAGATCGCGGTCCTGCGGACTCCTGGCACCGATCACCTTCCCGGCACTGATCACTTCGGCACCGGTCAGGCTCCCGGCACCGATCACCTCGGCACCGTTCGGGCTCCCGGCATCGATCACCTCGGTACCGCTCACGCTCCCGGCACCGGTCAGGCTCCCGGCACCGGTCGATGTCTCGGGCGTCAACCCGATACTCGCGGTACCGCTCCAGCTCACGGCACCGCGGTGGGCGCCACGCCTCCAGGAGCAGATCAAGACAGAGGGACTCGAGATCTCGGTCGACCTCCCGGCACCGAGCCGGTCGCAGGTCCCGGTCTCGCTCTCAACACCGTCACCAATACAGACACTGGTCACCACAACCCAGAGGTGTAAGGTCTGTCGGTACCTCGGCGCCAACTTTCGCCGCTCCACCTTGGCCGTCTAGAAGGACGTCGGCATCCTCCCAGGCGGGTAGCTATTACAAACGGGACCAGGATCCCGAAGTACCGCTGGGAGTGTTCCAGGACCCCCGCCCACAGGACGCGGGTGCCCAACAGTGGGGTTTTTGGACACCCTGGGCATATCATCAGACCGAGGGTGGCCCCGTGCCCCGGACACGTTCTACCGCCTCAGAACATCAGGTGCCAGAGGCCACTGTTTCCCGCCCCCCCCCCATGGTTGAGTCGGATAAACAGCCGCCACCAGACTCCCCGGGTCAACTCGAGCAGGAACCAGTCCAGGAGCAGGAGACCGCACAGGATGCCCTCATCCCCGGAGTATCCTCCTCCTCCTCGCCAGATGAGGCTGTGGCTGGGTCTTCAGCGTCAGGACCCCCACCGATAGACCTCAGGGCCCACCAGGACCTCCTCTGTAGAGTGGCCCTTTATATCAACCTACCTGTAGAGGAGGTCCCAGAGGTTGAGGACCCAGTAGTGAGCATCCTCTCTGCCGATGCACCTACCCGAGTAGCCCTCCCATTCATAAAGGCTATCCAGTCTACCGCCGATAACCTGTGGCAGTCACCAGCCTCCATCCCACCGACAGCTAAGGAAGTGGAGAGGAAGTACATGGTACCCTCTCGGGGGTACGAGTATCTATATGTTCACCCTCCTCCTTCCTCCCTAGTTGTCCAGTCTGTCAACGACAGGGAGTGTACGGCCAACAGGCTCCAGCCCCCAAGGCCAAGGAAGCTAGACGAATGGACCTCATGGGGCGCAAGGTGTATTCAGCTGGAGCCTTGCAACTCCATGTGGCCAACCAACAGGCCCTACTGGGCCGCTATAACTATAATATCTGGGCGGAGGTGGGTAAGTTCTCCGAGCTTCTACCCCAGGACTCCCGCCCGGAGTTTAATGCGTTCCTGGAGGAGGGTAAGAAGGTGGCCAGGACCTCTCTCCAGGCCTCCCTCGACGCGGCTGACTCAGCAGCCAGAACCTTGGCCTCGGGAATAACCATGAGGCGCATTTCCTGGCTCCAGGCCTCCACCCTACCTCCGGAACTCCAATATACCGTCCAGGACTTACCCTTTGACGGGAAAGGGTTGTTCTCGGACAAGACGGACTCCAAATTGCAAAACCTGAAGGACAATCGAGTCATCATACGCTCGCTGGGGATGCATACACCTTCCACCCAGCGTAGACCCTTCAGGCCCCAAGCACGACGCCCATACTTCCCACCCTGCCAGCGGCAGGACCTCAGTAGACGGCGTGGTCGGGGGGGCCGCAGACACCAGTCCGGCTCCCAGGGAGGCCAAAACCAAGGGCCCTCCAAGGCACCACCGGGCTCCAAGTCCGGCTTTTGAAGGTGCGCCCGGGGACGGCGTACCAGACGCAAGACAGGATCCTTCCCCTACCTTCTCCAACCGCCTCTCCCACTTCCTCCCGGCGTGGTCCCAGTTAACTTCAGACCGTTGGGTGCTGCGCACAGTGAAGCAAGGATACCACCTGCAATTTGCTTCCTCACCCCCTTCCCGCCCCCCTTCCCGGTCCCTCTTCAGGGACCCTTCTCACGAGCAAACCCTTCTGCAGGAGGTTCGTTCTCTCCTCGCAACAGGAGCTATAGAGGAGGTACCTCTAGGCGAGAGAGGCAAGGGGTTCTACTCCCGATATTTTCTGATCCCCAAGTCCAAGGGAGGTCTCAGACCCATCCTAGACCTGCGGGGCCTCAACAAATGGATGCTCAAGTTGAAGTTCCGCATGATCTCCCTGGGAACCATTATCCCATCCCTGGATCCTGGAGACTGGTATGCCGCCCTCGACATGAAGGACGTGTACTTCCATATCGCCATCTTTCCACCGCACAGGAAGTACCTTCGTTTCACGGTCAGACATCAGCACTTCCAGTTCGCAGTCCTACCCTTCGGCCTCTCCACAGCCCCGAGGGTTTTCACCAAGTGCATGGCCGTTGTGGCCGCCCACCTCCGTCGGCGGGAAATCCATGTGTTCCCGTACCTCGACGACTGGCTCCTAAAGGGGTCCTCCCAGTCACAGGTGCGGCGACATGTCGAGGTGGTTACAGACCTCTTTTCCCAGCTACGCCTGCTTCTCAATGCCGAGAAATCCAGTCTGGTCCCCACACAGAGGTTGGACTTCAGAGGCGCGAACCTGGACTCTACTCAGGTCAGGGCGTACTTACCTCAGCCCGGCTTCCAGACTATCGTCTTGATCATACGGAGCTTGCAGGCCTCCCCAATCACCTCGGCTCGCACCTGCCTCGCACTACTAGGGCATATGGCCTCATGCACTTACGTGACGAAGTATGCCAGGCTCCGAATGAGGCCCTTCCAAACATGGCTTCATTCCGTATTCCGCCCGGGCAGGGACCACCCTCTCTGCTCCCTCGACTGGTGGCTGACCCCATACCTAGTATGCGCGGGGATGCTGTTCCAACCGCAGCCACCGTCGATGATTCTAACAACCGATGCATCATCCCTGGGGTAGGGGGCCCACCTAGGGCACCTGCATACTGAGGGCCTCTGGTCGTCCCAAGAGCTGTCACTCCACATAAATGTCCGGGAGTTGAGGGGAGTCCGCCTCGCCTGCCAGGCGTTTCAACGACGTCTGCACGGCCGTTGTGTTTCCGTACTCACGGACAACACAACGGCCATGTACTATATCAACGAACAGGGGGGAACCCATTCGTCTCCCCTATGTCAGGAAGCCATTCGACTCTGGGACTTCTGCATAGCCCAGTCGATAGATCTGGTGGCATCCTTCCTCCCAGGGGTCAAGAACACACTGGCGGACAGACTCAGCCGATCCTTCCTATGCCACGAATGGTCGATCAGACCGGATGTCATCCATTCCATCTTCCAGAGGTGGGGATTTCCCCGCATAGACCTCTTTGCGACCAAGTCCAACAGGAAGTGCCAGGAGTTTTGCTCCTTTCAGGGCCTCTCTCCCGGGTCGATCACGGACGCATTCCTCCTACCATGGTCCCACAACCTACTGTATGCCTTCCCTCCATTCCCTCTGGTGCACAGAGTCCTGTTGAAACTACGCAGGGACAAGGCGCATCTAATCCTGATTGCACCCGCGTGGCCCAGACAGCACTGGTTCACCACCTTGCTGGACCTGTCTGTGGACCCTCCAATTCCCCTTCCTCTCCACCCAGACCTGATCACGCAGGATCACGGCAGGCTCTGTCACCCGGACCTACGAGCCCTGCACCTCACGGCGTGGCTCCTGCATGGCTGAACGCGGCGGAGCTCAGCTGCTCCGCACTGGTCCAACATATCCTCCTTAACAGCAGGAAGCCCTCCACTCGCTCAACGTACAGGGCCAAGTGGAAGCGCTTCTCCTGCTGGTGTGCTACTCAGGGGGTGAACCCTACGCAGACCCCGATTCCCATGGTCCTAGACTACCTCTGGCACCTTAAGCAGCAGGGCCTGGCGTCATACTCCTTAAAGGTGCACTTAGCGGCCATATCCGCCTTTTGACCAGGGGAGGGTGGCCACTTCATATTCTCCCACCCCCTAGTCGCCAGATTTGTTAAAGGCCTGGAGCGTCTCTACCCCCCCGCACGCCGCCCCGCTCCTACCTGGGACCTTAACTTGGTCCTAAACAGGCTCACGCTCCTGCCATTTGAACCACTAGCGACTTGCTCGCTCACGTACCTGTCTTGGAAGACGGCCTTCTTGGTGGCCATTACATCGGCCAGACGGGTCTCCAAGCTGAGAGCCCTCACAGTGGACCCACCCTACACCGTCTTCCATAAGGACAAAGTACACCTGCGACCCCACCCGGCGTTCCTCCCTAAGGTTGTGTCTGCCTTCCATACCAACCAGGACATCTTCCTCCCGGTCTTCTTCCCGAAGCCTCACTCTCCTCGGAGAGAACAGCAGCTACACTCCTTAGATGTAGGCAGAGCACTCGCCTTCTACATTGAGCGAACAAAGCCATTCCGGAAGTCCCCTCAGCTGTTTGTGGCGGTCGCAGAACGGATGAGGGGTCAACCAATCTCCTTTCAGAGGATCTCCTCCTGGGTGACTGCATGCATTCGTGCATGCTACGACCTAGCTCGTGTCCCCTCTGGCCACCTCACGGCACATTCCATGAGAGCTCAGGCATCGTCGGCAGCCTTCCTGGCGCACGTGCCTATCCAGGAGATATGCCGTGCAGCGACCTGGTCATCGGTCCACACATTCACCGCACACTATGCGCTAGTCAGACAATCAAGAGATGATGCGGCCTTTGGCGTAGCAGTTCTAAATACCGCCACATCTCACTCCGACCCCACTGCCTAGGTAAGGCTTGGGAATCACCTAACTGGAATGGATATGAGCAATCACTCGAAGAAGAAAAGACGGTTACTCACCTTTGTAACTGTTGTTCTTCGAGATGTGTTGCTCATATCCATTCCAAACCCACCCTCCTTCCCCACTGTCAGAGTAGCCGGCAAGAAGGAACTGAAGGGTGGCCGGGTCGGCTGGGATATATATTGGGCGCAATAGTGGCGCCACTCCAGGGGGCGCCCAGCCGACCCGCCTGGGTTGCTAGGGTAAAAGTTTCTCCAACGAACGTGCACGCGGCGCGCGCACACCTAACTGGAATGGATATGAGCAACACATCTCGAAGAACAACAGTTACAAAGGTGAGTAACCGTCTTTTTCCCTGGATAGACCTCTTTGCATCTCATGGGAACAGGAAATGCCAGACGTTCTGCTCCTTTCAAGGCCTCTCATCGGGTTCAGTGGCGGACGCCTTCCTTGTGCTGTGGACGACGCACCTGCTCTACGCCTTTCCACCATTTCCGCTCATCGACAAGGTCCTACTGATTGTACGCAGGGACAAAGCCCACTTGATCGTGATAGCTTCAGCGTGGCCTCAACAGCACTGGTACACCATGTTGCTAGACCTATCCATAGCCGACCCTGTTCCCCTGCCTCTTCACCTGGACCTGATCACCCAGGACCACAGCAGGCTCCGTCACCCGGACCTTCAGTCATTCCACCTCACGGCATGGCTCCTGCGTGGCTGACCCAGTCTGAGCTGCATTGCTCCACCCCAGTGCAACAGGTGCTCCTGGGTGGCAGGAAGCCTTCCACAAGAGCGACATGTTTGGCCAAGTGGAAGCGTTTCGCGTGCTGGTGCGTGGAGCGGAACTTCCTTCCCACTGAGGTCTCCATATCCAACATCTTGGATTACCTCTGGTCCCTCAAGCAACAGGGCCTGGTGGTATCATCTCTGAGGGTCCATTTGGCGGCCATCTCTGCCTTCCACCCAGGGGAGGATGGCCGCTCGGTGTTTTCTCATCCGATGGTGTCTAGGTTCCTTAAGGGTCTAGAGCGCCTCTACCCCTAAGTATGCCGCCCTGCCCCTACATGGGACCTTAACCTGGTTCTTGCCAGACTCATGTCCCCTCCTTTCGAACTGTTAGCAACTTGCTCTCTTCTCTATCTCTCCTGGAAAACCGCTTTTCTGGTGGCCATTACGTCCACGAGATGGGTCTCGGAACTTCGGGCCCTCACGGTGGATCCCCCGTATACTGTGTTTCACAGGGACAAGGTGCAGTTGCGACCGTATCCAGCCTTTCTCCCCAAAGTGGTATCGGCCTTCTACGTTAACCAGGAGATCTTCCTCCCTGTCTTCTTCCCAAAACCGCATTCATCTCGCAGGGAGCAGCAGCTACACTCCCTAGACATCTGTAGAGCGCTCGTGTTTTATATCGAGGGAACTAAGCCATTCCACAGGACCCCCCAACTCTTTGTCGCGGTAACTGAGCGTATCAAGGGGCTACCTGTCTCCTTGCAGCAGATTTCCTCCTGGGTAACGTCGTGCATCCGTGCCTGTTACGACTTGGCTCACGTCCCCTCGGGCCACGTGACTGCGCACTCCACCAGGGCTCAGGCCTCATCGGCTGCTCTCTCGCTCAAGTGCCCATTCATGAAATCTGTCATGCAGCAACCTGGTCGTCAGTCCACACCTTTGCCTTCCACTATGCCCTGGTTCAGCAGTCTAGGGATGACTCAGCCTTCGGCTCCGGCGTGTTGCACTCTGCGACATCTCACTCTGACCCCACTGCCCTGGTAAGGCTTGGGAATCACCTAACTGGAATGGATATGAGCAATCACTCGAAGAAGAAAAGACGGTTACTCACCTTTGTAACTGTTGTTCTTCGAGATGTGTTGCTCATATCCATTCCAAACCCGCCCTCCTTCCCCACTGTCGGTGTAGCTGGCAAGAAGGAACTGTGGAGCGGTTGGGTCGGCAGGGGTATATATCCAGCGCCATGGCGGCGCCACTCCAGGGGGCGACCTGCCGACCTACCGGAGTTGCTAGGGTAAAAATCTTCCAACAAGCGTGTGCGTGCGGCACGCACACCTAACTGGAATGGATATGAGCAACACATCTCGAAGAACAACAGTTACAAAGGTGAGTAACTGTCTTTTCAGTGAAAACTTTCAGCAAAAGATCTGCAAAAAATCTTTTTGTCTTTTTTTTTAAACCAGTTCTAATAATTTATGTTATTATATCATACTTTGTTTTTTTTCCAGTATCTTCAGTCAGGAATTTGGTAAAAAAACACTCTGGTCCCTTTTTCTTATTGTGAGAAGGAGGTGGATCAAGAGGCTCTTGATTGGCATATGGCAAAAATACTGGATTAGAAAGTTGAGAAGTAGACACTTAGCTCTGAGTACCACAGGTGTGGAAGACCTCCAACCATCAAGTGAGTCGTCCACTCCAGTGCAGTAAACCGTCACCTGTAAGCCCCAGGTATATAGTGCTCTTCCTCTTATTCCCCATCCCATTAGCACAGTACCTGCTTACTGTGTAAAAACTACATGATCATGGGATGAATGAATGTGATTCTGAGTTCAACACCCACTCTCTACACCACAGCTGCATTCACCTTTTTTGGAGTGTATTAGTAATGTTGCCAACTCTCATGATTTTTATCACAACTCTTGCAATACTTCATATTTTTCTTAAAGCCCTGACTCATGACTTGGAATTGTTTGAACATGTGAAAAAATAAATTTGCCTCATGAGTGTGGAGGAAAACTTAAAAATATGAAACTGGAACCTAATATTTATTATTTAAGATCTCAGAATTCCTTTGGGCCTGTTGTGCTTTTTGAACACTTTAGTTTGCTAATGCTATGTTAATGAGTGAGTACTGACCCTGTGACTTGTTTCAAGGACTAGGCCAGCAAACCATATGTTCATTGGCCTTATGGCTCAGTGAATATATACACAACTATGTTTAAATAGCTCTTGCTGAACATATAAACAAGATTTTACCTCTGCCCCCACAAAGTGGAGCCATTAAAAGCCATTGTTATGGAGGACATCTTCTGAGGATCCATGCATATTCCCAGAAAGGAAATGCTCATGCGCAGAAATAAGATGCATAAGCTACAGCGATTTTATACTTTCAAAATAATTGCCCAAAAGCTGTGTAAATAATGTAGATTTTTCAGTGGAACAGGCACTGTAACAGTTGCCTTGTTTTGTGCTGCTCAGAAGACGGGGCAAATTTTATGTTTTAGCTAAAGCCACACAATTTATTTTAGTATTTTAAAGACATACATTTATATTTCACAAAGAATGCATAATTTGCCTGTGTGTATGTGCATTTAAATGTGACGTGAAGAAACAACTCTTAGACTAGGCTTTGAGCCATCTCTAATGTTAGCAATACATAAGAATTCAGTGATTATTCTCCTCTGTCTTGTGTCTCTTTCCCACTCATGCACATAGAACCAGTTACACAGAAGAGTTGGGGTTGACAGAACACATCAGGGAACCTCCTTTAGCTGTTGGAAGTTTTTTTTTTTAATACTGCAAACGGAATTATTTCTCAACTTACATAGATTTGAATTAAGGCTCTCATCAGCTTGGAAGATCAAATTCTTGTTTTTCCTGACTTCTTATAAACAGATTATTTTAGAATGGGCCAGATTTTTCCTGCCCTGTACTTGACTCTTCTTGGCAATACTGGTTTTGATTAACCAGTTTTCATGGTTATTGTGCTGGGAGAGAGAAACTGAAAAATGAAGTGGACACTATAGAAATGAATTCGAAGTATGCGGAACAGTTTATAGATCTCTCTCAAACTCCTAATAGTGCTCAAGACTAGAATTCACTCAGGCTTACTGTACGAAGTGTTGCGTTCAAAAGCTTCTTTACTGCTGTTTTTTGACATCATCAAGCCTTTGGTTCCTCTACTTATAGGTAGGAAGCAATACATAAAAGTGAACAGAGCATAAATAAATGTTACTAGTACGTGCATGCCTACAGAGGGGTTATTTAATTTATTTTACTGTTAATGATATGAAAAGTGATTTGTTACTGGCTTTTAAAATGCTTGTGCTGGTGAGTGTTAGGTGATGTTGTTACATAGTCTTCTACATTCTTTTCTGTAGCATGCAAACAAGTGTTCAGTCTTGGGAAAACCTTGTGTGGTGGCCATTTTGTTATGCAAGCTTCTGAGTAGAGGGAACTGCGCAAGCAGCAGGAATGTTTGCTCACAATCTGGGTCTCTGATTGGACTCAGTTCTTGAGGCAGAGCCATTCTCTGGGGATTGGGCTGAGATTTCTGAAAGCAGGAGTTCCTGTATGCCATTTTGTGTCCATGTAAATAAAGCAAGTTACAGTTAGAATCTACCCAAACTCCATGTCCGTGATTTCTTCTCCACTAGGAAGTAGACTGCATGGTCCAGGACATCTGGTAGCTTTCAGCAGAGGGCAGCAATACTAAAGAACTGCTTGCAGAATACAGTAGGTTAACATCCAGAAGCATACACAAAGGGTGGGGGAGGGAAGGGATTTGAGGGCAAAACCAAGTAGCAGTTGTGGGGTTTTTGTTTTGTTTTGTTTGTTTGCTTTTAAACAATTCTGTTTCATTCCCTGCTGCTTTATGGTAAAAAAATAAAACAATTTTGCTCAGATATGGCCTATGACATAAACTCAGTAAGCAGGTTAAAACAATTTTGGAGACCTGACCCCAAATATGAATGATAGGCAGATGTACTTCATAACAATAACAAAAGCTGAATTCAACAGAGAGTTAATTTAACCTTGAATCAAAGACACACATCAAATCAGTATGTGTATTGTAATTTTTGACCCGCCCTAGGCATGAATAATATTTGATGCATTCCACTTTACTGTGAAGAGCTGATTCTCTCTGTTTGCAGTAGTGTTGCTAGTGAGTTCTGCCCTTATCACATAACTGTGGTTTCTTTCTTGTCAGACTTTTTTTTTTAAGACATTCTTTTTAGACTGTTTATGGCTTTCTTTTTAGGAATTTAAGTTATTTTGTATTGGAGCTGAAAAAAATAATACTATTTTATTATATCAAATATCCTCCTATCTCTGTTACCCTGGGATGTACTTCTAGGGAGTATGGGAGATTTTAAGGGTTGTGTAAATCCCCAACACTGCAAATCTTAGGTATTCTGTGTGAATATGTTGCTCAAATGTTTCCTTTCAGATTCGGCCTAAAACCAGATACTTAAATACTAGTTCAGTTAAGACAGATTTAGCGGAACCATTAGCAAAGAAAACTATTCAAATATTACATGCAGATGTGCTTATTACAGCTCAGACTGTTCACTCATATAACTACCCACCTTCTAAACTGCATGCAGTGGGTGTAGCCATGTGGGTCTCAGGACATGAGAGACTCAAGGTGGATGAGTTAATATGTTCTATTGGGCCAACTTCTGTTGGTGAGAGAGACAAACTTTTGAGCTTACACTGATCAAAAGCTTGTCCATCTCACCAACAGAAGTTTTTTCAATAAAACATATTGTCTCACTCACGTAAGGGTGACCAGGTGTCCAGTTTTCGATTGTAGGACCCGATCAAAAAGAGACCCTGGCAACTCTGGTCAGTACCCCTGCTGGCTCCAGTCAGCACCACCAACCAGGCCGTTAAAGGTCCGGTCAGCGGCACTAAGTCAGGCTGCTCCCTACCTGTTCTGGCACTGTGCTGTGCCCCAGAACCAGCTAGCAGGTCTGGCTTCTAGGTGGTGGCGAGGAACAGGACTCTGTGCACTGCCTCCACACCGAGCATCAGCTCCACATTCCTATTGGCCGGGAAGCAGCCAATGGGAGCTGCGGGGGCAATGCCTGCAGAGAGCAAGAGCAGTGTGCAAAGCCTCCTGCCCCCCTTGCCTACTGGCGTCGGACCTGCTGGCCGCTTCCAAGGCACACACACAACACAGTGTCAGGACAGGCAGGCTGTCTGCCATAGCCCCGCTGTGCTGCTGATCGGGAGCCGCGTGAGGTAACCTGAAGCTCCCCTCCCTTCCCACCCAAACTCAGAGCTGCACTTCAAACCCCTCATCCCCAGCCCAGAGCCCTCACACACACACCCCACACCCCTGCCCCACCCCGGGGCCCCCTCCTTTACTCTGAACCCCTCATTCCCAGCTGCACCTCAAACCCCTGCTTCAACCTCTTCCACACTCTGAATCCCTCAGCCTGGGGACCCCTCCTGCACCCCAGAGCCCTTATCCCTGGCCCGACCCCAGAGCCTGCACCCCCAGCTGGAGCCCTCACCCCTCCCACACCCCAAGCCCCTTCCCCAACCCAGTGAAAGTGAGTGGGGGGGAGAGTGAGCCACCGAGAGAGGGGGAATGTAGTAGGAAGGGGTGGGACCTCTGGAAAGGAGCAGGGCTAACGTGTTCGATTTTGTGCCATTAGAAAGCTGGCAACCCTACTCACCTTCTAAATTGACAACTCCACGTTAATAAATACTACTAGGAGCCCTGTTTTTCTCTGCATTCTCTAACTATTCTACACACTTTTTAAAAAAATTATTCAAAAGTTTTCATCCTTGAGTACTTTTGTTAATTTTCTTATGTGTGTTTCTCACGGGTGTGCATCACAGGACTTGTACCTGTCCTCCGTCCTTGAACCACAAGTGGGACTAATTGTCCTCGATACCTGAGTAGGTTTTCCTAATTACTGAAGTGGAACAGAATGTTATAGTGCAACATCACTTTTTGAAAATGTGGAGTTTGGTGTGTGTGTGAGGATGTGTGTTGCACTCATTCATTCTGACTCACTGTAATCTGGGCACTTGGCACCTACTTTCCATCCCAGTCTTTACAGATATTACTACAACTGCACTCCTTCTTGTTACTCATAATAAAATACTGTTGCAGTTTAGTCCTGAAAAATCCCTTTTTATACACAAAATCACAAAGACTTAAGAGACACTGATGTGATCCAAAATGGAATTTTCCAGCTACCCTGTAAATTGAGCCTTTATTTTGTCTAGTATTAAACATTTGCAAAGCAAACTATTTCTCACTAATATGCAGAACAAGTTTCATACACACTTTCTCAGTAGCTATGCTCAGACACTGTAGTTGCCTTACAAAGAAACCCATTCAGCTCAACATTTTATTAGGTACCAAATCACCTTTAAAATAATTCAGTAATTTATAAAGTAAAAGTCTTCAACTAAAAGATTTTTAGAGCAAAGAAAGAAGTGTTATTTTAGCATAGACAACCATTTCTGACATGGATTCACTGAGCTAGAAAATTACTTTAATGCATATATCAGTATACTCACTGGTTTCTTTTATTTCAGTAGAATATATATATATATATATATATATATATATATATATATATATATATATATATATATATATATATATATATATATATATGCATGCTGTGTTTTATACACTTCAAACTTTGGAAACTTTTTCATACTAAAGCAATAACATGGCTATTATAGTCTATTTGGTACTTTTATTGGAATTTTAACAAACACAAGACACACTTTTAGAATTAGTTGAGTGTACAATTGCAGCGGTTAGGTAAACCTGCATTCAACTGTGTTCAGCAACTATAAGGAATCCTTGGTACAAGAAAACATACCAAAATTACATGACTCTAAGGAAGAATGGAGATTATGCCGGACATAGAAACATGCATTGACATTCCTGTTGTACAGGATAGTGGTGGAACTACCATTTTACAATGGAACATGCAGTGGTTGTAATGAATGAATAAACAATAAAAAATGTATAGCTCTAGATCAGGGATCAGCAACCGCTGGCACGCAGCTCACCAGGAAAAGCTCCTGGCAGGCCGGGCTGGTTTGTTTACCAGCTGTGTCCGCAGGTTCGGCTGATCGCAGGTCCCACTGGCCGCAGTTGGCTGCTCCAGGCCAATGGAGGCAGCATGAAGCAGTGAACTGCAGCCAGTGGGAGCCGCGATTGGCCAAAGCTGTGGATGCAGCAGGTAAACAAACTGGCCTAGCCCACCAGGGGCTTACCCTGGCGGGCCGCGTGCCAACGGTTGCCAATCCCTACTGTAGATTGAAACTTGCCAAGGCATCTAAGGAGTTTGGGCACACAACTTCCCCTCTATAAAAGTAAAATTTTAAAATAAATGGGAGTTGTGGGTGGGATTCACAAAGGGGACTTGGGCTGAGGATTGAGTGCCTAACTCCTAGATATCCTGCTGCCAAATAGAATTCCTAACTTCAGGTTAGGTCTCCAGGTTCCCTGTGCAAACAATGGGGAGATTTAGGCCACTCCTTACTCAACATACTGACTTTTGCAAACCCCATTTTTTAGGTGCCTACATTTGCCAGTAGTAAATGCTGAGCAAGCAGAGGCATGTGGCCTAAGGTCTGCTCTTCAAAGGGAGTTAAGTGTCTAACTCTGGGCCGGAGGGACTCCTGAGTGGCTGGAGGGAGGTGCCTCCTTCCACTCAGGAGTCACAGCTGTGAACTCTCTCTTGGAGTTAGGTGCCTGGCATCAGGTTTTTCAAGAAAAACTGAGATGGAGGAAGTGCTTTTCCCTTTATATCCCAAAGCACAGTCATCAGAGCTTTCACCTTGGACGGGAGAGCCGTAGATTCAAATCCCCAGATGAGTGCCCTAACCACTGGCCCATATCGGGTAGGTCTGTCTCAATTGCTAGTGTTGGTGATTCTACTTTGTATTAAATACTTAAGTATTCATGGGGTCAGAGTGAAAGAGAGTGGTTCTGTTGTCCAGTGCTCAGGTGACTCACCTGGGATGTAGCAGAAACAAGTTCAAGTCCCTGCTCCAGTGACTATTTAAGTGGGAGGTGGGAGACCTAGTCCACATTAGGCAGAGTACTGATTTGAACCCAGTGCTCCCATATTCTGGGTGAGTTTGCTAAACATCTTATAATGAGGAGCATCACAACCTTTGGCTGTGCTTTGTGGCAAGGTGGCCTCTGAGCACATCTATTTGATTGTGCCCAGCAGGAGAACATCTAGTTTGTGACCTCTGTAGGGGCTTAGGTTTGAGCTAGGCACTAAGCTGTTTGGTGTCAGGATTGAGGAACCAGCAGAAATGTAGGAACCTAGGAAACATCACTGGCGAAATTTAGACACCCATATAGTTAGGCAGCAGCTGAGCAGGCCTTCTGAGGATCTAAATTTTTGTTTTAGGGTCCTAAAGTGGCAGATAGGTACCTATGTCCCCATTGTGAATCCCACCCTGTGTGCCTAAATCCCCTAGTCATATTTTTAAACATCTCCAGCATGTTACAGGCACTCTATTAAAAATGGCCTGCAGATTCCTGTACACACTTTTAAAGTTGTCTCTTGTCTTTAAACAGAAGTTTACATAATGCAAGAAAATATTGTTCTAGTTTACATCTATGTGGTCCACTGAAGCTGAATAGCACAGAAGAAGGGGGCCCATACATATATTCAAAACAAGAATATAATATGGAAGGGAATGCAGTAAATATGGTAATTGTAAATAATAATCTTAGAGATGAACAAAGCAAATAGCTGCATATAGTACCATGCTTATAGCTGCCACAGCAGCTTTTTCTTGCCTTTGTTGCTCTATGGCATACATCCAGATATCTGCTGTGTGAACATTTGCTCCTGGGAGGAGATGAAGAAGAAGGGGTCCATAAGGTTTCCATTGGCCTAGACAACAGAAACATCTGCTGGATTCATGAGCAGCTTGCTGACCTAAATCAGCAGGGAGATTTGCAGTTCATCAGCTCTGCCATATCACTAGATATTTCATAGACCATGGAGATAAACAAGAAAAGCCAATAAAATAATGTAAGTATTTTACATCAAAATTGAACACATTCAAATATTTAATTATCTGTAAGTAAATTATCTGAAGATTTTGTCATGGTTATTTTTAGTAAAAGTCACAGACACAAAATTTCACAGGAACTCTGGCCTGCCCATGACTTTTACTAAAAATAATAGGGAAGGAGAGGAATGATACCTGGATCCTCACTGGGGTGGGGGAGGGATTGACAGCCCCAGCCCATCTGACACAATTGTGGGGCACAGGCCAGACTCCAGACCCTACTGAAGCCACAGGGCAGGGTCGCAGCGTGGGAGGGTGGGACAGAGGGTGGCCCCTTCTCCAGCCAAAACCCTGCTCCTCCCTGCCACTGACAGCTGAAGCTAGAGTCAGGGAGGGCTGGTAAAGTCACAGAGCCTGTAACATCACTGACCTCCATGAATAAAGCATATCCTTATCTAAAACTACATGTAAATGACACTAACGAGGGCCTATGAGTAACTGATCAACACACAAAGCTCACATTGACTGTTAGGAAACAGTGTTCTGTGCATGAAAGAATGGCAGGATATAACCTTAAATGTCAGTTAAAGGAGTAGAGACGTTCATGGCTGTTTAGTGCTAATGGAAGCACGCCAGCTAGGTCCCCCAAATACTCAGTTTTATGAAAATTATAAAATCTACACAGTCGGTTTATTCAAACTTGTAGACCCACAAAGAGGCCTTCTCAGTCTCTTTTAGAAATGCATAATATTCTGTTGTTGGTGGTTGGAACAGCATTTGCTCTGCATAATGCAGGATAACATTTGAGTGCAATTGTCCAAGTGATGGGAATAAGGGGCCCCATCCTGAACTGATGCAAATTGTCTTAGTTCTGTAACTTTATTTTAATGGACATATGAAAACTTACAACAGTTGAAGATCTGGCCTCATGGATTTAGTAGCATTTGGCCATTAGTTGAAACTGTATCACCACAAGATTCCCAGAATGAAATCCCTTATTCTGGTTTACTTGTATAACATTTACAAAAAATATCAAGTTCTGAGTTAAATTAATAGTTGTTTCATTCAGCAACTTCTATTTGCTTAAACAGAGCAATGTTGCAGTAGATCTGGTTTGGCACTACAAAAGACTTTGAACATCAAAGAAAGTAAACATTGACATGATGAGTGAAATCACCAGAAATGAAATCTTTGTGAATGAACAAATGATCAAAAGTGGAAAATACATCTTATTAACCACTGTGGCTTTTGCTCTTTGAAAAACAGAAATGGTTCCTTCAGGGAATGTTCTGAGTTGACTCGGATATAGCTACATTTTGATCTATTCAAAGTCATTGAGGTATTGCTTGTTTAGTTGAAAACCATCTGCAGGTATCAGGCTCCTCATCTACTAGGACTGTGATTTCCTTTTTTTCCCCTCTCCTTTTCCAATGAAGAATATTTGTTTATTACTAGTGTTTATTTGAAGGCTTTTTAAAAAAAATATATATCAAGGTATTTTTGATGTCAAGGTATTTTTCCCACTTTGAACTTTAGCATCCAAAAAGTGGGGACCTGCATGTACCCTTCTAAGTTTATTTCCTAGCTTAGATCTGATAGCGCTGCCACCAGCCAAAATATAGTGTTTGGCACACTTTCTGTTCCCCCAAAACCTTCCCTGGGGAACCCAAGACTCAAACCCCTTGGGTCTTAAAACAAGGAGAAATAAACCATCTCCCCTCCTTTCCCTCCTCCCAGACTTTCCCCTCCCTGGGCTACCCTAAGAGACTACACTGATCCAAACTCCTTGGATCTTAAAACAAAGAAGAATTAACCTTCCCCCTCCTCCTTTCCCCCCACCAATTCCTGGTGAGTTCAGACCCAATCCCCTTGGGTCTTAAACAAGGAAAAAAAATAAATCAGGTTTTTTAAAAAGAACGCTTTTAATTAAAGAAAGAAAAAGTAAAAATTATCTTTGTAAAATTAGGATGGAAAAATGTTTACAGGGTGTTCAGATCATATAGACTAGAGGGACTTCACCCCCCCACCCTGAAATTCAAGTTACAGCAAACAGAGGTAAAATCCTTCCAGCAAAATACACATTCACAAGTTAAGAAAACAAACATAAGACTAATCCGCCTTTTCTAGCTAGTACTTATTATTTTGTAAATGAGAGACTGTTTCAGAAAGATTAGAGAAAGACCTGGTTGCACGTCTGGCCCCTATTAGCCCCAAGAGCGACCAAAGAACAGAAACAAACTGCACAAACAAAGACTTCCCTCCACCAAGATTTGAAAGTATCTTGTCCCCCCATTGGTCCTCTGGTCAGGTATCAGCCAGGTTCACTGAACTTCTTAACCCTTTACAGGTAAAAGAGACATTAACCCTTAGCTATCTGTTTATGACAATTGTGATAGACCCAGGCCAGTTGGGAACAGAAGAGTAGTAGAAGGGAGATGTACTGGTCACTAGTTAAGCAGTTTCCTGTTCCCTGAGTGACCAGAGCAGGGCAGTGGCGGATTAACAAATTTGCCGCCCGTAGGCCCACAAAAAATTGTGCGCCAGCTCACCTCCGGTCCCTCGCAGTAAACCTAGGAGGGAGGGGGAAGAAGGGGAGTTGTGGCGCGCTCGGGGGATGGCAGAGGTGGAGTGATGGTGAGCTGGGGCAGGGAGCGGCTCCCAGCCCACCCCTGAAGAGTTACTCCCCACGCCCGCCGGCCCCAGGTCACCTCCGCTATCCCCCAAACACGCTGATACTCACTTCTCCCTCCTTCTCTCCCTCCCAGTGCTTTTTGCGCGACAAGCTTGGGAGGGAGGGGGGAGAAGGGGAGTTGCAGTGCACTCGGGGATGGCAGCAGTGGAGCAGAGGTGAGCTGGGGCTGGGAGCAGTTCCCGGCCCCCCCCGGGTTACTCCCCGTGCCCACAGGCCCCAGCTCACCTCTGCTGTGCCTCCTCTGATCGCGCTGCTACTGGCTTCTCCCTCCCTCCCAGCACTTTCACACAGCAAGCCTGGGAGGAAGGAGGGAAGTATGGTGCACCTGGGAGAGGAGATGGGAAGGGGATTTAGGGAAGGGGCAGGGTTGGAGAGGGGGCGTGAGCAAATTTTCCGCCCCGGCAAATTTGCCACCCTAGGCCTAGGCCTTGTTGGCCTAGGTGATAATACGCTGCTGTAGCAGAGGCTGCTCCAGGCTAATGAGAACACCTGACTCCAATTAACCTGCTAAGAGTCAGGTGAGGCTGTTAAGCAACTGACTCTAATTAAGGCCCCTCTGATGCTATAAAAGCGCTCACTCCAGTCAGGCCAAAGGGAACCAGGGAGATAGAGGAGAGGAAGTGCGTGCATGTGAGGAACTGGGAGCAAGAGGCGTACAGGAAGCTGAGAGTGATTAGGCATACTGCTGGAGGACTGAGAAGTACAAGCATTATCAGATATCAGAAGGAAGGTCTGGTGGTGAGGACAAAGAAGGTATTGGGAGTAGGCCATGGAGAAGTAGCCCAGGGAGTTGTAGCTGTTGCGCAGCTGTTCCAGGAGGCACTCTAGACAGCTGCAGTCCACAGGGCCCTGGGCTGGAACCAGGAGTAGAGGGCGGGCCCAGGTTCCCCCCAGATCTCCCAACCCCTGATCAAACACAGGAGGAATTGACCTGGACTGTGGCTTCTATCAGAGGGGAAGATCTCTGGGCTGCTTCCCAACCCACAGGGTGAATTTGTGAGGTGGGCAAATCCGCCAATAAGCGCAGGACCCACCAAGGTAGAGGAGGAACTTTGTCACAATATATATAGACTCAAATATGCAAAACATAATTACATAACTTAAGGATACAGATCTCGCTACATAATTGTAATATTTAGCTAAATTATGACTTCCTTCCTTTAGGTTACAGGATATTTCACTGAGAAACATGTTTGGTAATCATATGAGAGAACGACATTTTGATACAGCTTCAACATCTATGATTACAACTTAACAGTTTTCCTCTGTCTACTCTCTCCTTCCTTGCATTTGCACTGGCTACAAAAAGAATGAAAAATTAGTTAAGATGAGACATAGATGGTGATCAGAAAGGAGAAAGGAACTAAGATACATGGTGAGGTGTTAATAGGGAATTTCTTTCAGATTCTCATATTGAATTACTATTAAAGAGATCAGTTGAAAGTTTGTGAGAAAAAGTTTGGGCCTAAAGAAGTTTACGTATGATTTGATGTCACTCAGTAAACTCTGAAGATAGAAGGAATAGTGAAGTCCAGTTAGCAAGGAATGAACACTATTGATTTTAATTGTGTCTCTTACAGAAAGATCTTTTCATGTCCAACTCTAGAACACAGAGAGCAGAATCAAGATCAGTATTTAAATATACTTTTTTCTTGTTCTGGTTTAGATAAGGAGAGTCTGAATTGGGGGAAAGGGAAATTGGCTTTCATTTATAGTCTGGAATGGGATGGTGTAATGTGTGGTTAGCACACATTTCTTTTTCTTTTTTCCTTCCCCTGTTTATTGTCTAATAAAACAAATTCCTGCAGTATGCATAAAGGAAGATTTAAAGAATAGATAAGCTTCTGCATTGGTATACATAACTAGAGCTAAGTAGTTCAATGAGTAACATCAATTTGTAAAAAGTCAGTTCTGTTAGGCTTAAAAAGCAAACTTGTGATCTGATTCAGTAAGTCTGACAAAATAATTCATTTGCAGGCAATGATGCCAGTATATGTATCTGTCAGACCTTCCAGAACAAAGCTCTGCAAAACGTGCATGCCTACAGTTATCTTTTTACCCTTGGGCTGAATAAAGCATTACTGAAACATACGCATTACACAGAGTAGCAATTTGACCCAACTACCTTTTCTTCCATATTAAAGGGGTGTGGGGTGGGGGGAGAATCTCATTATCCTAGACTAAACCCTGCATCTTTACTCTGTGTCCTGAAGTATCGGACCAACTGTCTATCACTTCTTCTTTAAAAAAAAAAAATTCTCCAGGTTGACATCTCAATTTAGGACATAGTTAAGTGATTGAGTCTTCTTGTGAATCTGTCTTTGAATGTGGGAATGTGGTCATAGGTTCCTGTTCACTCAGCTAGCTGTCTTTCAAGTGTTCTTCATGTTGGAAGGGAATATAGTCATCTCTAGGTATTGATTATTGACCCTTCAAATGGCATTAAAGAAAAGTAGTGTTTTTTATGAACACAAAATAATTAACTTTCTGGACATTATTGAAGTTCCATTTCAGTACTATCTCCCTTCTTTCTGGCAGTTCCCTCAAAGGAAGACATCTTTCACCCTTAAACTCTTTCACTTGTACCATAATATGACTGCTTATTTTTTTCTTTGTTCTGCAAACCTGATATTTGAAGAAAGGATTGCTAGTATGCGTGAACACTGCATTGCTTCATGCTGCTTAGTTACTTTTCTCATATTTTCTTCATTGCCACTGAGGTTTTTTGTTTGTTTGTTTTTTGTTTTTTTCCAGAATAAAAAAAGTCTGTATTGAGATCCATGTTGATCTTAGTTTAAGTTCCAGATTTTTAAATAATTTGTTTAAAAAAATATAAAATGGTACCCGGGATGTGTGCTGCTGAGAAACAATTATAGTTGGCATTCCATACAAATAACCATCCAAAGCTTTGGATGATTAACTATTCTTTCTGAACATTTTGAGTCTACAAAACTAGGAAGAAAATCTCACATTATGAGCATTCAGACATTCCACACAATGTTTCCTAATCAGAGTGTACGATAACGTCTTTGGTTTTTGCATGAATGATAGACTTTTATAGGATAGGCTGCTGGACCACTCTATCACACTGCCAAATCTCTGAATGTCTGTGCAATATCAGGAGGGATCAGGACAGATGAAAATGAGTGAGTATTGGCCACTACATGATGTTGAACTATATCTCATTTAGATTTTCCAAGGCAAATTATCCGACCTACCTGATTTAGGGTTTTTTATGTAGTGTTTAATTGAGGACTTAGCAGTATGGTTTGTAAATATTGCATACTGCTAGTGTAAATATTTTTAAATGATCATAAACACTTAGAAGTTCTACTTTTTTTTGTCTTTTTTACACATCTGTGCCATAACTGTTAGCTAAAACCAAAAAAATAAAATAAAGCCAACCTCCAAAATAGCCAATAGAAAACCAAAAACTATATATCTTAAGTATTTAACACATTCAGTCTCACATTTTAATTTCTAACATTTACTATTACATATTTTAAAGCAATACTTGTATAAAGAAGACCTTTACCCCATACTCTGCTAACATGAAGGTACCCAAAGTACTACTACTACTACACCAAGACAGAGTAAGAGACCGTCCATTTTCAGCTTCATTTGTCCGCTACTCTGGCTCTCTATCCTCAAGCCTTATGGAATATTCTGTTGTATAATTTAAGAAAGCAGAACCACAGGGCTTTAAATTTCTTCCATTTGTTTTAAAATGAATACATTCAGCACTCTACTTCCACCAGTCATAGGGAATAGATTTTCTCCCTTGTCCTTAATATATAGTGGGATATTCTTGTCCAAGAAAGCAGCCACATGTTTAAATTGTCATAGCTGTACTGAAGTCAGTGGAGCTACGCTGATTTACATCATCTGAGCTCTAGCAAAACATTTGAGAAGCGTTTGCATTTTAACATTTGATATTTCTGTACCATGTGTTTCTATGTTCACTTCATGTGGGGAGAACTGAATTCTTTTCATTCCTGTACATGGTATTAGTTACTATTCTCATGCCAGAATATCTCTGTTTTGAGATAGAAGAAAATGATATGTTCTAAATTTGCACAGTTTTCTGCAGAGGATTTGATGGGACTTGTGTGTGTGTGTGTTTTTTTTCTTTTCTTCCTATCTTAGGTACTTAAATGATAGCTACTGTAGTATCTGAGTGCCTCACAGTCTCTAATGCATTTGTCCTCACAATACTCTGTGAAGTAGAGAAGTGCTCTTACCCCCCATTTTACAGATGGGGATCTGAAACACACTGCAACTAAGTTAAGTTGCCCAGTGTCACACAAGAAGTGTGTTGTGGATCAAGGAATTGATCCTAGGTGTGTCAAGTCTCAGGCAGGCACCCTAATAATTGAACCATCCTTCCTTTTAAGAAAGTAGGAAGTTCAGTTCTGTTGGCTGATGGTGTGGTGGAAAGGACAAACAATGGTTTAATTTATTTTTTGGTTTGGTAACTTATATTGTGTACTCCAAGTTATGGATAGGTGCCACTTTTTATTATTTTTTTAAGAAATCCAAAGAAATTAAATAAAAATAAATTCCTTTCCCACTGCAGTTTTTCCAGCACTGCACATGAGACAATACTTTTATGTCCCATAATCTGGAAGTAGTATAAAAGAATCAATATAAGAATTTATGCAAAATTCCCATCAAATTACAGGCAATAAAATTCTCTTCTTGGGTATATTTTCAGTCTTCCCCCTCCCCCCCTACTTTTTCTTATTTGCTTTTATAGCTAAGTTTAAATGAAATTATGTGAAATTTTAAAATTTAAGCTCTTTTCTCTGAGAATATAGAGTTAAATTGGCTTCTAACTCAATTATGTCTTGAGTTGGTGGTCTTGTTGTTTCCCGTTGGTGGTCTTATTGTTTCCCGTTGCAAAATTATGCAGCTAGAAATATAGGCTCACGGGGAAGTTACAAAGACACCATCCATGTCTACTTTACACATAAATTCCTCACTCTGAAATTAATTACTATAAATATATACTGTTGTCCATTGGACTACTTTAGCAATTAAGCCTTCCAGGAAAAAAAATCCTAGAATGTTACCCCACGAACTAAGCCATTTTTTATTTCCAGTATCCCTTTTAGGTTCTGTAGTTTCAAAAGTGAATCCTGCAATATTCTTGTTAACTCCTGATTTTCTTTGCAAGTGGCTCTATTAATGAAAAAAATAGTAGTGAGAGAGCAGACACTTTTGACTTGTTCCCCTTTTTCTTTTGTTAGGGATATCAAGACATTCATGCTGCAGATTAAGTGTGAGGTATTTGTTTTCCAAATGTGGGACTAAATTGATATAATTCAAAACAGCCAATTAAGAAAGGCCATTCAACCCAGTCAAGGGATTTCTCTGCTTCTAGAGTTAAAGCAAATTTCTATTTCTTTGACCAAGCTGAATGGATGCAATTTAATGTGCATGCTAGATTGTCTGAGGGTTGCCTTCCAGGGGAAAAATGTTTCCGGTCTTTTGTGTATCAGTTGTTGAATTGTAGTCTATAGTCTGGTTGTCATTATTGTATCATAAATTTGTAATATCTTTGTTTAGAAATGAAATCAGATTCTAGAACCAACACTCATTTCTGCATCTCTCCTCTCTATGTGTCAGTATGCTGATTACCATGCTGCATAGCTTGCAGGATTCTACCTTTCTCTTGTACTTTTGGCATAAAGTACACATCAAAAGCATTAATTCCTGCTGGAAAACTGAAAAACTAAAAAATATTATAGTAATATAGATCCTGGACTTTTTTCCATGTTTAGGCTATTTTATAATCATCTACATTTCAGATCAGGATATAATTTCTGCTAACCTAATTGCAACATCTTGTGATGTTTTCTCAAAATAAAGCTTTATATCTCTGGAGAGATTTACATGTTGAGAGATTATATATACATAAAGTAATCCTGAAAAACTGATTAAATATGTTTTGGATTGTTCATCATACCCCCATTGTTTTTAATTTCTTTTGAGCTGTCTTTCTAAGAAAATAAGCCAAAACTAATTTACACTCATGCTCATTGTCAGATAAGCACTGCATCATTTGAAATGGGAAGTTGTCTCCCTCTCCTCACCATTAAAATAATGACCATGCTTTGCATTTGCCTTGTAGAGGACTGACACTTTTTAAGGTCTTATCCAAAACCTACTGAAATCAATATGAAGACTGCCAATGACTTTAATGGATTTGAATCAAGTCTTTAGTTTGTATCTGCCTCAACAAGTCTTGAATTTTCTCATACTTGTGCATACTGGTTTTGGCTGAAACTGGAAGTATTGAAATAATGTGAGGAAATTCAAGTTAGGAAGGGTGGTAAAATGAAAAAGATTGTTTTATGGTTCAAGTACAGGACTGAGAATAAGAAATCAGTTCTAATTTCAGCTCTGCTACAGGCTTCCTGTGTGACCTTTAGTGAGTCATATAACTTCACTTTTTATCATAATTTCCACATAAGAAAAATGGTAATAAAATGTACATACCTCACAGGGATGTTGGGAAGCTAGATGCATTGGAATATGTAAAGCCAATGTGTCAGCAAATTCCTAACGCACTCTACTCACCTGATGTCCCCCACAGTTAGCATCTTGACCCCAAGATACCCTCTTTCCCACATCTACTACAAAGATTTTCAGGATTCATCAATGAACTGTCATATGAAAAGCATAGACAGACTAATATTCACATGATTTTCCACTGTCAGCATATATCACCAAGAGCACAGAGGTTTCTTATAGGAATGCACCACTGCAGTGACAAAAGCAAAGAGAACCTTATTCTCCCCTGCCTTTGCAATCCCCAAATCAAGGCCAGCAGAGACCCACTCACATTCACGGCATAGTGAACCAGCTAATCAGCCCAGACTGTTCACCACAAGCCTCCAACTCATGCACTGACCTCTGTGAAGAGCTTGAAGCAGAGCTCTGAACTGGACTTTATGGTATTAACCACTTCACCAGTGCTGAAGAAATTTGTACACATCACATACCAACATACCATGAGTTCTAGAAGCCCTTAGCAACACTTGAGACATCACCTTTGAAAAAAAAAAATCTGTGCTTCTTCTTCGAGTGATTGCTCATATCCATTCCAGGTAGGTGTACGCGCCGCGCGTGCACGTCTGCCGGAAACTATTTACCCTAGCAACTCCAGTGGGCCGGCAGGTCGCCCCCTAGAGTGGCGCCAGTATGGCACCAGATATATACCCCTGCCGGCCCACCCGCTCCTCAGTTCCTTCTTACCGCCGTGTCGGTTGCTGGAACTGTGGAGTGCGGCTTGCTGACCTCCACGTCCCTAGCTCTCCTGTACTTGTTCGTCGTTTTTAGTTGTAAATAGTTCATAGTTAAGTAGTAGATAGACTGTTAGCATAGTAGTTAGTTGTCTAACATCGCTTGCGAGTGGGCCGTTGCCCTCCCCGGCACCCGGCACCAGGCCCATGCAGTGCTCGGCATGCAAGAAGCCGATGCCTACGAGCGATCCCCACGACGCGTGCCTTAAGTGCCTGAGGGAATCGCACATCAGCGAGAAGTGCCGCATTTGCAAGGCTTTTAAGCCTCGCACGAAGAAGGAGAGAGACCAAAGACTCCACGCTCTCCTTATGGAAGCGGCTCTGTCTCCGGCACCGGCGGCGCAGTCAGCCAGTTCTACTCCGGCACGACTCCCCGGCAACGACCATCTCCGGCACTGGGAGCAGACTCACGTCCCTCGGCGTCTGCAACACCATCCAGGCAGGCCCGAGTGGAGCGCCCGACACCTACCCTGGCCGCGGCACCGCCTGCAGGGCTGCTGTCGACTCCGGGCCCGGAAGGTCCGTTGAGTCCAGCCCCTCCTAGCTCCCCCTTAAGATCAGGGGTCGAGCTACGGGTACCATCTACGCCGGAGACCTTTGCCTCGGCTCGGGACTTGATCGCAATGACGGAGCCATCGCAGCGTCAGCCGGCACCCCCGGGACGGGTAACCTCCAGGGGTAAACCGATGCTTCGAGCGCTGTCTCCCGAGTTCCGGCACCAATCACCCCGGAGGCGTGAATGCTCGCGCTCGGGGTGCCGCTCGGAGTCCCGGCACCGTTCTCCCAGGCGGTACCGGTCGTACTCGCGGCACCGATCGCCATCTGCACGGTCCTGGTCGAGCTCGTCTCACCGCCGGCACCGAGACTCCAGGAGCCGTTCACCTCGGCGTTCGGCTCCTCGGTCGACCTCCCGGCACCGAACCGGTGGTAGGTCCCGATCCCGGTCGACCTCCCGGCACCGCGCCGGTGGCAGGTCCCGGTCTCCGCTGCCGTCCCGGCACCGCGCTCATCGAAGGTCGCGGTCCCGCTCCCGGCACCGACATCGCTCCCGATCCGGATCCCGGCACCGGTCATCACGCCGTTCTCGATCCCGATCCTGGCACCGATGTGGGTCGCGGCACTGAGCCTCGGCACCAAGGGGAGCATCGGTCTCAGCGCACAGAGTCGCATGCCAATCAGGCTCAGCGCCTCCGTGGCCTTCTAGGGAGCCATCGATCTCTTCCCAGACTGACAGCGCCTATGCCATGGGCCAGGACAGACACTCGGCCCTGTTCCAGGACCCTCCCCCACAAGACCGAGGGCCTCAACAGTGGAGGTTTGGGACCCCATGGGCGTATTCCCAAGCCCAGGGTCCGCAACACATTACCCCGCACCCTACGGGGGAACGCAGACCTCCGGAGGCGACGGTATCTAGACCCCCTCACTCCCCGGAAGCAGACGGCAGGTCCAGTCACCGGGACCCAGAGCTCCCTCCAGGGACGGAGGTGCAGCCCCACACGGACTCCCTCATGGACACTTTGTTGCCGGGGGTTTCCTCGTCCTCTTCTCCAGATGAGGCAGTGGCGGGTACCTCGTCCTCCAGTCCTCCCCCGCTGGATCTTAGGGCACACCAAGACCTCCTCCGCCGGGTGGCACAGAACCTGGACTTGCAAGCAGAGGAGATGTCTGAAATTCAGGATCCGGTGGTGAGCATCCTTTCCGCCGATGCGCCCACCAGAATGGCCCTGCCCTTTATAAAGACAATCCAGGCCAACGCCAATAACATCTGGCAGTCACCGGCCTCCATCCCTCCGACAGCTCAAGGGGTGGAACGAAAGTACATGGCCCCCTCGAATGGCTATGAATACTTATACGTTCACCCGACACCCTGCTCGTTGGTGGTCCAGTCGGTGAATGACAGGGAGAGCCACGGGCAAGAGGCCCCAGCGCCCAAGTCAAAGGAGGCGAAACGAATGGACCTCCTGGGCCGCAAGGTCTATTCGGCAGGCGTGCTACAGCTCCAGGTCTCAAACCAGCAGGCCCTCCTCAGCCACTACTCCTTCAACTCGTGGGTAGCGGCGGGGAAGTTCGCGGAGCTCTTGCCTCAGGACACCCGCCAGGAGTTTTCCACCATCCTAGACGAGGGCAAGAAAGTAGCAAGAACATCGCTACAGGCCTCCCTTGATGCTGCCGACTCGGCCGCTTGGACCCTGGCCTCGGGGCTCACGATGCGCCGAATTTCTTGGCTACAGGTCTCTGGCCTTCCACCGGAGCTCCAACATACAATCCAGGACCTCCCCTTTGAAGGTCAGGGCCTGTTTTCTGATAAAACAGACCCTAGACTAAAAGACCTCAAGGACAACAGGGTCATAATACGGTCGCTGGGAATGCATACGCCTGCGACACAGCGCAGGCCATTCCGGCAGCAGAACCAGCAGCAGCAGCGGCGGCCGTACCCTCAGTTCCGCCCGCGGCACGACCTCTCTAGGCGCCGCGGCAGGAACAACCGCCGCAGGCAGTCCGGTGGCCAAACGGGGCAGAACCAAGGCTCCGCCAAGGCCCCTCCAGGGCCTAAGCATTCATTTTGAAGGTGCGCCCGAGGGCGCAGTACCAGTTTCCCCTCCGGATCCCTCCCCGCAGTTTTCCAACCGCCTTTCTTTTTTCCTCCCGGCGTGGACCCGAATAACGTCGGACCATTGGGTCTTGCGTACGGTGCAGGCCGGTTATCGCCTGCTGTTTTCTTCGCCCCACCCTCCCACCCTCCATCTCCATCCCCATCCCTCTTCAGGGACCCCTCTCACGAGCAATTCCTCCGTCAGGAGGTGCATGCGCTCCTTGTCAAGGGAGCCATAGAGGCAGTTCCGGAAAACGAGAAGGGCAAGGGGTTTTATTCCCGCTACTTTCTAATCCCCAAATCCAAGGGCGGCCTCAGGCCCATCCTCGACCTGCGGGAACTCAACAAGTATATTGTGAAGTTGAAGTTCCGCATGGTATCCCTTGGAACCATCATCCCATCCCTGGATCCCGGAGACTGGTACGCCACCCTCGATATGCAGGACGCTTACTTTCACATCTCCATTGCCCCCCAACACAGACGTTTCCTCCGCTTTGTGGTCGGCTGCCAACATTATCAATTTGCGGTCCTTCCGTTTGGCCTCTCTACTGCCCCGAGGGTGTTTACAAAATGCATGGCAGTTGTCGTCGCACACCTTCGACATTGCCGCATTCACGTCTTCCCCTACCTGGACGACTGGCTGATCTGAGGCACATCGGAGCTGCAGGTCCGCGTCCATGTCGACAGGATCAGCACCCTCTTTGCTGCCTTGGGCCTCCTCATCAATGTGGACAAGTCTACTCTGCTCCCCACGCAGCGGATAGAGTTCATCGGGGCCGTTCTGGACTCTACCCTGGCCAGGGCCTTGCTACCCTTGCCCAGGTTCCAGTCGCTGTCGGCCATCATTCTACGTTTGCAGGTGGCCCCGCTGACCTCGCTGCGAACATGTCTGGCCCTTCTAGGCCACATGGCAGCCTATACGTTCGTAACGGCATATGCCCGACTCCGCATGAGGCCTCTTCAATCATGGCTCATTGCGCAGTATCGGCCGGCCAGACATTTGTTGGACACAGTCGTCACCGTTCCTCAGAGGGTGCTGGACTCCCTTCGCTGGTGGCTGAACCAGTCCATAGTCTGTGCGGGGCTCCCGTTCCATCCGCCCCAACCCTCGGCATCCCTGACCACGGACGCCTCAGATCTGGGCTGGGGGGCACACTGCGGCACCCAGAGAACTCAGGGCATGTGGACACCTCAGGAGATCAACCTCCTTATCAACATACAAGAGTTGAGAGCGGTCCGCCTTGCTTGTCAAGCGTTTGTCCATCTTCTCCAAGGTCGTTGTGTCGCGGTGTTCACCGACAACACGACGACCATGTTTTACATCAACAAGCAGGGCAGCACCAGGTCCTCTCCCCTGTGTCTCAAGGCAATGCGCCTTTGGGAGTTTTGCATAGCCCATTCGGTTCACCTTTCCGCCTCCGATCTCCCGGGAGTGCGGAACACTCTAGCGGATCGGCTGAGCAGATCTTTCCATTCGCACGAGTGGCCCCCCGTCCGGACGTCGCCCTCTCACTCTTCCAGAGGTGGGGTCGTCCCCGGATGGACCTCTTCGCGTCCAGGCAGAACAGGAAGTGTCGAGCATTCTGCTCCTTCCAGGGTCGGGAACCAGGGTCTCTAGCAGATGCATTCCTGATCCCATGGACAGCCCACCTGTGTTACGCATTCCCTCCCGTTCCGCTGATACACAGGGTTCTCCTCAAGGTGCGCAGAAACAGAGCCCGGGTGATTCTCATAGCTCCAGCATGGGCCAGACAGCATTGGTACCCCATGTTGCTGGACCTCTCAGTAGCCAACCGAGTTACCCTGCCCCTACATCGGGACCTGATCACCCAGGACCACGGCAGGCTCTGTCACCCGGACCTTCTGTCTCTACACCTTACGGCATGGCTCCTGCGTGGTTGACAGGCTCCGAGTTGCGCTGTTCTACCCCGGTTCGGGAGGTTCTCATGGGCAGTAGAAAGCCTTCCACCAGGGCGACTTACTCAGCTAAGTGGAAGCGTTTCTCCTGCTGGTGTTCAGAGAAAGCTCTTCGCCCTATGGAGACTCCCGTCACCACTATTTTAGACTACATCTGGTCCCTCAAGACCCAGGGTCTGGCATTGTCGTCCCTCCGGGTCCACCTAGCGGCCATCTCCGCGTTTCATCCTGGAATGGACGGATGTTCTGTCTTCTCCCACCCTATGGTGGTGAGATTTCTGAAGGGACTGGAGCGGCTCTATCCACAAATCCACCCTCCGGCCCCTTCATGGGACCTCAACCTGGTCCTAACTCGGCTCATGGGCCCTCCATTCGAGCCATTAGCTACTTGCTCCCTGCTCTACCTCTCGTGGAAGACCGCCTTCCTAGTGGCCATTACCTCAGCTAGACGAGTGTCCGAGCTGAGGGCCCTCACAGTGGACCACCTTTTACCATCTTCCATAAAGACAAGGTACAGCTGAGGCCTCACCCTGCCTTTCTTCCCAAGGTGGTCTCAGCTTTCCATGTTAACCAAGAGATTTTCCTCCCAGTCTTTTTCCCAAAGCCCCATTCATCCCGCAGGGAGCAACAGCTCCACTCGCTAGATGTCTGTTGGGCGCTAGCATTTTATGTGGACAGGACCAAACCCTTCCGCAAGTCCCCCCAGTTATTTGTGGCGGTAGCAGACCGGGTCAAGGGGCTGCCGATTTCCTTCCAGAGGTTATCTTTCTGGGTTACCTCCTGCATCAGGACCTGCTACGACCTGGCCCACGTTACGACGGGCCGTGTGACTGCTCACTCCACCAGAGCACAAGTATCATCGCTGGCTTTCCTTGCCCGCGTGCCAATCCAAGAGATTTGTATGGCGATGACCTGGTCATCGGTCCACACATTCGCTTCCCATTATGCCCTGGTTCAGCAGTCCAGAGATGATGCAGCCTTTGGCTCTGCAGTACTCCAGGTCGCGACCTCTCACTCCGACCCCACCGCCTAGGTAAGGCTTGGGAATCACCTACCTGGAATGGATATGAGCAATCACTCGAAGAAGAAAAGACGGTTACTCACCTTTGTAACTGTTGTTCTTCGAGATGTGTTGCTCATATCCATTCCACACCCGCCCTCCTTCCCCACTGTCGGAGTAGCCGGCAAGAAGGAACTGAAGAGCGGGTGGGCTGGCAGGGGTATATATCTGGTGCCATACTGGCGCCACTCTAGGGGGCAACCTGCCGGCCCACTGGAGTTGCTAGGGTAAAAAGTTTCCGGCAGACGTGCATGCGCGGCGCGTACACCTACCTGGAATGGATATGAGCAACACATCTCGAAGAACAACGGTTACAAAGGTGAGTAACCATCTTTTCTGCTGCCTGGTAAAGGCCTATGGAGAACGACAGTGATCACTGCTAATGGAAATTATCAGCTCCTTCTTTAGAGAAACAAACCTGTGAACTCCCTTGAAAAATGCAATAGGTCCCTGTGCACACACACACACGCACCACCCACAGCATCACAAAAACAACCCACGCCACAGGAAATGTCTCTAACTATTGCCCCATCTCTACACCTAGGTAAAATCACTGAGATAGATAGTGACAACTGAGCTCCAAAAACATGTAACTGATGGGCTTAAGACTAAGGTGCTGCACAAGGACAGCCCTAGTAGCACTACAGGGCCTCTAACTAGATAAGAGAAGTATATGTGGAGAAATTAGGTTTGGATGAGAAAAAAGAAATACACCACATAGCAAATCTTTCCTAACATCAAGGAAATAGTAGAGGTGATACACAGAGGCTAAACTAAAGTATTCTGGTATCTCAATGTTTTTCAACTTGTGTATTTCTGTGTTCCGTCTCACCAGCAGGAAGTACTGAAGTTTGAGGAGAGAAATTGGGAACACTTATACATCTGTCAAATCAAAATAATGTTCTGCATATGCTCAGTACAGAACATCTGGTGATCCCAAAGCATTTTCTAAGATGAATAAGCACCAATATCCCTTTTTGTAGATTGTGTAACAAGGTACAGAGAGGTAAAATTACTTGCTTGAAGTCATGTAGTAAGTCAAAGTGTGAGTTTGGAATATATATCTGGTCTCCAAAGTCTCAGGCCTGGGGTAATTCCACAGGACTACAGTCTGTGTTTGTTTTGCCCCCTAAGACAGGACTTCATCAGTACTGTTGTAATTTGCTGCTAGCTTCTCTGGCTTACAGAAACTACTTTTATCTAGAAGAAGACTTCTTCAGGATTTACTTGTTTAGATCATTGATGGCTCAGTCCTGCAAGATGCTTAGCACCATGGCCCCAATCCATGCTTAATTTTAAGTACTGTTGACTTTAATGGAACTGTTCAGATGCCTAAAATTATACACATGTTCAAGTGCTTTGCTGTATCAGGGCCAGCGCGCTCAACATCTTGCAGGAATGATCCCTTCATGAATACAGTATATGAAACCTTCTTATGGTAGTTAGGGTCTTGGGCAATTTTTGTAGAACAGTTGCTTGTAGAGCACTTGTTAACTATTTTTCCTGTTCTTTTTCAATGTGCCTGATGGATTTCACTGCAGTCCTGTCTGGAACTGGCTAATTGTGTTAATGGTATTAAAGTAGTTCAAACTTACTTATTCTGTATGCAAAATACGTTTTAGCCTATACAACTACTGAGCCAGAACTTGTACACTAGAAGGTTATTTGTTTGGAAAGCCTACTGTAATTTAGTGGAAGTAATAGCATGCTGTGTGTGCCTTTCTGGATTTTTAAAACTTGAATTTAAGCAATAAGAATTGCTGTGAGGTTCCTTGAAACATTGGGATTGGGAAGGGGAGAAGTGATGGAAAAATATGACAAGTTTTCTATTTTGTTTCTTTATTGTGATTTTTCATTCAGTGGGTATTTTTAATGTATATATTTCAAGAAATATCAAATACAGTGGGTGTTATGAAATTTTTGGTGTTTTGTTTGCAGTGGTTAAACTAGTTATAATATTTCCAATATTCCCTACTTACCATGCTTACCATAAATATTCCATCCCATTAAATATAAAGGGTTTTTTTTTTCAGGTTACTCTGTATCATTTAGTGTATAAAAGAGATGGCTGACACAGAACGTACAGTTTTTGCTCCAATAATGTTTGCTCAAATTTGATATGTTGATGACAACTCTTTTATCCTATATTTTCTTCAGCTACTGTAGTCTCATGCCAAGGAAACATTTTTATTTTAATAGAGGAATTAAAACTGTGAGTTCATTTGATTTTATTTATTGAGGTGACTTTTCCTGCAACTGCTGCTAATTTATTTTGTTTAGAATACGAAAATTTAGGCAATAAAGTATTTTAATGTAAATTGAGTGCTTGTGAAGGATGCTGCCTCTGTTTTTTCTACAGCAGCAGAAAGCTTACTCAGTGATCTCCAGTTTATTCCAACCCAGAACTGGACTGTCTACTTGTGGTTGTGAGAGGGTAGTTAGTCTTCAAGGTTTTGGGCACTTTTTGCAAGACTGCCAACAAGGCTGCCAGCTGTGGTAATGTTTTTTGTGGGTGCTTGCCTCGCAGGAACTGGAGTAACACCACCAAACTCATTTTCCATAAGCTACTGCGCAGCCATCAAAACTTGCCCTGGATTCTGTCTTGTCACTATAACCAAGTCAAACAATAGTGTGTGTCTATCACAAGGGTAGGCAACCTATGGCATGGGTGCCAAAGGTGGAAAGCGAGCTGATTTTCAGTGTCACTCACACTGCCCGGGTTTTAGCCACCAGTGAGGGGGGCTCTGCATTTTAATTTAATTTTAAATGAAACTTCTTAAACATTTAAGAAACCTTATTTACTTTACATACAACAATGGTTTAGTTATATATTATAGACTTATAGAAAGAGACCTTCTAAAAACGTTAAAATGTATTACTGGCACGCAAAACCGTAAATCAGAGTGAATAAAAGAAGACTCGGCACACCGCTTCTGAAAGGTTGTCGACCCCTGGTCTATAATTTATTCATGGTTTCTTTGCATAGTTGCATAATTACATTTGTTTTTAATCATTTTTGCCTTCTGTTTGGGCTAAACCCCAACCCCTCGTTTATTTGGGCGGAGTTCTATAATGAGTGCCACTAAAATATGATACTTATCTTAAAGTATCTGTTGGTGTTTGGTATAACTGCTGGTATATTGTAAGTTAATGTGTTTTGATATAATAGTATGACATAAGCGTGAACTTGTCTATTTGTTACATTTAGGACTGTAAGGATATTTTTCACTTCAGGCTTTTCATACTCTTCAGTGCCAAGCTACATGTTGTACTTCTCCATTATAAGAATCTTTATGCCAGTGTTTCTAGCAGAACAAGTAGAATATTTTACTTGTAAGCTTTCCCCACATACACATTAAAAACTGTAACTCTCTTGCTTTTGTTACAGTTCCTCTTTGTGTCCTCTCGACAGTGTAGAGTCCATTGTATAACAAAGTATGTGCTGATTTCACAAAATTGCTCTTTATAATAAATATGTAACTGGAAATGTGTATAAGAGGTATTTTGGACAGCTTCACCTTGTCTTGTTTTCAGCAGATTCTTAATGTGCTCTATAACATTTTGGAATAAAATCATAATAGTTAGAGATGTGAAAGGACTATTACATCAAGTCTATCCCCAAACAAGTTTAGGTGATACTTCCTCACACCATGCTTGTTTTTAGACAAAATGCCAAAACTGGCAAGCAAAAGCATCAAGAAAATTATCAGATAATTTGTAAGCTACCCTATCTTTCTGGCTTAAAAAAATTCTATGTTGATTTCAAAAGAGAGTTTCAGAGGTTTTTAAAAATATTTCCTGCTTTTTGCAGATGTTATAAATAGTCTAGGTTTTTAGGTACATTTAACCATGTTCTTCATAATAAGAAACACATATAATACATTGAAGCATCTGTGGACAGGGTTTTCTGTTTGTGTGGCTGAATAGGAAAGGATAAGAATTGTAGGATACTTCCTAGGAGATAATTAATTAATATTAAATAATCTGCAGCTCTTAAATTTAACCTGGCTATCTGTCCGATTCAGAGAACATATTTTTGGTGTAGCTTTTTTTTTTTTCCCTTTGGTAAGACTATTACATCAAATTCAGACTGTGCAGGCTGTGAGAACTTAATGTAATAAATTCTGTTCTATAACTTTCATGTAATCGGGATTTTTTTTGTTTTTGCTTTCTTTAATTCCCTTCAGGCAGCCAAGGGCAATTTCCACTCACACAGAATGTTACAGTTGTTGAAGGGGGAACAGCAAATTTGACCTGCAGGGTTGATCAAAATGATAACACCTCCCTCCAGTGGTCAAATCCAGCTCAACAGACTCTGTACTTTGATGACAAGAAAGGTGAATATATTTTCTTTAATAATTTGGAAATATTTTATGATAATTATCTTAAATTAGACAGATCATTCATTTATTCCCAAACTGTTTTAATATGTACCTGTATTTATGTTAAATATTAAATATTTCTGTTTGCTAAGCATAAACTCTAAAGAGTAATTAACTCATAATTTTTTATTAAATATACAGAGTTTGTTTCTAACTCTCTCTTTGATTGAAGTTATTTTTGTAATGTATGTCTTACACGATTTTCATTGCCTGCATTAAGTGGTTGGAGGACAAGAACAACATTTTTCATGATTATGGCAAGCTGAACTGGAAATCCTTGTTAAGATGTATTTTGAAGGGCGGGTTAAGGAGTGCTGTGTGAGGAGGGGATGTAGTAGCCTGTAAGCACCATATCTTGTCTATGGTAGTTAGTGGTGGAAGGATAAATAGTATTTGGCTCAAGTTTATTGGATTTTGTTTGTTTTTAAACAATTAGTGTGCAGTTACCATCAAATGGTTATTCAGCCAAACTACTAATCAATTAGTTCACTTTTATATTTACTGCCTGAGCTTTACTGATTACATGATCCATACGTTGTGGTGGTGGTCTACCCAGATGAAAAAAATAGCAACAATTTCTATTCCTTTTCATAAGACAAACATTGCTTATTTAATAGGGTTTGCTGCCAAGATTTGTGCATCCATCTAATCTGAATAAACCAAGAAATATATATTTTGCAGTACAATGTTAACAAGGGAGTGCCCTTGGATTTCATATATAAAAACATTTGAGAATTAACAGAGCTAAATTTCATAAAATCTGTTTGGCTTCAGAACTGCAATAACCTTGATGTTGGCTCCAGCAGTAGCAAAGCTTGATAGAGTTTATATTTAATCCTTCAGTGAGGACTCAGTTCTGCAAGATGCTGAGTACTCTGGCCCATATCCAGCAAATGGGAGTACTCAGGAGCTTAAAGTTAAGCACTGATGAAGGTGCTTTGCATCTTGCAGGATCAAGCTTGAAGAGCAGGTTTTGTGTGGATCTGTGTACTTGATTAAAAGCAGATTTGAAAAGCAGTTGCATTATATCTACAGAACCTGCAATCAAAATATTTTTAAACTGAATAAGTGTCATTGCTACTAGTATAATAAGCAAAACAGAATCTAATTAAGATACTGAAATGGTTCCTTTTTCCTGTATGTAACTATTTTTTAATGTGTAATCACTGGATTTGCAATTTCCTTTGAGTCTCAAGTATGCTCTGGATGTTGGATTAACGATACATAATGAAGGGTTTGTCATGTGTTAATATTCCTAAAACCCAATCCTGCAACCCTTATTCCTGTGAGTAATCCCACTGCTTTTGTGTAAGTAAGGAATACCTGCATAAGTAAAAGTAGTGGGTTTGAGCTCTTTTGTAGGTGAAACCCAATATCTAGAACTTCTATACATGTAATGACGTTTTAAAAGAAGTGCAGCAATAACATTTATGAGTGGTTTGTTGCATAGTGAGTATTTGTAAGCAATTTATATTCTCTACAGAAGACACAGTAGGCTAAAGAAAACTTAAAGAACTGCAGTTTTCATTGAACTTTAAGCTCTGTCCTTAGATTCTGAGGAATATGTGCAGATTTATTTGCAGAGGAATTTACTGTCCATCTGTTACATTGGAAAACTGCTAAAATGATCCAGAGGTATGCCTGATCCTTAAATCATGCATCTTCAATTATTTTACATTTATAAGGCATTGCATCCTGTTCATGTGACAATCCCGTCCTTGACTACACTGCTGGGGGAAGTGAGCAGCAGGATAAAATGCCATGCAGAAGTCATTGCCACTCTCTTCCCACTTCTTCCAACTCAAATAATGGTTTCACAGCTTTAATCAGCAGCTCTGTCTGTGTGTGCATCCACTTATGCCTAAAGGAAAGATTTCTCCCTTTGGGTCTTGTATTGCTAGGATGGAACTCTAGCTCTGAAAGCTTAGAAGGGTATCCCTCGGAGACAGCATTAAGTCCATCCTGAGGCCAATATTGAAACAGAAGTCTGAGTCAGAGCCCTCTCTTCTTACAGGCATTTCATTTGTGCCCATTTAGGCATAGAGAGCTTACTCTTAGGTCCAGTAGATCTGCTTCATCCATTGATTCCAGTGCCCAGACATTCAGAGTTCTCCACTGGGTTTGGCCCTAGCTGCATTACACATCTCTCTCCCTTCATAGCCATGTAAACCTCTTGGTACAGTTGTGTTTATCAGACCCATTAAATCAGTGGAAAGGAATAGGTGGAGACAGACAGACAACTCTTATATGAATCTATGAAGCTCACTCTCACATGAGATCAGAATGACTGCAGACCCCTCCACATTCAGAATTAAATTAAAAATAATACATGCCCTTGACTTAACATTCCACCAATAAATTATGCACCACTACGCCACACACACCCACAAACTAATCAAGCTATTTCTTCTGTTCGTTGGAAGGAAGAGAGAGAGTGCCATTGTTATTTCTATTTTTAAATACTTGGAAGAAGCTCAGGTACTACTATAGATGGGGGCCAGATGTGTATCAAATACATGCCTAGTGTGTACAGCAGCAGGAGAGTAAACTGACATAGACAGTACGCAATAGAACATGTTCCAGAAGCAGAAAAGTTACCTGTGGATGAAGAGGTCTGAAATGCCCTCTCCACTACGCTGTTCTTCATGAAGGTCCTAATGTTTGCAAAAACTAGAACTACAAGATGGTGGTACAGAGGGACCTAGAGCCAGGCTGTCTCATCCAAAGACAATTTCTGATGATAAAAAAGACATGTTTAATGTAAATATAGTCTATTTTTGTGAATTAAATCAGTGAGGTATTTGAGAAGAAGCATTACCTACTTGGTTAAGACAATGGGACTGGATGGGAAGAGATGGTAACATTATTGGATTCACCTAATGGTGCTACTATTCGAGGCTTGTGTAAATGAACACTTAGGTAAGATGACCAGATAGCAAATGTGAAAAATCAGGACAGGAGGTGAGGTGTAATAGGAGCCTATATAAGAAAAAGACCCCAAAATCGGGAGTGTCCCTATAAAATCAGGATATCTGGTCATCCTAGTTTGTGGCATGCTGGGGTGAATCTACCCCACGTTACTGTGTTCCTCACTAAGTAACTCTGTGGGTTCCACTGACACACACTAAATGTTCCCTAGTGTGCTTTAATCTACTCCCATTTCAAAGTGTGATAGTCAAAACTGACTGAGAAATGTTTAGTGTGCAACAGCTGGGTCCACCTGAAGAGTTTGTGTGTGGTAGGCTAGTGTGGGGTAGATTTACACATGAGCTTTCAACAAAATAAGTGGTCATTTAGACAAGCACTGGGAGACTTCCAAACTTTGTGACTGAATAAGCAGGCAGCTTGATCTCAAAGAAATGCTGATAATTAGTTTTCATGCAGTTGTCTCTTCAAATCTGAACATATCATTAAAGTTGGTCTTGTCTGCTCGAGTGTCTCTCATTCTAGAATAATTTAGATGTAGTGCTACGGCCTACATGTTATATGCCTATAAACAAAACATGGGAAAACATTAGAGACTGGGATTCTGTTTTTAACTTGACTTGTCATTGTACCTCACATTCCTGTGTCTTTGGTCAAGTCACATAACAGATGTCTTCTTTTTTCCATGAGAAAAATGGGACTAATAATGAATACCTTCCTCACATGAGTTTTGTGAGATGTAAATAACTCATGTTGGTAAAATTGTCCAAGATTCTTGGTTAGAAGGTTCAGTAAAAAAGTCACATTATTATTTACTCATTTATGAATTATAACTATTCATTGTTTGCAATTAGAACACCAAAGATATTAATCATATTTTCCTTTCACGTCATAGATACATATCAAAACTTAACCCACACCCCAAATTACCCTAAAGTAAAAGCAAATACTGTCCATTAATATCAATTGCATATATATATATATATATAGTTGACACACAGGAAGATTTTTGTGTTCAAGGATGCTTTAAACTCAACTGATTAAATATTTATGAATAAAATGAGTTACACAAGTAATATTTTAGCTTGAGATGTTTGATGGTGTGCTTATATAAAATTAAAAGGAATAGAAAATTATGACTAGATTTTTCTTTCAGGAAAAACAATGACCTATTTTAATGACCTGTTTATGTGAATGAATATATCAGTTAGGTTTTTGTTTTTAGACTCTCATGGCTTGGATTGGATAAAAGATTTGTTAAAAATTTGAGACTAGAATGTGATTAATCCAATCTGGATATGCAAAGAGTGAAGCAGTGGGGGTGCGAGGGGCAGGCAATGAGCCTTTTCCTTCTTTGTTCCCTGAAAACTGTAAGACACATCTAGATTAGGAAAACTGATCTGCTGCTAGGGTGATGGGGAAAGCGGTGGATGTGACTTTACCAAGTTTTTTATACAGTCTCCCACAGTATTCTTGCCAGCAAGTTAAAGTAGTATGGGCTGGATGAATGGACTATAAGGTAGATAGAAAACTGGCTAGATCATCGGGCTCAACAGGCAGTGATCAATGGCTCAATGTCTAGTTGGCAGCCGGTATCAAGCGGAGTGCCCCAGGGGTCAGTTCCTGGGGCCGGTTTTGTTCAACATCTTTCTTAATGATCTGAATGATGGGATGAATTGCACCCTCAGCAAGTTCACGGATGACACTAAGCTGGCGGGAGAGGTAGATACGTTGGAGGGTAGGGATAGGGTCCAGAGTGACTTAGACAAATTGGAGGATTGGGCCAAAATAAATCTCATAAGGTTCAACAAGGACAAGTGCAGAGTTCTGCAGAAAAGGACCTGGGGATTACAGTGGATGAGAAGCTGGATATGAGTCAGCAGTGTGCCCTTGTTGCCAAGAAGGCCAATAGTATATTGGGCTTTATTAGTAGGAGCATTGCCAGCAGATTGAGGGAAGTGATTATTTCTCTCTATTCAGTACTGGTGAGGCCACACCTGGAGTATTGTGTCCAATTTTGGTCCCCCCTCCCACAGTAGGGATATGGACAAATTGGAGAGAGTCCAGCACAGAGCAATGAAAATGATTAGTGTGCTGGGGCACATGATTTACGAGGAGAGGCTGAGGGAACTGGGGTTATTTAGTCTGCAGAAGAGAAGACTGAAGGGGGATTTGATAGCCTTCACCTACCTGAAGGGGAGTTCCAGCGAAGATGGAGCTAGGCTGTTCTCAGTGGTGGCACATGACAGAACAAGAAGCAATGGTCTTAAGTTGCAATGGGGAAGGTCTAAGTTGGATATTAAGAAACACTATTTCACTAGAAGGGTGGTGAAGCACTGGAATGTGTTACTTAGAGGTTTTTAAGGCTCAGCTTGCCAAACCCTAGCTGGGATGATTTAATTGGTATTGGTCCTGCTTTGAGCAGGGGATTGGACTAGATGACCTCCTGAGGTCTCTTCCAACCCTGATATTCTATGACCAGGACCAGGTAATTTAAAAAAAACCAACAACATAACTTTACCTGTTTTTAAACAGAACTTGGCAGCTAGTGAAATCCATGTTGTTTAAAAGGTGTGAACTAACATGCTTTAAAACATAACCTATTTTCCTAGTTTAGACTTGGCACCATAGTTTCAGGACAGGGAGAGACCAACAACAGTGGCTACTTCTTCCGTGCTCTTAGGCCTTGTCTTCCTAGGGAAACCAAATGTAGATATGGCCAGAGTCATTCTGCTTCTTCCCTCTCCCTACCGTTGCTTTCCAGCTCTCCCTTCCTCCAAGCTGTGGCTTAAAAACCACATATAGCCATTTGTTCATTAATTTCTCTTAATTAACCTTCATTTGAAGTGTGAGTGTCAAAATGAAAGTAGACAACAGTCTCATTTTACCAATAAGCACTTGGCGAACTTTTCTTTGGACAAATAGTTGCACAGAACCACTGCAGGTAACAGCTATTTGTTGAAGAAGACAGTCTTTACTACTACTAGTACATCTTCACTTTTGGCTGTAGAAGAGCATTTATTCCAAAAAAATATATGCAAGTTAAAATTCTTAGGAAGCAGATGCAAATTACATGCTGCACATGAACAGATTTTTTCACCTACAAAATTTTCAATTAAAATGAATAATTACCATAGAAACCTCTGTATCACGTTATGCACACAAGTATCCTTAATTATATAGCTCCCCTTCAAAGAAGCACAACACACAGCAATGTAGAACTGGCAGAAATGTGATTTTTTTTGAAAATGAACATACGTGGGGGGGTTTAAAAAAATATTTTCATCTTTATTTCTTAAAGCAGTGGTTCTCAATCAAGGGTGTGGGGCCCCCTTTGGGGCTGCCAAGCATGGTGGCCATTAGACTATCTAGAGCCCACGGCAGAAAGCTAAAGCCCCACCTCAAGGGACTGCAGCCCAGGGCCCCACCACCCAAGTCTGAAGCTGAGGCCTGTAGGCAACTTAGCTTTGTGATGACCGCTGTAATATGAGGCCCGAGCAACTGCCCTGCTTCCTACTTCTTAACGTCAGACCTGGCTTTTATATGCAGAAAAACAGGTGTCGTGACACAGGTGGGCCATAGAGATTGTATTGCATGTTGGGAGGCCTCAGAAAGAAAATGGTTGAGAACCCTTGTGTTAAATGATGAAAGATGAGAAATAAACAGAGAGGCATAAGGAAAATGCTGGGCCAGAGGTGTTTGATAAAAAGAAGATTTAACGCAGATCCCTCATTTAACTTTCAGCCTTCTTTTTATAGTCTAATATTTTATACTTATTTTGGTTGGGGGTGATGGCTTAGATAGAGAGGGATCTAGAAATAGATGAAGCCCACATGTACTGTACAACCAAATGATGGCGAGTTTGTTTGATCTCATCAGTTTAGTAAATGATGCACTCAGATTATTTTGAAAAGGAAGAGACTGGTATCTGGCTAACACACCTCAGTGTTTTTGTTCAGTCTGCCAAACTAAACTGGAGGAAATATATGCTCTTTACTTTGACAAGGATTTGGCATGTCTGTTGATAATAAAATGTGCACTTCTGTTGACACTGATCATAATTAGTTTGCCATGAACTGACATGCCAAATCTTTGACAAGAGTTATGTCTGCTGCTAATCATTGTTGGGTACATTATCTCTTACGCTGTCATCAAATAATAGCACTTTGATGCCTTAGTAACACATTAGTGAACAAATTTCAACTTCAGGATTATTCATCCTTAGAGTGAGAAGATGTTTCCTTAGTTGACGTTTGTTTATGTCGCATATAATAGTACTTGGCACTTAGGAAGTTGTGTATCACCAGAGGATCCCAAAAGTTTTCAAAGATGCTGCTGCATTAAATGTGGTTATGAATGGACACTTCACTTGCAGCATCTCCCAGAAGCATTCTGCAGTGGAGAAAGCAGATAGGCACAATGCCACAAGTGAACCTATAGAAATACCCTCAGGTATTTCAACTGACATTTGTTTCACTATTTGCTCCCCTACAGTGGGGGCCTTGCATAATTACCCTGTGTGGGATGAGAGCAGGCCCAGGACATGTCTATTTCAAAAAAATGATGTCTTTGGAGTATGTAGTCCCATGAAAACATCTCCTAGGATTTGTAGTAGGCATGTTAAATAGTATAATTGTCACTTATTACGCCCATAACTCAGTGTAGAAAATAAAGTGTGTGTGTGGGGGGGGGAGGTAGGACAGAAAGATAAACACAAAATAACACCAACAGACAGTGAAGATGTACCAGTGTCCATAGCAGACCACCACCTTGGATTGTGTGGGTTTTATAATTTTTTAGTTTATAGAAAGCTACTCTTTTTATTGCAGGGGTTTTGGTCGATTGGTTTGTTTTTATTTTTCCTGAACCCAGACAATTTTAGCCGGTAATCTTTAAACAATGAAGAGTTCAGAGTTGGAAGTTTTCAGTGTGCATTGTAAAGCAGAACTTTGGTTTAGTGGTTTTTAGGTCTTTTTCATAGTTATAGGATAGCTGTTCACAGGCCTTTGATTAGTTTGAGCTTTTCACATAGGTTAGATTGCTTGGTTTCATTGTCACAGTAGTTGCTGATATCTCATGTAGCTTTGTATCAAGAAGCCATTTGTTAACACACACAATCTGGCCAGTTCTCATTCTTTTTTAAGGCACATGGTCAGATGTGTTGGGCTAAATAAGTTTGGCCAAGAATTTCAGAAATGACTAGTCATTTGAGTGCCTGTATTTGGGTGCCCAACTTTAAGACTCCTTAAAGGGGCCTGATTTTCAGAGGATGTTGCTCAGCACTTTCTGAGAAACAAAGTTCTTTAATGTTTTTAGCTCTAAGAGTCGCAGGTTGAGCCATTGAGCATCATTTGTTTTGTGCACTGCTTAAAAGATAAGAAGTAAAGCAGACAGGTTTGTTAAATATATCTTGGGGAAACATTTTTTTTTGTAAATGAAATATGTAACAGTAAGTATTTTCATTATAATAAATTAATAGAATTACTTCCACTTCTACCATTTATTTTTTTCATCGGGACCTGGTGACAAATACTTGGAAATATTAAGGGAGCAAATAAACATTTTGTAGCAATGGTAGTGAAGTCTAGGAGTTCGCATTATTTTGTGCTGAAGTATGGATGTTTGCACAAATTAAGACCCCTAGCTCTGCAACCAGCTATATTGAGAATGAAGTTGATTCACTGAACTATGATGAGGTGAAGAAGTGGTTATGGTGATATTGCTAACATTGCTTCTTCATTGAGCTTCATTTTATGTACATTAGTAATTTTTTTTTCTTTTTGGATGACTACAATTATCATACGAAACAACAAATACATAGTTATTTTAATTGTTGTGTTTTTTTTAATTCACAGGCCAAACATATGCAATAGATAATATTGTGGATATTAAATGTAAAGAAAAATTCTTGGCTTTCAGAAAAGTGTAAAGCATTAAACTGAATGCTGAACCTATTTTTTTTTACTCAGATGTAACAGAGTACACCCTACTCAGCAGATACTGACTCTTGTTTATATGATGTTGGGTAACCCTGGCCCAACTCATGTTGGTAGGGCCAGGAGATAAAGATTGATCAGTTTCTTGAATTCTTGCATCTTGTATCCTAACTATACAATGTTAGAAGTAAATCTTTCACAAAAAGAGAGAAAATGAAGCCATATTAATTTTTCATTCTAGAAGGAACCCTGATAGAGAAGTGGGAGAAGTCATTGCAACTCTTGCAAACTTTTCTGAGAGCAATTTGTATAGAAGAGAAATTTTGAGAGCGTAGAATCATGCGAACTACCATAGGAGGCAGGCCCAGAGGCACCGGAGATCTATACTTCATTTCAATGGGCCATGAAGGACACTGAAGACTGATAGACAAATAAATATTTAAAAAAAAAATCAAGAAAACTGTGAACCATGTCACTTAGGAAAGGCAATTTTCTTTGAAAGAAAGTAGCTGCTAGGTAAAACCATTGATCTTTATGTTGCATAACTACTTAATAAAACAGTCGTATAAACTGAACAATTAATGGATGGATGAGATGGAGACTGAATTATTTGTCGTATGAGCAGCTACTGTGTCAAAGAATGATTGCTGAGAGAAATTGACTTGATGTTCACAGGGCTAGTAAAAACTGTGCTTCCCAAACAGAAGTGCTAAGAAGCAGTAGAAAAGTTGAAATATGCAGTTAAAAATGCATACCAAGATATAAAGTAATATACAAGGGTAAAGAAATGGCAGAGACGAGATTTCTTTGTCATATATGTGGAGACAATCACAACATCTTCAAAGATGTCCAGAATAAGAAGTGTGGTACAATAAATTATAATAAATAAATGAAATACATTCGCGACATTCAGCTGGAAGACAAAACTCTGATCATGATGGCAGAACAGAGTTATTTGTGTTCGTTTAATATATTCACCAAGCAATGTTCTACAATACATTGGTTTGTAGTACTGGAAACAAATGAACTAAACATGAATTTCAAAATGTATACTCAGTGGAAGTGGAATACAGTGTAATCACAGCAATCATATACATAATGATTGGGGACTGCCTGTTAAAAGAGAACTATATTTGTTTCAAATAGCCATTACAAAATAAGCCTATGTGGCAAAATCACACTGCATATCTTTATAAGGCTAGATTTCACACTGTTTGAAACAGTCGAACAGGAATTCCATATATATGTTATGGATGAAAAACAGTCTGCAAAAAGAGATGATTACACACGTGTATAGTTGGACTACCAACCTAAATGCAAAGGACATTTTTAAAGAATGTGAGATATTTATCAAACTGGCATACATTTATATTACAGTCTTTGAGTGCTTGCACATGTTCACTCCACTTTAGGGGGTCTGTGCACCAGTGAACTGGAGATAGAAGTTTTTCCCATAGTGGTACCTGTTGGGCTGTTGTGTGGGCAGCAGTGGCTCCTGGCACCAGCACTCCAAGCACATGCCTGGGGCAGCAGGCTGCTGGGGGCACCCTGCCAGTCCTTGTGAGGGCAGCAGTCAGGGGCCTTCGGCGATATGCCTGCGGAAGGTCCCACAGGTTCGGTGGCGGGTCCGCCAAATCTGCGGGACCGGGGACCTCCCGCAGGTGCGCCGCCGAAGGCAGCCTGCCTGCTGTGCTTAGGGTGGCAAAAAAACTAGAGCCACCTGAGTGTGTGGGCCCTCCTCTCATTCTTGCTGCTAGCCTAGCAGGTAGTGCTGCCCAACTCCCTTCATTTCCTTGTGACTGCTCATGATGGGTTGTCTGAGCTACTGCAGGCTCCTCATGCTTTTGCCTTATATATGTAATATATATATTTGTGTAAATGGGGGGGGTTGTTTTGTTTTGTTTTAAGTTCTAGTTAAATAATGGCACTTGTTTTCCATTCTATTTGGTTTGGTTTCCAGGCTTCACATGCTATTCTGGTTGCAATAAGTTGATGCAAGTAGTGATCCCATTCCAGTTGCTTGAAGTGTCTGAGTGAGACACATGATAGGCATAAATGCCCATTTGCAGAGTGTTTAAAACCTGTACTAAGAAACTGGGAGAAGTTTGGCTTCAACATGGAGGCAGCATTACATCCCCACTATATATCCACCTGTTCAGTTTGAAAGAACTCTGACATGTCACTTTCCCACTGTTGCCGGACTTGGTGGCTTCCCGACAACGAAGGGAACCAGGCCATGCGTCTACATTACTGGCTAAATCAGCACTGCTGCAATTGATGCAGCAATGTTGATTTAGCCGGTCTGGTGAAGACATGCTAAGTCGATGGGAGTGTCTCCTGTCAACATAGTGTGGTGTAGACACTGCTGTAAGTTGATCTAAGTTATGTCAACTTTAATTATGTAATTTGTGTAACTAAGATCAACTTACAGTGTTATTGTAAGAGAGAAGACTATACTCTCTATCCCTTATGCCAAGTAAGCATCAGAAGTCCAGCGCTTCAGCTTCTTCACACCACAAGGAGTCCTCATCTTAGAGAGCTAGATACCAGCCAGATTCTCATAAGAAATTGGGTTCTGAGGGTAGAGTAGCCTCAGAAAGGTGCTCTCTGGTGCCATACTCTAGCAATTTGAGTTCTCATCTTCAGCACCTCATGGGATCCCATTGAGACTGACTCAATTGCCTTGTCCTTCTGCTGCACCAACTTCTCTAGTGCAGATTGCACCGATGACACCTGAGGCATATGTGTTGGCAAGAGACATATAGACTTTAAGGTCAGAAGGGACCATTATGATCATCTAGTCTGACCTCCTGCACAACACAGACCACGGAATCTCACCCATCCCCTCCTGTAACAAACCCCTAGCCTATGTCTGAGTTATTGAAGTCTTCTAATTGTGGTTTAAAGATCTCAAGACATATGTGTCCATCAGTACCACACTCACCTCTGAAGGGGGAGGCTATAACTGCTACCATTGCAGTCACACAGGTACTGAATATGACAACTGCTTTGATACTGGCATGTAAGGTACCACCACCAACAGGCTTTCTCTCAATACTGTCTGTTACAGTGCTTCTGTTCACCAGGCCACGCATTTGGTACTATCTGCAAGGAAACCCCAGATAATTTCAGCAGTACAGTCCACTTCATGTTGGCTCCAGTCCCTTTTTGCCTAACTCTCCACAAGGTACTGCACTGCCTTGGCACTCTGTCGATTCATCAGATAACTTGAAGGTGGGTTCCTACAGATCGCAATCCTACTCCAGAAGAGGTAGAGTATCTCCACGATCTTCAGCGTAAAAATATAGCTCTCAGTAGCAAAGCTCTAATGGAAGCAAGTTAAAGAGAAACTGTTGCGTGGTTGTGCTCCACTTCCATGTAAGATGCAGTCCAAGATAATCTTCACCATGCTAGTGGACATCTTACATTCATCAGACCTAGTATGGTGGCTCTGTCTATTACTAAGATGATTTTTGGAACCGACTAAAATTATTTTCCAGACCCCTTCTTCTTTAGCACCCACTGGAAAAAGAACTGAAAAGTATTAGGTGATTTTTCAAGAACATGAATATCTTCACTCACGTCCTGACCAGAGTCTTTGGTGGGTGGGGGCTGTGAATAAGAAGTCAAGACAAGGATGGGTTAAATCTACTGCCAAAGATAAGGAAACAAAAAGTTTCTTATTTGCGAGAGAGGATTATTCTTCTTTGTGTTTACAGTTTAAAATTGTGAACTCCCAAGTGTTGCTCTCTAGGCATGACTACACAAACTTGGACTCAGGGTGTAAATTTCAAGACCAGGTACCAGATGATACAGAGGAGTCGTTTATGGCCTTTATAAACAAAGGCCATTTAATTCCATAGTCCGCTCTGGAGACTACTTTGGATGAGACAGACTCAGTGGCTCAAGTGATGGCAATAGCTGCCACTATGAGTCATGCTTCTTGGATGCAGGCATATCTGTAGAAATGCAACAAACAATAGAGGACTTGTCTTTTGATAGCACTAATTTTATTTTTGAGCAAGACAGATGAGACTCTGCACTCTCTTAAAGACTCCAGGGTTCTCTGGAGTCTTTGGGTATTTATAATCAAGGTTTTGGCAGCAGTGTCTCCCATTTCCTTAGGGCTTGGCCCCATATTACTTCTAACTGGTAGGGTAAAGCACACTAGAACTGGGATATACCCTGCAATTCTCTTCTTTTCTCTTCCCCCCCCACCCGGTTAGGGACTACTCTCAGGAGACAGAACTGATTCAAGAAGTTCAACCTCTGCTGCAGTTAGAGACCACAGAAGAAGTGCCTCCTCAACATTGGAGGATGGGATTTTATTCCCTCTATTTTCTCATTCCAGAGTCCAAGGGATGCCTCAGACCTATTTCAAACCTTCAAAATCCAACCACTATATAGAAAAGATAAAGTTTTGCATAGTTACACTATCTTCTGTTATCCCTTCCCTATCTCACAGTGACTGGTTCATGGCCCTAAACTGAAAGAATGCATTCTTCCATTTGGCTATACATCAGCTTCACAGGAAGTTCTTACGGTTTTTCATAGAAAATGTTCATTATCCTAGTCCCTCCTGTCCTGATTCATGGTTCTTTCATTTGGTCTGTTCTTGACCCCCTGAGTTTTCACATAGCAGTGATGGCAGCAGAACTCTGAAAGGCCAGAGTTTGCATGGACCCATATCTGAATGATTGGTTTGCTCCTGGACTTTCCAGCCTGCAGGTAAAAGAAGGTGTTGAGATATTCCTTCGGTATGCTGATCAACTAAGACAAATCAACTTTTTTTCCTCCCTGTACAGAAGATTAAATGTATAAGATCAGTTCTTTACTCAAAGTCAGGGAGAGCTTGCTTCTGTCAAGCCAGGTTTCAAGCAATATATGATCTTTACAAATAATTCCTGGTGCTTCGGTTCGGGTGTTCACCTAGGGAACTTTTCAGACTCAGAGTCTCTGGTCAGATCAGACCCTCTCTTCATATAACTGTTAGGGAGCCATGTGCTTTTCATCTGGCCTATTGGGTGTTTCTTCCCCCATGCTCTGGCTATTTTGCTCAAAAACTCACAGATAGCAAGGTGGCAATGTTTTAGCTCAACAAACAACAAGGGGCCAGGTCAGACCCCTTTTGCCTAGAGGTGGAATTTCTGGGATTTCTGCGTCAAGAACAGAATTTCACTCATAGCATCTCATCTCCCTGGATCTCAGAACTTACTAGAGGATTATCTTGGCAGCCTTTCAGCAGAGATCACAAATGGTCCTCAGGCCTAATGTAGTAAGTCCATTTTTTAGATTTGTGAAACAACATATTTGGACCTGTTCACCACCTATCAGAACAGAAAATGTCACCAGTCCAGGGTCTGAGATATATGCCTTTCTGTTATCATGGAAGGGGAAACTTCTTTTTGCTTTCCCCCCATCTGTATGGTGCTGAGTATGCTGACAGAACTCAGGCAAGATCTTGCTGTTCCAATTTTGATAGCACCCACTTGACCTTGCCAAAATTGGTTTGTTGACCTGTTGAGCCTCTCTCTTTGGGAATAAGTTCCCTTCCCTCAGGACTCAAATATAATGGTCAAACTCTGCACCCCACTTCTTTCAGCCTGCACCTGAGTGCTGGATGCTCCGTGGTTAGAGCATCAGGAATCTGCCTCTTCCACTTCAGGTGAAATGTTTGTTTGAATAGCAGGGACTCTTCTACCAGATACACTTACCTTTTGAAGTGGAAGATGTCTTCTCTATGGTCCCAACAGAAAAATACCTCTCCTTATATTTTCATTTAGTTTATTTATGGATTACCTGTTTTACCTAAAAGAGAAACTCCTTTCAATCAGGTCACTGGGAGTTCACCTGTCTCCTGTCTTGGCACTTCAATCTCCTGTAGATTGCTTATTGGTTTTTCCAACCCTGTGATGGTCAGATTCTTAAAAGGTTTGGACAGGCTTATCCCACCAATTAAAGATCCTGCTCTGTCTGGGATTTAAACTTGATTTCCCCCACCTACTCATCTCATCTCTCAATGAAAGTAGGCAAGGAGGGTTGCCAAACTCCAAGTGTTGATGGATGAGCCCTCTTTTTTAAACAAGGAACAGGTTGCCTTGCCTCCAGACCCCAAATTTCTTACTGAGGTGGTTTTGGAATTTCATATGAATCAGGGAATATACTTGCCAGTCTTCTATCTGAAACCTCTCTCTCTCTCTCTCTCTCTCTCTCTCTCTCTCTCTCTCTCTCTCTCAAAGATGAAGGAAAGACTCCCTAATTTAGACATTATCTGAGTGTTTTGCTTGAACAGGACCAAAGAGCTTTGATTACCTCCTTTGCAGAAAGTCTGAAAGGAGAACCTATTACCTCCCTGGATGTCCTCCTCCATTCGTCTGTTACAACATTGATGATGTTCATCTACTTTACTTTAAAGTTTTAGCACACTCTACACATGCTCAAGCAGCATGTCCCTGGTTCATGTCCCATCAGTAACAACTTCAGGACTGCCACTTGGTCTTCAGTTAATATGTTCGCTACTCATTATACTATGTTTGGTAGAGTAGTACCACAGTCCTTGTTAATATAGACTCCAATACCGTCCTTCATCTGTAATGGCTTACTGAGTCACCTAAAATGGAATGGACATGTGCAGGCACTCTAAGAAAAAACAGTTAATACCTATTTCATAACTTCTGTTCTTTGAGATGTATTGAACATGTACATTCAATGACCCACCCTTCTTTCCTTCTGTATCGGAGTTTCCACAAACACTGGCTATTGATGCAAAGAAACTGAGGAGTGTTGAAGCAGCTCTGCCCCTTATACTTATGGCTAGTAACACCAGTATGTTCTGTCCTGACAGGTACTGCTGTAGGAAAAAATTTCTCAGGCTCTGGTGCACTGATACACAGATGCCTGAAGTAGAATGGACACGCCCACACATGTCGAAGAACAGGTGTTACAAAACAGATGTGTAACTGCTTTATGCTTCAAATGGATACAGATCCCAGAATGTCACCAAAATACATACATTGTGTAAATTCCCATTAGCACCGAGAAATAATGTAAACACAGAACTTTACTGGGTTGTAAAATTACATGTTATTGATCCAGTTCAAATTCCAGATGACTGGATTACAGTGTGGTGATCATAGTCAAATCAAACAAGTGAAAGACTTGTATAGATTAAAAATATTTGAATAAGGTGATGAACAGTACACTATGAGAACACTTGAGTGGTCATATCTGGACTTCAAAATATGATTATTTTCCATTTGAATGGAAGCCAAGGATTTTTCCAGGTTCACCTCAATAAAGGAAGTGCTAAACTCCCTCCTAGCTCCCTTTTATGGTACAAACATGCTTAAGGGACTTCCATTCATGATTGCCTCAACACCTGAAGTGTAACAAATCATTGTGTCTTGGAACTTTAAGGATCTGTGTGGGATTTAAGTAATTGTTGATGATCTGTTGATATGGGGAAAATACTTAACACCAGGAGAGACTGTGCAATATTCTGTGAGCCAAAGAAATAACCTAAAATTGAACAGAAACAAGTGCCAAATCAGGCTGAATGAGATAAGATACATTCCCTAGGAGAAAAGTTTGAACAGACCCAAGAAACATGGAGGCAAGTATGCAATTAGAACCGCCCCCTCCCCACAGTGATTTGTGGGCATGTTAATATATCTAAAAAAATTCACCCATAGTCCATAATCTACCACTATTACTTGGTAAGTGCTCCATTCAGAATGTTGTTGTTGTGGGATGGGGGGAATAGCACTGGGATGACTGACGAGAACAACTTTTGGGATTTTTTTAAAAAGGGGGGCTGTACAAAAAAAATTGTAATGAAGCAATTTCAGATTTAAGAAGACCCTCATGTTAGATTAAATTGTGTACAACTATGATTACACCCCTTTCCTGAACCTCTGTTTAACTGCTGAAGCATGAGCCAGAGTTCTGTCTTTTTAAGACTTACCCTGTGTAATCATTTCTGTATATCTACACTAGAATGAAAGCCATAACATGGCTGCAGCTGGCCCAAACCAGCTAACTCGGTCTCACGAGGCTCAGGCTATGGGGCTAAAAATTGATGTGTAGATGTTTGGGATCCTGGGCTCTGGGATCCTCCCTCTTTGCGGGCTCCAGAGCTTCAACTATAGCCCGAGACTAAATGACTACACAGCAATTTTCCAGCCCCAAAAGCCCAACTCAGCTGACATGGACCCGCTGCAGGTGTTTAATTGCTGTGTAGATGTACCCACAGAATCAATCCCTGGGCTATTGTATTCCAAACACCAAAACTAGGTTTTAGTAATAGCTTCCAATCAACTTCAAAGAGCAAGTACCACTTAATTACATAATAAACAAGTATTTATTTTTCATACAGCCAAAAACATCTTAAACATCCTTTCAAAAACTCTTTAATTTCTAAAACAAAAGCTATTACATAGTCAGTCTGTTAATGTGTTCTTCCTGTACGGACTTTTGTGTTCATTCATGAAATGAAAGCTGGGTGTGAAAAATCTGCGTTATCATGCTAAAATCTTATATTTCGGGACTCTAGTGTGTACAAAAATAGTCTTTCCCCTCTGATTTTTTTTTCAGATTGTTCAGTGTGTTTTGGGACCTAAAATTTAGAGCATGTTTGTCTTGATTCTTCAGAGCATGAATGAAACTGTGTAGTGTCTTAGGCCAAATTCAAACACTCCTGTCTTGGTTAAAACATGGTTGTGCAGCATTGTGGACAGATAATTTTTCCAGGAAAAATCCTGTTTGAGATGTACTGTGTCAGATGAGCATGTCAGAACTTGGTTGCACTTACCATGGTGCTGTCTGTAATGGGGCCATTCCACCCAAATCCGCCCCATGGAAATGAGGCACATCTCCTACTGATAACAAGGAGAATTGCGTAGTATATGTTTAAATGTTCAGTCCTTCACTCAGAGACCTTTTCACTTCAGTTAAAAAAAATCACATGTTCAAATTTCAGTCACTGAAGAAATAATAGAGAAAAGAATAGTTTGCACTGATTGTAAGTTTTGTTTTCTGTTTTGAATAATTGAATTTTTATCCTTAACAATTTAATCATGTTAGAAATGGGTGCAAATAATGCAATCTCTTAATAGACAAAGGTTGCTAAGAAAAAACCTGAAACAGTCACAATCTATTTCTATTTCTTTTAACAGTATGATGAAAAGTTTTCTTATATAGTTAATATAATGATGGTATGAAAATGAAAGATAGGGGCTGAGAAGAGTAAAGAATTGCTCTTTTGAGTTGAACCATGGGGAATTTCTTGAAGATTTACAGCTATATTGGCTCATTGCTTAATCAGATGGCAGAAAGATGTTCTCGGTGTGTGTGTTCTTTTCTCCTAATGAAAAAGACTATTAGTCTACACCAAGCTATATATTAAAAGTCTTTTCTCTGAGTAGCTGGCAAAATAGGTTTAACCCAGTTTTGGGTGCTCTATATGTGTCCCTTACTTACAGCTAACAGAGCTGGTAACATGTTTTAGATCATTATTGGTTTCTAGAGGAAGAGTATACATTACTTTCATTTCACTGCTGTATAGGTGTATCAAGGGAGCCACTGATGCAGTTTTAGAGAACCACAAAATAATCCTTCCTCATGCTCTCTTAATCCTAATCTATACCACAAATAGCATGGACTGATTTGCAGAGATGCTGAGGGCTTGGGCTTCCATTGACTCTTTTTTCAGAAATCACTTCCACCTCATCTCCCCACAATTATTTATGCTGGTCTGATGCCTCCTAATCTATTCCTAGTATTTAATTTTCCTCCTATCTTTCAGCTGAGTTTCATCTGAAACAAACTTTCCTTTCTTCATCTACCCCTGCTTCTTCTGTAGAAATGCCCAATTTAATGCTGTTTTGCGGTGCTGAAATTAATCTTCAGTCACTTGAGTGCATCATCATAGTGGAAGCTTTGAATTCGCTCAACTTGATTTACACTTGGTTTGCTGCTTCCATGACTCATAAGCCAAGAAAGCTTTGAATTTCTATTTGGGATATCATGATCTGCTCCCATTCAGTAGTATTTTATTAAAGAATAAAAGAAACCTACGTGTGATTGGCTTCTTCACAGCCCAGAGGGCTCCGAGTTGGAACTGTGGGTGTATAAGTAGTAGGTCAAATTATAGTTGTTCGTTCAGTTTTTCATTCACATTTTAGTATTTTGCTGTCTCACCGCTTCTATATACTTCCATTGTAGCATCTGCCCACATGTCATCAAAATGATCTGCAGTCTCAACCTTCACTTGGGCTCCTCTTTGATTCTGGATACTGTAACAGCAGACCATGAAAAATGCCCCTTTCAATCAAAATTGTAACTTATATTCGACAATAAATTTCAAAATAAAAAATTGAAACACTTCATTTTGACCTATCAAAAAGTTTTGATTCACTTTTTTTTCCCCCCAGAATGAAATTTTGTGGAATGTGTCAGTATTGACAAATCAGTAGTTTCCAATGGAAAACCATTCCATTGGAAATTTTCTGACCAGCTCTATTCAGGACATGTCTGTCCATGTGCACAGACTACATAATGCTCAATTCTGTGCTTGGATTCTCCTTTTGAATACCATATTAAAGTCAAGCTTTTTGTCTTATCTTCAAGGCAGTCCATAGTCTTTGAAGTTACCTGAAGAATCACCTTGCCATCTTACAACAGTTATTTTCCACTGGAACAATGGAGCTCAACTTCAAGAGTCAAGCTTCAGGAGTCTCAGTAACTGACCTGCAAATGTGGAACTCACTCCTTGAAAAGATAATGATGAGTGTGAACCTTAGCATATTCACAGCAAAGTGGGCCCATTTTTTCCAGAGTAATGGGGAGGTACCTTGTACAGCAGAGAGGGTGCAGGTCTGGAGACATAGGTTCTATTCCTGTGTCTGCCACAGACCCAGTGGGTGACATCTGGCAAGTCACTTTATCTCTCTTTGCCTCAATCAGAGAGGTGGAGCAGTCATGGCAGAGAATCCACCTAGAATTTCTAATCAAGAATGTTAGGGCTAGCCAGGTCCTAGGTAAAAGTTGTGTCAGTCACATATGCTCTATGGGTGTGTACAGCTTACCCTTGCTATCTGGGACAACACAAAGGTGAAAAAAGCAAGCAAATCTTTCCACAGTAATATCCATATTAAACTTTAGACAAACACAACCTCATACAATAAACAATGGCCAGTCCCTGTAGACAAAATATTGATCTACTGCACTGGTTCTCAAACTTCTGTTCTAGTGACCCCTTTCACATAGCATGCCTCTGAGAGGGACCCCCCCAATAAATTAAAAATACTTTTTAATGCATTTAACACCATTATAAATGCTGGAGGCAAAGCAGAGTTTGGGGTGGAGGTTGACAGCTCGCAACCCTCCATGTAAAAACCTCACGACCCCTTGAGGGGTCCCGACCTGCAGTTTGAGAACCCTTGATAGTGGTTATGGTTCTAGCCTATGATTTGGGAGTTTTTGGTTCAATTCTGTGCTCCATCACAGATTTACTATCTGAGCTTGGCCAAGTCACTTAGTATCTCTATGCCTTAGTTCCCCATCTGTAAAATAGGGATAATAGCACTTCCCTATCTGTGAGAATAAATATATTAGAGAGTGTGAGGTGCTCAGATAGTAGGGCCTTGTAAATAACTTAGGTAGAAGGGAAAAACAAGAGAGAAATCTTAGGCCTTGTCTACACTATGGGGTGAGATCGATCTAAGTTACGCAACTTAAGTCGACTTACTTAGATCTACTTGCCACAGGGTCCACACTAAATGATGTCAAATGGAGATGCTCTCCCATCGAGTCCCGTTGCACTTCCCATTCAGGTGGCATATAGGAGTTGACGAGAGAGCGATCCGTAGTCAATTTAGTGGGTCTTCACTAGACCCGCTAAATCGACTGCCGATGCATTGATCGCCACACATTGAACCCCCGGTAAGTGTAGACAAGGCCTTAGTGTATACATTTTCTAATTTTGGGACATTAGATTGCCATAGTGATGGCTACCATCAAAGAACGTAGAGAGACAGAACCCCAAATTCCCCAGAATTATACAAAACTTTTGAGAAGATAAGATCCTCCAAAAATCCTACTCCATGTATGAGATTGTTTGACTCCTTAGCTTTTGCACATTTGCCAACATCTGACAAAGGGTGATGCAAAAAAGAGGATGTTGCTAGAAGCCACCCAGCAGCAGAAGATGAGCACCCTAATGTGCAGAATAGGGAGCAAGAGTAGGATGATCTGTCACATGAAATTGTATGTCATATCTCAGTTTAAACATGGAACTTGTAGAGGCTAGGAAGAGAAAGTGAAAGTGGACCCCTCTGCACACATGCAGTTGTGGTGTGAGAACAGCTATTTCCTTCCTGTGCTAAAAGTCGATGGAGAATCCCCGCTACTCCCTGGTTGGTGAATTGAAATTTCTCTAGTCAGGTGAATCTGGAATAGAAGCAGCAAATAAGAGATGCTGTTGAGTATTAGGGATTCTGAGCCATTTCTGCCAGTGAATGGAGCAGAAGCAGTACCTGTTGGAAAGAAGAGTGTCTCTGTAGCTAAAGAGAGTTTCCCCTTGCCTCTAGTGGGAGAGAGTAAAAGCGAGATCTTCAAAAAGAAGAGAGAGAGATGGTCCACGCAGCCAGTTCATTCCTTTTCCCCAGCCCTCCAGTACAAAAGGCGCACACAAGATATAAAATGCATAATGATTTTGCATATATATATATATATACACTTTTGAATTGTCTTAATCTTCTAAAATGTAGGAGATTGGACTGAGTATTTCAAACTTTCAAGGGAAATACCCTCCCGCCTTCAGCCACAAATTCCTCTGTTTTGCCGTGTTTTATTTGTTTAAAAATACTCATCTTGTTTTTATAGCAATATTTATTCTATTTATGAGTAGAAATTGGGGGCGGGGATGCGGAGGCAGAAAGACATGACCCTGCTGAGCTCTGCACACCGTCTCTTCTCCCAGTCCCGCCCATACTTTTGTTTGTCTGGCTCTGGCCCTGTTAAAGGGACATAATGGAAACCTGTTCAGATACATTTCTTTCTCTTGTCCCCATTTTCTTCTCGGGACTGCAGCCTGTCTCCGCAAGATGATGCAATGCCACATCAATACATGGTGTTGAGACCGATGATGACAACCTGGGGCTTCCTCTGCTATCTTGTTATACTGTAGCCATTTGTTCCCAAGATGCTACGTAAGAAGTCAGAAAAGCTAATACAGCTCAAGTTAGTTCATGATGTTTTCCAGTTTTTTAAGCCTCAGTGTGTTTAGGCTCATCCTCTAGATCAATGTGCCTTATCATGTATATTTTTTTTTTCAAAAAGGAGGGGATTTATTGTCCATAAAATGTCAGTCTTATTGTTTAAAGAATTCAGGAAACCGTTCGTCTGTGATACACAAAACATGTTGACAACAACATTGCTAACTTGTAATGAAGGAAGTTAAGCATTGCACATAAAATCCATCAGTGTAGCACAGCTTATTGACAACATGTTTTCTCATCAGTCACAAATAAACCCATTTCATTGAAAAATTCAATTCCTCTTTTTCTCTCTGCTAGCAGATATAAATATCCTGCAGCCACATTCTGTGCTCTCAGTCAGGATGGAGAAAAACAAAGGGAAAGAGTAAAAGGAAGTGTGAAAATGTACACGTGCCATTTATGTGTCTGGTAATTCATTCCAATAGGAGAAAAGAAGTTCACACGTTCATATATTGCTGCTGGTTCTGATTGCTTCTCCTTTCTGTTAACTGCTAGCAATAATTGGAAGTGTTTAATATCAAACTAATCAAGGCCCAGCAGATCAGAATCTTCCTTCAAGAGGTGATAGAGGAAGTCAGGATTAATCTGTTGTTTTAAAATGTTGAAATTACTGTGTTTTGAGAGGAGTATGTGCCCTCCTAAACTATATGATAAAAACGGCCTTGAATATCACTGTATGTTCATGACATAAAGGAGATCTATTTGGAAAGGTTTAAAGGGCCTGGAATAGAGGGTAATAGACATCAAATTGGAGTCATTTATGTTGTGTGGTGAAGAAGATGGTTTGGTAAAGCTTCAAAGATTATCCCCACTGCTGCATGGTTCAAAGTGAATAGACATTTTAAAATCATTTTCTTGCAAGCCACATAATGTCAGTGTGTTGATTTCGGAGGGTAGGTTTTTTTTTTAAACCTTAAAGTTTGCATTAGAAGCAACCCAATTTTAATATACATTCTAGAACAGCTAAATGGTCCAAGAAAGATTTTTCTGTATGATCAAGAACAAAACTCATTACGAGGTTTGCCTCAGAATTAGTTGTTAAGGTAAATATATAACTGTCTGATAAAAACCATGTTTACCTATAACGGGACAAACACACACCTCGCAAAAGCAGGTGTATTCTGTTGACTTCGCTAGAGTTGCATCTGCTTACATGGGGACTGAGTTTGACCAATGTCTCTAGGTGTTAATATAGCCCTGCATCAGATAATGTGGAAAAATATAAAGCTTCTGTGCAACCAAGAGGGAGTATGCTTTATTGATGGGAATCACCATTAAAAGGAATATAGCCTGTACTAAAAGATAAATAACCGGCTAAGTTTTGAAAGGGTTAATCAAATGTTAGGATTCTATGCTCACTAAAAGGAAAGGAGGGGAAAGTGATACTACTTTATTCAGCAGGTTTAAATTTCATAACAGACTAGAGGAAAATATTATGGATTAAATGTTCGTTTTAATGATGTAAACTGTCTCTGCGAGCAAAATGGGCATTTTGGGCCATGTAAGGGGAAGCATTTTTATGAAAAGAAGTAGAGCTGAAATATTGTACAAGTAATGAGACACTCTCCTACTGCTAAAAGTTCCTGGGGGGAAAATGTGGTAAAGGAGAAAGTCAACAGACTAACTTGTTAACTTTATGCTTAAAAACAATGCCTGGGTTTATGAAAATGTGAAGTAATCACATACAGAAATCTTCCTTAGGCATGTCAGTAACATCTGATTGCTGCTCTTTGGAATGCAGTGATGTGCTTTGGCAGTCGGTTTTGACATACTGTGAACTAGAGACAGGTAGATCTTTTATTAGAACAGGAAGTTGAATGTAAAAGCATTGAAATGAATTATGGAAAGCTTTTGTTTTTCATCTAAGGAAAACATTTTTGCTAGGATACAGAATAACATGTCAATCAGATTATTCAGCAGCCATGCTGTCTCTGGCTGTAGTCTCATTATATCTCATAAATTGAGTAGCATTGTGCTTGTTTGGTACGTGGGTGGGAGACTTCTGAGGAAAATCGAAGTTGCTGCATAAGTTGTGTAATTTTAGTAGGCACTCTTCCTTTTGAATTAATTTGGATCCAAAGTCCTAGCATGGAGACACTGGAAATTCAGGATTTTTGAATGAGATGTTTAAAACTGAGCTCCTGGCTGATCATTAAAGATAATTTACATTGTGGTCCTTTCCATAAGATGCCCTGGACAAATTCTAATTGGGAAATTACACTTTCCTTATTAAAAATAACTTGCTTTCCCTACCTCTAATTTCTGTTGGCTACAGAAGTTAGTTTCTTCTTCAAGTGTTTACGCACATATATATTCCACAGCACCCAGTGAAATCAAGCCGGAGACTTTGGTCAGCAGTACCTGCCAGGGCAGTGCATATTCCCTGAGTATTCTCATGCCTCCATCTGAGGGCATAAAGGGCAGAGCCGCCCTGACTCCACCCCCCCTTCTCTCAGCTCATGGCTAGGAGTTGAAGGGGCAGTGAAACCTAGTGCTCACTCTTTTTTCTTGCTTATCAGTTGTTTTTTTCCCTTGTATAACTAGTTAGTAGTTAGCATAGTCATTAGTGTATAGTTAGCTAGTGACAGTTTTATAGTGTTTCCTTTGTTCACCTCTTTAGGGGATCCTTCTGTTTTGTTCCTGGGGTGGCACTTTGGAATCATCGTAGTTATGCATAAATCGTGAAGTTTTAAAACCTGCTTGTCTTTTGATGTAGTCGTGATGGCTAATGACAGGCATGGCTAATGCCTCGAGCCATTTAAATGAAGCACATGCTATGGACAAATTTAGTATTTGCAAGTCTTTTTCTATGAGAATGCATAAATCAACAGAGGCCCGTCTGAGCGAGTACATCATGTTCGGATCTGAGAGCATTTCACCACCACTCACCAATACCATCTACATTGACGCACACAGAATCAGTACTGATAGCTCCAGTACCGACCACTTTGGTACAGGTGAAGACCGTCATCACTCCTTTGGCATGATGACCCCAGCACCATAGCATCGACGTCTTCACAATTGGTGCTGATAACTATGGCACTGCTGTTCTTTGTATCATTGACTCTCCCAAGCATTTCTGGTAGCCAGAGACTTACTCTGCCCATAAGTATCAGACTCTCCTGTACGGGCACATCAGACAGTGGCCATGATACCAGCATTGGTATTGAAGAAGCTAATTGTACCACTGAATCCCTCCAGTACAAGAGCTTCACATACACCTAATGGCCTTGCACCACATCTACCTGGGGGATATCCTTTCACTTTCATATGCTTAAGGAAGTAGAGAGGCTTCCCCAGTTCAATTCTAGGAGCCCATCTCTTTCCCATCATCCACACTGGGGTGACACTCTACAGAGGAAACTTACTATCATACCTATAGGTCTTTGGCTAAGGATTAAATGCCTAAAAGATACCCTTGTTGTATGTCCACCAGCTCTTTAGCTTACTACCAACCCCTATGGATATAAAAGAGGAATTTAAACCCATCATAGCTGAAGACCAACTTTTAGACAAGACCTAGCTGCAGGCAGCTCTTACACTTCAGACTGTTCTCACCATGCAGAAATCTTCCAGGCTCCACACCTCAGGCATACCTAGGGAAGTTCAAAATACCATTGGAGACTTCCCCTTTGAGTGATGCAGTCTCTTTAGTGGAAAACCTTTGAGGCTTTACACTTCTTTAAAGACTCAAGATCATTGTTAAGATCTCTAGACGTTTATACTCCAGTCCCAAGACAAGGCACTTAGGCTTCAACAGTACCATTAGTCCTCCTTTCAGCCTACGCAGGCTGACCTTTCTCCAGAAAGTGGCACAAGTTTCTGTGAAGAAAGCCTTCCATGCTGGCTTCAACAAGCTTGGCACAATAGCTTTCAGCTGCTGTCTCTGTCCAAGGCCCAGATTCTAGATATTTTTGAGTACCTATTACAGTAAACAGGTCTTTCTATGAATTCCATAAAAATCCACCTTATGACTAATTCTGCCATTCACCCTGTGTTTCATGGGCATTCTGTTTCCTCCTGTCCCATGACAGGGAGATTTCTGAAAAGTTTCATAGGGGTTTGCAAACCAGTAAGAGAACCTGTCTTTCTCAGGGACCTTAATTTAGCATTGTCAAGACTTCTACTTGAACCATTGGCTTTGTGTTCTTCCTTCCGTTTGTCAACTAAGACAGCCTTTCCGATTGAAATAACATCAGCAAGGAGAGTGAGAGAGCTTCAGACTTTAATGACAGGGAATACGTATGTGCACAACCACTTGAAGAAGAAGAAATGGTTACTTAGCTGTGCAAGAACTGGTTATTCAAGATGTGTTGTGCACATATATATATTCCATGGCTACTTTCTATGTATTCTACTCTCTCTTTCTGCTACTGCAGAGTCTACTAACATCAGGATTTTGGTGGTGAAGGAATTGATTAGGGATCAGGGCAGCTCCACCCTGCTTTGGTCAGAGGCATGGAAATACTCAGGGCACATGTGCGACCCTGACAGTCATTGCTGACCAAAAGTCTCTGTCTCCAGCGTACTGGGCATGTGCTTACCAACGGTGGAATAGATATGTGCACAATGCATCCTCCAGAATCACAGTTACTGTGCAGGTGTTTCTTTTTGGTCTGAGCTGTTGTGTAGTGTAGCTGTGTGCTTTGTAAAGATTATGGGTTTCATTCAAGAGGTGGTTACATTTCAGTGAAGGGTGAAGTGATCCCTGTATAGTTTTTTTTAGTCAGTTTGTGAAGTTAGTTGAGTGCTTTGGAATCTTTTGATGAAAGGTGTTATATAATACACCTCTACTCCAATATAACGGCACCCAATATAACACGAATTCGGATATAACGTGGTAAAACAATGCTACAGAGGGGCGGGGCTGCACACTCCTGTGGATCAAAGCAAGTTTGATATAATGTAGTTTCACTTATAATGTGGTAAGATTTTTTGGTTCCCAAGGACAGCGTTATATTGGGGTAGAGGTATGGTTTTCATTATACCCCTAGTAAACTTTATTTGTATTTTAACAGTTTTTGTAAAAACCAATACAATGGTATCTGAGATCATCACATAAAAATGATGTGTAGCTACAAATTGAATTTTACTGCCCACTAAGCTCAGCACAAATGGGCCCCTCACCTGACCATTTACAACCTGAAAATGTTAGAAAAATATTTCTGGCAATCGGTGATTAAATAATGCTTGACCACAAGGTCGATGTCTTGTACCATGATCGGAAAGTCAATAATCTCTGAGATGTTAAATGCTTGCCTAAGGCACAGAGGCACTGAATGTCAGAGCTAAGTTAAGAAATCAGGAGTTCCTGGCTTATGATGGCCCTATGGACAAAGTTTTCTCTAAAATGTCAGTTAATAATTAATAGTAGTAAAAGCTATAATAATAACTTAACCATGGTATATTGTCTTTGAATGATGAGTCATGTGTGTTTGTATACAAGACCCAGGAATCTCTCATTAAGTTTCTGCATTAAGATCCATTTTTATAACAAGAAGTTTAGCATGGCATGTCAGTCCTTTTGTCTTCTGAGGTAATGACTTGAATCTTATTCTGGAAGTGTCACCCAGAGAGTAATTATCTTTGTGTTACTATTCTAAAACAGAGTTTGGTTGATTTCTTTTAACTTGACAACCATGTGTCTTTCGTTCAATAAATGTTATCAGGCATTCTTTGGCTGCTCCTATTGCATCAACTTTAATTAGTTTTTGATTGCTGTTAATTTCACAGCTTTTTCTCTTTAATAAATTGCATCAGAATGGTTTAGTTTTTGTTGCAGCAAGTTTAATTAGTTTCGTACTTTGCTTACTCGATTTTACTTGCTCTTTTTTCAAGAAATTATCCCACAATTTCATACTCTGAAGATATCTATGAGTCCTAGAGTCTGATGCTGATGATTAAAAGAGCATATAGAATTTCTGAATATTGAACATTTATCACAAGTGCTCATGGGAGAACACATCTGTGTGTTCAGACTATATAACCCAAATGTGGGTCTCAGCAGTTCAGCAATGGGCTTTGCATAATAGAAGTCCATTAATGGCTGGTAGCCAAGATGGGTAAGGAATGGTGTCCTTAGCCTATGTTTGTCAGAGGGTGGAGATGGATGGCAGGAGAGACATCACTTGATCATTACCTGTTAGGTTCACTCCCTCACCTGACCATTTACAACCTGGCATTGGTCACTGTCAGTAGACAGGATACTAGGCTGAATGGACCTTTGGTCTTACCCAGAATGGCCATTCTTATGTTCTTAGAATAGCTTACACTTTTGGCTCTCTGCATAAGACCATTAAGGTTGTGGTTTTATTTTATTTTTATTTTTTTGGCTCCCTCCCATGCCCTCTTTTCAGGTTTCCCTGCTATTAGTGGAAGAATAGCACTCCTCATTACTAGCAATGTCTGTAACACCTTGTGAACCCAGTGGGCATTTAATCCAGTGTTTTTCAAGTGGTGAGTTGTGGGATTGTTGTAGATGGATGTTGGGCATGGTGTCGAGGGGAGGCCCCGAGGGTGGAAGGGCTGGAGAGCAAGCCCACGCTGAATAAACTCTGTCCCATGGGTCTGGGCCTGGCTCTTCATTCTGAACATTTTGTCCTGGTGCACAGGGTTCCAGCCCCACTCTCATTTGGCTAGCCACCACCTGTCATAATGAAATGGTGGCAGTGCCAAAATTGAGTGCTTCTGCAACCCCCTGCACCAGGTTTCAATGCCTGGAATGGAAAGCTGGGCCGAGCCCCATGGGATAGGAGCAGCTGCTGTGGGGTGGGTGGCCTTGTTCTCTAAGCTTCCCTCCCCAGGTTCTCACTTCTGCACCATGCCAGAATTAGGGTCACTTTGCTGACATGGGTGCTGCTGTGGGTGGTCAGCACCCCTTTAGTGGGGTGATGAGGAGAAGGAGGAAGATGCTGGCCTATAATTTGTGCCCCTGCCTCCATGAATTTGGACCCTGAGTGGGTCTCAAAAAAAGGCATACTGCAGTTGGTGGGTGTAACCGTGCCTTTGTGGGTCCCAACTGAGAATACCAAATTCAGGACAAACTGCTGAGAACTAAGTCAGGCACACCCCAAACTGAAGGCTAATCCCCCATAGGATATACCAAACCAGCAACAAAAGTAAACTTCTGTTTCACCATACAAGAAGTCATAAAAGCAGTTTCCTTAAGCATTCCAGGCCTTGTATTACCTCCAAAAACACCGGACTTAGAAATAAATGGTTTTTTAAAACCAATCTCCTCTAATAAAAGGTTCTTCTGATCCCAAAGGACCAGCCACACATGCCGGTCAATATATAACTTAGATCTTACCCAAAAATCACACTGATGCCAATCCTTTAGTATCTAAAATCTAAAGGTTAATTCATTAAAAAAAAAAAGAAAGATGACCATTAAAATTAGTTAAAGGACTCAAATACATAAAATAATTGAAAAGTTCTTGGTTCAGGCTTGTAGCAGTGATGGAATAAACTGCTGGCTTGATAAGTCTCTGGTTGCTTCCAGAGAAATGGCCAGGGAAATGGAGAATATTAGGTTTCTGAAACAATGTTCCAGGCAGAATGATAACTCTCAGTACAATACATTAAGCAGGAAATAGGCGGTTTTGTCATGCAACGTATTATGCAGAGGGGAAAGCTAAATTTGTACTTAATGCACTGGACTGGGACTCAAGAGACCTGGATTCAGTTCCTCGTTCTGCTAGAGAAGCAAGTCATTTGAGGTAAAATTTAGAAAAGTGCCTATGTGACATAGGAGCCTGAGTTCAATGAGACTGAGGGCCAGATTTTCAAAGGTAGTTAGGCAGCTAAAGATGCAGCGAGTTGAATTTTCAGAAGCACCAAAGCAGTTAAGCATCTAACTGCCACTGACATCTGGGGAAATAGACTCCTACCTGCCCAGGTTCTTCTGAAAATCCCACTAGGTGCCTGGCTGCATCTTTAGCCACCTAAATATCTTTGAAAATTTCAGCCTTAGACACCTAAGTTTCTTTTGAAATCAGAATCACATCAACACTTTTGAAATTGCCTTTAATCTCTATGATTCTGTTCCCTTTCTCTCACCCTTTCTCTGTCTTATCTATTGAGCTTGTAAGCTGTTTGAGGCTGTAACAGTGGGGCCCTGAACTTGGATGGAAATTTTAGGTGCTACTATATCATTCAAGGCTATTTGATCTAGACTTTGCTGATTGACGTCGCTCTCATTGATGAAGATGCCAACGGACTACAAAAATGGACAATCCAAGTAAAGGAAGTAATGGAAAAGATAGGTTTGAGATACAATGCAAAGAAATGTAAAGTCATGTTAATGGGGATTACAGGGACAGAAATCAAAATTAAATAAGATAAACTGGAAAAGGTGGACAATTTTACATATCTTGGAAGTACCATCAGCCAGGATGATACTAGTTCCGAGGAAATAAGAAGAAGAATTGGGAAGGTAAGCGCTGCATTTCGAAGACTCAAAAACATCCCCCTTAAGACAACACTAAATGTGTATAAAGCAATTGTTATCGCCATGACAACATATAGCAGTGAGACATGGCAACTTACCGAGAAAAATATGCAAAAGCTGGATGTACATCACAAATGTCTGAGAAGAATATTGAGAATAACATATAGAGATAGGAAGATGAATGAAGATGTTAGAAAAATTACTGGACAAGACACCCTCTCACAAACCTACAAAAGAAGACATCAGTTGCTGGGACATGTGCTGAGAATGGAAAAAACTCTTACCAAATCCTGCCCTTGAATGGAAGCCAGAAAATGCAAGAAGAAAGGAGGAAGACCACAAATAACATGGAAATTAACAGTTCTGAATAACATCAAGCACCTCAACATGAAATGGGAAGATTTGGAGAGAAGGACAGTTGATAGGCAAGGATGGCAAATATGGGTAGCACAATGTGTAGCACAACATGAGATAGACTAAGCTAATATCATAAATATTAATTTATAATTTGTCTTCTCCTGACAAGTGTCTTTAAATCTACTTACTGAAGTGGAAAACCCATATAATGAGTGTCTCTCTTTATATAGACAAAATGCTTGTAAATAATAAGCCATGGGGGTTGAGTGGGTGGGTTATGCATTGTGTATGGAGATTTTTCAATAATCTATATTGTTTGTAGTATGGTAGTTCCAAAGGCCCCAGTCAGGATTGAGGCTCCAGTGTAGATACACACAGGAAGACATTTTCCTGTTCTACAGGGTTTGTAGAATAAGGGGACATAAATAAGAATATGGAGGATAGTGGGGAAGGATACAATCAAAATTATAACTAGATTTTACAATATCGCTACTAATCTGGAAGCCCAAAAAAAATCACCAGGAAATGGATGCATCATTATCAGAAAGCATTATGATTGATCTGTCATGTATCACTCCAGAAATTTGAAAGAAAACTTGCTGTAGGGTGTCCCATGTAGCTATCCTCTCAAGTGTCCAACACAAGAGGATTGATCAGAATATGTCTGTTATGAGTTTGTAAATTGTTATCGGTATACAAGAAGAATAATATAGAAGAACAATATGTGAGTGAGAGGCCAGCATGATGGGTAAACTAAAACTTTATGTTTGAATTCATGTTATATTTATCTGATTATTTCTAACCGATTTCATTGACAGTTGCCCTTCTAGGCCAATATACTTTTATGTTCTCAAAGACTGAGAGAGGAAGTAATATCTTCATCTGGCCACTTCTATTTAAAATACGTTAGTTTCCTGGCACTCATATCCCTCCTCTATAAGCCTTAGTTTAAAGCATCTTGACATCAGTTTTGTGGTCTTCTAAAATAATAATGTAGTAAGGGTGCTTTCAGGTCCATTGTTAAGAGTATGTTCCTGTTGGATAAAGTAGAAGGTCTTTGTCTGCTTTCATTCAGAGGATCACATTTCACTTTTGAATAGTCTCCCTTCTGAGTAGTCCCCCTTCTGAACTTCAATATCTAGCAGACCTTTTACATTGCCACTTAGGAGAGCAGCTAGAGACTAGGGCTAATCAAAAGATATTTTCCATGAATTTTTTTTTCATTCAACATTTCTTACAGATTTGTCTGTTTTTTTTCAATTAATCAAAACATTTCATTGAAAAAAGTTGAATTTTTTCGAACAAAATTAAAAATTTCAAAGAATATATTTGGTTAATTTAAAAAAGGCATTTTTCAATGGACAAACTGTTCAGTGAAAATATTTCAACTACCTCTACTGGCCCTCTACTACTCTAATTTGTTATTTATTAAGAACATGTTATATCTTGTTACTTTTATGGTCATCTTCAATAATTTGTTTTCAGGATGCTTCTGTTGATCCTCCATTTTAAATAAACTGGATCTATTTCAAGACTATCTCAAAGGTTCCTCCACCAAGAGAGTAAAGATTTCACATTGGTTATTATTAAGGCTACATATATGTCATGGAGGTCACTGAAGTCCCGGAATCTGTGACTTTCAGATACCTTTGTGACATCCTCTGTTTCAGGGGCTGCAGGACTCTGGAGCTGACAGCCAGTGGGGCACTGGCAGAATTCCAGCAACAGGCGACAGCAGCGACAAGCACAAGGGGGCCCCCTGCAAAGTTCTAGCGACAGGTGATAGACTCCTGAGGGAGTCCTCCTCAAGGTTCCAGTGACGGGCGACAGCCTCATGGGAAAGGATGGGGCACACCATAGGCAAGCGCCTTGGGGGTCCTGTTTTCTCTTTGGGAAATATGGTCACCCTGCATCTCCCAACTGCCATTGGCAGAGGAGGAACCCCACAGCTCCCAGCTACCAAGGTGGTGGGGGAAACCATGGAGCCCAGCAGCAAAAGTCACAGATAGGTCATGGCTTCCGTGAATTTTTATTTATCGCCCATGACCTGTCCATGACTTTTACTAAAAATAACCATGACAAAATCTTAGCTTTAGTTACTATGTGTGGACTCTATTTTTATCTATAAATATCCTCTCCCACCACAAACACCCCGTGAGTCCACAAGTTTCCTTGATACTTGTTGATACTGAGTCATTTAGCAACAGGAGAACACTAACTTATTTCAGGTTTGCCAATGTTTCCTGCAGTTACCTCATCCTTCACAAATATCCTGCTCAGGACACCCAGAACTGTGAGCCACTGTGTTACCCATCTTCCTTCGCAAGACTGAGAGCTTTGCTGCTGCTGCATGTCAGTTCCCTGACAAACCAGCTTGTTTGCATGGCCAGCAAATTCTTCAAGACTCTACTAGTCCAAACCTTGCCTTGCAAGTAACAATCAGTGAACCCCAGTTCCTGAGTTCCCCTGAGACGTCCCCCAGCAGTCCTGTCCCTCTCATTAGACGCTCACAGAAATTATTAGTTTAGCTGCCTCCGAGTGAAAGTTTCAGAAAATTTCCAGAGTTTCGCTGCCTGTCAGGCTGTTAGGTTATTTGAGGACTCGCACTTCACTTTTATACACAGCAGTAAGAGAGTTTAATAAAACAAGAATATTTATTAATAAAGAGCAGAGATTTCAGATTTAAGCAAGAGAAACAAAACAAAATGAAACACACTTGCTAGTGACTAAAACTTAGCAAGCTACGATCTTTGTCTATGCAGTTTTCTTTTTCACGTCACGTTACCAGCATATTCAATCCTCCAGGGCAAGGGCCTTATGTTCACAGAATCAAAGCGATGGATAACTAAGATGTCTTGTTGCTCGCCTTATTACCCAAAATCATTGTATCTGCCTTAAGAGCCAGGAAGGATTCCTGGGATGAAGACTCTGTCCCACAGTGTGCTCACTAAGCTGTTGCTTGTTGGCTAGATAGCTTAGTTTACCGTATATTTAAATGTACTTTCATTGTCCTCTGCCAGTAATGAAGCCAGCAAATACATATTCCTGGTTTTATGCACTATCTCCAAAACACATTTTAAGAACACATTTCCAGCACACACACACACAGCTGTTTGCATGCAATCCGTACATACATCATTTTGATGTATTTTCAGAGCCAGTGCATAGCCAGTTATGATAATTTACATGACTCAGTTTAGATACATATTATGACAACAGTGTGTTGGGATAATGAATGAGTCATCCCTGATACAAGTTACAGTATTGTGGGCTCTTTGCCCCTGGTATTGAGGAGCTCCCAGGGTCACAACCTGTTGCCAAACCCTAGAAGTAAAGTTAAGATTTTGTCATGGATATTTTTTAGTAAAAGTGACAGACAGGTAGTGGGCAATAAACAAAAATTTACAGAAACCTATGACCTGTTCCTGACTTTTACTAAAAATACCTGCAGGCTGGGGCAGGGAACAAACAGTCAGGGGCTCACCACCAGCCATTGTTCCAGCTCCACCACTACTCCTGTGCTGAGGGGAGACTGCCGCTGCTCCAGCCCTGGTTCCAGCCCTGGCTGCTGCTGCAGACCTGGTGTCTGGCCGCTGCTCCAGCTCTGCCGCTACTCCTGCAGCAGGAGCAGATACAGCTCCAGCACTGCTGCTCTGGCAAGGGGCGAAGCCAAAAGAGTCAGAATCTGTGACCTCAGTAACAAAATTGTATCCTTACCAAAGGATACATTTTTTAAAGTATAAAACTGTCACTCTGGAGATCTTACATTATAATTTAATTTGTATCTTTTAATTTCCAGAGTCCAAGAATGTTTCCTATTGGACTTCTTTCCTAGGAATGACAACAAATTATTCATGATATTGCTTCATCTATGTCCACCAATACTCAAGTGCTGAAGAAATCAGATGAATGGGAGTGAATTGCAGTGTAGAGATTCTTCCATTGCTAGCTAACAACTAGCCCCACAGAACAAGCAGGGGAAAAACCTCAACACTATGAGCTCTACTTTTATTCATTTTCAGTACTTGCAGTCATTTTAACTCTTGGTTATTAACGCTCCAGCTGTTCTAGTGTCACAAATAGGTTGCTTAACATAAGTATTTTCATAACAATCTCTTGAAAGTTGATGATTTTCATCTGTAAAATTTCAAGTCCCCACCACTGAAATTTACAGATTATTCTTGAACTGCTCATGTCCTCTTCAGACAGATACAGCTTTTTGTCATTTTTAGTCAGAGGCACTTTTGCTGCACATTACATAAATTCTTCTTTGCTAGGGAAATCAAGAAAGAAGTTGGTAGCATTTTCTAAGCTGGCCAATTTGATGAATTTCCCATTTGAGATGTTCACTGTGCTTTGCATGGTAATATGACATTTTGAAGCTTTTAGTTAGTATTATACCATAGATTTCTTTCTGTAGGTACTGCACATGTTGAACTTATGCTCTCTTTCCAAAATTCACTGTGGAATTAACTATAGGAAAATATTTTGCTAAGGGGGGGGAAAAATCATCATCATCTTCAAGCAGTCATGCTATGGAATTAATTGATATTATTGGATGGAAACAAATGAATCTGCAGTGAAATGCTGAGGGCACAATTATGCTGTTGGTTTCACCCACCCAAAAAAGGCAAAGAAGATTAAAAAAGAGATCCAGTGTTATTATTTTTCTTTATTTTTATCTGGAGGATATGCATTCACAAGCATCAAATGTGTTTGCTATTTTGGGCAGATATTTTCATGTTTCTAAGACTAGAGAGTTCAAGGATAATAGGTCCCCAAAAACTCTTTAGAGTATATTAATAAAAATGGATAGTTAGTGTATGTAATCAAGCAGCAGAAAAGCACAGGGCTAGATCGACAGGGAACTCAAGTCTATTCTCTTTTCTCAAACAAGAAATAAGCATGGAGCAATGGGCACATTAGAGATTGACCGCACCTCATGTGAAGTGGATGGGGGTGGGATATTGGGCTTTCTGAAGGAAGACAGCAGTGCTTTATGGGGGCAGGGTGCGGGGGAGGAGGTCAGAAACTGCTGCAAAAGGTAAGTGGTGGTCAGCTATGTGGTGATGACTCAACTCCCCTGGCCCAGAATGTAAGATTGGAAGGCTATAAAGGTTCAAGCATTGGAAGCCCCTTTTCCGTGCAGCAGGCAAGGCAGCAGTTTCTGATCTCCTTTCTCTCCCTTCCCCTGCCAGACAAACAGTTAACCTAAAAATCATGTGAAAAAATTATTTACTTGCTGTAAAAGTTTTGCAGAAGGGACTGTTTCTACTTTTGTTTGTACAGCACCAAATATGATTGAAAAGCAGTCATGATAGGGGTCTTTGGATGTTACCAGAGTAAAATGATATTATTTTCTTCACAAACACTGGCCCTTTTTAAACAACTATAGGAACAAAAATACAAATCCCTACATTTGCAATATACCAATACATTCATAACAGGATTGTTATATCCTTTGGCAACAGAAAATAACAGGCTGTAGTTAAGTATACTTGACTTTGGCTTGAGGCCTTAATTCTAGTAGTTGGTCTTAAGGACATGTCTACACAGACTGTGGCAGTGAGCTTCCCAGCCTGGGGTTGACAGACTTGGCATAACAGCACTTGTGCTAATGCTCTAAAAATGGCTGTGCTTGGAAGTTGGAGCCCTGTCTGGAGCATCCCTCTCCCTAAGCTTCAGAGCCCAACTGGAGGTGAAACTTTAAAATGTTGTCTATGCAGCTATTTTTAGTGTGCTGCAAGAGCCCTGTTGCAGGATGAGAGGCTTGCTGCCCTAGGCTGTGTAGACATACTATAATTAACAGTACAAATCACCAGAGGATTTAGAATTGATGAATTATCCTCATTCCAAATGAGCTTGGCATGAATCTTTTAAATCTTTGTGCTTGAAATTCTTTCCATCGTGTTTTTGTGATGGTGATAACATGCCTTATGAAGTACTGTGAGGAAACACATGAATACAGTGACAACAGACTTTACAAAAAACAAAGCTGTTGTGTTGTATGTATTTTCTGAAGGCTGTTTCTAAGGTTATTGTGGCAGTTTTTTACTTTGATCATTCGTAATATGTATTGTTTGTTTTGGTTTTTTCCCTGCGCTTCTAAACCTTGGCATTATAGTTTCTTCTTTCAAAAAGGATCAGAAAGGTTTTCTAGGTTTTTATTTGTAATGGAAAGTTTTGATACTTTTTATTCCTTTCACTATCAACACTTGATGTATGCTGTCTCTGCAAATACTGTTGAAATAACTATCTCCATCTATTCTTTGATATGCTTTGGGTGGGCAGGTGCTTTAGGGTCAAATTATAGCTCATTCAACCAGAGCTGTGGTAACAACAATTGCCAGCCTAAGGCCAGTTTTTGCGGTTTAGATTTTCAGGGCTGCAATCTGTGATTACTTAGGGTTCTTACACTTTCACCAAACATTTATTGCTGCAGCACTGTATCTTATAAAAGAAAAAAGACAACACCAAGTAGAGTTTAACTGAAAAGCTTCTGTGGCAACCCTTCATTAAATCAATGATTTCATTTCCTGATTAAGAATGCAATATGTCATTAGGTGATTGTTGTTATTAATTATCTTTCAAAGCACTAAAATGTGCTAGGCACCTCAGAAAAACAAGTAACATTATTCTACTCCAAAGAGCTCACAATCCAAATATGACACAGCACACCAAGAGAAGGTCAGAATCAGACTATGACCCCAGACTAAGACTGCAGTGAGCTCTGAGGGGGCAGACCCTGCACCCACACAGTGACCTAATCAATTCACTGAGGTTCTGTGTGAGCACACACATCCACGTAACTGGAGTTCCTTGCAGGATCAAGGAGTAAATGGGGAATAGGAAAGGCAGGACAAAAAATAATAAATTACAATAATAAAAATCACATGGTTATTCAGAAAGGCACATATACATCTTGATGTGTGTTTTACTACATTGACTGAAACTCCCATTGCTCTTCTCATAGGTAAGACTGCAGAGGTGAGTTTTAGGAGGGGTTAGAAGGAGATGCGAGAGGTGCTGTGATGAACAGGTCTTGGGAAGACATTACAAGCATAAACAAATGTACAGAGATATTTGTGAGGAGATGAATGGGGTATTGAGGGAGGTATCATTGGGGGAGTGGAAAAAGCAGGAAGGAATACAAAAGGAGATGAGCTCAGATGTGGTCAGGACCTGTGCATGGTAGGGCATTAAAGGTAATAAAAAGACATTCTTACTTAGGGTGGCCAGATGACAAAGATGAAATATCAGAATGCGGGGGCGGCAGAGGGAAAAAAAAAGGTGGCGGAGGGGGGGAATGCCGGATCGCCGCCCCGCCCACCGCCACCAGAATCTGGACTGGAGCAGTTCGCAGGGTGAGTGCTGGGGGCCACCTCCTCCCTCCAGGCTTGCGCCACCATACAGCTGATCAGCGCAAGCCGGGGAGGGAGGAGGAATGCGGCATGCTTGGGGAAGAAGCGGGGCCACAGCAGGAATTTGGGGAGGGATCCAATGGGCAGTGAGGGGGCAGGGCTGGGGGCGGGCCAGGGCAGAGATTTGGGGAGGGATCCAATGGGGGAAGGAGATGGGGAGCGAGAGCCTCTCTAGGCTCCGCCTGTGCCGGAGTGGAGGGCAAAATTTCTTGTTTGTCCAGTGTCCCAATGGAACATCAGTTGGGATGTGGGACAAACAAGTGAATATCGGGACAGTCCCAATAAAATTGGGATGTCTGGTCTAGTCACTCTATTCTGACTTGATGCATAACATAGTGGGGAACCAGGCTGAAGCTAGAAGAAAGAGGAATGGTTTTGAATAGAGGGAGATGAAAAGTAGAGACTACAGTGGGTCAAGAGGGGAGATGTTTAAGGCATGTATGAATGATGTGGCCAGCAGAAAGAGGGATGAGCAGACTTTTAAATGTTGTGAGGGAAAAAGGCAACAGGATTTGCCCACAGCCAAATGTAAAGGGAGAAGGGGGCAGGTGCAGAGGAGAGCAAGGGTGGAGGCTGGGTGTCACGTTATTGATTTGAACTGGGACCATATAGAACACGGTTGCAGGCAAAGTCCTGTAGTGGCACCAATCTTGTATAAAAGGGGTCAAATGAGGTGTCTAAGACAAGGTTATGGTTTTCTGGTTATGATTATGCTGTCTATAGGTGTGTATCAATTTTGTAGTTGAAGTTATGAATATTGGCTCTATACTGTCTGTATTTCAAACTTATGCTGTGCTTCTGGGAGACATACCAGACAAATTAGTGTTAGCTCTGCCTAGCCTGCTTGATGGCCCATTAAGGACCTCAGCTATACAACTGACCCACTGAGAGAAGGCAGATACACCTTGTAACTCAGCAAAGTATGCAGGAACTTGCCCATGTGACTGCAAACTCCATTTTGCTGTAATTTTCCACAGTAAGAACAAAGAGGTGTTCTTACACCTGGAAAAGACTATAAAAGGCTGATGCCTCATCTCCATCTGGTCTTCAATCCTGCTTCATGCCTCTGGAGGAACTTTGCTACAAAGGGAAGCTTTACACAAAGGGCTGATGACCCATCCCAGCTGTGGATGTACTCCAGAGACTTGATTTGAACCTGCAGTTTATTCTAGCATTGCTGCAAGTCTGAACCAAGAACTTTGCCATTACTGTATGTAAGCGATTCCATTTGACCAATTCTATCTCTCATCTGTATCTTTTTCCTTTTATGAATAAACCTTTAGTTTTTAGATTCTAAAGAATTGGCAACAGTGTGATTTGTGGGTAAGATCCAATTTGTATATTGACCTGGGGCTGGGGCTTGGTCCTTTGGGATCAGGAGAACCTTTTTTTTTTTTCTTTTACTGGGGTATTGGTTTTCATAACCATTTGTCCCCATAATGAGTGGCACTGGCGGTGATACTGGGAAACTGGAGTGTCTAAGGAAATTGCTTGTGTGACTTGTGGTTAGCCAGTGGAGTGAAACCAAAGTCCTTTTGGTTTGGCTGGTTTGGTTTGCCTTAGAGGTGAAAAAACCCCAGCCTTGGGCTGTAACTGCCACGTTGTAAGCAATTTGTCCTGAATTGGCACTCTCAGTTGGGTCCCACCAGAACCAGCACCGTTTCACTGGGCATAACTCTTCTATATTCAGTGAGCCAGAGGTTGGGCTCCTATGACTCTTCATGACTTGGTTCAACACCCCCAAGGTGTTTAGATGATGGTAGCCTATCCCTTAAAAGTTGTTACTGAGGAAGAGATGGACTATATAGGGTTTTCTAAAGATTTCCTTGGAGAAGTTTTGGATCCTGAGATCTTGTTCACTCTCTTGGTGGTCCCAGTAAGGGGACCTGTTACCAGTGAACTTGGCCCTACTTTACTGTCTCAAAAGAAGCCATCTTGGAGGAGAAGATAGGATAAATAGCCTGTCTTAGGTTTTACCCTGGACAGTGACAAGGCCAGATGTGGTACGTGCTCCTTCACTGGGGTGCAGTAAGTATAACATTATCACTAGTACCTCCACCTCTACCTTTCACTTCATTCTTTATTAATAGGGATTACTGAGCATCTGCTGTATTTTATTCTTGTGATATAGATTTTAAAGGGCAGGAAATGTTACCACAATCGATCAGTTAGTTCTGATGACAGCAATTAAGCTGAGACTAGAAATAGTTAAAAGAAAAACCTTTTCCCGTTGCAGCCATGCAACCGTAACCTTTGTTAGTCCTCTTGAATGAAAACTGTAGTCATCTAGGCTGCTGGTGAATTTGCCCTGTCTTCAAAAGAGTAAAGAATTGAACATTTTTTCTAAATGTTTTAAAGGGATTCATCTGTCTTTTCAAACTCAGCTTTACAATATTCCTAAGCTGCTTGACCGTAAACTTTTGATTACCTTTAAAATATGTTGTGATGAAACTCTGTGTACGTTTATGCTTCAGGGTATGTTTTAAATATCTGGTATATTACTATACTTACAGTCTGTTCTGCTATACTGCATCATTATAAAATATCGGTTTTCTTTGTATTTTAGATATCCATTATTTTATACTGTAAACCTTTAATAAAACTGTAAGTATGTTACACAGCACTCTTGGTCTTTCCCCTATTCAGGGTATAAATCTCCCAGTATATTGCAGGATGGACCCTTTTATTCTCTGCTGAATGAATGCACAAACTCCTAGATCTCTCAATCCCCTCCTCTTTTTATCAGTGGAAGACAGGTCTCTCAAGACAAAACATCCTAGTGATCTACATGTGTTTACTTAAACACACCCATGTGTGGGTACATACATACACACTCTCTGCAGAACAGATAATGCTAGGTATTTATTGAATTATACAAGCCAAACTAGATAATGGCTTTAAATAAGTTTTCATAAATACAGACATTTACAAAGTCAAATGTTTACACATCTTGACAATAAGAAAAGTTTTTACGAGGAGGAAGCACAGATTATACGTAATCTACAGCAGAATTCTACAGTTAAATTTACAGCTTGAAAAATATTTAGGCTCAGATCCTCAGCCATTGTTAAACAATATAGAACTAGAGTTACACTGATGTAAATGACTTGAGGAACTGATCCTTCATCTCTCACTTTTCTCATAAAAAGAAAAAAACAGACACCGCTTTTCTGTTTCTTTCTTAAAGCTTAAGTCTTGCTCACATCAGTTTGCTTGTCTTGCTACCCCATTTTTTAATCAGTTTGGTGAAGGCTCAGTTTTCTCTTAATCAAGAGGTTTGGCTGCATGTTTAACACAGGACAATTGTGACATCTTGCAGTTGGGTCTTGTGTTTAAATTATAAACGCTCAGGATAATGAGGACATTCCCGTTGTTGCATATCTCTGTCATAAAATGTTAATTGTTGCCTGACTTGTTGACTAGGCCACATTTTAAAATGACTGTCAAATTTACTCAGATTTTTCACAGACTAGAAAACAGAAACTGATTTTTAGCTCCCAGTTACAATTCATATTTAATTAACTGTACTCGTCCTAAAATCTAAAATTGGTTTTAAACATGTGGTTTTTCTTCCAGCATAAGTACATGGTTCCCCTACAGAGCAACATTCTCCAAAGATGTGAATGAATATATATTTATATGAAACTATATAAATATCCAATATCTGGATTTCATTATCATTTCTCAATTCATGCAGACAGTATAACTTTTATTTACTTTAATGTGACTCATTGTGATTATCTCAGTTGGATTTAAAGAATAAAGAGAGGATTGTTGTTGTCAGGTGAAAATGATAACAGATATCGTTGTCTCTTTAAGAAAAAAAAGAGGAGAATAAAATTGAATAGAGCAGAATGCACTAACAAAACCCAGCTGGAGGGTGCTAAGTAATTGACAAAAGCTCTTAATTCCAGGACTAATTTAAGGCAGCATTTCCCAAAGTGTGGGGCATGCTCTCCTGGGTAAAAAGATTGGGAGGTACAAAAGATTGTTCTCCAGAGTGTCACTTAAAATTAAAAGTGAATTAGTAAATCTTTAGCTGTTAAGGTTGTGGCAAAGACCTAGGAAACATGATGTGAATGTAGCTCCACTGTTGCAGCAGTGTCTGTCTCAGTTTGCAAAGAACCTGAAGCAATAGATCTCTAAGGTGTGAATTGCCCCATTTATTTCAATAGGTTCTAATGGAGATGCCCTGGATGATACTTTAAATTTCTGTTAAAGATTTCTGTTCATCAAAACATAGTAAAAGAAACTAAGTATCATAGTGACCATCTACACAATTTGCTAAGTGTGATGATTCATTTTTGGTAGGTCTTTAAGTATACATGATAGAGCTGAAGGGGTGTGAGGCACAAGAAGTTTCATTGTTCTGACGGAGAGCTCAGGTTTCAAAAGCCTAGTCCTCTTGCAATCACTCTTATTTAGCTTCCAAATTAATCTTGTTATCTTAAATAACAACAAAACATATAACTAAATCTACATTTTTTCCTAAACTTGTTCTGCTCAGGTTTCTCCTAGCAGTGACCTTCTGTCCCTACTTCTAGTACCTTCTGCCTCAGAGTGGAACAGTCAATCCTATTTTATTCCCCTAGATTAGAGTTAGTAGAGCTAATTTTGTCTGAGTTCAACAAAAATAAATCTGCACCCCTGTGTAGCTCCTAACACCTAGCATTCTGTCAAGGCTGACTATTAAAATGCTTGTAAATTTCACAGAAGTAGAATGTGCCTTTTTATATCAATAATTTGGGGGCAGGGCATTAAATTGAATAAAACCTTCAAAATGAAATTAATTCTTATAAATGTTCTTATACATTTTTTGATTTATCAGTATATATTACTAAAATTGGTACAATGAAGAACATAAATTCAGAAAGTGTTTTGAAAAGTTTACTTCTAGACATTTGAATTATTCCATTTGTGTTACATCTCATTATTGATTTGATCACTGTTGTCACTTTCCAGATTAATATGCACTAAAGGAAGACATATATGTTTTAATAAGGACACACTTGTGTCCTTGGAGTTAAGGAGGGAGTTTAGTGGCTCATGTATCACCTGAGTGTAGGGTTGTGAGGTTTTTTGTTTTTTAAACTTTAATGTCTTGAGTTTATGCGCAAATATTCATTTTAGTGGGACTGTTCATGTGAGTAACACCAGTTTGTGCAAGACTAGGTGTAAAAAGGCTGGTGTAGCGGGCCTCATCTTTTGGTATTAAGTACCTCTCAAGATCAGGCACTTTGTATTTGGTTTTGATCAAACATGGAGGCAATGGTTTGGGCTTTTTGAAACTCCCAATCCTTTCCATCGTGTAATAATCAATATTTAGAGAAAGTGCTGTCCTGTGAATAGTGATTTTAAAATTCTGAAAGGATATTGAAGACCTGATGTTAAAGGAGGCCTTCATTTCTAAATGTGCATAGAATCGCTTTTCTTCCTTGTTACTTTGTCATATCTGTTTTATTGGAAAATACAAAGATAAAGAGCTACATTCTCAGTTGGTGTAAATCAGCATAGCTCTCCTGACTTCAGTGGAGCTATGCCAATTTACACCAGCTGAGGATCTGACCCAAGATGTATATTTTAGCATCTGTTCACACTTAGTGCAGGGGTAGGCAACCTATGGCACGTGTGCCGAAGGCGGCACACAAGCTGATTTTCAGTGGCAGTCAGGCTACGTCTACACTACAGCATAAAATCGAAATTACTAAAACCGGTTTTATAAAACCGATATTATAAAATCGATTTTATGCGTCCACACTAGGGCACATTAATTCGGTGGTGTGAGTCCATGGTCCTAAGCTACCATCGATTTCTGGAGCGGTGCACGCTGGGTAGCTACATTAAAGGAATGAGACCAATAACTTCGATTTCTGTCCACACTAACTCTAAATCGATATAGTAATATCGATTTTAGGGTTACTCCTCTTGTTGGGGAGGAGTACAGAAATCGATTTTAAGAGCCCTTAAAATCGATTTAAAGTGCCTTGTAGTGTGGACGGGTACAGAGTTAAATCGATTTAACGCTGTTTAAATCGATTTAACTGTGTAGTGTGGACCAGGCCTTACACTGCCTGGGTCCTGGCCACTGGTCTGGGGGGCTCTGCATTTTAATTTAATTTTAAATGAAGCTTCTTAAACATTTTAAAAACCTTATTTACTTTACTTAACAACAATAGTTTAGTTATATATTATAGACTTATAGAAAGAGACCTTCTAAAAATGTTAAAATGTATTACCAGCACACGAAACCTTAAATTAGAATGAATAAATGACAACTTGGCACACCACTTCTGAAAGGTTGCTGACCCCTGACTTAGTGTCCGCTAGTGTCAATTAGCTAACTTAGCTAAGTCACATGATGCTTGCAGGACTAATATATATATAATGGTAAACCAATTGCGCGAACATGTATTTGTGAGAAGCATTTGGGATAAACACATAGGCGTGTGCAGCACATTTCATTAGGGTGTGCAAACAGGGAATTTTATTTTTAATTTTTTTAAAGGCAAACATCATAAAGGTTCGGGGTGCGGGAGGGAGTGCGGGGTGTGGAAGGGGGTGTGGTGTGCAGGAAGGGGCTCAGGGCAAGGGATTGGGGCAGAGGAGGGATGCAGAGTGCAGGAGGGGGCTCAGGGCAGAGGGTTGGGTGCAGGGTGAAGCAGGAGGCTCCGGGCAAGGGGTTGGGGTGCGAGGTGTGGGCAGGGGGCTTAGGGAAGGGAGTTGGGGTACAGGAGAGGTGCAGGGTGTGACGGGGGCTCAGGGCGGGGAGTTGGAGTGCATGGGGGTGCATCAGGGCCTTAGGGCAGGGAGTTGGGGTGCAGGAAGAATGTGGGGTATGGCAGGGGCAGGGAATTGGGGGGCAGGGTGCAGGAAGGGGCTCAGGACAGGGCATACGCAGCACACCCCCTGCACACACCTATGGAGGGAACAAAAATATGCAGTGGTAAAGAGAGAGTGCCTCACTGTAAATGGGCCGTGGAAACATTGTGTTGCTACCTGCTGGGGCACAGATTTGTCCTCATGACCTACCATGCCCCTCTTCAAAGGATGCAGCGGAACAAGGAGAGGAACACAAGGGTAACCAGGTGGTTCTTATCCCTCCAACCTTTCCAGTTCTGCATACAACACAGAGCAGGGAGTCGCCATGGCAAGGCTGATGGCTTATGTGTGCACTGTCTGGCATCCCAAGCTGCCCAACCCCTTGGTGCTGAGCATGGGGGAGGGATATGTGATAGACCCAGGCCAGTTGGGAATAGCTGCTCCAGGCTAATGAGAACACCTGACTCCAATTAATTTGCAAAGAGTCAGGTGAGGCTGTTAAGCACCTGACTCTAATTAAGGCACCTCTGATGCTATAAAAGGGCTCACTCCAGTCAGGCCAATGAGAGCTAGGGAGCCAGAGGAGAGGAAGTGCGTGTGAGGAACTGGGAGCAAGAAGCTGAGTGAGTAGGCATACTGCTGGAGGACTGAGAAGTACAAGTGTTATCAGATATCAAGAGGAAGGTCCTGTGGTGAGGACACAGAAAGTGTTGGGAGGAGGCCATGGGGAACTAGCCCAGGGAGTTGTAGCTGTTGCGCAACTGTACCAGGAGGTACTCTATACAGCTGCAGTCTACAGGGTCCTGGGCGGGCTGGAACCCGGAGTAGAGTGCAGGCCCGGTTTTCCCCCAAACCTCCCAACTCCTGATCAGATACAGGAGGAATTGACCTGGACTGTGGCTTCTACCAGAGGGGATGGTCTCTGGCCTGTTTCCCGACTTACAGGGTGAATCTGTGAGGCAAGCAAATCTGCCAATAAGTGCGGGACCACCAAGGTAGAGGAGGAACTTTGTCACACTTCCTAGTGTGTAAGGCCCTTTGACAATATTTTAAATCTCAACATAGAAAAAAGCAGCCTCCCCAAAGCCCTGAAAATGTAAAAACCAGAAATAATACTCAAATCAAGCAACATCCTGAAAATACACACAGATAGGCACCAACCCTCAGTGTACCTCTCACATATCAAAAGCCTGTGCAAATAGATGGGTCTTGTAAATGCCCTGAAAATCAGCAGACTTGACCAAGAGGGCATGAATTCCAAATCTGAAGGCCTTCATGGAGAACATCCTTCTTGCACCCCATTCTCTATTATACTGAGCAGACTCTAGCTCAGGCACCTCTGCTGACCCCAATTACAGCAGGATGGCACAGGAAAAGATGTGTTCTCTTAACTAGACACATCTCAGGCCATTTAATTTTGACCTTTACAGCCTTAACACCTTTAAGTACATCTGGAAATCAATAGAAGTCAATGCAGATCCCAGGGCATTGGTTATGTGTATTCAGAAAAAAAACAACATACTGTTGTTCTCCACCAGCATAAATTTCCAGATTGCTTTAAAGTGTAACCCGATGTAGAGTGTGTTGCAGTAATCTAGGGTTGTAATTTTCAAAGGAGCCCAAGCCAGTTAGGTGCCCACATTCCGTTCTATTTCAATGGGATTAAACTCCTTTGAAAATCACCACGCTAATCTTGAGAGGACAGAACCACAGAATTATAGGTAGCAAGCCTCAGAAAGAAACAGTTGCAAACTCTGGGCCTCATGAAGATGAGAATAAGCGCCCTTCAAAAGTGGAGCTGTATGATCTGCCAGAAAAAAAAATATGCCCCCACATTGTGAGTCCAAGAAGCGAGGTTGACAGATAATCTGTTTTAAAGAAGCAGCTATAATCCTTGCCACATTTTCCAGTTGCTTCTCTCAATATACCAGGATTACGTCAATGTTATCTTGCTTTAACTTCAATATTGAATCCTCATTCAAGCTCTAATATCTGCCAAACACTAGGGAAGGCATTGGGCAGCAGGAGCTGAATCAGACGAGGCAGAAAAAATAGAATATAGTGTTGTCATTATAAAACCAAAGCCAATGCTTCCTCACTGACTCTCCTAATGGACCCATATATATGTTGAATGAGAGCAGGGATGAGATAAAGCCATGCAGATCCCCAGATCAGAGAACACTTAAGGCAGAAGAGTAATTGCACCCAAACAACCTTCTAGCAGTCTTGGAAAAATAAAAGTGAAATCATCAGATGGTGGCACTTTGTAATCCTGCTAGGGTTTGCAGGCGAGCCCATTACCTCTCCTAAACGATGTATTGAAAGCATATGATAAATCTAACATGAACAAATGAATTTTATCCATTGTTACGAGGTGATTATCTGTCAGTGCTACTCAGGCCAGACCCATGTCTGTACCCAGATTTACAAGGGTCAAGGAGGCCTGAAGCAGGAACATACTCAGAGAGCTTCCTTGCCTCAATCATGTCAATAATCTTAACTAGATTTAGAAAATTAGGTATTAATAGGTAGATATAGAATCATAGAGGCAGATTTTGTGACCCTGAATGTAGTGAGGCCAGTGCAATTATGCTGCATGGGAGATGGGAGAGGTAGGATTGGAGAAGCCTCCACAGGAGTTCTGCACCAATGGTAAATGTATGTGCCTTAGCTGGGGGCCTGGTAGGCAGGGAAGGGATGATGTATTTGTGGTTATACAGATTAAACATCCAAATCCCTCTGTGGGGGTATGTGCAGCATCTACTTGACTGCATGTACATCCCATCCCCAATATTCTTCCTCGGCAAACAGCCCACTTGCTTTGGCTATGTACAGGAAGTCTGATTTGTTTCTGATTAAATTATGCCTGATTAAATCAGTCAGAACAATCGGAATCACTCATCCTGATCTGATTGGCCCAGCTCATTGCAAAGCTAGTGTGTTGTGATGTGAGGTTCTATTTTCCTATAATATAGAATATTCCCTCCATATTCTCCAGCAGGCTGAAGGTCTAGTTTGATAAACTTTCTGAGAAGAAAGATCAGGATTCATGTGATCTTGTTCCAGCTTGCAGTGAATAATCACTAATTCATTGAAAGTGTGTAGTGGGGTTTGTTTTGTTTTGATTTGTTTTTTTTTTGGAGAGGAGGTTGGTTTTTTTTTTTTGCTTTTGAGTTCTGTTTTTGTGTTTTGAGTGATAGTTAAAGGGAGAGCAGAATGAATAGACTCATCAGTGATGGACTGATAAGAGCATAAATATACTCTTTAAAATAACAATAAAATAATAGCATAACAAAGGAAGATCTGATACTGGATCATCACAACAGGAAATGCTGAGATGGACCAGTGTGCTTTTTTTTTTTTTTTTAAAGAGACCAACAGATACTGTGGTGAGAGTAACTGAGAAAGACCAATAAAAGTAAAGGTTAAGAAGAGCTAATGTAAAACATTGAAAAGAAATGAGATTCTCCCCTCCTCCTACCACACATCCTTGCAAATGGAAGAAGCTACAGAGTTAATAATAGTATTATCAAACTAATCTATATTATAAGCAAAAGGCAATGGTTGACAAACTGTCCTAGGCAAGGCATAAGAACAAATAGAGTTATAAAACAGGTTAGTAGAGAAAATAAGCTAAATCAAGGTTTTTATCTTTAATTATGTGAAATATGGATAGCAAAGTTGTACTTGCAGCTGTCAGTGTTGTTTTATTATTTAAAAACCTTGTTTTATGTATAGATGTGAAATCACAGGTAGACATAACTGAACTTGTCAGTCAAACCTCTTTGTTATATCAATGTTAAGTTAGATTCATGTGCACCAATTGTTTAATTGGCAGCTCAAAGCAGAAATAGATTTTGGGGTGGAGGGTGCTGTTTAGAAACGGTTCAATAAAATGCCTTTTAGTCAGTGGCTTTTAACTCGTCTGTTAGCTGCCAAACTGATTAGAAATATAATTGTTGGCTTTTGCTAATGTTGAAAGTAAATGCTGGTTTTAGGAAACAAGTTTTTAAAATACAGGTTTCTAAAAATATTTAAAATCAAACTCAGCAGTGGCAGCAGTTTCTGACAATGCTAATGTGAAATTATTAATGGCTTTTAACTAGCATTGCCTACATGTGGGAGTGAAAAGTCATCTTGCCATTGTAAGCCCAGTCAAAAGCCACAGTTGGGCTAATTTTATTTTCACTGTTTTTATTTTCTATTTTTTAAAAGTAACTCTTTGGCCAACATTTTCATTAGAATATTAATATCAATGAAAACCTGAAGTTGAAATTCTGGTTGGCTGGGCATGTATATGTATTTATATTTCAGTGCAGGCAATCAGATAGCTGGAGAAAGAACAGGTGGAAGTGTGAGGGAAATGAGGGGGGAATGAGATAAAAGGATATGAGGGTATTCTCTGAATTTTTAATACCAAATGTAGGTATCTTGAAAAGCATAAAATATAATTAACCATGTATTTTCCTTTATATAATTGTAATGCCATAACTTACCCACAAATGTGGTATCTTTTTAATGCAAATTTTATTCCTTATTTAGTAGTGCATCCATGATCAAGGACCCTTATTGTGTTTAGGCATAAACGTAGTAAGCCTACAATCTAACCAGAAGAAACAAAGTATTACTATCTCTGATTCATAGTTGGAGATGTGATGTGCAGAGATATTAAATTACTTGCTTAAGTTCAGTAAATAAGTCTCTGGTAGATTTGATAATTGAATCCAGGTCTCCTGAGTTCCAAAGTAGTGCTTTAACCACAAGAGCATCCATTTTTTTTACCCTCAGATAATCTTGAAATGCATGGTAGGTTATCTCGTACTGTATACTTCCAAAGATAATGACAATACAAAGACACGAAAGAACATAAAAGAAAAACAAACAAAAATGACCAGAATATAAAAGGAGACAGAAGAAAACTAGCAAAACTCTATAAAAGAAAAAAATTGTTTATATGGTAGAGTGATGTAAGAAAGGATGAAAACTGAAGACAAGGGAAATAGAATGTGAAAAGGAACCATGAGAACAAATTTAAAAAAAAAGAAGAAAAACTTTCAGGGCTTGAAAATTACATAAAACAGGTATGTAAATCAAATAAAGTGCGGAGTAAAAGGGAAAGTGTCTTAATTATTTAAGGTGATAGTAGCTAGAAAGCTTTTGAGGCCCAGTCTACACTACACGATTAGGTCAATGTAAGCTGCTTTGCTGTGGAAGTGTCTTCACTTAAATTTAGCTACCGCCCACTCAAGTGCCTCTCTACACCGATGTAGTAATACCACCTCCCTGAGCAGTGTAGAGTCACGGTCGATATAATTAGGCTGATACAGTGTCAGTTAGGGTGATCAGACAGCAAATATGAAAAATCAGGACAGGTGGGGAGTAATAGGAGCCTATATAAGAAAAACACCCAAAAATCAGGACTGTCCCTATAAAATCAGGACATCTGGTCACCCTAGTGTCAGTATAGACACTGCATTTCTTATGTCAACTGTTACTGGCCTCCAGGAGCTGTCCCACAATGCCTCACATTGACAATACAATTGATAAAAGCGCTCCTGGTGAGGACGCACACCACTGACACCAGGAGCCAAGTGTGTGCGCACACAAGCAATTTAATAACTGTGGTGGCTGTATGCCGGTATAAATTAGGTTGACATAATTTTGTAGTGTAGGTATGGCCTCAAAATCCATAAATGACACTTGAAATAGAACAGTCCTGCTCTAAAACCAGTGATGGGGGATTTCATTTCACTAATTTCCTAATCAATAAAATTATTGTGCTAATACATAGTTTAATGTACCTCTAATATATGCTTCTGAGGACATCTTTAAGGAATCAGCATCACCAATAATTTAATGTGAATGTGAAGAAAATCTCATTTTTCTTCCAACTTCATCTCCTGCCCACTCTCTCCCACACTGTTGAGATCTTGTATCTCACATGTCCACATTGTAGCTATGAACTAGACAGGCCTTGCAAATACCACTTTTTAATCAGTCAGTTTCATTATAGCAATGCAGTTGTCCTCTCCTGAATCTCCGTTAATAATGAGTGTGTTGCTTTGTCAACATATTTTCCACAGTCTCTTGACTCAGGGATTAAGAACCCAACCTTGGGAACTGAGCTCAGATATGGCAGTTAAAGTGCTCTCACTAGACTATCAGACCATTCTAATTTAGGAAGTTTTCAGTTTATTTTTACTCTGTTAATTGGGAAATAACTAAGTGTAAAGACGTCTAAGGTATTATCATGGTATCTAAGCACTTCTTTTCATGGCTGTCACTGTGAGAGTGCACACCAATGGAGTCACAGGCAGGAACATGCATGTGTAAACCAACCTGCCATTGAGCTTGTATGTATACAGTATATCCCTACACACACAAACCAGTTACAAAACTAGAATCATAGGTGTTGTCTTGTCCCTGTACATTAAATCCACAGGAGATGGGCAGGATTAGGAGGCCTGTATGCCAAAATTGCTAATTGCTATTAATTGGTATTCTTTTTCCCTACACTGAGGTCATGATTTTGAGATACACTTTAAAATGTATGCAGTGTACTTTTTATGTTGTATTTTTACATAAACTTGCCATGTAAAGATTACATTTAGATATCTTTAAATAGTGTTAAGTATACCCAAAGTGGTGATTAAACTCTAGGCATTCTGATGAGCCAGATTCTGCCCCTTAAACTGAAGAATATCTTAATCTAGCTTTAACTAATTTATTTCAGTGGGGCTGCTTGCAGAGTAAGACTCTTCTTACCATAGCTAATGGCGGCAGATACTGTCCCTATTAAGAATAGAAGAACTCCCTTACTGGGTCAGACCAATGGTCCATCTAGCCCAGCATCCTGTCTACTGACAGTGGCCAATGCCAGATGCTTCAGAGGGAATAAACAGAACAGGGCAATTGTCAAATAGCTGACAAAGCAGTATATCTTTAATCGCTAATATCAAGTTTATAGGGCTCTTGCTAACGCTAGGGGGAACAGGAAGACACTTGTGGCATTAGCATTGATGCTAATACTGTATCACAGTATTGGCATGCACAGACATGGGCAAGGTTGTACCACAAACAACCATGGCTGAGTTGATGCCAGCGCTACAGCACAGCAATCAGATCTGTGCAACTAAGGTCAATAAGAAAACCCATATATCATCCTGCTATTTCATATACCTGATTTTTTTCCTCCTGAAATGCAATTAAGTTTATCGTGGTATCCATTTCCAGTGCCAAGCCATTAACCTTTTATGGTGTATTGGTTCTATTAGTGGGAACAGTATAAACTTTATCTTGTAGTACTAATAAAAATCATTCCTATTTTCTATTTCCACTAATAGAGTTAATAACTAGTTTTTACTCCATGTAATAAAAACAATTTGTTCTGAGAACCAGAACTCCCAAAATGACCTGAAGAAACAATGAACTCTTTAGAGCACAGTGACTGCATAGATACGGAGTAAATATTGTAGCTGATGTCTGATGAAGAAAAAGAGCAAATATTTAAGCAATCTCCTAGTTATTATCAAAGCTGCTAATGGCATACTACAATATCAGCAAGCTGAAAGATTGCTTTAAAATGTATGTTACACCTGATTCATTAGAATAAAATATAATATTGCTCTTTCTTTTTCCCAAATGTCAGAATGCCATTAAAATCAGACACAACTCAAATGGATAGAAAAATATTTGCAATTTCCTGCAGTTATTTTCAGTAATGCTCTGTTAGAAAAATACTGTACATTATGTGAAGGTCATGATCCTGAGATTAATTTTGACATTAATAATTCCAATAATTGACTCAGGTCAATTTCAGCAGCAGAAAAATTGTGGATTTACGAGATGATAAATAAGAATCACATCAAAATATAAATTTAAGATATTTTTCCCCTGGTCCTTTGCAAGGAATCACATTTTTGTTGGTTTTAGATAACTGTAAAACACCAGATGTAGCTTTATTTCATTTAAACCTGGCAAGAAGACTTTGACCTTTTCTTTCAGATGCAGACCTTGCCACTATAACCAGGTCACTCCCCCCTTATTACAAAGCACAGCTCATGGAGCTACACCTTGAGAGCATTCAGAATATGAAATTAGTACAGAGAGCGGCTTCCACTGGCAGGGGTTCATACAGAGACTACATTCTGACCATGGTCAGTATTCTGTACTTGTTTTCCGTTAAACTCCACACCAGAAGTTAACTTATTGTTTTTGATCTTTAAATGCTAAATCACTTAGTCCTGATTAGATGAGAGATCACCTTTCACCTCCGTGTGATACCATGGCATGTTCAATCAGTAGAGGCTCTCAGGCATATCCACCCATATCAGTTTAGAATTGAAGGCTTGCCTGGCTGAACATTTTCCACAAGGAGTTCTGGACTCTAGAGTTTGCTCCCATGCATCTATAGAAAGAAATCAAATTTATTAATCCTCAAGGCATGTTCATTCTTTTTTTTGGGGGGGAGGGGTACTTTGGAAGAATGGGATTGAGGCGGTTATAATATTCTTGGTGAATATTATTAATTTATAAATTGTGTAATTTTAACATGTTGGATTTGATTAGACTTGTGTGATTTATTTATTTATTTATTTATTTATTTATTTTTGGTAATTAGAGGGACAGCACTTAGCTAAGTGCTTTAAAATAGTTAAAAGTAATTCCTTGAACTATAAGAATAAAGATAAGATATAAGCGTTAACATTTATCTTTCCATCTTCAGAGTGATTTACAAACATCACTGAATTTTCTGCATGCCTGTGATGTAAGTTAATATTATCCCCATATTGGAAGTAGAAAAACTAAAACAGAGAGTTTACCTGATTTATCCAAGACCATAGAGAGTTTGGTGTTAATGTTGAGATTAGATCTCAGGAGTTCCTGTCTCCCTTACCTGTGCACAGGTCACATTTCTTACTCATATACTGTGCTAGTAAATGTCTATTTTCTTCCTTGTTTGTAGTGAGGGTGTTGTAGCCAAGTTGGTCCCAAGATATGAGAGTAAGGTTGCCAGTCCTCCAGGATTGTCCTGGAGTCACCGGGAATTAAATAATATTTTTAAATTAAAGAGTATGTCATGTGATGAAACCTCCAGGAATATATCCAACTAAAAATGGCAACCCTGTATGAGAGAGGCGAGCGTTCGAGCTCCACAGAGTTGGTCTTCAGATCTGGAAAGGTAATCAGAGTGTCATAGCTAAATAAAAGGTAGAACAGATTGTTAAACATAAAGCAGTGGTTTTCAACCTTGTTTCATTTGTGGACCCCTAAAAATGTCAAACAAAGGTGCAGACCCCTTTGGTTTGGACATAGTGTGCGGCCCCTGGACGTCTGTGGACCATGGGTTGAAAAACACTGGCATAAGGAGTTAACACGTTACAAGAAATCATTCAAAATAAAGTGGGCAATTAACACCTCTGCAGTGATAGGACAAAGGAGAGCTAGTGGGTTATAGATTGTGCATGGCTGATAGTGTTTTTGTAGGTCTCAATACAACAAAGACTTTTCACACAAGGATCACGCACCTCTCAAGTCTTGTCTTCAAAGGAAACCCGCTCAACGCCTGCAAAAGATGAAGCTGGGAGCTTAAATTCATAACTCTGTTAGATGCTGTTGTATCAGGCAGGCAAGGTACTAACAAGCTTCAACAGCACTTTATTTTTATGTGGAAACCCCTTTACCAAGCTGCTGCTGCACACTCTGTAACTCTCACTCAGCCTCCTCAATTCCTCCCCCACCTTCCTGTGTCCTGTCCTTTCAGACTCCCAACAGCCAGTGCTCCCAGTTCTAATAATTACAAGCACATCTAAACACCACAGACATCAAATATCATGGACTCAAAAGAGATACTGGTTTTTGTCTCGTTACAACAGTCTATAACCCTGGAATTTTCCTTAGTCCCATGATTGCAGAAGTGTTAATTGCCCACTTCATTGTGAATGGTTTCTTGCAATAGATGTTAACTGTTTATGCTTAACAATCTGTTCGACCTAGTATTTAGCTTTTGTGGAGCCCAAAAGCTTTTATCTTTCTCCAGGACAACTGGATCCAATAAAATATATTACCTTATCCACTCTGTCTCTGTTATTTTCTTCCTTGTATCTTATTTGTTGTATCTTTAAAAAAATATTTATTGCACATGATTGCGATTATAGGTATTGTAGGTTGTATTCACTAAAGTTAGATTGCAAGCATCCGTTTCAGCAAAGCACTAATGCTTAAGTCCATTTGGCTTGATTGGAATTTGAGCATGTAATTAAAGTTAGAAGTGTACTACTGTGCTTTGTTTAAATGGGGATGTCATAGTATAATTCCCAAATCTGAACCTTAGCGTCCAAAATGCGGGTACTAGCATGAATTCCCCTAAGCTTAATTACCAGCTTAGATCCTGTAGTGCTGCCACCAATCAGGACTTAGAGTGGAGCGCCTGATACACTCTGGTCTCCTCCAAAACCTTCCCTGGAGACCCCAAGACCTAAATTCCTTGAGTCTCACAACAAAGGGAAATAAACCATTTCCCTTCCCCCTCCTTTCTTCCTCCCAGCTCTTTCTCACCCTGGGTACACTAGGAGATCACCGTGATTCAACTCTTTGAATCACAACACAGAGAGGAATGATACCTTCCCCCCTCCTCTTTTCCCTTCACCCAGAGGCAATCCAGATTCAAACTCCGTGAATCTAAAACAAAGAGGAAATTCACTTTTCCCTTCTCCCCCCTGCTCTCTTTCCCTTCTCCCCACCAATTCTCTGGTGTACAGACTCAGTTCCTTTGAGCCTTAACTAGGAGAAAAAAATCAGACAGGTCTTAAAGCAAAGCTTTTAATAAAAAGAAATAAAAAAGGTGAAAGTTTATCTCTGCAATTTAGATGGTAAAAAGTTACAGGGTCTGTCAGCTTATAGAAACTAAAAAGAAGCCTCCCCCCCAGCAAAATACAATTTAAAATACTTCCAGCAAACTACACATTTGCAAATACAGAAACAATCAAAAGACTATAACCACCTTTCTTACTAAATTACTCACTATAAAAGACTGTAGCAGGGAGATTGGCAAGAAACCTACTTGCACGTCCAGTCACTTCCAGGACCCAGAGAGAACAAAACAAAACCCAAAAAACACAAAGTCTTCCCTCCACCGAGATTTGAAAGTATCTTGTCTCCTGATTGGTCCCCTGGTCATGTGTTTGGTTCCCTGTTTGTTAACCCTTTACAGGTAAAAGAGACATTAACCCTTAACTATCTGTTTATGACAGGGGACCTACATTATAGCTAGCATGCATACATGTGCTAATCACATTGCAATCCAACCAAAGCTACATAATCAAAATAAAATGACTCTTCTTGGAGTTTGATTTATTAACATAAAGGCACCTTCCTTAGAAACCTGAATCTAAATCGTCTCCAATGTAATGTTTTTAGATTTGCTTTTCAGACCATAACTATGTATAAAGACTTCCATTTAATTGTGGCTGGCCAGATTTCAAAATATGATGTTACTCGTGGTGAGAAGTAATGATGCAGTATTTAAGTTATATGGTTAAATAAAAATCAGTAGTGTCTATGTATCAGGACGTTGTTCTGAATATACAACAGAATCTCAGATGACAGGATGTTTATGACTGAATTATTACTAAAATATAAAATGTTTTCAAAAATCTCCATTTGCTCATCAAAAGTTTCAAAAAGATGAGGATACATTTTCATGGTGGTGTGTGTGTGATTTTCTCTACAAAATGTAGCATGTACACACAAATAAGAGGTAGTGCTCTCTTTAAGAAAACTAACAGCTGTAATGCAATACAGAGAAAGCAGTTCAACGAATGCACGCTACAGCAATTAAAAAAATAACTGTATTCAGCTCATATATTTCATTCATTCACATAATTTACATGTTGTGACACCCAGACCAGTGGGGTACAGGACTCTGGTAGAGGGCAAATATACTGGTCACTGGGTGAATAGTTTTCTGTTCCCTGAGTGACCAGAGCAGGGGCTGCACTAGAGTAATCAGGAACCTGCTAGAACCAATTAAGGCAGACAGGCTGATTAGATCACCTGCAGCCAATCAAGGCAGGCTGATCAGGGCACCTGGGTTTAAAAAGGAGCTCACTCCAGTCAGATGAGGAGGAGCCACAGGAGAGGAAGTGCGTGTGAGGAGCTGGGAGCAAGAGGCGAAAGGAGCTGAGAGTGAGAGGGTGTGCTGCTGGAGGACTACGGAGTACAAGCGTTATCAGACACCAGGAGGAAGGTTCTGTGGTGAGGATAAAGAAGGTGTTTGGAGGAGGCCGTGGGGAAGTATCCCAGAGAGTTGTAGCTGTTATGCAGCTGTTACAAGAGGTACTATAGACAGCTGCAATCCACAGGGCCCTGGGCTGGAACCTGGAGTAGAGGGTGGGCCCGGGTTCCCCCTAAACCTCCCAACTCCTGATCAGACACAGGAGGAGTTGATCCAGACTGTGGGGAAGATCACTGAGGTGAGTAAGCGCAGGACCCACCAAGGTAGAGGAGGAACTTTGTCACAATGTATACTGCCCTGAGGCCAGATGGCTGGAACACTGGCAGACTTCTGCACCTGAAATGATAATAAAATACTGTTATTACCTGTAGTATGTGAGTTGAATGCTTTTTTTAACCTGCTGCTGCGTTCTCTGGCTAGCAAGGTTTTTATATTACTTAAGCTATAAGAGATGGTAGCCTGTTCAGTACTGAGCCTTACGTGGATTCAGTTTCTGAGACATGATCTAAAGGAGCAAATAACTTTAAGTATTGAAATGATGTAGTAAATATTGTAGTGCATATGACAGTGTGTCTTCACGTAGTTAGAACATGGTAAAAAGAAGTGAGTCGGCTTTTTTAAATTGGTGATATTGTACCTGTGTTTCAACTAGGAAGTGTTACATAAGTATGACATAGTGTCAAAAAGTTTTGTATGAAAATAAGTAAATGCTAGTGAAAGTTGGTGTAATTACAATAGTTATAATGGTTGTTCACAGCAGTTACTTTGTTTTCTGTCATAAACCCCTTTTTCACGTGTCCATATCTTTCCAAAAGATTGAGGATGTGGACTTGAACTTTCTAATGCCAAGCCTCTGTCTGAAGGTAAAAATGTCAAAATCCCTTTAATCCTTTTCCAATTATGAAAAATAGGGAGAAATTCATTTTTCTCCCCACTGCAAAGTTATTGCTCTGCTCCTTCACCTTCAGCAAAGGAGAACAACTCAAAAGGTAGCTGAATTGGGAAACTTAGGAACAAATCTTCAGCTGGTGTAAATCAGCAAAGCTCCATTGATTTCAATTTAGGATTTAAAGGTCAAAACCAATTAGTATTAGTATTGAAGATGAAGAAACTTGAACTTGTTTCCAAAGGAGCTGCAGTTACACCAGCTGGGGCTCTGGACCTTAAAAGGTTGCCTATCCATAGTGTGTAACAGTAGTACAGCACATGCAATGGGATGTTTGGAAATATATTTGATAAGTCATGAACACTTTAAAATATGCCCTTGTGCATGGGTGGTTGGAAATTGTCAAGTTAAGCTACTATCTGTACCAGAAAGGTGGTGATCATGCAGATGGAGCTATAGGATTTAACTGCACAGTGAAATGCCTAGTCACCTCAGCTGATTTAAAGACTTCCCTTCTTTTGCTGCTGCCCCACAGGCCATGTGACGTAGAGGAATGAGGAGGGCTGGTAAAATGTTTTCCATTGAACCTTTTTTTATTTTTTTCTTTAATTTAAAAATGGGTTTTTTAATGAAAAGTCAAAAATCTGCTGTGTCAATAAAAGGAATATTTTCCGACCAGCCATAGGAATGAGAACTCTTGAGTTATATTCCTACTTGTCCTACATACTTTTCCTTTACATTTACATAGCACTTTACAAATATAAGGGCTTACAACACCCCTGCAAACTGAGTGTATGTCATTGTCCTTTTTCTACAGCTTGGAAAACCAAGGTTCAGTGTGGTTATGTGACTTGCCCAAAGTCATACAATAAATCAGGGTCCAAACCAGAATTAGAGTCTGGGTTTCCTGAGCACTAAACTCATGCCTAATTCAATAACCACTGCAGCTGAGTTGGGCATGGCCTCAATGGAGAACACACACATTGTTCCTCATTTTGTCCCTATGGATGTTAGGTTCCTTGTATAAGGATAGCTTAACTAGAGCCAGGACTCTCTACTTTCTCCTTGAGCATCCTGCAGAAGAGTTTACAGGGCACCAAAGGGAACACATTTTGCATCTCATTGCAGGATAGCAGATATACCTGTGCAGCATAGGGCCCTGTGCAATCCCTCCTGTGAAAGCAATGGTTTAAAAGCCACAATCTGGCTCTATAGAGTTAGAAAACAGGTTGATGCTCTCTAACTGTATAATGGTCCTAAGTAATGAACTGGAAAAATTTAAGGTATATGACCACATTATGCATACTTTTTTGTCTCTTGTTTGGAGAAGATTTAAGGAACTTCTCATGTTATATGTTACACAGACCATCTCTGTTGAATTATTCTCTACAAATGTGTTTTGTTTTTTACTCTGAGAAATTCTGTAGTACTCTCCACTGAGACAGCTACTTTGCTACAGAGTATTTCAGACAATAAACGAATGCAATCACTTATTTTTAGCAACGCTTCACTGTATAAACTATCCCCTGTTCTCCTTCTTTGTCAGTTTTAACTGCCTTGTTAGATTTGTGTGTTAGACCTAAATAGTTCTGTTTTACTTACTCCGTACTTACATGGAGATCTGTGTCATCATCTAGTTTTTGTAGTGAGGAGCTGATCTAGCAAAACTGCATTTGGCCTTTGTTTTTTGAGAGAGTTGTCTAAAAATAAACATGTTAAAATAATATTCCATTATCCATCAAGTTAATCCTAAAGGGGCTAATGCAAAACTTACGCTTGTTTTTAGTGAACCAAGCCCCCGTCCAGTTGCTGATGCTCTTGAAAATGTTAGCAGTTAATTGCAGTGCAAGCCATTATGATTAATAATATAAAGTATAAAGCAATTATGGTTTTAAAAAGTTGTCATTTCAAAGTTTTAGAAAAGAGGAGACAAAGATAGTGCATAAAAAGGAAATAATAAATAAGTCAAACCTAAAACCATCAATACATTTTTCAAACTGAAGTGCAAACTGCATGCCTAGGACTATGCCCATGTCTGTGTTCTGTCAATCACCTACCTCCTTTTATTAGTCTTAGAAGATAAACAACAAGACTGACAGCTTTGTGTCCTTTGGCATTTTTGTGTCACCATCACTGACTAAGAGGGTATTATGTCATCACTCAAGCCTGTCAGGTTTGGTTTAGTCTGATGTTTGTCTTAAAGATAGTTTTCCTCATTTTCCCACTCTAAATTGATACACCTACCCAGTAATCATATATTGTAGGTGTTACTGAAATCTGTTTGTCAGACTTTAAGATATCTTTGACTGGGACATTGGTAATTTCTCCTCTTTCCTACCCAGATACCTAAACTGAAATTGTAGAAGTAAGACTTTTTCGCTCTTTTTCTAAACCAGTAATTGGCATTTCTTGAACTTTTTTACTTGGCATGTTTTATGACCATCATTTACTCTTCCATTGCATTAATATTAAAGTTGAAGAAAATCATTGAAACACTTCAATACTGCTTTGTTAAATCTGATACAGACATAGATTTTGTGGGAGTTGTAGAGAGTTTGCACTGCTTTCTCACAGACCAAAGCCTATACCACTAAGCCCTTCTCCCTCACTAGATGAGCCATCAAACCTCATTCCAGGGGAGCACAAAGCCACATTTCCCTAGAGATTTGCTTCAAACAACAATAATCTAGTCTTGTAAGTTTTTTTTCACAAATGGGCTGGGAATGGGGATTGAAGAGACAAATCTTTGCTTTTGTTTAATGAAATTTCACAATGCAGTGATTTTGTTTAATTTTGTGAGGAGAAAACTATAGTTTCTTGCTGCTAGAGACACAATGCTTATGGGCACAGGCAGTGAAATTAGTGGGGTGTATGTCAAGGATTCATGCTTCTGGGTGTGCTCCAGTTTTAAGAAACACATTACAAGTCCATCAATGGCAAAAGTTGCTACTTCCCCTGATGAATTGACAGAAGTGTTGTAGAGCTTGTACAGGGTGTGAGGGAGTTGTCTAGGTGTTTTTAGTGGCTTTTTTGACAAGTCTGTTACCGCTGCCAGATTTATTCCTCTAGGGATCACCTTAAAAGATGACACTTGGCTTACAGACTCTGATTTGTTCCACAATAGAGGAGATCAGGGTACAGCCTTTGATTTCATTTGCACAGGGAACAATATCTATTTAATTTTAAAATGGATGATCAGAGACTGCATTCATAGAATAATTCAGGATGTCACTTTGGCTACAGTAATTCTCCCTTCAGAGTGAGTGCTGTAATCACCATCCCTTCCTACTTTGTCTGTCTCAGCAGTAATGTTTCATCTAGTCTTATATATAGATGCCTTTCCCGGATCTATCTAAATTAATTTGGTCCAGATTCTCAGCTGGTGTAAATCAATATAGTGCCATTGACTTTATTTTCCCCCTCATTTAATATAAGCAGCCTCCAAGGAGCTCTAAGATCTTATGTGTGGGGAAACACTCTAGTTGCTCCTTCCTGATTTTCTTTCCATTTTGTATTTTGCCTTTGTTGGTAGAGTCAGGAAGACACTTATTTAAACAGTTTGTTTTTTCTTCTTCTTCTTGAGATCACTATGGTTGGACACTTTGCTAGTTACTGGTGTAGAGCTCATGATCTGGGCTTTACTGTAACAATATCTCTAAGGACTTCTCAAGAATTAGGAGTTCACAGTACTTTCACACTACTGTTAATTAAACTGGTATTGATTAATTCCGTCCTGAGTATAAAGGAAAAGTATCCAGATTCTTGTGAACAATATGACCACAATATTCTGTGCCATGTTGTCATAAACAGATAGCTAAGGGTTAATGTCTCTTTCACCTGAAACACCTGACCAGAGAACCAATCAGGAAACTGGATTTTTTCAACTTTGGGTGGAGGGAATTGTGTGTCTGAGTCTTTTGTCTGTCTGCCTGCTGTCTCTGAGCTTTGGAGAAGTAGTTCTGTTTTCTAGTCTTCTGTTTCTAAGTGTAAGGACAAAGAGATCAGATAGTAAGTTCTATGGTTTCTTTTCTTTGGTATTTGCATGAATATAAGTGCTGGAGTGCTTTGATTTGTATTCTTTTTGAATAAGGCTGTTTATTCAATATTCTTTTAAGCAATTGACCCTGTGTTGTATCATCTTAATACAGAGAGAACATTTGTATTTTTTCTTTCTTTTTTATATAAAGCTTTCTTTTAAGACCTGTTGGAGTTTTTCTTTACTTCAGGGAAATTGAGTCTGTACTCACCAGGGAATTGGTGGGAGGAAGAAATCAGGGGAGGTCTGTGTGTGTTGAATTGGCTAGCCTGATTTTGCATTCCCTCTGGGGAATAGGAAAGTCCTTTTTGTTCCCAGGACTGGGGAACGGAGAGGGGGAATCACTCTGTGTAGTTTCACAGAGCTTGTGTCTGTGTATCTCTCCAGGAGCACCTGGAGGGGGGAAGGGAAACAGGATTATTCCCCTTTGTTGTGAGACTCAAGGGATTTGGGTCTTGGGGTCCCCAGGGAAGGTTTTTTCAGGGGGACCAGAGTGCCCCAAAACACTCTAATTTTTTGGGTGGTGGCAGCAAGTACCAGGTCCAAGCTGGTAACTAAGCTTGGAGGCTTTCATGCTAACCCCCATATTTTGGACGCTAAGGTCCAAATCTGGGAATAAGGTTATAACATGGTGGCAGTGGCGGGATATAGACAGAATCCAGAAGCCAGTAGGAATATTATATTTTTCTTTTCTCTGCTAAGGGCTTTTTAGCAGAGAGAAACAGTTTGGTTTTAAAAGGGAACCAGAGAGAATTTTTTTTTTCTGCTCTCTCTAGCAGTTTGTGGTTTGCATGTTAAGCGAGAAGACTGTTGAGGGTCTTTTGTCATGCAATAGCCCTCCCATTAGGAGGCAAGTACCAGCACTTATATGCATGCAAATAAAGTGGTTTTTCTGGTTTCCCTTCATTGAACATTAGCTAGAGAGAGAAAAGGAAAAAAGCACTGTTGCTAGGCAGACTTCAGGAGGCAACAGAGAGCCTGCAGTTCAGAAGATAAACACCGGAGGGCACCCCAACACAAGAAAACAGGAACCATGACTTCTAAGGCAAAGATTGACGCCGAAGAACAAATCAAAGAAGCTGAACACAGGCGACAGATGGAGATGAAAGAAAAGGAAGAAAGCATCAAACTGGCAGCCTTCCAAAGAGAACAGGCAGCCCAAGAGGCAGCACACAAAAGAAAACTAGAAGAAGAGGTGGCCCACCGCCGAGAAATGGAAAAGCACCAAAAAGAAATGGAAAAACAACAAAAAGAAATGGAAAAACAACAAAAAGAGAATGAAGAGAAGGAAAAACAGAGAAAACATGAACTGGAGATGGCAAAAGCTGGGCTGCATGTGCCAGCCAACCCTAACAACCCGGCGCCAAGTATTGCTCCACAGCACAGGAAATTTCCCACCTACAAGGCAGGTGATGACACCGAGGCCTTCTTGGAAAATTTTGAAAGAGCCTGTCTTGGGTACAGCATCCCCGAAGACCAGTACATGGTAGAATTAAGGCCACAGCTCAGTGGACCTTTAGCAGAGGTGGCAGCTGAAATGCCTAAGCTGCAAATGAATGACTATAAACTTTTTCAAACCAAGGCCAGATACAGGATGGGAATAACCCCAGATCATGCCCGTCGGCGCTTCAGAACCCAAAAGTGGAAACCAGAGGTGTCATTTCCCAAACACGCCTACTACATTGCAAAAAACTATGAGGCCTGGTTAACAGGAAACAACATTCAAACCTTGGAAGAACTGAACCTCCTCCTACAAATGGAGCAGTTCTTGGACGGTGTTCCTGAAGACATCACACGGTACATACAAGATAGAAATCCCAAAAATATCACTGAGGCGGGGGAGATTGGAGCCAAATGGATGGAACTGGCAGAAAGCAAGAAAGCTACTGTCAAGGGGAACGATTACCCCAGGGGGCACACAGACCATAAACCCTACAACCGAGGACAGCCAAAGACCCCACATACCACCCAAGTAAAGCCACACATACCCTACCCTTCAACCTCACCAGTCTCCAGTAACTCACCTCGGCCCAGTGACCCATCAGATGGAAGATGCTTTAAGTGTAATGAACTGGGACATATCAAGGCCAACTGTCCCAAGAACACCATGCGAGTGCAATTCATTACACCTCCATCACACCAAAGATCCCCAGGCCCAGATGCCTCTCAAATACCCTTGGAGCGAAGGGAAAATTTGAGAGTGGGCGGAAAGAAGGTTACTGCGTGGAGAGACACGGGGGCACAAGTGTCAGCTATCCACCAATCCTTCGTTGACCCCAAATTCATCAACCCAAAGGCCAAAGTTACAATTTACCCCTTCATGTCACAAGCTGTAGACTTGCCTACAGCTCAACTGCCTGTCCAGTACAAAGGCTGGTCAGGAATGTGGACTTTTGCAGTCTATGACAATTATCCTATCCCCATGCTACTGGGGGAAGACTTGGCCAACCAGGTGAGGCGGGCCAAGAGAGTGGGAATGGTTACCCGTAGCCAAACCAGGCAAGCTTCCCGACCCATTCCTGTTCCTGAGCCGTCCACAGAAGCCCCGTCTGTGTTACCAGAGACCCAGACAGAGGTAGTGGACCCGGATTCCATGCCTACCACTGAAACAGCCACAGCATCTCCAGTCCCAGGCCCGGAACTGGAACAGCAACCAGCACCAGCAAGTGCAACCACATCTTCAACCTCAACGCCAGAGGGCGCCAGCGAGCCAGAACTGGCAGAAGCAAAACACAGCCATACCCAAAAGGCTCAGCCAGAGCCTGAAATACCCTCAGGTGCACCAGCGGAGAGCGGTTCACCAGCAACGGAAACAACCCCATCACCTACATCGCTTCCAGAGGGACCAAGCCCAAGTCCACAGCCTGAGGAAGAACTGGTGACCCCAGCCTCAAGGGAACAGTTCCAGGCTGAGCAGGAAGCAGATAACAGCCTTCAGAAAGCTTGGGCGGCGGCACGGAGCACCCCACCGCCTCTCAGCTCTTCTAATCGATCCCGGTTTGTTATAGACCAAGGACTTTTATACAAGGAAATTCTTTCTGGTGGACACCGGGAAGAATGGCAGCCGCAAAAACAGTTGGTGGTTCCAACTAAGTACCGGGAGAAGCTCTTAAGCTTAGCCCATGATCATCCCAGTGGCCATGCTGGGGTGAACAGAACCAAGGACCGGTTGGGGAAGTCCTTCCACTGGGAGGGGATGGGCAAGGATGTTGCCAAGTATGTCCGGTCTTGTGAGGTATGCCAAAGAGTGGGTAAGCCTCAAGACCAGGTCAAGGCCCCTCTCCAGCCACTCCCCATAATTGAGGTCCCATTTCAGCAAGTAGCTGTGGATATTCTGGGCCCTTTCCCAAAAAAGACGCCCAGAGGAAAGCAGTATGTACTGACTTTAGTGGACTTTGCTACCCGATGGCCAGAAGCAGTAGCTCTAGGCAACATCAGGGCTACCACTGTGTGCCTGGCCCTAACAGACATCTTTGCCAGGGTAGGTTGGCCCTCTGACATCCTTACAGATTCAGGGTCTAATTTCCTGGCAGGGACCATGGAAAAACTGTGGGAAACTCATGGGGTGAATCACTTGGTTGCCACCCCGTACCACCATCAAACCAATGGCCTGGTGGAAAGGTTCAATGGAACTTTGGGGGCCATGATACAAAAATTCATCAACGAATTCTCCAATACTTGGGATCTAGTGTTGCAGCAGTTGCTGTTTGCCTACAGGGCTGTACCACATCCCAGTTTGGGGTTTTCACCATTTGAACTTGTGTATGGTCACGAGGTTAAGGGGCCATTACAGTTGGTGAAGCAGCAATGGGAGGGGTTTACGCCTTCTCCAGGAACTAACATTCTGGACTTTGTAAGCAACCTACAAAGCACCCTCCGACACTCTTTAGCCCTTGCTAGAGAGAACCTAAAGGATGCTCAGGAAGAGCAAAAGGCCTGGTATGACAGACATGCCAGAGATCGGTCCTTCAAGGTAGGAGACCAGGTTATGGTCTTGAAGGCGCAACAGGCCCATAAGATGGAAGCATCATGGGAAGGGCCATTCACGGTCCAAGAGCGCCTGGGAGCTGTAAACTACCTCATAGCATTTCCCAATTCCTCACTAAAGCCTAAAGTGTACCATGTTAATTCTCTCAAGCCTTTCTATTCCAGAGACTTACAGGTTTGTCAGTTTACAGTCCAGGGAGATGATGCTGAGTGGCCTGACGGTGTCTACTACGACGGAAAAAAAAGACGGTGGCGTGGAAGAGGTGAACCTCTCAACCACCCTGGAACGTCTGCAGCGGCAACAAATCAAGGAGCTGTGCACTAGCTTCGCCCCATTGTTCTCAGCCACCCCAGGACGGACTGAACGGGCATACCACTCCATTGATACAGGTAATGCTCACCCAATCAGAACCCCACCCTACCAAGTGTCTCCTCATGCCCAAGCTGCTATAAAACGGGAGATCCAGAACATGCTACAGATGGGTATAATCCGCCCATCTACCAGTGCATGGGCATCTCCAGTGGTTCTGGTACCCAAACCAGATGGGGAAATACGCTTTTGCGTGGACTACCGTAAGCTAAATGCGGTAACTCGTCCGGACAACTATCCAATGCCACGCACTGATGAGCTATTGGAAAAGTTGGGACGTGCCCAGTTCATCTCTACCATAGACTTAACCAAGGGGTACTGGCAAGTACCGCTAGATGAACCTGCCAAGGAAAGGTCAGCATTCGTCACCCATGCGGGGGTGTATGAATTCAATGTCCTTCCTTTCGGCCTTCAAAATGCACCCGCCACCTTCCAGAGGCTGGTAGACGGTCTACTAGCTGGACTGGGAGAATTTGCAGTTGCCTACCTCGATGATGTGGCCATTTTTTCAGACTCCTGGCCCGAACACCTACTACACCTGGAAAAGGTCTTTAAGCGCATCAAGGCAGGCAGGACTAACTGTTAAGGCCAAAAAGTGTCAAATAGGCCAAAACAGAGTGACTTACCTGGGGCACCAGGTGGGTCGAGGAACCATAAACCCCCTACAGGCCAAGGTGGATGCTATCCAAAAGTGGCCTGTCCCAAGGTCAAAGAAACAGGTCCAATCCTTCTTAGGCTTGGCCGGATACTACAGGCGATTTGTACCACACTACAGCCAAATCGCTGCCCCATTGACCGACCTGACCAAAAAGACCCAGCCAAATGCCGTTAAGTGGACTGATGAGTGTCAAAAAGCCTTTACCCAGCTTAAGGCAACGCTCATGTCTGACCCTGTGCTCAGGGCCCCGGACTTTGACAAGCCATTCCTAGTAACCACGGATGCATCTGAGCGTGGTATAGGAGCAGTGCTCATGCAGGAAGCAACAGATCACAACTTCCATCCTGTCGTGTTCCTCAGCAAGAAACTGTCTGAGAGGGAAAGTCACTGGTCAGTCAGTAAAAAGGAATGCTATGCCATTGTGTACGCCCTGGAAAAGCTACGCCCATATGTTTGGGGACGGCGGTTCCAACTACAAATTGACCATGCTGCACTAAAGTGGCTTCATACTGCCAAGGGGAACAACAAGAAACTTCTTCGTTGGAGTTTAGCTCTCCAAGATTTTGATTTTGAAATTCAACACATCACAGGAGCTTCTAACAAAGTTGCTGATGCACTCTCCCGTGAGAGTTTCCCAGAATCCAGTAGTTAAAAAGTGTTCTTAAAATGTAAAAGTCTGTTAGTTATATACTTAGTAGTATATGTAAAGGTGCATGTGTTGTATTAATCTGTTTATTTTCAAGTTCTAGAAGGAAATTGCCGCCAGTGAGCTTCCCCACTGTCTGCAATTTGGGGGGCGTGTCATAAACAGATAGCTAAGGGTTAATGTCTCTTTCACCTGAAACACCTGACCAGAGAACCAATCAGGAAACTGGATTTTTTCAACTTTGGGTGGAGGGAATTGTGTGTCTGAGTCTTTTGTCTGTCTGCCTGCTGTCTCTGAGCTTTGGAGAAGTAGTTCTGTTTTCTAGTCTTCTGTTTCTAAGTGTAAGGACAAAGAGATCAGATAGTAAGTTCTATGGTTTCTTTTCTTTGGTATTTGCATGAATATAAGTGCTGGAGTGCTTTGATTTGTATTCTTTTTGAATAAGGCTGTTTATTCAATATTCTTTTAAGCAATTGACCCTGTGTTGTATCATCTTAATACAGAGAGAACATTTGTATTTTTTCTTTCTTTTTTATATAAAGCTTTCTTTTAAGACCTGTTGGAGTTTTTCTTTACTTCAGGGAAATTGAGTCTGTACTCACCAGGGAATTGGTGGGAGGAAGAAATCAGGGGAGGTCTGTGTGTGTTGAATTGGCTAGCCTGATTTTGCATTCCCTCTGGGGAATAGGAAAGTCCTTTTTGTTCCCAGGACTGGGGAACGGAGAGGGGGAATCACTCTGTGTAGTTTCACAGAGCTTGTGTCTGTGTATCTCTCCAGGAGCACCTGGAGGGGGGAAGGGAAACAGGATTATTCCCCTTTGTTGTGAGACTCAAGGGATTTGGGTCTTGGGGTCCCCAGGGAAGGTTTTTTCAGGGGGACCAGAGTGCCCCAAAACACTCTAATTTTTTGGGTGGTGGCAGCAAGTACCAGGTCCAAGCTGGTAACTAAGCTTGGAGGCTTTCATGCTAACCCCCATATTTTGGACGCTAAGGTCCAAATCTGGGAATAAGGTTATAACACATGTATTCTTCAATCTATCTTTATACAGTGATCCTTCCTTGAATTCAGCTAAAGAAGATTAAGTCTATAGAGAAATGTTTATGCTTACTGAACACTGAAAATAGTAGGTCAGAATTCTGTCTACAGAGTTTTGTTTTCATTTTATTCATATTTTCTATTGAGAGTTAATTAGTGATATATGATCTTTTTTCCCCTCTGGAAATTGCTTCTTGGAAAGAAAGTAATCCTCTCTGATGCTCATCTGTGAAACACAGAGAATTCACAAGTGTAATCAGTGAGTCAACACTTCACAAATGCACCTTTAATAACTGGATTATGAAGCTTATTTTTGGCTTCTTAAGAATCTCCTCAAATGATTTCTTTGCCTCTAGCTCAGTCTAGATAACATCCTGGGGACAGGGCTGCCAGAGGTGGGGGCAATTTGCTACGGGCCCCCTAAATGACAGAGAGTTGGTCAGACCAAATTTGAGTGACTGGTGTTGCAATGAGCTCACAGGGTCTCAGTGCCACTCAAGTTTAGTGACTGCCATCAACAGTCTGTGGAGCGACTCACCCATCCCAGCTTGGCCCAGATACTACTGTCGTTACTACTGGCATCACACCAGGTCCAATGCAATCCACCAGGCCAAGAGCATGGAGGTAAGAACAAGGTCAAGGGTTATGTATATTGCTCCCACCAGCAGCAGGACCAGAGCTCAGGGAGAATAGGGATCAGAAGTATCCCCCTGGCTGCATACATAGCATAGCCCCTCCATCCCCAAAGTAGCAACCCCAAATGTCTCTCTGACTCCTCTTCTTAAATTCTTTTGTCTCCATGGTAATCTTTTTTGGAAGGTTGGGGGTGGATTGGCTCAGTTTCAGATTCTGACGTGGCCTCATAAAATCTTCTGTGTGGCCCTGCCTGGGGTGAAGGGGCAAGCATTTTGAAGATCTAGCTAATACTGACTGTGGCATATCCCTGGGGTACTACCTGGAACTGTGGGACTGCTATGCCCCCTTAACTCTCCTCCCTGTGTTGTCTCTTACAATGCTATGCTAGTGACAAGCAGCAAACCCCTCTCTATGTGCTGTGATCACTCGGCCAACAACATACAGGAAACAACCCAGCTAAGTTGCATGAATGCTGCCATTCATGAACTATACAAAGGGAGACACCAGCAAATTCTCCCATAGGCCTGAAGTCTTGCACCCTAGAAATAGACCATCTTACACTGCTCAAGTCCTTTTCTTGAACAATGCAAGCTCATTATTTAGTTTACCACTTTGTCAGAGGATAGTGGACATGCACTGGCCTTTGTAATTTGAGCAGATTCGCCAAGCACTTTAGACAAACTCACAGGTAAGGATAAAACATTAAAATAAGTTTATTAACTACAGAAAGATGTATTTTAAGTGATTATAAGTGGTGGGAATAAGGAACAGAGATGGTTACATGAGAAATAAAAAATAAATTCGTAGTCTAAATTCTAAATTTTATCAGACCATGCAAGATTTGAATCAGGCAGTTTTTCTAACCCCATGAGGCATTGCAATCAATTCAAAATTCTTAATGCACAGGCTAAATTCCCTGCTCAGCCTGGGACCAATCTCTACAGTTCAAAGTCTTCTCTTCCAAACGTTGTTGCCTTCAGAATAGGTGTGGGAGGAGAGAGGCCCTGGGCTGATGTCACAGACTCCAATTTATACCCTCCTCCATCCACGTGCATGGAAAGATACTATCTCAAGTATGAAGTTACATAATCTACATATCCTGCTGAGACAGTGGGTCTCTGTAGTCTACGTGCTTTGAGGGGCCCACTGGGAGAATGGATTCTCCTTAATGGGCTGTCAACACATTGCTGGCTAGTCCAAATGCAAATCTGTTTTAGGGGTGTTAGTTGCTCCTTTCTTGCCACCAAAAAGCCAGCTGGGGGTCTCTCCCAGATTCACAACATAGTTCAGTAACGCACACAGGAAAACTTCATAATGCCACATGCAATGGTAACACATAGAATTCAACAAGATAGTCATTTTTAACAGATCATGATTTCTCACAAGGCATATGTTGTACAAAACATATAAGCATATCAGAGGTGAATATGGGAGTTTCAGGGTGCTATTTTCGGGTACAGAGTGTCATACTGACATCACTCTTGATTGAGAGCATCTGCCCTAAACTATGTGACTCATCAATACTCCTACAGACCTAGACCTAGCGAGGGTGTCCAAAATTTTCTCTTTTCATGTTTAGTTAAACAGATTGCTGTGCTCTTATCTTTCTGATACCAGCCTACTGACATTGCTTTTTAGGAAGTAGACTTCTGCAGTATGCTCTACTTAAGGGTTGATCCTAAAAGTCACTTGGAAAGCTAAAGGTGGTACAGCATTCACAGGACCACCCACAGGAAAGGCTAGATGGGAACATATCAGAGTACACCAGTGCTCTGTATTCATCAAATGAGTGCTCTAATCAAATCTATGGTCTGTTTCAAGATCTTTGTTCTTACATATGTATTTAATGAGCTAGAGCCCAGTTTTCTTAGCAACTTTCTCTCCACCTCCGCTCCTTCCATTATACTAAGTGGGAACACTTCAATTGATGCAACCAAAGAAGGTTTAGTAAGTGATGGTCCTGGGACAGGGCATATTTGTCAAATGATCAACAGTTATGGAACTAATTTCCACAGGCGATCCGGCTGCGCCCTCGTCCCAACACCTTTAGAATAGGCTGCAAGATGGATTTATCTTTATAGGTTGATATGTCCCAGACAGTTGTGCCATGTACACCTGACTCCACTATCAGCTACTAGCATCTGACCATTGTAAAAGAGCAGTTTAAAAGGAGGAAGAGAGAATAGAGAAGTATCTTTTTATCTGTAAGGCACTATGGCAGTGAGAACAGTGGGTGATTGTATAATAATAATAATTTGCCACTTATATCATTACTGCATATTTGCAATTCTGTTCCAGAACAGCTAAAATGCACTCTGGCATTTACCTTCAGCATTGAGGGAAGAGCAGGTTTTTGTTTGTTTTTTGTCTTCCTTTCCTTCTAAAGGGTATTCAGAAAATAAAGTATAGCAATGTTCGTGCCATTCTCTTTATAGTCAATTAGGTAAGTCTATTTTGGGTCTTTCGTATTTTAGTTGACTCACTTCTACATCAAAATCCTCTGTTGCTCAGGGCAGGCAGAATTATTTGCTATAGAGAATAAGAAAGCTGTTACTATGGGGATTTCATAAAGCATACTTAGAAGTTTAAAAAAGGAGAGGAGGGAGCTAGAATGATAACACTGCTCTACAGCCAAAATGCTTCTGAAATAAATGTAGTCCAACTTTACTAATTCTGGGTCACTGAGAACAAAAATGATGCTTAAAATTGTTGATTGGCTCTAGTTTTCAAGATATGCTATTGGGTCAGTATATATGACCCTTGACTTGGGAATGGCGGAGGATAAGTGGGTTATAAAGGGAAGGGATCTCAATTTAAACCAGAAATGACTAAAATACATCTTTGACTGGATCTATGAATAAATCTATGACTCGGTTTGAACAGTACTTGCTTTTGAGGCAAAACAATGAATGATGCAATCTGAAGCTGGTATTGCGTCATACATGATATGAATTGCATCATGTTATTCCTAGAAGTCATGGATGATGCAATCATAACGAAGCTTACATTACTCTACTGAACAAATTGCCCTATATCAGCTCTAGAAATCATACAGTGTCATGCTCTCTTATTTGTCAGTGTTTGATTTTGCAAAGGACATGTTTCTGTTTAGTTAAAGTGAGCAGAGATGCCTCATTCTTGTGTGAACAGTGCAGATAACTTCTGCTATGTTTGTGGTGAAGTGACTTTTGCATCACAAAAGTGCAGTATAACCACTATGGTTAAGAAAGCCTATCACCTTTCTTTTGGCTGCAAAATTGGAAATCAGGACAAGAGGTGGGCCCCACACATATGCTGCAACACTTGTGCAACAAATCTTCGCCAGTGGTTGAACAGGAAAAGGAAATCTATGCCTTTTGCAGTGCCAATGATTTGGAGAGAGCCAACAGATCATAGCAGCAATTGTTACTTCTGCATGGTGCCTCCAGTTGGGAAAGGTGTGTCAAAGAAGAAAAAGTGGACTGTGCATTATCCAAATATTCCATCAGCTATACGCCCAGTACCCCACAGAGAAGGACTGCTGGTTCCTGATGCACCAGAATCATTCTCACTTGAGTCAGACGAGGAAACTTCTGGTCCTGAACCATCAATGTCACAGGACCCACATTTTCTCCCATCCTCCTCCTCTGAACCACAGCTCATAACACAAGGTGAACTGAATGACCTTAAACTAGTGCTCCAGGTGAGCTTTGAACTCACAACCTCAGCATTGCTCTATAAATACTGTGCACTAACCCACTGCACCACTGAATGACCATGTCAGGGATTTGGAACTACCCAAGAGTAAGGCAGAGCTGTTGGGCTCCAGACTACAGCAGTGGAATCTCCTGGCAGGCTATCAGGGCAAATGGAGCCCATCAATGCTTGCAGACTATTGCTGGACAGTGACAAGAGATGCTCCATTTAATGAATACAAGAGACAAGCCAAGAAGCGCCAAGTAGACACTGAATAGGACTAAACTATGTACATAATAGTTTTTTGCCTTTTGTTTCATAATAAATTTTAGTTATATAACCCTTTTGCTGATTTTTAAAGTGTTACATAAACAGGACAGGTGAAATATTATCATGTAAAGCAACCATAAACACATGAAAAGACCTAGGTTTACAATTTATGATTAAAACTCTACTATCTACACAATATACATAGACATAAAATATAAAAACTTCAATATCTTAGAAACAGTAGCCAATCAGTTGTGTTAATTGTCATATTTGAATTCAGCACATCAAAATACATATTAAATATCACATTTTATCTCTGAAGCAGACAGCTTCTCAAAAATTGTAGACCAGTGTAATTGAAGGCAAAGGTGGGATCAAAGGCAGCTTTTTAAAGAATATTTTTATGGAGTGAGAAAAAATTCAAATGAAAAGCTGGTGGTTAGGTTGGGAGTAACAGAGGTAAACAATATGGAGGGGATGGGTTCAGAGAGTCAAAGCACATAATGAGTGTTGGAAGAGGAACATGGGAGATCTCAAAGCTAGTTACTGGCAAGAGTGGTGATATGTAATGTTGGATTTTTGTTAGTCTTTTCCTTGAAAAAATTGATAAGATCCTGATTGGAGAAGGGGAGAGGTAGGGACTATGTAGGGATTCAGAAATAGGAAATAAGTGTTGTAAGCATTGAATTCCCTAATGGAAGAGGATTATTGCTGTTTTGTGAGGCAGATGGCCATACAGAAAGATGAGAGAATTTATAGTAGAGGAACTTGGTGTAGTCCCTGGAATTTCTTCAGAGGTATTGAGCAACCCAGAAGAATAAGTGGTGGGAAAGAATGAGACACTGTGGTTGGATAAAAGAACAAAGGAATTGGGGATGGAGGATAGAAAGGGGATAAGTGAATCATTTATGGAGAGAAAAGGAATCCCCTTGAGTAAAGGCCAGTGGAGAATTAGAGATTAAATTTTATATCTTGGAGATCAAAATCTCTCTCAAATTCAGCACTTTAGATTGTCATTGCAGACTATTTATCAGCTGTGATGCCACTGCATGTATTATCTTCTGAATCTGCAATTAATGTCATTTCATGGACCTCTCTGCAGAGAGGTTGAAGGAATAGTCAGCACCCACTCCCTTGCCGGTCAGATGCCTCCTCTGCTTGACCCTTATCTCAATCAGCCTGTGAGGCAGAAATTGAAAGTCACTCCTTATCCATTATATGTAATACAATACAACACAATATATAAGCAAATTGCTCTTATAATGTCTCTTCCACCTAACATGTTGTAAAGTGGTTTACAATCCATTTAAAAAGAACACAAAAACATTCAGCACTGGAAGAATTCCTCCTAGCTCAGTGATGAATACTGGATCTTTTCCATGCTTATGGTATTCACACTTAAAAGGATATATCCTTCAAAAGTAATAGACTGGAGACTTTCATGAATATATGATGTTCTCTTAGTGATTCAGAGCTACAGTGGGTAAGAACAACAGCTATTTCTTTACAAGTATAAGTGTGTGTTGTAATATATAGAGTAAATAAACATAGTCTGAAGTTATGTAGCTTAAACCTATATATATTGTGACAAAGTTCCTCCTCTATCTTGGTGGGTCCTGCGCTTGTTTGGCAGATTTGCTCACCTCACTGATCTTCCCCATAGTCTGAGTCAGCTTCTCCTGTGTCTGATCAGAAGTTGGGAGGTTTGAGGGGGAACCCAGGCCTGCCCTCTACTCCGGGTTCCAGCCCAGGGCCCTGTGGATTGCCGCTAGCTATAGTGCCTCCTGTAACAGCTGCATGATAGCTACAACTCCCTGGGCTACTTCCCCATGGCCTCCTCCAAACACCTTCTTTATCCTCACCACAGGACCTTCCTCCTGGTGTCTGATAACACATGTACTCCTTAGTCCTCCAGCAGCACACCCTCTCACTCTCAGCTCCTTGTGCCTCTTGCTCCCAGCTCCTCTCACACACTTCCTCTCCTCTGGCTCCCCCCTCCCTGACTGGAGTGAGCTCCTTTTTAAACCTAGGTGCCCCAATTAGCATGCCTTGATTGGCTGCAGGTGTTCTAATCAGCCTGTCTGCCTTAATTGGTTCTAGCAGGTTCCTGATTACTCTAGTGCAGCCCCTGCTCTGGTCACTCAGGGAACAGAAAACTACTCACCCAGTGACCAGTATATTTGCCCTCTACCAGAGTCCTGTACCCCACTGGTCTGAGTCTGTCACAATATGTTATGTATCTTCCCCCCACACACACACACACACACCAAGGATCTATTTATTCTTCTGCTTATTAGTACTTTGTATTTGAATTCTGCAAAAATTCAATTTTTTTTCAAAAACTTAACCCCCTCCGAACAGTTGCCTCAATTGATTAACACTTTAAAAAGTTGAAAAGTATAGAATAAATCTAAATTCTTTCTCATGGAATCAGATGTTAAGACATGGCAAAGTCTGTTCAAATTATTCCATCCAGTCCCCTCTTTTAGGCTGGCTCTCCTTTTTCACTAATCCTTTAAGGATTCACCCTGATTTGCTTTTTGAAAATTTCTACAGACTGTAACAGATACATCAATACATCCCTGTTCTCTGTGAATGGGGATAGGAGGGATTGGGAGCAGAACAGTTATATTTGCAGATTATTGGTTGTCAAGGTATGGGCATATGTAGTACCTCTTGTTTCTGGGGAACCAATGCAGAAAGTGCCGTTTCATCTCCAGGCTTAATCCCAGCACTCAGTGCTGCTTTGGAACAGGGCAGTGACATTGCTCCTGCTTGCCCTTCCCCTTCCTGTTGCTCTGTTGTGCAAGCAGGGGAATAAGTAGGCTCTCATTGCTCTGGTATCAGATTTGCTTGGGTCACTGCATGAAGAATACAGTGAGATGTGGGGCTGGAAGCTTTTAAAATTGTCTTTAAATCTACTTCTCTCTTTTTCAATGGCATTTCTTAAAACTACTGTCTCTGACTGTATGTTTCCCAGCTTTGAACCCACTTAAAAGAATAAGGATGAACACTGGCTCCCTAAGAGGAAATGACAATGCCCACTTTTAATCCCTCCCCTTGTTCTTCCGTGAAAGAGGGGAGTTGAGGGCTGGTCAGTGCTGTGGGAACCAGACAGGAAGAAGAAGCAATGCTTCTTCTTCGAGTGATTGCTCATATCCATTCTAGTTAGGTGTGCAGGCACCACGTGCATGTTAGTCGGAAGACTTTTTACCCTAGCAACACTCAGTGGGTCGGCTGGGCGCCCCCTGGAGTGGCGCCACTGTGGCACCGGATATATACCCCAGTCGGCCTAGCCACCCTTCAGTTCCTTCTTACCACCCGTGTTGGTCGTTGGAACAGTGGAGTGCGGCTTAGCTGACCTCCACTCCCCCTAGCTAATAGTTAGTTTAGTAATAGTTAGCGGGGTTCAGGGAATAGCCCCTTTCCCGCACCCGGTGCCGGAGCCCATGCCCGTCTCACCAGGTTTCAAACCGTGCTTGGCCTGCCACAGGCCAATGCCAACAGGAGATCCGCACAACTCCTGTTTGAAGTGCCTCGGGGAATTGCACTTGACAGCTAAGTGCCCCATTTGCAAGGCTTTCAAGCCGCGAACAAAAAAGGAGTGGGACCTCAGGCTTAAACAGCTCCTCATGGAGGCGGCTCTCACCCCTTCACCTTTGGCACGGAGCGCTGGTCAGTCGGTGAGCAGAAGTGCCTCCGCAGCACCGGACTGCACCGGTACACCCAAAGACTCTGAGCACCGGATGTCGCCGGCACCGAAGTCGGCTCCATGACGCTCCCTCTACCCGAGGTTGAGAAAGGCCAAGACTCCTGCTGCTTCGGCACCGCCTGCACCGCAGCCAGAGAGTACGCGTAAGTCGGATAGCCCAGCGCCGATACCCACCGTGGCACCGACTAAATCGGCACTGTCGATTCTGGTCCCACAAGGGCCGTCGAGTCCGGCGCCTGTTAGCTCCCCGGCGCGTGCCGCGGTAGAGCTCACTATGCCATCCACACCAGAGGCGTTCTCAGCAGCGAGGGACCTGATCACCCCGACAGACTTGGCACTACCTCTACCTCCGGCACCGCCGGTGAGGGTAATCCAATCCATAGGCAAACCGACCTTGATTAGACCACCCTCTGTCTGCGCAGCGGACTGGCACTGCTCACGATCGCGGTCCCGCAGAATGCTCCAGGTCCAGACGGCTCTCCCGCTCTTGACGCTGCTCGCAGTCCCGGCACCGTTCTACTACACGGCACTGGTCAGACTTGTGGCACCGGTTGGATTCCCGTTCACTGGCTCACTACCTGCAGCGCCGCTCCAGTTCTCAGCACCGCTCCAGGCACCGTGCCTCCCGAAGCCATTCACAACACCAGGATTCGAGATCTCGGTCGACCTCCCGGCACCGATCTTGTCGCAGGTCCCGATCTTGATCCCAGTACCGATATGCATCCCGGCACCGGTCCCCAATACATAGGGGAGCGAGGTCCATTGGAACATCTGCACAAGGCTTCTCCGCTCCTCCATGGCCATCCAGACATACGTCGGTGTTGTCCCACGCAGACAGCTACTATGACCAAGACCGTGATGCGGATGTGCCTACCAGAGTTTTTCAAGAATCCCAGTCTTAGGACCCAGGACCTCACCAGTGGTCCTTTTGAACACCTTGGGCGTACCACCAGGCCCAAGGTGCTCCCCTAGTTCCGACCTGCTCCGCTTCATCAGAGCACCGGGCACCAGAGGCCACAGTTAGCCATCCTCCTCTACCCAAGATGGAGGAGCCAATAGTCCACCCACCGGGTTCCCCGGTGCCGCTGGAGCAGGAACCAGCGTATGAGCAAGAGGCCATACAGGACCCGCTCGTTCCCAGCATTTCATTGTCTTCCTCTCCAGATGAGGCAGTGGCAGGGACTTCCTCTTCGGGGCCGCCTCCAATAGACCTAAGAGCCCATCAGGACCTCCTCAGGAGGATAGCGCTCAATATGAACCTCCAGATGGAGGAAGTCCTGAAGGTCGAGGACCCTGTAGTGAGCATCCTGTCGGCAGATACTCCCACTAGAGTGGCTTTGCCTTTCATCAGGACCATCCAAGCCAATGCTGACACCTTATGGCAATCCCCAGCCTCCATTCCCCGTACGGCATAGGGAGTCGAGCGAAAATACATGGTACCCTCTTGGGGGTACAAGTATCTATATATCCACTCTCCTCCCTCCTCGCTAGTTGTCCAATCAGTCAATGAGAGGGAGCGCCATGGCCAACAGGCGCCAGCCCCAAAGTCAAAGGAGGCTAGGCGGATGGACCTACTTGGCCGCAAGGTGTATTCGGCAGGCGCCCTACAGTTTCGGTTGGCAAATCAGCAGGCTCTATTGAGCCGTTATAGCTATAACACCTGGGTGGAAGTGGGTAGATTTACAGAACTACTCCCCCCAGACTCCCGCCATGAATTCGCTGCATTCCTGGAGGAAGGGAAAAAGGTAGCCAGAACCTCTCTCCAGGCTTCTCTAGATGTGGCCGACTCGGCAGCCAGAACTCTGGCCTCCGGTATCACCATGAGACGCCTCTCATGGCTACAGGTTTCCAACCTCCCGCCTGAGTTACAGTATACCATCCAGGACTTACCCTTTGATGATAAGGGTCTGTTCTCGGAGAAGACTGACCCCAGGCTACAAAGCTTGAAAGACAACAGGGTCATCATGCGTTCTTTGGGCATGCATACACCTGTGACCCAATGCAGACCTTTCCGTCCCCAGACTCACCGCCCATACTTTGTGCCCAGACACAGGCAAGACTTTAGCAGATGGCGCAGGCAGGGTGGCCGTAGACGCCAGTCCGGACCCCAAGGGGGCCAAAACCATGGCCCCTCAAAATCACCAACGGGACCTAAGTCTGCCTTTTGAAGGTACGCCCGAGGACGGCGTACCAGTTTCAGGACAGTATCCGTTTCCTCCCTTCTCCAACCGCCTCTCCTACTTCCTCCCGGTGTGGTCCCAGTTGACCTCAGACCTCGGGGTCCTATGCATGGTGAAACAAGGATACCACCTCCTCCAATTTGTTTCAACCTTGCCTTCCTACCCTCCAACCCAGTCCCTCTTCAGGGACCCCTCTCATGAGCAATTCCTCCTACAAGAGGTGCAGACACTCCTCGCCATAGGAGCAATAGAGGAGGTACCACAAGACGAGAAGGGCAAAGGGTTTTACTCCCGTTACTTTCTGATCCCCAAGTCGAAAGGAGGCCTCAGGCCTATCCTAGACCTGCAAGGCCTCCACAAGTTCATGATAAAGTTGAAGTTCCACATGGTCTCCCTAGGGACCATTATCCCGTGCTTGGATCCTGGAGACTGGTATGCTGCCCTCGATATGAAGGATGCATACTTTCACATCACCATATTTCCTCCACGCAGGAGGTATCTTCGCTTTGTAGCCAACCACCAGCACTTCCAATTCACGGTCCTCCCCTTTGGCCTCTCCACGGCCCCAAGGGTGTTTACAAAGTGTATGGCCGTAGTTGCCACACACCTCCGCCGACGTCGGATACACGTATTCCCGTATCTGGATGACTGGCTCATCAGAGGGACCTCCGAGACACCGGTCAGGCAGCACGTAGGCATTATCAGGGACCTATTCACACGCTTAGGCCTGATGCTCAATACGGAAAAATCCACACTGGTCCCAACACAAAGGCTAGACTTCATAGGAGCTACCCTGAACTCCAATCTAGCCAAGGCCTACCTACCCCAGCCATGATTCCAGGCAATGGCGATGATCATTCGAGGTCTGCAGAACTTCCCGACGACCTCGGCTCACACCTGTCTCGGTCTCCTAGGTCACATGGCTGCCTGTACTTATGTGACCAAATATGCCAGGCTCTGCCTCCGACCCCTCCAAACATGGCTCAATTCGGTCTACTGTCTGGGCAGGGACCCAATAGATGCAATAGTTACCATTCCCCCGAGCACCCTACACTCCCTCGACTGGTGGCTAACCCCGTCCCTGGTATGTGCAGGGTTACCGTTCTATCCGCTACAACCCTCACTGTCCCTGATGATGGACGCGTCATCTCTCGGATGGGGGGCTCACCTCGGACACCTTCGTACCCAAGGCCTTTGGTCATCGCAGGAGCTGGCGCTTCACATAAATGTCCAAGAGCTGAGAGCGGTCTGCCTGGTGTGCCAGACTTTCCAGCAGCATCTACACAGCCGTTGTGTCTTAGTGTTTACAGACAACACAACAGCCATGTATTATATCAACAAACAGGGAGGGACTCAATCTTCCCCCCTATGTCAGGAGACCATCCAACTCTGGGACTTCTGCATAGCCCACTTGATAGACCTAGTAGCATCCTTTCTCCCAGGGGTTCGGAACACTCTGGTGGATCAGCTGAGCAGATCCTTCCTCTGTCATGAATGGTCGATAAGACCAGATGTTATTCATTCGATCTTCCAGAAGTGGGGCTTTCCCCACATAGACCTGTTCTCCTCTCACATGAACAGGAAATGTCAAGCGTTCTGCTCCTTCCAGGGTCTTTCACCGGGATCGATCTCGGACGCATTCCTCATGTCGTGGAAGAACCGCCTGCTCTATGCCTTCCCACCGTTCCCACTGGTTCACAAGGTCCTGATAAAACTCCGCAGGGACAGAGCGCACATAATCATGATCGCGCCAGCGTGGCCCAGACAGCACTGGTACATCACACTGCTCAACCTGTCCATAGCCAGCCCAATTACCCTGCCACTCCACCCGGACCTCATAACGCAGGACCACGGCAATCTTCGCCACCCGGACCTGCAGGCCCTTTACCTCATGGCGTAGCTCCTGCGTGGCTAAACAAGTCGGAGTTACGCTGCTTTGCTCTGGTACAACATATACTCCTGAGTAGCAGAAAGCCTTCCACTCGGTCAACATGTCTGGCCAAGTGGAAACGTTTCTCCTGCTGGTGTGAAACGCAGAATGCTACTCCCTCTGAGGTCTCGATTCCCACTATCTTGGACTCCCTCTGGTCCCTTAAGCAGCAGGGCCTGGTGATATCATCTTTGAGGGTGCACTTGGCGGCCATCTCCACATTCCATCCAGGAGAGAGTGGCCACTCCGTGTTTTCGCACCCCTTAGTTACTAGATTTCTCAAGGGCCTGGAGCGCCTCTACCCCCAAGTACGCTGCCCTGCCCCTACCTGGGACCTCAACCTAGTCCTAAACAGGCTTATGCTTCTGCCATTCGAGCCGTTGGCAACTTGTTCACTGCTATACCTGTCCTGGAAGACAGTTTTTCTAGTAGCCATTACATCGGCCAGACAGGTCTCCGAACTTCGAGCACTTAACGGTGGACCCACCGTATACTGTCTTTCACAAGGACAAGGTACAGTTGCGACCACATCCGGTGTTCCTCCCTAAAGTGGTGTCGGCCTTCCATACCAATCAGGACATCTTCCTTCCGGTCTTCTTCCCGAAGCCTCACTCATCTCCACGGGAACAGCAGTTACACTCCTTAGATGTCTGTAAGGCGCTCGCTTTTTATATCGATCGGACGAAGCCCTTCCGAAATTCCCCCCAACTCTTCGTTGCAGTGGCTGACTGGCTGAAAGGCCTACCTGTCTCCTCCCAGAGGATCTCCTCTTGGGTGATGGCGTGCATACGCATGTGCTATGACCTGGCTCATGTTCCCTCGGGCCATCTCACTGCACATTCTACCAGAGCTCAGGCTTCATCAGCCGCCTTCCTGGCCCATGTTCCAATCCAGGAGATATGTCGCACAGCTACCTGGTCCTCGGTCCACACCTTTGCTTCGCACTATGCTCTGGTCCAACAGTCTAGAGATGATGCAGCCTTTGGCTCAGCGGTTTTGCAGTCTGCCACATCTCACTCCAACCCCTCCACCTAGGTAAGGCTTGGGAATCACCTAATTGGAATGGATATGAGTGTAAGCAGAGTCTACCCTGATATCTGGTGGAAAGAATTTCAGAGAGTGTATTTGCATAGGCACGCCTACCCTATCCCAGACTGCTGAGCTGTGGGACTGCTTGGTGACAAATGACTCACCCTCAGTTGGGTGTTACTTGCTAGAAAAGGGACATGGGTTCCAAAACCCAGTGAATTGAGAGAGGCTGGGGACAGGTATCTGTGTCTGGTGGTGCAGTCTCCTTGTGGAGCCAGAAGCACCAGTTCCACCCCCTCCTCTCTCCACTGTGGAATGTCAGAGTTGATTTTTTTTTATTCCCTCAAGAATCTAAATACAGGTTACTGAGCTGAACTCACTTTGGGCTAATGGTGTACTAGCACTGGGGCTCCCCCACTAAGAGCTGAGATCACTAAGAGTTGAAATCACTAAAGAGCTGAAATTACTGAGCTGAGAGCACTGAGTACTGTGCTAACTAGTGGGGGAGCCTGAAGCTATACTGTGGAACAGAGCAGCTGGCGGAGTGGAGCAGTTGTAGGGACGGCTGGAGTGGATCATGGGACAGCTGGTGGCAGCGGAGCGGCTGGCAGAGCAGAGTGGCTGTGGGACGGGTGGAGCGGCCCACAGAGTGAGTGGAGCCAAGCAGTTTGCAGAGAGAACTGGAGCAGCTCATGGAGCAGAGCAGCTGGTGGAGCGGAGCAGTTTCTGAGGACGGCTGGAGGAGCAGAGTGGAGCGGCTGGTAAAGCAGAGCAGTTTGTGGAGAAAGCGGAAGCAGAACCCACGGAGAGGCAGGGCAGTTGGCCCCGGACCACGTAAGGTGCCCCTTTCTACCCAGGCTGGGGGGAGGGACCTCTACAGATAAACTCTCGAACTCTGGGGTGGCATTGACCAGAGACTTTTGGGTTGTTGGACTTTGGGGTGATTGGACTTAAAACCCTAAGGGGAAAAAGGACAGTGCCAAACGTACTTGGAGGTGGGTTTTTGTTTATGGTTTGTGTTATAACCCTGTTTGTGGTGTTTCTCCAATGGAATGCCGCATTGATTCCTTCCTTTATTAAAAAGATTTTGCTACACTCAGACTCCGTGCTTGCGAGAGGGGAAGTATTGCCTCCTAGAGGCGCCCAGGGGGGTGTGGTATGTGAGTGTCCCAGGTCACTGGGTGGGGGCTCTAGCTGGTTATGCATTGTGTTACTGAAACGGAACCCCTGGATACTGAACCCGGCCCTTGTTGCTGCCAACTCAGAGGGGCAGAAGGGTTACATGAGCAATCACTCGAAGAAGAAAAGACAGTTACTTACCTTTGTAACTGTTGTTCTTTGAGATGTGTTGCTCATATCCATTTCAAACTCACCCTCCTTCCCCACTGTCGGAGTAGCCGGCAAGAAGGAACTGAAGGGTGGCTGGGTCGGCTGGGGTATATATCCAGTGCCATAGCGGCACCACTCCAGGGGGAGCCCAGCCGACCCACCGAGTGTTGCTAGGGTAAAAAGTCTTCCGACGAACGTGCACATGGTGCGCGCACACCTAATTGTAAAGGATATGAGCAACACATCTCGAAGAACAACAGTTACAAAGGTGAGTAACCATCTTTTCCTTGAGTTGTGGCTGAAGATGGGGTCAGGGCTGACCTTACCATGAAGCAAACTGAGGCTGCCTCTTCAGGTACCAGAGTCTGGAGGGAGGGAGGGGGGGAGGGTGACAAGGACTCAGAGTGTAGAACCTTTTGTCTGCTGCTGGTGTATATGTATTCTCTCTGCTCTAGATGCACAGAGATGGTGGAGTGCTGTGCTGGAGGAAGGAGGGCACAAGAGACATAACAGGCAAGCAGGAGAAAAGGTGAGGGAGAATAACAGAAAGTAGAGGAGCTGTAGGGAGAGAGAGGAGGAGGAGCCTCTTTTGTACCTCTCTAGCACCCCCAGGAGCTTGGACTGATTAATACCAGCTTCTCAGGGAGATTCCTGTTTCCTGCTGCTTCCCTGAACCCACTTGAGGAGAACAGGCAGTCAACTGAAGTAGTCGGAGCCAGTTAGACCCTTAAGATGCTGCTATCTTCCCTAACTCAGGCCCTGCTACCAGGCTGCTTATTTTTCCCCTTCAACTGAGTGCTGAGAGCCGCTATAGCTGGCGCAGAACAACAGTCATGAGTGAAAGAAGAAACGTCCCTCTGGGGCAGCATTCAGAAAAACAAAGAAAGCAAAGGAAGCTTTTCTATCTAAGCAGGAAGGCGCTCTCCTGAGATACATAGACACAAATGTTCATGGTGAGTCTTCCGACCCCAGTGAAGATGTGAGTGGTGAGGAGATGCCTGATCTTCCAGTTAGTCCGAATACAGGGGACCTGGCAGCTTCTGCAGCATCCGTATGTCCATCTCAAATGGATGTAACCATGCACATTCCTGAAGAAAAATGTAGATCAGAAAAGAGTGTGGTGGAGGTGCAAGAAACAGCTGCCGCTGAGTTTAGTTCCTTAAGTCTAGATGATCCAGGACTGTGGACCCACTTGAGCAGTAGCCTGAGGGACTTTCTTGTATTGCATGGGCCACAGCAAGTGAAAAACTTCATGTTCCCCAAAGACAATGAAAATAGAAGTTTCCATCCAACACATTACTGGTGTGAAATCCCCTATGGTGACAAAGCTGAGGCCGGGGCTTATGTACTCAAAACCCCAGAAAGTGGCATACTGTTTTATTGCAAAGTCTTCCAGTCTAATGTTCCAGCCACACTGGGTTCTACAGGAACAAAGGACTGGAAAAATCTAGAAATCTGACATGCCATGAGAAGGCAGTAAATCACCAGAGAGCATTCCATAGGTGGAAAGAGCTTGAGATGAGACTAAAGTTAAAGGCCACCATAGATGATCAACATCAAGGGAACATTGCATCAGAGTCTCTTTAGTGACAAAATGTTCTGAAAAGGCTCATTGCCATTGTGAGAATGCTTGCTACCCAAAACCTAGCACTGCATGGCACTTCAGATAAGCTGTATGTGCTAAACAATGGAAACTTCCTTAAAATTGTGGAGCTGATGTCTGAGTTTGTTGCTGTATTACAGCAGCATCTAAGAAGAGTCACCACCCAAGAAACGTACACACACCAATACCTTGGAGAAAAAATTCAAAATGAGATCATACAGTTACTGGCAACAAAAGTCAAACAGAAGATTGTGGCAGATCTGAAGTCAGCAAGATATTACTGTTATTCTGGACTGCACACCTGACATCAGCCATACGGAAGAAATGACTTTAATGGTGCATTTTGTACCAATAGAACCTAATGAAAATGTCCCTGCAATGGTTACTGTCAGAGAGCATTTTCTAGAATGTATTAACATTGATGATACTACATGAGCTGGTATGACAAATGTGGTTCTTAAAAAGCTGGAAGATACAGGAATTGTGATAACTCACATGAGAGGCCAGGGCTACAATAACGGTGCCAACATGAGAGGAAAGAACAGGAGTGCAGACACAGATCCGAGAGTTAAACCCTCAAGCTTTTTTTGTCCCATGCAGTTCTCACTCATTGAACTTGGTGGTCAGTGAAGCGGCATCAGGTTCTAGTGAGGCTGCTGATTTTTTTTTAATGTAACTCCAAGCATCTATGTATTTTTCTCTGCATTGACTCATCAATAGCAAAATTTGAAGCAACGTCTGGGAACATCCTCTCTGACACTGAAACCACTGAGCGCCACATGATGGGAAAGTCGAGTGGAGGTGATAAAGCCTATCACACACCAAACTGGGAAGATAGATGATGCCATAGTTGCCATTATGGAGGATAATGCTATGACAGGAACTGTTCATGGGAGAAAGGTGGCAGAGGGAAATGGAATCACCAGAAACATACATAACTTCCAATTTCTGTGTGGCTTAGTGTTGTGGCATGGCATACTGTTTGCAATAAATGTTGTAAGCAAGAGACTCCAAGGCATTGATATATCTGAAGCAATTTAACAACTGGAAAAAGCAAAGTCATACCTACAGCCTTACTGGTCAGATGAAGGGTTTCAAAACGTTCTGAAGAGTGCACAGAAGTTGGCAGAGGAACTTCACACTGAAGCTATTTTCCCACCCATTCAAGAATATGAGTCACCGAAGAAGACATTTTGATTACAAGGTATAGAATAACCCCATAAAAGACCCCAAACAACAATTCAATGTTGAATTCTTTAACCAGGTGCTAGATTGTGCAGTACAGTCAGCTGAAGAACGTTTTATGCAGCTCAAGGAACACAGCAGTATATTTGGGATGTTATATGATATTCCAGAACTCCTCACTATACCTGAAGAAGACCTACACCAGCAATGCAGGGCAGTAGACATCGCTGACACATGATGACATGCGTGATATTGATGCAAGTGATTTAGGTGATGAACTGAAAGCTTTTTAAGATGTATTTCAGCAGAATCAACTCCAAAGGCTCTTCTGGAATATATGTGCACAAATAAGATGACCACCCTCTTTCCAAATGCTTTTGTTGCTCTGCACATACTTCTAACACTTCCTGTAACAGTTGCCAGTGCAGAAAACAGCTTTTCCAAGCTGAAGTTAATAAAAACACCTCTACACTCCACAATGACACAGGAGAGGCTGGTTGGCCTTGCAACCATCGCAATAGAGCATGAGGTGGCCCAGATTGTGGACCTTCAGGAAGCAGTTCAAATCTTTGCAACCAAGAAGACACAGAAAGCACCACTTTGATTATTCAAACAGATAAAAATGCCAGTGTTTACTATGCAAACAAGAAAAAGTTACATTTGCTGTTTAGGTGTTTGAAAGTTAAGACTGACTTAAAATTTTTGAACAAGGCATTTTAAGTTGTTAGTTCTCCTTTATTGGGATTGGTAGCAAAGCAGTGCCATGAGAGGAGTAGAACAGGAAGAAGGCAGAATTGAGACTTTTCAAAGTTTTGGTCCAAGCGAGGGGACATGAGGGCGTCATTTGAGTTCCCCACTTCAGGTGCCAAGATGTTGTGAGCCGGCCCTGGATGAGGTGACCCTGGAAGTGGGGTGACCTTGCCGCATTGTAATCCTTGCCACTGGGTTTCTCTTCACTCATACAGAAGCTTGAATGAAGCTGCTTCCCCTATACCCCATTTTCTTATAATGATGAGGAGAAGCAGCAGCAAGTGGCCTAGCCATATTTTAGAAATGTGTGAGAGTGGTACTGATTTATGTGCAGCAGCACCAATGTTGGATGTGCTGCTCTCCTGTTAGCTCATGGGAAATGTGACAAGATAGAGGCTCACCCCACCACCAGCAGAACATCTTTGCTCTGCCTGTCAGTGGACAAACCTGGAAATCTATTTATGTTGGTGTCAGTTTGCAGTTTATCAGTGTGGATTAGCAAGACCCCAGCATAGTTCACCAGGCTGTTTATGCCACTAATGCTCCTCATTTAAAAATAATTATTTTCTAACCTGAAATGTATTATCTATGATTAGTTTTCTACCAGTACTTTTCATTTTACTCCTCAGTTACAGGAAAAATACTTTTTTCCTAACTCATCTTAATATTAATACTCTTGGAGAGGGGTGTGGGTGGGTGGGAGAGGGTGTGTATATATTGTTATGGTATTTCAGAGTCATTGTAAATACTCTTATCCACTTGTATTCCACAGACAGACCCTCAACAGTATACCCAGCTGAGGGCCTTCCCATCAAGTAATTCTTCATACAATAGGATATCTGACTCTTTGCCATTTTAGGTGGAAATTTGGCAAGCCTCTCTATTTGGTTTGTTGGTTTGGTTTGGGCTAAATTGTTTGTTTATTAGGATTTTTCAAGTTAAAGGGACTTCAAATGTCACACATAGTATAACATATGTAGTTTACCAAAGGTTTATAATTCAGTATTATTACTTCCTTTATCCTACCACAGCAACTTCTATAAATACAATCCAGGATAGGATTCATCTTTTTTACAGTAGTGTTGCAAATGACTCTGTCTGACTCATTTCCTCTGTAATCCCCCAGGCTTTTTCCAGCATTACTGCTTTCTAAATACCAGTCTGCCATTTTGTATCTGAGGATTTTCATTTTTTGCCCTCACATTATCTATTGAATCTCATCTGTTTTAATTCTGACTATCTCTAAGCTTGCCAGATCATTCTCTAATTTTAATTTTTGTAGCTGCATATTAGAAAAGCATGATTCCTGGGCTGTTGTGCTATGGCACATGTCCAGTTGCATTAGTGTAATAGATTCCACTGTAATTTCACACTGCAGAAGGAACCAGATGATCAGAATTTGCAACACATTGTTTCATTCTAAGGAATATGATTTTTTTCTGTGCACAATTAAACATATTCCAATTTTCCTCTGAACAGTTAAACATATTCCAATTCCAAAAAATATCTTCACTATCAAAGGGCTGTATGTATTCAGGGTCAGATATTGACCCTATTGTGCATTTTTTTAAAGTGTGGGAGTTGTATAGACAAATCCCATAAGACCATGTATGTCATCATCAAAAACAAAAGTACCCAGGAGTTTGGGATCACATCTCTTCAATACCAGAAGTCAGAAAGTCCAGGTTTATTGAGCTGTTTTGTAGCGTTGAGAGACTGACCGTTACTGACTGAGGGCAGGCTATAGACATTCTAGTACTGACGTGCTTACCACCTGCACTAATCACCATGGTTCCTAAATGATTTGCAACAGAGAGAGAAGGAAGAAAATCCGAGTGGGGCTGGAGAAAAATGTGCATCAGTACAGAAAGTCTCAGATGCAAGGAATGTTTATCAACTTGTTCCACAGTCGTAAAGTAGTCAAACTGATCCTACTTTCTCTGTTCCATAGAGAATCAGAAAAGTCACATCCCGAATAAGTTTTCTGGAGTGTAAATCATGTTGTAAACCTAGATTGCTCCACTGTACCAGAACATATTTTACTGTTAGGAATTATTTTCTTATTTCACAGAGGAAATTACCTTGAAACCTGAACTCACACAAGTAGTAGTCATGGATGCACTGACAGAAATCAGGGCCACCATCTATGACATTACCCTTTGTTCTCTCTGGGATGGTAAATTAGAGTAGAAAAAATTCTGGGACCCTTGCTAATGAAGACTGTCAACTTTTTTCTACTACATGGTCATCTACTATACACTCTGAAACATGCAATAGTTCACTATTAAAAAAAATCCATTAAATGCATCCAAATGTCTAATCTCTTTTCTAAGCAAGCTAATTAAAAACAGTCCAGCATGATTTGTCAAGCTCTGAATATCCTGCATCCCTCTTAGCCCTGCTTCAGGCTAGAGCATGGCACAGAGACAATATTGTTGCTCTGGTGGATGATTTACCTCTGGCCAGAGATGAGGGAAGTACTCCAGGTCATCCTGCTGCTCATACTTACTCTATTATGTTTTACTTCTTCATTAATAGTGAGAACAGTTTCTTGTATTTTAGATATACTAGTACATTTTTCCATGAAAAGGCAACCATAAAATGTATTTTTTTTAAAGAATACATAGGTTAGTCTTTAGTTCTGTGCAAAGGCATGAAAGGAATAAAGTTCCAAAGCATGGTATGATCTTGGCAAGCTCCACATAAACTTTATTGAGATAGTAATCATAATGCTCTTCTCTAACGGGGCTGTAGTCAACTCTTACTATAGAGGAAAGATAAATCAAGTTTATATATTCTTATTTGAAGAGGAGAGGATTTTTTAGTGTTAGCTTTTTGAAGACTGTCATCAACAGACAACAAATCAACTTCCTGCAAAAGAATATTATAATACTGGTGCCATTTGCAGCATTGTTGCTAAGCATTTCCATTATAAATCATTTTCCCGTGGTTTTAGTAAAAATTCAGTCCAGGCTGAAACTTGGTATGTCAGATCTCAGCTCTGAAGCAGTGGTTGTTTCTACCAGTTTTCAAGAAAATTGATTTAGCTGTTTTTGTTATATGACAGAAAAAGAAATGATGGTTCTGGTGATGTTTACTATTTCAAGTGCTGCTTTTTTCATCTTGAATAATAAAAGTGTTTTGCTGTTGGAATCTTTCATAATCCCTTTGTGCTCCAGTGGAAGGAATACATAACTGTTCTTTTAAGTGTATGAAATTCTGACTGAATATTGGCACTTGTTTAGGGAAATACCATAACAGGTGCATAAAGTTGACCTAAAGGCACGTTTTGCTTATGATACATTAGGCAGTATTGAGGGAAAATTATATTAATTTTCAACATTAAATATTCTCAGCTGTTCCCGGTGGTGGCAGATGACAGCACAAGGAGCAATGGTCTCAAGTTGCAATGGAGGAGGTCTAGGTTGGATATTAGGAAACATTATTTCATAGGAGGGTGGTGAAGCACTGGAATGGGTTACCTAGGGAGGTGGTGGAATCTCCATTCTTACAGGTTTTTAAGGCCCGGCTTGATAAAACCCTGGCTGGAATGATTTAGTTGGGGTTGGTCCTGCTTTGAGCAGGGGATTGGACTAGATGACCTCCTGAGGTCTCGTCCAGCCCTAATATTCTATGATTCAAATAATATCTGGTAAAAAGAGGGCAAAATTCAATCATAGTTTCAGATAATTTTTTTTAGCGCATATGACATTCATCCAAATTATGTACGTGTGATGGTTAGACTATTTAGAGCCAGTGGTTCATATGGAAAATAATTTTTCCCAGCCTCAGAAAAGGTCAGTAACCTTTGTATAACAGAATTCTACTCTTGTGTCTGAACTACTTGCATGTGGTTAGAATTGGAATGTTCTGAGATCAGTTCGGAGCTGGCCCCTAAAAGGATGGAATCAGTTAAACGGTTGTGAGGAGTATTGGCCAGAAAAGCCTCAGTCATCATCTTTCTATTTATCTGCTGATATAGGAGGAGCTCACATGTTCTGCCTTGGAAGATGCTTATTTATGTGTGACTGCAGTTGCTTTTCATGAACTTGTTTTCACCGGCTGGTATGTCAGTATACCTCCGGTACTTGGCTTTATTGTTTTATCTTCTGTGGTTTTAATCATGTTTCTTCTTATGTTATGTATATTTCTCCTCCTATTTTCTGGATGGAATCTCTCATGTGACAGGAGTATGTCCATCATGGACAGCTACAATCACTATTTGCAGTGCCTTGGAGCAGTTCATGACACACTCGGATGTGAGATCTGCTCAAGTTGTCACCTTTAAGTCATCAGGCCCCAAGGAGAATACATCAGGCTTTGGCTGACCTACCCTGAAGCAACCAATAAATTCAACTTGAAGTCAGTGCACAAGAGCTGCCTTTGAGGCAGCAGATTCAAAAATCATTTTTTGCTGGTAGATGAGACTCTGTCAGAACTGCCAAGTTTGGTGCAGATCTGCCTTAGTAGGCGCCCAGAGCAGCAATTTAATAGCTTTGAAATGATTTGTGAACATCCAAATTTAGCAAACAAAGAGTCATGATAGAGATTAATTTCCATCAGAGTTTAGCTAGAAGTAGATTTGGATCTGAATTCTAACATAGGAGTCAGAGTGGAGCCTCTCCCAAAGAGGAAGTTGCAGTCCTTATCAGTGACTGTACAACTTGGTTCTCCTGAGTAAATAAACGTAAATGCTCTGGTTATTATAGTTGTCCTATTTGCACTTTGGCTTTCAGAGAGCTGGTAGCCCCAAAACACAACCAGGCCACAAGGTTTTTGGCTATTCTGAGGTGAATGACTCTCTCTCTCTCTGTCTCTCTCTCTTTTTGTTTTTCGTCAGAGGAAAAAAATATTCTGAAACCTCAAAATTTTTCACTAAACAGAATTCTTCTTTTTCAGTCATCCCTGCAAATTGTTACACTTACGATGTTGATACCCATTGTATCTGAAGAATGAAGAAGTAGAGTTTATATAATCATTTTAATAGCAAATAATTCCTTAAAATGCGTTGGGAAACCTGATATTCCAAACCACTGTGTGTGCTAATGGATATTAAAAAATAAATAAATAAATTAATTGTGCGGAACTGTGTATTACTAAGCTTGTAGGAAAAAGAGTTTCTCTGGCTGTGCTGGAAGGAGGACAGGACACAGTGGATATGGTTTAATTAGGCTGCAACTTTATTTCTAAATGTCTGAGAGTACCTGGCAAATAAAACAGTTCATTGCAGGCAATTCATTATCTATTTTGTATACCCATGGAGTGGAGGCTGCTGTCAGCCTTCCCCCTTTACCCGTCCTGGTCCCCTGTCAACATGCTGCTGGATTAAAGGGGAAGGGTGGCTCCCTGACAGGTTAAAAGGGGAGGAGCGGCTCCCTATCATACCAGTCATAGCAGCCCAGACTTCCCCCCCCCACACACATTTCCACTCCTTTAAATAATACCTCCTTTAAATCCTTTACCAGTCCATTTTCTCCAATCACTGCATACCTTCCTCATCTGCCCTATGCTTACAAAATTAGTTGCAATATCATAGCTTAACCCCCATTTCATATTCACCCACTGTGGGTAAGGCAGAATCCCCTCACACACACACACGCACCTCTCACCTTGGCCAATCTAGTGGTGAGGGAAAACATCCTTCCCAGCTCCTAAAGGAAGATCAACAAAAAGGAGTAAACAGTGAGGTGTCATTGTTTCCAGATGATACAAAATTACTCAGAATAGTTAAGTCCAAAGCAGACGAAAGAATTAAAAAGAGATTTCCCTAAACTGGGTGTCTGGGCAACAAAATGGCAGATGAAAGTAATGCAGATAAACGCAAAGTAAAGCATATTGGAAAACAGAATTGCAACTGTACACACAAAATTATTATCTAAATTAGCTGTTACCATTCAAGAAAGAGGTCTTGGAGTCATTGTGGATAATTCTCTGAAAATATCCATGCAACAGTCAAATAAAGCTAACAGAATATTTGGAACTATTAGGAAAAGGAGAGATGATAGGACAGAAAATATCATAATGCCACTATATAAATCAATGGTATAACCACACCTTGAATACTGCATACAGTTCTGGTTGCCGCATCTCAGAAAAGACATATTAGAATTGGGAAAGGTACAGAGAAGGGCAACAGAAATGATTAGGAGTATGGAACAACTTCCATATGAGGAGAGATTGAAAAAAACTGTTGTTCAGGTTGGAAAAGAGACGACTAAGGGACAATATGATAGAAGTCCATAAAATCATGAATGTTGTGGAGAAAATGAATAGGGGAAGTGTTATTTACCACTTCACATAACACAGGAACCAGGGGATCACCCAGTGAAATTAATAGACATCAGGTTTCAAACAAACATAAGGAAGTACTTCTTCACAAAATACACAGTCAATCTATGGAACTCATTGCTGGGGGATGTTGTGAAGGCCAAAAGTACAGCTGGGTTCAAAAAAGAATTAGGTAATTTCATCGAGGATAGGTCCATCAATAGTTATTAATCAAGATGGTCAGGGATGCAACCCCATGCTCTGGGTGTCCCTAAACCTCTGATTGCCAGAAGCTCGGACTAGACAATGGGATGTATCATTTGATAATTGCCGTGTTCAGTTCATTCCCTCTGAAGCTGCTGGCACTGGCCAGTGTCAGAACACAGGATACTGGGATATTGGTCTGACCTGGTTGGGCCATTCTTAAGTTCTTATGTAAAGAGCCAAGTGCAGTAATGCACACTGCAGATTATGAGAAAACCTGATATTTAACGACTTCCATGGGTGGAAGTGTAGGTGATGCTCAACTGGTCCAGGTATAAGAGGGCTTTTCTTGTACCGGTATAGACCTAAATAGTCTTCCCTCTCTTCTGATGACTGGGGAGGAGAGGGTGATGGGTCTGCTCACCTGGTTTGAGGCAGCTGCAGCAAGTCCCTCAGGCTCTCTAGTTGTTAAAGGAGCCACACACCTTTTCCTACAAGCCAGAAAATGGCCCCTTAATGTGAGGCTGATATGGGCCTCACTGCTTTATGTGAGTCATTGTTCGGAATATAAAAGTGTATGGTTCTGGTAATTCCATAATCATGTACGTATACCCAAGGGAAGCTTCTCTCAGCCCTCCTCCCTTACCCATCCTGGTCCCCAGCCATCCCACTGTTGGGACCCTATCATCCCCCCTTGAATGAAGCTGAAGGGAAGCTATAAAGGAGGTGTGGGTTGGCTCCATGCCATACCAGTCATAGGAATCCCAGCCCCCCATCCCCGATTCCACTCTTTAAAGAGTACCTCCTTTTAATCCTTTACCAATGCATTTTATCTGATCACCTTATCCCTTCCTTATGAAGTTCTCCTAATCCACTAGGTTTGGTGTCTCTTGCTGTCTTGGGGGGAAGGGGAGAGGAGGAGGGATAAGTGACAACCCTCCCCTCCCACATTTAGATCCCACAGAGGAAAAATAAGGAAGTTCTCTGAAACCCACCGAGTTCATCCCTACAGGCATCCATTGCAGCATTAGACAGAAGGGATTCACTTTCAGACCTTGCCCCTGAAACCTCCATCTAGTGCTGGTCGTATTCACCCCTGTTCGTTGTGTCATTGTCCTGTCCTGTTTCTGGGAAACAAATGAAAATCATGGGGTGGTATTTTGGATTCATTGTTTTGTTGCATACTTGTGTAGTGGTTCAGATGATTTAATATCATTTGATATAATGCAAGGGACCAAAATGTAGCTGAGACTGGTTACATCACTGAATCCCAATATTAAATAAGTAATAATTTATATGGTCATATTTTGTTTTTCAGCTGATTTTGAGACTATCCAAAAACTGTTGAAATGTTGGAATTTCCTGAAAGGAAAAAATAACATCATAATCTATATTTAACCTGGTCTATGTCTCCATGTAATCAATTTGTAATTAAAAATGTTCATTAGACTGCTGCATTTAAACCTATTGAATAACATACTGTACTGTATTAATGTATCTTTAACATATACATTTTGTTTTCCAGCCCTGAGGGACAACAGGATTGAGCTGGTTCGAGCTTCATGGCATGAACTGAGCATCAGCGTCAGTGATGTGTCTCTGTCAGATGAAGGGCAATACACCTGTTCTTTATTTACTATGCCTGTCAAAACTTCCAAGGCTTTTCTCACTGTTCTGGGTAAGTATAGCTGGTTGAGAATACCAAAGTGAAATGAGTTAAGATATGAGTTCTAAGACTTCTTAAATCTTGGTAAATATTTCTAGGGTGAATTTTCAGAAAACTTAGCAGCAGATGCATGTAAAGCGCCAACTCTTGCTTTCTCTAAAGATTGCTTGACTAGAATCATGCCTAGGAATAGCAAGCCCCTTATTATGTGTGATGTGGCAGGACCATGAATTACAGTGCACATCAATAGCACCATATGAGTACTCCTTAAAATGGACATAACCTCTATATCTCAAGCGCCAAAAGGGTTAACAGGGTGCATGTGTTCATCTCCTAACAATGTACTGTATAGGGCAAAGGAGACAAAACCAGAGAGCATGAAATCAAAAAGGGCTTTAGAGACTCATAGTTTTTCCTTAGCTATGCATTTTCTTGGCTCATTCTATTTTCTTTTTTCCTCTACAAAGTGCATATTTTCACTGGGCTTGCTTCTTTTACGCTTCATCCTCTAAATGCTCTTCTGTTTTCCCCCAAAGGTTATAGAGACACACACACAGAGAAAAAGCAATAGATTCATAGTGATGCCCAAAAAATAATGTTTCAGCTCCAAGCTTTATGTGATTCTATCAATGTCAGTAGCCCAATCAACTGAAATTGCTATAGTTCATTGAAACACACCTGTGTACCTAACAAGTGATATGATTTTAAAGATTGATTTTTTTCCCCATTTTGTTTTGTTTTGCTTTGCTTTTTATATATAGAAAAGCAGGCAGTTGAATTTAATAGGACTAATGCAAGATGTTCTCTGTGCTAGTAATATTAAAGTTAATCCAGCCAGGGAATCGATTTTGTGCATAGGATGTGAAATGTGCCTCTGTGAGTCCCACTGAGTCTATTTTACAAAAATCATCGCAAGTTTGCTATTAAAGACAAAAAATATCCACTCAAAACAGAGTCTTTTGGGATAACAACTGCCTAAGGGTTAATTTTTTTTTCTGTAGAGAGCCATCTCAAGATCCAAAGAATGGATGATTAGTCAAATTCAACCTATTAAATGGCAGTGGGACACAGATAAAAGGGTGTTACAAAGGTAAAAAGCCAGACATCTAATCAGTAGCTTCTAATCAGGGTGGCTTGATTTTTTTATTGGTCTATTTAGTTTTACTTTTTATTTGCTTGGGTTTTTTTTTTTTTTGTTTACATAACTGCTTTCCAACATCATCTGTTTTCTTTCCAGCAAAAAGACAGCAGCAAGGTTTCAGAAGCATCTGCCTCACTATAATTTTGTCTATTAGAAACTCACAATTAAAATTCTTCTAAAGATGCCCCTATATGAGAGTAACGTTCCTTTTCTTTTCCTTCGTAATTTATTCCATGCCATCATTTTAATCAGAAAAATGATTTATATGCAGAAATATTCTTTCTATTCACTGGTCTGATTTGGATTAGAAAATTTTAATGTACAGGGATTATTAAAGACGCCATTTCATGCCCCTGAAAAGTAGGAGTAGTTTTACTACAGAATTTACACTGTGATAGGTGCTGTTGTTTGTGTTTGGAGTAATGTTTGAGTGTGTGCAGTGTTTATCGGTTTCCTTTGGAAAAGGAGAGACACGAACAAACCACATTGCAAGATGCAGAGCACAGAGCTGAACTTCAGTGACTTGATCCCTTTATGCAGGAATGAAAATCTGTGAATTAACTGAAACATTCCAGATGTAAAGGGTAAACCTAATCGTATTATAAGAGCTTTTGGAAACTGTGGAAAGAGATATCCTCTCAGAATAAGTCATTTCGGTGTGTAACTAAGCCAGTCATTGAATATAACTAAATATTCTCAATTTTATTCAAAAGTTCTTTATTTTAAATCTTCCTCCGTTCCTCAAAACATAATCCTTGCCATCTCTGATGTTTGGAGTATGATATTTAATGGGCATAGGACCTGATCCAGAGCTCACTGAATCAATAGAAGGATTTCTAATTATTACTATATATTATTTAAATCTGAAAAGAGAGGATTTTTTCCCCTTCTTTTTGAGCTCCTTTTGTGGTATGTTTCCCTGAATTCATGCTGGAACTGTCTGTTAAAATGCAGCTGGTTCAGTTTGGATTTTGTTCCTGGTTGTGTTTCATTTTAACAAGAGTAGTTAATATATTCCATGCCTCCCACTCGAAATAATCTCCTTAAAATGCAGATATCCACTCTATATCGAGCAATAGGAAGTCAATCTGAACTTGAACATAAAGTATGAGACAAGCTGGATGGTTTAAAATTAACATACAAAACATGCTCATTTTCTTCAATTAAACTCTCATATGGTTCAGATTCACTGGTCAGTTTAAAATAGAAAATGGAATTCAGTGACACTTGCAGTTAGGCCTGTCAATCATAAAGTGAATAAACCTATCTGTTATTTCTTTTGGAAATTGATCTCTAATAGGTTAACCTTATCAACTGACAACCCTCTGGTCAAAAGCTTAAAGTAGCTGATTGGCAACATGCTGTATCTTTTATTTGCTTGATTGTTTCTTAGGTGTTCCTGAGAAGCCACAGATTAGTGGATTTACTTCACCAGTTATGGAGGGAGAGAGGATGCAGCTAACCTGCAAGACCTCTGGTAGCAAACCAGCAGCTGATATCAGATGGTTCAAGAATGACAAAGAGATTAAAGGTATTGAAAAACATTTATATGTCAACATCAAAACTAAAGCATTTACTGGGATAGAGGATTGCTTGGAATTGTATCACTTTCATTTCTATAAAATGATGGACATTATCTAAACGTGCAAGAATCAATTCTATTATGTAAATGTGGAAGAACTGATCAATATTTATCATAATAGCAATATGACTGATCTTTTTGCAAAATGTTACAAACTATAATTTTTAATTATCGTTATCTTAAGTCCATAATATCACCTCAATTGAGATGGATCATAAAATGCTTTACAATAATCTTTAGTATCAGGTTCATGTCTCTGTCAGTACCCCAGCTATTTTGACATTTGATCCACTTTTGCCTGTTCCCATAAAATTGGTATTGGTTTTTATTGCTGTCATTTTCATCTAATATGCTAAAAGATCTGGTGAATGAGTAGTCAGAATTCTGACTGTTTCCATGTAGCTGTTATTTTAAAATCATTTCTTTGGTATCCATATATCTCACACATTTGTCTGGCATTATAGTTTTTTTTAGTGAATCAAAAAGCTGCTTCAAGTAAAGCTGTGGTGGTAATAAGAGAAACAGTTCAAATTTCTTTGGTATCCACCAACACAGAGCAATACATAATTTAAAAAAATGACTAATATGCAAAATTTATAAGTTAAAGATACCATGGTTGATATTCACAGAAATATGATTTCTTTCAAATATACCTGTCTTGAGAAGTTTCCAGTTCAAAATCAGAAAATTGGATTGGAAAGAGGCATGGACTTTGGGCTCAGGTAGGTTAAAATATATCTGAGTTCCTATGGTCAAGTGAAGATGGGAAGCAGGAAATCAGAAAGTGGAGTCTTTGAGCCTGCAGGATGGTAAAGCAGGGGTTCTCAAACTTCATTGCACCGCTACCCCCTTCTGACAACAAAAATTACTACATAAACCCAGGAGGTGGGACGAAGCGTGAGCCCTCCCCAGCCTCACCACCCCAGGAGGCGAGGCCAAAGCCAGACCTGAGACCTGTCACCCAGGGCTGAAATCCTCATGCTTCAGCCCTGAGCAGTGGGCTCAGGCTTTGGGTTTGGCCCCGGGCTTGGACTTCGGCTCTGAGCGCCAGCAAGTCTAATGCCAGTCCAAAGACCACTTTGGGGTACCGACCCACAGTTTGAGAACTGCTGAGGTAGAGGAAAATACCAAGAGAAAAAGTAGCATCTTGTGCAATATAATTAAAAGGCAAAATTCAACAGAGGACATCACATATATGCTGTACTATGCCAGCAAAGCTGTCATTCAAAAGAGACGTCAAAGTAAATGTATGCAAGTGCCATCAAAAGATGGAAAATAAACGTAGGTAGTGCCAGTATCCTAAATGAACTATTGGTGTAAGCAGACATAAGCAAAGGCAACTCATGGCACCAGATTTTTTTTAAAATCAGATCTTTCAGGCTTGCACAGTAATTATGCATTTCCAGTTCAGCTGAAATGTAATAGCAGCAAAGCAGACAATTTAGGGATTTTGATCTTAAACTAACACATGGCTTTCTGGGCAGGTACCTAAGGGATGGACATAAGAAAGAAAACTCAATAGAATGGATGAAATAAGTGTTGAAACTGAGGAGGAATAGGAAGTGAAGAAGATACAAATGAGAAAAAAGCCTTGAACGCTTTAGTTTTCTAGGTCTTCTGAAGAGCACATTGCCATTGTCATAAAGGTTGCAAATAAAATAACCTAACTAGCTTGCAATGGCATCAACAGAAGGTACATTAGCTTTTGTGCACTGGAAAAGGTGAAATGGTAAATCTGAGAAAATAGATATGAAATTGTATGCTAATACACCTGACATTAAAGGTTAGGACTTCTGCTATCTAGGACCAGTAAATCCAATTGTCTTACAGTATATTTTACATGGTGCAAAAGAATATGAAAACTGAATACATTCAGAGAAGGAACCAGAGGAAAAAAAGCCAACCTAAAATGTTGCTTGCATTTCTATTAGCAGAAAAAAGGAATTATCATCTAGTAAGAGAGAACTGTTTATCAGGCTCAATGTTAAGAATGGAAGAGGCTGAGTTTAAATTATGGCATTGCATTCCTTATATTTTAACCTTCTGCTTCTTATATATGCACCCATATTAGCATAGGGATGTGAAGTTTGGCTTTCTGATCCTTTTTATTTCTACCTGCTCACTAATACAACTGACTGTGGCATCCCTAAATTGAGCTTATTAAGGGATTCAAATGTATCAGAAAGTAAATACACAATACTTATTTGTCACATAATTTATTACTCACTGATTTGAAAATGTAATCTTGAATGTGGTTTTAGTTTTAACTTTTCAGAAATATTTTCAAATTATTTTCCTGTTTTTTTTCCTGTGTAGTAAAAATTGTTAATATTTTTGCAACAAAATGGCAAATTTAAAATGGGGTTGCTAATTTTAATACACCTGTACCCCGATATACCAAAAAATCTTACCGAATTATAGGTAAAACCGCATTACATTGAACTTGCTTTGATCCGCCGGAGCACTCAGCCTGCCCTGCTGGTGCACTGCTTTACCGCGTTATATCCGCATTCGTGTTATATCGGGTCACATTATATTGGGGTAGAGGTGTATGTACAGTGAGATCAGAAACGTAGTACTTTTTTTGGCTTGACAAAACTCCAACTGAAAGTAGCATTTAACCTTCTCAGATTATAATGCAAGGTTAAAGCAAAGCCAGATGAAAAATATACAGAAGCCCAAAATACCAGATTCACCCAATTAAAATATGGAAAAATATATTTTCAGTAGATAATGGTTACACATGTGGGAGCAATATATGGTTATAATTGGTTGAAAATAACCAATGAGTGATAAATCAGCAAGTTTATATTGTTTCCCTCCTCAGAGACCAATAATATGGATCTAACAAAAAGTGTTAAACGGTCAGAGTGCGTATGCAAACAGTGAGTTCAAAGAAAACTGTTTGTTTCCATGGGGGGGAGGAGGGTTCCTTGACTTTAAGCTTCACTTCCTCTAATGCAGCATTTCCCAAACTTGGGACACCGCTTGTGTAAGGAAAGCCCCTGGAGGGTCGGGCCGGTTTGTTTACCTGCCGCGTCTGCAGGTTCATCTGATTGTGGCCCCCACTGGCCACGGTTCGCTGCTCCAGGCAAATGGGAGCTGCTGGAAGCAGTGCGGGCCGAGGGATGCAATGCAGGACGTGGCAGGTAAACAAACCGGCCCAGCCCTCCAGGAGCTTTCCCTACACAAGCGGCATCCCAAGTTTGGGAAACACTGCTCTAATGAATGGGATTCTCAGAAGAAAGAATTCTGTTACTTTAAAAATATTTGGCCATTATAAATAAATGTATAGATATTTTTGATGATCCAGATATTCAGGGTTTATATAAAAGTACGTACATTGACTTATTTTTTCATAGACAATTAAGGGTCAAGATTAAAGAAACAGGCATCTGAAAGGCTCCTAAAGAAGTGGTCTCCATTTTTCAAAAGTGCTACGCATCCAGCAGTCCCCATTGAAGTGAAGACTCCCATTGCTTAGGAGCTGTCTTATCTGCAGTTAATTGGAGCTGCTGAGTCCTCAGCACTTTTGAAAATAAGTCTATTTATTCAGGTGCTTAATGTTACATTTGGGATACAAACTTTAGGCACTTTTTAAATCTAGGCTAAAATATTTTCCTCCTTTACAAATATAATAACCTTGGTTTATCCATGGTCAATATTTCCCTCAGCTTTCTGATCCATAAATCTTGATAGTCACCTCAGCAAAAATTGAAATCTGCTTAATGCTTAGCAACCAACAGGAAGAAAAATGCCCGGGTGGGGAAGACAATTATTTCTGAAGCAGAAATCAGAATTACTTAACTACTTGGATTCTTACATTATCTAGAGTGAGTGAAAAAGCCCATCTTTTTGATTCCATAAATATTCTTAATCTAAAAAGATGTAGCTTATTACATTTTAGATCTGCTTTCTAAAATTGAATTTTCATGGAAATTTTATTTAGGTCATTTTCCTCTCCCTAATGGGATTTTACTATGATTTGTAAAACTGAAATCTCTTGCATTTTCCTTTCCTTTGATTAGGAAACACAGGACACATGCAATCTCAGTAGTATATTCCTTTACAAAAAATCATTTTAAGGCCTTCATTAGCACAAATCAATATGACCAGGTTGCTGTTTTGCTAAAATAAACAAAAATCAATGAGCAGTATAAATAGTTGTGTACAAAATAAAGCTAATCCCAAAAGTCTATAAGTGGCTCTCACATTAACTTCTGTGCACATTAACCTCATCTGGTTCTTCTGGTCTGCTCTCATTTATGCATCATACAAGAAGGCTCTTTCAGTAAAAGGCCCAGCCCTGCCCAATATAGAGAGAAGCTAAGAATTCGCAACTCTATGAAGTCAATTGAACTTGAAGATGCCCAGCACCTTTAGAGTATGTCTACATGACAGCTGGAAGTGAACATCCCAGCTGGAGTAGACAGATTTGTTCTAGCTGGGCTTGAGTTAGCACACTAAAAATGGCTGGGTGGGTGTTGGGGCTCAGGCTGGAGCTTGGGCTCTCAAGCATAGGGAGTCGGGTGGGCTTGAGTGCCCAAGCTCCAGGCTAAGCTGCAGCATCCACACTGCTAATCTTTAGCATATTAGCTCAGGCTCTGCTAGTGAGAGTCTGTCTACCCCAGCTGGGAGGCACACTCCAAGGTACAGCGGAGACATACCCTTAAAGCCCAAACTGAACAAAAGAGACCATAAAGTAGAGCTGCGCAAGAACAAGAGGCAAATTGAATACAGCAAAAAAATAAGAGAAAGGATGGGTCTGAAGGAATTTTATTTCAAAAGTGGGTGTGGCTTGTCTGCAAATTATAATAATTAGAATGAGATGTTCATTTAAATCTGAACGGTGGCGTTGATGTCTCAACATTTTAATTAATGGCTCAGGTTAATCCTGGCTAACCCACAGATGAACCAGTTCATAAAAAATGAATAAAGCACTTGCAGTCTTACTCTATCATATATATTTAAATCAAAAGTCACATTGCTTTCTTGATATCGTTGTATCACATATCTATAAGATTAGATATGTAGACTTTGAAATATTTACCTTCAGTAGCACCATGAAGGGGATTTAAAAAAACATAAGAAAAAAACTGTGTTTCTCTAGTGGACTTCAGGGGAAGCTTATTTCTGATTGGGATATAGATATAGTAGAGATAATGAGAAGCAAGGCATTCCTGCTTTTTAGTTGATTTTGCTTTTGTTTATTGCTGATTTAATTGATTATGGATGTCTGGCCATCAGTTCAAGTTCAAAAGCTGAACTGGCTAAAACAGCTCTTAATTCCCCTACACTATCTCTCCCTCTTTCCTTTCTTGATCACTGCAGGCCATCACTCAGGGCTTGGCTACACTTGCAGGTGTGCCGTGCTGGGAGTCACAGCTGTCTTCGTACAGATGTGTAGGGAAAGTGCTGGAGTGTGGCCACACTGACAGCTACCAGCACTGCAGTGTGGCCATATTTGCAGCATTTGCAGCGCTGTTGGGAGTGGTGCATTATGGGCAGCTATCCCACAGAGCACCTTGTCCCATTTTGGTGCCATGGGTTGTGGGAAGGGGACGGAAGGGTGCAGGTCATTCTGCTTCCTGTCCCAACACCCCGTGAGGCATCGCTTCACATCCCAGCAGTCCCTGTTTTTTCCGTCCACGTTTGGCGCCATTGTGACTCTCCCAACGGTTTCTGTGCAGCACGATTTCTGTGGGAAATGGAGCCCGAACTGCTGAGGAATATGCTGATGAGTCTCGCCAGCACATCACGTTTGGCAGTTGAGCTATTCCTTAAGATCCAAAGTGATGAGGAGTCCGACGATGATAGCGAGTCGCCTGATGCATATGACACGACATTGCTTGTGGCATTCACGGAAATGCTCAGCACCGTGGAACGCCGCTTTTGGGCTCGGGAAACAAGCACTGAGTGTGGGATCACATCATCATGGAAGTCTGGGATGATGAACAGTGGCTGCAGAACTTTCGGATGAGAAAAGCCACTTTCATGGGACTGTGTGAGGAGCTCACCCCCACCCTGCGGCGCAAGGACATGAGATTGAGAGCTGCCCTGCTGGTGGAGAAGCGAGTGGCTATTGCAATCTGGAAGGTGGCAACTCCAGACAGCTAGTGATCAGTCGGGAACCAGTTTGGAGTGGGAAAGTCGACCGTTGGGCTCACTTTGATGCAAGTTTGCAGGGCCATTAATCACATCCTGCTAAGAAGAACCGTGACTCTGGGGAATGTGCAGGACATTCTGGATGGCTTTGCACAAATGGGTTTCCCTAACTGTGGAGAGTCGATAGATGGGGCGCATATTCCTATTCCAGCACCACCCCACCTAGCATCCAAGTACATTAATTGTAAGGGGTATTTCTCTATGGTTCTCCAGGTGCTTGTGGATCACCGTGGGCGTTTCATTGACATTAACACAGGCTGGCCTGGAAAGGTGCATGATGCAAGCATCTTTCGAAACACTGGCCTGTTCAGGAAGCTGCCGGCAGGGACTTTTTTCCCAGACCGGAAGATCACAGTAGGGGACGTTGAAATGCCCATTGTGGTCCTGGGAGACCCTGCTTACCTGTTAATACAGGGAAGCTTGACAGGAGCAAGGACCGGTTCAACTACAGGCTGAGCCGGTACCGAATGACTGTGGAGTGTGCTTTTGGCCGTTTAAAAGGGTGCTGACGATCTCTGTATGGGAAGCTAGACTTGGGAGAAAGCAGCATCCCTGCGGTTATATCCGCGTGCTGTACCCTCCATAATATTTGTGAAGGGAAGGGTGAAACATTCAGTCAGGAATGGGCCTCCGAGGTTCAACTCCTGGAGGCTAAATGTGCATAGCCAGAGAGCAGTGCTACTAGAGAGGCCCAACATAGGGCTTCAAGGATTAGGGATGCTTTGAGGGAGGAATTTGAGGCTGAAAACCAACAGTAATGTTTGGTGCCTTGCACAGGGGTGAAGTGCAGTGGTTACAATGTTAGTAGGAATCTGTTTTTCCTAAGCTGATTTGCAATGCCTGTTTCTTTCCTGGGCTACGGTATCTTTGACTTTCTGCAATAATAAAGACTGTTTTCAAAGCCAAGAATTCATTTATTGAAAAGAAAATAACTTTATTGACAGACACACAACATTTTGGGAACCTAAAAGGGCAGAGGGGTATGGTGGGGAACTGTACAGTCACAGGTTTGAATATGTCCTGTCTGGAGTGCTGTGCAATGACTGCTGCACTTCAGGATGCCTATACTGCATGGTGATGGGGGTTGAGTGCAGAGGGTAAGGGTCATAGTTCTCAGGGCTGGTTGGTGAACGTACAGGTGTTGGAGACAGCTAGTGGAGGTAAGAACCTGGATGCTGGGGAAGGGCGTTTGGAGCTGACATTGGGGCAGAAGGGAAAGAGCTTTGGGATGGCGGGGGGGCCGGCGCGGTAGTGCTCTGCCTGCATAGCTACGAGCGCCTGGATAGAGTCCGGTTGGAGCACCAGGATGCTTATCAGCTGCTTTGTGCTTTTCTTCCTGGCCACTGTGTTTCTCTGGCGGATCCTGCTTTCCCTTTCCCTCCAGGCCTGCAGTTTTTTATTCTCTCTGGCAGAGTGTTCCATATCTGCTTTCAGCAGGTCATCTTTGCTTTTTCGCGGCTTCTTCCGCAGGTTTTGGAGTCTTTGAGCTGTTGATAACACGAGCAGCCAAGAAGTCAAGGTCGCTTGTGGAAAGGCAGAAGAGGCAACAGTTAACAGAGGCAGCATTGTTTATATCTCAGACAGTTATTCCCACACAGTGAAGGAGTTTACAGTCTTCACTTTAGCATAATTTTCCCATACCAAAGAGAGTGCACATAATCCACAGGAGCCCCGAAATGGTGAGTAAGGGGGACTGATTGCTTCAGGGGTGTGCAGGGGTTTCTGTGCATTGGGGAAAGCAAACAGTTGCAGGGGGCACCTAAGCTGAACACTCTCCCAACATTTTCCACAGGAGTTAATCCTGGAAGATATCTCGCTGCTGCAGGTCACCTGGGAAGAGTGGGAGGGTCTTCTACAGCAATGCGTATTCTGCCCTGGCCCGTATGCAGCTTGCCTGTGTGCAGCAATGGTCCCCCCACCATTCGCTGCACAGTGGTGCAGATGCGTTAGCCTGACTGGGACAAGGACCACAGTGGCTCTCCCTATAAACTTGCGCAAGCGCATTGCCCACGCTCTGGCTGAAACTTTTGAAGAGATTACCGAGGCAGATTACCGCGACGTGATAGACCACATCAATGGGCTATTCCACATCTAGGCATGCATGCATGCAGCCCTAACCCTCCCTCCTCTCCCGAAACATTTCCATCCTGAAAATAAAAGCCATTTACCGGGAACCCGCTCCTCTGCTTGTCCTTCACCAAGTATTGGCTGCTGTGACTGGCTACCTTCCTCCTGGCTTGCGAAGAGCTCCTGGCTGCATGCCTCCTGGGAATCCGGGGTGTCTCCCCGCACCCCAGTACCCTCACTCTCGGTTTCCTCCTCCCCCCCACCTCCTCCGCCCCCCTCCCCTCTCTGAAGTGTCCGTCGTGGTCCTCGGATTGGCGGTGGGGTTACCCCCAAGTATTGCGTCCAACTCCTTGAAAAAACGGCAGGTCGTGGGGGCAGCGCCGGAGCGACGGTTTCCCTCGCGGCCATTGCAGTAGGCACTCTGCAGCTCCTTCACTTTAACCCTGCACTGCACCGCGTCCCGGTCATGGCCCCTTTCCAGCATGGCCCTTGATATCTGCCCATAGGTATCGTAATTCCTACGGCTGGAGCGCAGCTGTGACTGCACAGCTTCCTCCCCCTAAACACTGATGAGGTCCAGCAACTCGCCATTGCTCCATGCTGGGGCTCGTTTGGCGCGTGGAGGCATGATCACCTGGAAAGATTCACCGATTGCACTCCACACCTGGCTGAGCAAACAGGAAGGGGATTTTTAAAATTCCCAGGGCATTTAAAGGGCGGGTCACCTGAGGCCAGGACAGTAGAGTTCGAACTGATGAGCAGAGTGGCTGAGCAGGCATTCTGGGATACCTCCGAATACTTCTGGAGGCCAATAACAGCGCTTTTGGTGGCCACACTGGCGGAGCAGTGCTGCATCACCAGCGCTGCAATCATTATTCCCCAGGCAGAGGTAGAATACATGCAGCGCTGTAACCAGGGAGATACAGCACTGTATGTGCCTTGCAAGTGTGGACAGTGAGTAAGTTGCAGCGCTGTAAAGCCACCACCAGCGCTGCAACTCTCCAGTGTAGCCAAGCCCTCAGGTCCATAAGATGGTGATCATCTTCAACATAGACCTCTCTCCATGTCCTCAGACTATGTTCACAGTCAAGCTGGCAAGGTTGGGTTTGGACCTGCTGCCTTGGCCTACCCCTGGGCTGCCCTCTGCAACCCCCAGTACCTGTTGGCCTTGTGCTAGGCCGCAGCCTGGGACTTTCCAGGCTGGAGCTCCCCAGCTCCTCTGCCTTTCCCCAGCCCTGCTCCACTCAGGTACCCTGTCTCTAGCGCCCTGCAGCCAGGCCCTTCTCCCTCTACAGGCAGAGGGGGACTTTGAGCTCCTGGCTCCCAGCCTCTTTATACAGGCCAGCTATGGCCTGATTGAGGTGTGGCCCAGCTGCAGCCACTTCCCAATCAGCCCAGCTTAGCAGCTCCCAGCCACAACCTCCCCCTGGGGCTGTTTTAAGCCCTTCAGGGTAGGAGCAGCGTAACTACCCTGCTACAGAGGGGTTGCAAGTCCTTTGAAGGAAGGATTAAAATTCAAAATGATCTGGACAAACTGGATAAATGGTCTGAAGTAAATAAGATGAAATTCAATAAGGACAAATGCAAAATACTCCACTTAGGAAGGAACAACCAGTTGCACACATACAAAATTGGAAATGACTGCCTAGGAAGGAGTACAACAGAAAGGAATCTGGAGCTCATAGTGGACCACAAGCTAAATGAGCATCAACAGTGTAACACTCTTGCAAAGAAAGCAAACATCATTCTGGGATGCATTGGCAGGAGTGTTATCAACAAGACAGAAGAAGTAATTCTTCCACTCTACTGTGCGCTGATTAGGCCTGAACCAGAGTGTAGTGTCCAGTTCTGGGCACCACATTTCAGGAAAGATGTGGAAAAAATTGATGAAAGTCCAGAGGAAAACAACAAAAATGATTAAAGATCTGGAAAACATGACCTATGAGGGAAGATTGTAAAAACCAGGTTTGTTTAGTCTGGAAAAGAGAAGACTGAGAGGGGACATAACAGTTTTCAAGTGCATAAAAGGTGTTATAAGGAGAAGGGAGAAAAATCGTTCTACTTAACCTCTGAGGATAGCACAAGAAGCAATGGGCTTAAATTGCAGCAAGGAGGTTCAGGCTGGACATTAGGAAAAACTTCCTGTCAGGGTGGTTAAGCACTGGCATAAATTGCCTAAGGAGGTTGGGGAATCTCTGTCATTGCAGATTTTTAAGAGCAGGTTAGACAAACACCTGTCAGGGATGGTCTGCATATTACTTAGTCCTGCCATGAGTGCAGGGGACTGGACTAGATGACCTCTCAGTATATGGTTCTATGACATGTCGTGTAATTTCTTCCTGCGGTGCATCCTTGCAATACAGCTTTTCCTATCCATGCCAACAGTTAAAATTCTTGTCTAGGCTCTCAGCAGTTGATTTTGAAATTGCCAAATACACATGTAGGAAAAGCAATTTAGTATTGGCTCTTTTATCAGACAAATAATGGAATGTCTGGCTATATAGTGTGTGGTTTTATTTTTTAAGCAACTAGGGGGAAAGTTTTAGAAATGGATTTGATATATACCGGAGCTGCCTCCTATTGCATTTTGCTCCCTGAAAATCATTAAGTTACATTTGTTTGTTGTTCTTGCAGATGTCAAATATTTAAAAGAAGAGGATGCAAATCGCAGGACATTCACAGTTAGCAGCACATTGGATTTCCGAGCGGATCGGAGTGATGATGGTGCTGTTGTAAGTTGCAGAGTAGACCATGAGTCCTTAAACTCCACACCTCAGATAGCAAGGCAGGTTCTAGAAATACACTGTAAGTAATATCTATAATTTATCTGTCCCTATCCACACACGTTTACATGCTCTGGTTTTGAGTGAAAGTGTACTGTCACTAGACATGAAATAAAACTGAAATCCTTAATGAGTTCAAATACATACAAATACCTCTCTTCTAGTCCAATCCCTCAATTCTCCTAGCATGTCAATAAGAGCTTTCCCAGAGTAAGGACTGCGAGATTGAGTCCTTAGTCTGTTTGGCAGAGGAGGGGAGAGGACATGTGTGTGTGGGGTGTTAAGTCTCACTCGTTTTCAACACGAGACCATAGGTTTATGTAGTAGTCACTATTGTGCTTGATAGTACCATAGAAATGCAAGGTGATTTTAGCAGCAGAGATTAAATCATCAACTTTGTGCCCTACTAACACAGCTTTGTGTGATGTTCTTCATGTCAGAGCCTAAGAGAGAAAAGCCTTAGTCGTTATTGTTAGGGCTTTTCTATCATGGGGATGTTATATCGGAATAACTTTAGTTTGTTCTCATTAAAGTGCCTTGTGTACACATACGATTTAAAAAATTTTGAATTATTTTGCACTTTAGGTAGCAGTAATGAATCCTGTTTGGAGTAGAAGTAACTCTTTAAGGTTTATGTGAATGCATTTCTAACCACTCTGCTTCTGGCAGTCCTCCCCATGCTATCCCACACTGTATTGCTTCACACTTAGCTCAGCCTGTCTGTGTACCTGTGTGCCCTCTACTGCTCTAGAGTCATCTTGACCGACTGATCTCTCTCTAATTAAATGCTGGCATGCAGCCAGGCGTATCCCTTTTTGATATCAGGTAGTGGTGAGTTCACACAGCTATTATAACACTGTGCTTGCATGTAGATGCCTGCAGAACTCCAGTCCCATCTGGAGAATAGTCTCTGGAATGTAGACATCTGCAAGATACTGTCAGAGCAAATGAAGGTGAGGAGGCACTCCCAGAGTTGGTCCCAGTGCCAGATCAAAGTAAAGGAAACCGTACCATGAGCACCTGGACTGCATATTTGCGGGTGATGTCACATGCATTTGCTGTTCACAAGAGCTCTATCAGAAACCAGCCATAAAATGCTGCAGACAGGAGCTCTCCCAATAAGTAGAATATGCTGTATTATAATACAAATATGTAGGAGGATTTAAACAACTCTTTTCTGTGTACTGGCAACCTTCTCAGGGTTGCTCATGCATGTAGTTTCCATTCCACTCCTGCACCAGCTGGGAGTATGTCATCCTGGCAGCTCTGCATGTGTTCCTGGTTTGCCAATTGCCTTTTTAAACAAGACCCTTCTAGGTCTGGAGCTTAATTTGTTACAAAGCTCATTCACAGCATCCCTACCTAGCCTTGTCCTGTAAACTCTGGAGAACACACCAAACTAGGACCTACCTTTCAATCAACCAAATTGCAGGCACTTCCCGGGCCAATCAGCCTCTTTGGGATGGAAAAGAAGAACAATTTCAAGCACCCTACCAGCAGGAATTTGTGAGCAACACTCTGGACATGCAAAAGTTCCATTGGTCATAAGTTTGCATTACATTCTTTAACTCTTTGTAATTCAAATATTGTTATTTGTTCCCTAAGTTATTTGTTAACTCATTACAAAAGATTTGGTACAACTTGGCTGAAAAAATTCACTGAGAAGTAGCTCTCCCTATAACATCAACCTCAACCCCTAGTATCACCCCCAATAAAATCAATACACAAGCATATATGAGTCATGTCCTTGGTTTACAGTATGTTCATTATCCAAAACTACCTCCTGACCGCGAAGTAGGAGAACAGTGAATCCCTGACCCTATTTCCCATGCCACTTGAGACATTCTTCTGAGGTAACTAGCTACTAACTGGGAGCAGTCAGAGATAGACAGCTTCCAGGTGGTGATGGCCACACTCTTCTCCATGCTGAGAGGAGCCCTCATGGTGGTGTTCTGTCATTGTAGCTTTAGGGTGAAGTCTGCATAGATCTCTTGGAAGGTAGCTTTCTCCTGGTCATCCCAATTCTGCATTCCTATCCTGTCCCACCAGATGCTGTTAGCTGGCTGAGCCTAGAAGTGGCACTCCACTAAGTAAAGATTCTCCAGATAAATGCCCTGCAGAAGTAACTGCTCGATTTCATCGTCCTGCTCCTCCTCCACCGGTAGCTGTATCATCACAGCAGCCATAGGCCTCCAAGGAGGACAGTCTAAGCCTACCCAGCCGCTCAATTGCCAATTCATGTGCATCATCCTGTTCATATGAATAACTTTCATGATCACAGAACTCATCACTGTGTCCTTCATCATCCCTGGCAAAATACAGATGAATTATGGGCTTCCAGGGGTAGAATCATGGGAGTTTGTAAGTTTGGCTCCAAGTTCCAGAATTCTGGTAGGTTCCATAGGCACCTCATGATGCACTGCAAGAAAAAATTCAGAATGCATACAGCTGTGCAGCACACCATTGTCCAGAATGCTACATAGTTAATTTGAAGAAGTACATAGCTGTGTGGACACAACAATTAACAGGAAAAATACCTTAAAGTGGCATAACAAAGTGGTGGAACATACCTTAGTACAATGTAGTTAATTCAGAGTACTTAAAGTGAACAAATTAATCTGCTTCAACATCCTCACATGGACATGCTCTTGCATTGTAAACTCCTTCAATTACACATTGTCAGTGAAAGGGTTGACTTTTTGTGCCTCACATAGCACTATCAGTACTTAGAAATAAATAATGATGATAAATATTTTTGGCCATTACTTTCCTCTTTTCTGAGATTTTCCACTCTATAATTATGCTTGAAGTTAACACTCTGCTTGTTGCAAACATGTAACTTCTCAGAGTGGCTAAGTAGATGTAACTTCATCCAGATAAAGAGCAGGAGAAAGAGAAGATGTTTCACTAATTGAATGACAGAGTTTCATTGGTAACTTGTGAAATGATGGCGTGAAATGAAAACTGGTCGAGAAGATGGGACTATGTAAAATAGATACTCTAAATGAGCACACAAAGAGATTTCATAAAGAAGCCTCTTCAAACCCACACACCAGCTTTATTCAGCAGCTTTGTTAGACAACAACTTCATAGACTCATAGACTCTAGGACTGGAAGGGACCTCGAGAGGTCATCGAGTCCAGTCCCCTGCCCTCATGGCAGGACCAAATACTGTCTAGACCATCCCTAATAGACGTTTATCTAACCTACTCTTAAATATCTCCAGAGATGGAGATTCCACAACTTCCCTAGGCAAGTTATTCCAGTGTTTAACTACCCTGACAGTTAGGAACTTTTTCCTAATGTCCAACCTAAATCTCCCTTACTGCAGTTTAAGCCCAACTTGCCAAAACTAAAACCAATATTAACCTTTAATAACTATATATTGATATCAATGCTTACATTTTTTCCTCACAAATCTTATAATTTATTACTGGGATGGGACAAGCCAGATCAGATCAAACCAGCCAGAATCATGACTCAGTACGTGAAATGAACATGACACTTGAGGTTCAAAAAATTCAATTAGCTCTTTTAAAAATACTTTTTTTGAGCACTTCTGCTCTCTTTGTTATGGCCAGGTGCAGAAATGAAGAACTACAGGATTGCCTGTTCTTGTGTTGTGTTGTTTATAACCTGACCAAAAGCAGGATATCTTGAGAGACAGAACATACACTTGAAATCTGAGGATAGAGAGAGTGTGTCTGTTCTCATGAGGTTCCCAGGCCTATTTTGCAGATATTAAGAAATAGATAAAAATATTAAGAAAATTTAGATATAGTTTGGGTAAACATCCAGAATTTTGGATAATTATCTGAATCCGCCCCTCCAATCTGCTGAGATTTACCCATCACTAATTTATATCCTCTCTCACTCCATCCATATGTCATGCTCTGTTTCCTGCAGGGCAGTCTTACTGCCATTGTCTTGCTAAAGGGTTTGGCTGTAATCTAATTCATGCTTGCCCGATGGGGATTAATGGTGGCACGACATTCTTGCCAAGTCTATTTTTCCACTGACCCTTACAGTCAATGATAAACCTAGAATAGAATAATATTCTCTGTGGCATTGTGTGGAAGTTTGTTGTTAGACTAGCTGCCACAGACTATTAGGTAGGGTTTTTTTTTATAAGCTATAAAAATAAATATACATTATAAATCAAAATAAAAATAAACCAAAATAAATTTCAAAGAAACATTTAGTTTTATTACTTACTCCTGTGCCCGCTCTCAAAAACCTTCTTCTGTTCTGTCACAGATACAGTACTGCCACTATAAAAGTTTGGTGCTGCAGTGATTCACTTGTATTGTACAGTGTACCTGCAAGCCTTTGCTTGCACTCCCAGCGGCTGCACATTTCGACTCTCTCCACCACAGCACAAGTCCCAGGAGGCTTCATCTGAAGCTTTAAAATGAAATCAAATCTGTTCAAACTTCAGACATAATCATAGTGATTCTAAAATGGAAGCAGTAATGAGACCAATACCACAAGACACACTGAAAGATTCTGCAGCACATAAGCTGACCATTCTTCCCATATGATAGCACTGATGTGTTAAACATGTATTATGTAAAAAAGATATTGTGCTGATATCTGCTGATGCAATTTTGGGTACATTCTTAATTGGCAGTCTCACAGATCTGCAGTGAAGTATCAGTTTGACAAGCTTGCAGCCACAAGCTAATCTTGTAAGGGCTTTTACTACAAAATGTTTATGATAGGCTAACAATTTTTTCATTTCTAGTTGTTGCTAAATGATCTTACATTGAGTATAAGGACCCTTCTTTAGGGTTAGAAAATTATTCTAAAATGGTTGAGGGCTATTCTTTAGGAGATGCATGTATTGATTTTGAATAATAAAAAGAAATGTAGAGACAACAGATGAGCAAATTACAAACAATGCACTTGAACAACTATGTAAAAACCAATGTAGTGCAGTGTGTGTCTGTCTATATACACACACAGGGAGTAACTATGCCACAAAGGAAAACATATACTACAGTTGTTAGCACTAGTGTTCTAACTAGTTTATGCCTCTCTGGAAATATGCGGCCAGATCCTCAGGTGGCATAAATCAGAGTAGCGCCACTGAAATCCACAGAGCTGCACTAGTTACACCAGCTGAGGATCTGGCCCATTATTTTTACTTGTCTGATGTTGTTGGAACACAATATCTTAGTTAATAGTTAATTTTCACCAGAAATAAATTACCTGCTTAAGAGAAGGCATCTTATGGAAAACAAAAGTAAAGAAAACAATTATGCATAGCTGAAGGTTAGAGCTTTCTACCTCTGAGAAAATAACAAAATTACATACACCAGACCAAATGAGACTAATGTGAACAGAAAAATTGGGAGTGGATTTTAAGCATTTTAGATGACCAGTCAGTGATATCACCTCCATCATGGGTTTATTGGTTTTGTACTTCAGAGTCTAAGAAGCTGGATTCTACCTTACAAAAATGGATATTTTCACATTTGTTTATTTATGCCAGGTATGTCTAAAAAGCTGTAAAAATAAGAAAGTGAATGCCAAGATCCTGCTTTTATATATATTAATCACTTATTCATATTGAATTTTGAATGATAATTTGTTATATTTACCTCAGCTATTATGTAAACACTGTTAATAAGCAAAATTATCTTGTTTAAGCTTTTCAGATTAATGAACTATTGAAGCAAATGAAACATGGAAGATACTTAGAGTAAGCGGTAAAGAATAATATCTGTGAACGTGAAAATTCACTGCCCTAATTTGCATGTTTAAATGAGATCAATTAGGTTAATGATGGATGAAAATAAGAAATCCATGATTTAAATGTAAAATAATTCAAAAACTTGTGGGTTCATTAAATACCAAACTTTCATTTTTCAAAGGGGCTATCTAGATCAAAGGGTTAATGTACAACCCTAACCTTTACCATCTGGAGGCTTATACTCAAATATGGTTTACAAGTGTAATATAATACAATATAATTTATTTTTTCTAACATCTTTTATGCAAAAATGTCACACAATAGTTCATAGATGATTACATTGTGCATAGAAATACAAATAATGGTTGTGGCCAGAGTTTTCCATGCAGATATCATAGAATATGTCATCTGTACTTATGGCAGGGTCAGATAAGACAAAAAGGCAAGTTTGGAGAAGAGTGACTGAAAATATTGAAATTGGCAGGCTCAGGGAGAAATATTAATTGTTTTTAGAAGAATGAGTTAATTGACATAGGTGACAGATACACTGTTGGTCTCGGGATGAGATTTGAAAAGAGTGAGTCAATCAGGCAGTTGACAGATGTTCTATCTACATGAGCAGGGAAAGGATCAATTGTGGAATGATGTGGGGGAGGAAGAGAAATAGAAAGAAGTCTCATTTTTGAGGACTAAACCATCAATCACCTATTGTATATTGTCAAAAGTCTATCTGATCCTGGGCTCAGCTCACTTACTGGAATACCCAGAAGGTTAGAATAAGGGATTCCCTGAAAATCAAATATTCTCACCCACTGTAATGTATGTTCTCTAAGATGAGCAAAATGGTCCCATATGTGATAGACTGGCACAGGCCTTTCCCTCAAACCGGAACAGAACATTTAGCTCATCTGCAGTGAAACCTGTGTCCACAGGAGAATGTAAAAACAGCCATACTGGGTCAGACCACTGGTCCACCTAGCCCAGTATCATGTCTTGTGGCAGTGCCCAGTGCCAGATGCCTCAGAAGAAACGAACAGACCAGGGCAAATTATTGAGTCAGCCATTCCCTGCCTTCCAGTCCCAGTGTCTGGCGGTCAGAGGTTTAGGGAAACCCAGAGAATGGGGTTGCTTCCCTGACCATCTTGATTAATAGCCATGGATGAACCTATCCTCCATGAATATAATTCACTGTGTGTTGTGTGAAGAAGTACTTCCTTGTGTTTGTTTTAAATCTGCCACCTATTAATTCCATCAGGTGACTCCCTGCTTCTTATGTTTTATGTGAAGGGGTAAATAACACTTTCTTATTCACTTTTTCCAAACCAGTCATGTCTGTATAGAACTCTATCATATCTTCCCTTCCTCCCCCAGTCATCTCTTTTCTAAGCTGAAGAGTCCCAGTCTTTTCAACCTCTCTTCATAGGAAGCTGTTCCATACCCCTAATCATTTTTGTTGCCCTTCTCTGCATCTTTCCAATTCTAATATTTCTTTTTTGAAATGCACCCCAGGGCACCCTAACATGATTAACTGTAAAGACAATTGGATCCATTATAGAGGAATAGCAGAGGGATCCATGCCTGCTCTGAAGGAGCAATTTTAAGACCTGTCTTCTGTGGTGTTATCTCTGAAAGTCATGACAAGCATGTAGCCAAGATAGGGTAGGGGTTAAGCATCCATATAATAGGTAAATGGTCATGCCAGTGGTGAGGAATCAGTATCTTGGGGTAAGTCTACATTATGAAATTAGGTCGATTTTATAGAAGTCGATTTTTAGAAATCTATTTTATACAGTCAATTGTGAATGTTCACACTAAGTGCATTAAGTCAGTGTAGTGCGTCCTCACTACCGTGGCTAGCATCGACTGACAGAGCGGTGCACTGTGGGTAGCTATCCCACAGTTCCCACAGTCTCCATCGCCCTTTGGAATTCTGGGTTAAGCTCCCAGTGCCTGGTGGGGCAAAAACATGGTTGCAGATGGTTTTGGGTACATGTTGTCAGTTTCCCCTCCCTCCATGAAAGCAATGGCAGACAATCATTTCACGCCTTTCTTCCTGGGTTACCCATGCAGACACCATACCATGACAAGCATGGAGCCTGCTCAGCTCACCGTCATCACTGCTGTTGCATCAGAGAGGCTTTGCAAGCCAGTTTCATGACAGGCCAGGCTTTGGTGTGACAGTTGTGTGTGCTTCTCCTTGATGCAAACCACCCCCTTTGTTGATTTTAATTCCCTGTAAGCCAACCACCCTCCCCACTTCAAAATAAAGTAACTATTGTTTTGAAACCATGAATGTTTTCTTTATTAATATAAAAAAAATGAGATAACGGACAAGGTAGCCTGGGCAGGGTGGGGGAGGAGGGAAGGACAAGGCTACATTGCTTATTGTAGTTTGAATGACAGCCTTCTGTTGCTTAGGCCATCCTCTGGAGTGGAGTGGCTGGGTACCCAGAGTCTCTCCCCCACCCTCCAGCGTTCTTGGGTGTCTGGTTGATGCGGCTATGGAACATGGGGAGGAGGGTAGGTGGTTATACAGTGGATGCAGCAGGAGTCTGTGCTCTTGTTGGCTTTCCTGCAGTTCCAACAGATGCTTCATCGTGTCCGTTTGCTCCTCCATTAGCCTCAGCATTGCATCCTGCCTCCGCTCTTCATGCTCACTTAATTCTTTCCTGGCCTCTGCCACTGAATTAAGCTGTGCCCTATCAGTGCGGGAGGACTGCATGAGCTCGGAAAACATGTCATCGCGAGTTCAGTTTTTTCACCTTCTAATCTGCGATAACCTCAGGGACGGAGATCATAGGGGAAGCCTATAAACATTCTATGCTCTACGATTCTGGGGGGACTGCATGGTCACCTGTGCTGCTGAGTTTACCATGCTGACCAAACAGGAAATGAAATTCAGAAGTTCCTGGGGCTTTTACTGTGTACCGGGCTAGTGCATCAGAGTTCAAAGTGCTGTCCAGAATGGTCACAATGGAGCACTCTGGGATAGCTCCTGGAGGCCAATACCATCAATTTGTGTCCGCACCACCCCAAATTTGACCCAGCAAAGTCGATTTTAGCACAACTCCCCTCACCGGGAGGACTACAGAAGTCGATTTTAAGAGCCCTTTAGGTCGACGGAATGGGGTTGGTTGTATGGATGCATTCATTTTTAAATTGACCTAACGCAGCTAAATTCGACCTAACCCCATAGTGTAAACCAGGCCTTAGAGAGAGACAATGTCTACATTACAAGCTAGGGGTATGCTTCCCCTGCTCATGTACACATACTCATGCCAGCTCTCATGTAAATCTGAAACCACTGGATACATACGTGGCACAAGAATGCAAGGGAATGGACGGAATGCTACCCCTTAGCATGTGCTGCCCCAGGCACGTGCTTCCTCCGCTGGTGCCTGGAGCCGCCCTGTGTAGAAGACATACTGTACTTATGAGAATCAGGCCATCTTATTTAGTCACCTGAAGAAATAGTATAATTATTGCTGATTTTTTTATTTTATTTTGTAGTTCTCAGATGTTTCCTATGGACTTCAAAGAGTCAAGTAAAACCATGGGATCTGATTTTCAAGTGCTGAGCATTATCAGTTAATACTAACTTCCACCAGAGTTTTGAGTGCTCTGCGCTTCAGAAAATCAGGACCAGGAATCCTGCCCCAAAGACCTAAAATCAGACATGACAGAACAGGAGTGCGCCATAAACAAACACAACCAAAAAAATGGATGGGAGAGAGAAAAAGAGGGGAAAAGATTATGCTAAAATGTCCTGTGCTGACTCAGTAAAATATATGCATATCTTCATGGTTCTGTGAAATTAGGAGTTCTTTTTTTTAATTATTGTTTTGTCATATCACCTATGAAAAGTTAGTTCAAGTGAGATAAAAGAGAAATATAATTAAATTGAAGAGAGCACAGTTTGGGGCAGCAAAGATGATAAATGGAGTGGAGAGGTTTTACATATAAAGAGAGATTGGCAAAATTGGTGTTGTATAGAGTTAAGAGGTGGCATGACTTAAGTACTTAAGCAAGATAAGGTTATGAAATTATGGCTCATGGTATATTTGAGTTCACAGAGCAGACCAGAACTAGGAACCATAGGTTTGAAGAAATTATTATTTATATAGTACCATTGCTGTGTGTAGTGCTTCACAGATAATTATAAAACAAGGCCTGCAATCATGCAGATGTTTATACATGTGAATTACTTTACTCACACAAGTAGTCCAGTTGGGGCTACTCATGTACATAAAGTAACTCGTGCATAGGTGTTTGGAGACCGCCCTTGCTATGCCCACATTTAAGTCATGTAATCAAAGTTACACTCATTTTGAAGTATTTGCAGGATTAAAGACTGGCATAGAAAAATACAACAATGGACTGCAGCAGAGGTGAATGAGGGCAAAATAAAATTTTTACAAAATCAGATGATGAGGCTGTTTTGATTGTGTAACATGCACCACAAAGTTTCTGCAGTGTTTATTTTAGTTCATGTTAGTTATTCTAAAATATTGTGTTAGAATCTGAAGAAGAGGGTAGTAAAGAGGTGGTTGGAAATAGATATTGTATGGAACTTAAATTTTAAGAGATTTTATTTTTCGGTGACAGTGGGGAATAGGCATGGAAGAATGGACAGCTGAGATGTTAAGTGCTTTTAATATTTTTAATCAAATACTGGATGACTACTGTACATGGAATTTAGTAAATTAAAGGAGTATCTGTCAATGTTGTGCTCTAGTGTAGGCAGTCCTGCATTTTGTGTGTCAGGAGGGAAGTTTTCATTGATCATGGTTTGTTTTTCCTCTAGATTAGTTGAAGGCTTGTTGTTGTTTTGCATGCACGGGATTGCTTTTATGACATAAAAAGGTGGGGTAGGTCATTTTTGGTGGGTTTGCTTTTTTAGTTTACATTTTTTTTAAAGTTTGGAAAATGTACATTTGAGATGGCTGAATTGTCATTAAACAGTTCCTGACAAGGAGGGCTAGAGGCTGCTCATCTGGTCCCACACAGTTATGTCAAATAATTTTAAAAGGGATATAGAAGAAAGATAGAGAAGGCATAATCATGCCACTAAGTATTCACTTTCATTAAAACTAAATATTTCATAAAATTGCTTTAAAATTAAACTTTATAACAGTCTTCTTTCTCCTCAGATATGCTAAAATGAAATGCTATTGCCATGATACAGCTATTTGATCTAGATTGCCTCCCCCACAAAAATTAATAACATACATTCTCAGGCACAAAATATTGAATTTTCATCATGTCTACTAAAGCAATGAGTCATTCAGTATATTCTGAAGCAGAGCATCAGACATATTGTAGCTCCCAGGATAATTTGATGAAGTTTGCCAATTGTAAAATTGCTTTGCATGTACTCTGTTGCACTGAATTGACACTGTCAGAAGCAGTGCTACTTGTCATTTACAAAGGAAACCCAGTTTTAGGGAGTTCTGACTCACAGCTGTAGGATACCAGCAGCTGGTAAATTTAATTGATTAAAAAGTGATGAATACTTCCACAAAAGTGATTGGAACACTCCCCACTCATTCTTTAGATCTCAATTGGGTGATCTATTTTGCTGTTGATTTTGTACATACCAGAGTGGTTTGTCTCCGGAATTTATTTAAGAAGTCTGTTCTTCAGAATATAATTGCCTGGAATATTTAAAAATATGGATAAGTTTGTATAGAAGTACAACGTTTCATAAAGTTTTTGTGATTGCCTGTAGCAGGAGAGACCATCAAGATCTGACGTTAATAATTTATGTTTGATCTCTCAAAAAGATCTTTTAAATTTATCCCATGCCTACTGCTATGCTAATTGATCAATAAAACAGATGAATCATCGTCTTCAAAGGTAGTTACTTATTTCTTCTTCCTGCTTCGAAATTATGTTCCAGGAAAGGAACCAACAGAAGAATAGAATAGGGGTACTATAAAAATGTAGATGACTGTGATGAAAATAAATATTACAGACTTTTTTTAAACAGACAAAATCACGTAGAAAAATAAATGAATTAGTCTCTCAGAAAAAAACTGACAGTTATTTATTACTAGATGGCGATAAACATTTATTGCTGAACTGTTATCTTTTTATAACCTTTTTTAAAATGATGGCATCTGTGTTTTTGTTATTCACTGATACAATAAATAATAAAAAACCTGAGCATTTTATTAAAGCTTTTCAATATTCAGGAGTTTTTAGATCATAAAGTAAAACCATCAAGTAAATACATATTTTTGTAGTTTATAATTCAAATAAACCTATTAAAAGAAAAATGGGTATGCAGTGAATTAAATTGCATTAATATAAACTCTGATACACAGAAGATAACTGATAGGCTACACTAAAATTAAGCAGGAATATTAACAGATTAGAAAATGAGTTGAGCAGGGCTTGATGAAGGGATACATGTTATAAACCTGTGCCTAGGACTCCAGCTCCTGGAATCATGATTATGTTGCAATTTCAGCTTAATTTTTTTAAAACTGTTTCCAGCCCTCATGGTTTCTAAGAAAAGCTTAAAAGTGTAACTGATGGAGTGATGGCTGAGTCTGCAGACAGCCTGAGCAAGAGCCCTGAGATGGGGAGTCCCCCATTCATTTCTCGGGGGTATTAACTCAAAGATGCACTGCTCTAGTGGCCCTCACCAATATTGTGGTGAGAGGAGAAACATGAAGTGAGCCCAAATAATCCATCGAAGCAGATAAGCCCCAGATTTTGGGATAGGTACTGGGGAAGGGATTCCTGCTGCAAGTCATGGAAGAGAGAAAGGAACCCAAGGCCACTGTCCCTGCCTCTAGGAGAGAGAAGGGAATGGCTACCATTCCCACTGCAAATGGAGCAAAGGGCCATGGCAAAGGTAGGGATCACAGGAGAAGGTGATGTCATGCTGTGCTTAGAGTGCTGGGTTGCCTTATTCTGACTCTAGAGTTGAGGTCAATGCTTTCTTAAAATGGTTGTGTTGGCTCCTAATCCTGCCATTGGATCTGTGCAAGTAGATCCTTGCACCCAGGAGGCCATTGGGATTTCGTACAAGCAGAGGTGTCTGCCCACATGGATCCAATTGCACAGGGTTACATAGATCATTGAGTTAAATTAATCAGAAGTATCATTAAGCATGATTAACCAGTACATAGAGAAGAAATAAGGTACATGTCAATGAGAACAAATGAAAACAAAATTCCAAATATACAGTAAGAGACATGGCCTTGGGGGGGAAAAAAGAAAAGAAAAAAAATATTGAGAGGGAGGTAAAAAATATAACAGGAAGATTTCATAAAATACAGCCCAGTCCTGAAGTGATGGGCACCCTCATCTCTCAATGAACTCAATGGTCAATTTGTTCTCCCCACTTTGTACTTGTGTAATTCCCATTAGTTTATATGCACACACCGAGTCTGATAGACACTATAGCCCTGATTTTGTCCAACTGAAAACCTTACTGCAGATGGAGATATCTTCAATATAGCACAAACTGCTGACGTACAATCACAGACACAGCAAACTAACCTCAGAATCAAAGTATGTCAATATGAGTCTGGGATCAAATTATGTCACTAGATTGTGTTAAAGGACTTAAGAGATCAAGAGGAAAAGGAATGCATTTACCCCTGCTTTTGAAATGTTTAGGTCTTCTCTGTATATGGAGACCAATCCCATGGTTTTTATGTCTGATTTCTTCTTAAATTGTTTATAAGTGGACCAAGTTTTTAATAGCAAGAGACAAATCTGCAAAGGTTGTTTTGTGTTTCCTAGTAGGTTGTTTTGGTTGAATGTTCAGGTTGGTTCTTATTTTGCCAGAGCTGTGAGTCCCTACTTTAGTTATTATATATTCACCAAAAGTAACTTTTAGTACTCTCTAATTTTCCAAGCCTGTATATTCAGAGAAAGAACATCTCTGGACTTAGGCAGTGGAAGCATATTGATATACATCCTTCATAAAAATCATGATCACTAATGGATTTTCCTTTCATAACCACCTAAGGGATCACACACACACACACACAAAAAAAAACCGATAAAGAGATGTCTCCATCTCTATAATCCTCACCAATTTCTTCATTAAGTGCCATAAATTATTGATATTTAGATAGCACCAGCAGATATGATGTCTTCCTACCCAACTCATTCAGTAGCTCAAAGAGGCAGCCTGGTCCTGTGGGCTGGGCACTGCTCTGGGAATTAGGAGACCTGAGATCTCTTCTTGACTCTATCACTCTCTTGCTTAGTGACCTCAAACAAGTCATTTGACCTTTGTCCATCTGTAAAATGTGGCTGGCAGTACTCACCTACTTTGTAATGTGCATTGAGATCTACAGATGAAAAGAGTTTAATATGATTTTAATTATGCTATGGGGCATATATTAAAACTTATATTATGTTTTAGGTGATAAGCCTAGGGATGCAAGTAGAAAATATCTTAACATAAGTCCATATTCATGTTTAGTGAAAGCAAAGCCAATTTCTATCCAAGTCAGCACATAATTTATTTTATTAATGATTTGTGTACCAGGAGCAGTGTGATAGGCACTCTGCATACAGATATGAAAAGAAGTTCCTTGCCCTGAACATCTTGCAACCTAAATAGATAACATGCAAATTCATAATGGGGGTTAAGTATAAGCAAAAGAAAAGCAATTGACTTTTTACACAAGTCTTGTTAGTTCCATTATTCTATTCTATTGGGAGAAGTAGAGTTTATAGTCTTTTTGAAATAAATACATTTTAAAGAAAGACTTGAGCAGAGGAGGGCTGAAGCATGGTGGATTGGATTAGATTATATTCTATGGTCAGGGGCAGTTCCAGGCACCAGCACTCCAAGCGCATGCTTGGGGCAGAAAGCCACTGGGGGCTCTCTGCCGGTCGCAGCGAGGGCGGAAGGCAGGTTGCCTTCGGCGGCATGCCTGCAGAGGGTCTGCTGGTCCCGCAGCTTTGGCAGACCTCGCACAGGCTGCCACCGAATTTGCAGGACCGGGGACCTCCCACAGGCAAGCCGCCGAAGGCAGCCTGCCTGCCTTGGTTGGGGCAGCAAAATACCTAGAGCCTCTCCTGTCTATGGTAAATGATAAAGTGCAAACACAAATCCCTTATCTGTTCTTCAGGAGTAGATACTCATCACCAGTTTGGAAAGAGGTTATAAAATGTAGGTAAACTGATAAAATGCATAATATCTGAATGCCAGTATTCTAGTTGCCTTTAGCAATTTTAAAAGTTGTTTCTAGCTGTTAAACACTGAAAATCTGACTATTTTTGGTAAGTGAAGGGGGCATGTCATATTCCAAATATTTCAGCTATTAAAAAGGGTTATAAAAACATTTCAGTAAAATCAAGCTTTGTTTCTTAAGGCCTGAGAAGGGAGACAGAAGAAGTATATCTAAATATCTTCAGAACTTTCAGAATTGCATATAAAATATTAAGAACATCAATTCCGTGAATGCATCTGATCTAATTCTGCAATTCAGCTCATTTCTGAGAGCTAGCCAAGGTTTTTCTAATGAAAATTCTTACCATGTTACCACGGCACACGTAACTGATCTGTTAGCTTTATTCTAACTTTCAAACCACATTTATAAAGCCTTATGGGGAATGGAATCCCACTTGGACATTTTTTGGGGTATTGGGTTAAATTTAATTTATCTCTAGGTTATTCTTTAGCAAGGAAATCAGCAGTGCCATAGGTTTGATTCCCAGCTTCTTGCACAGTATTCATGTGTGAGTTTTGGGGAAGTCACTGAAGCTGTCTTTATCAAGCCTCCCTTGCACCGGAAGCCCAGGGAAAACCAATGTTTAAGCAACCCAGGGACCTGCTCTTCTCCAGAGAGTGATCTGCCTGCCTTAAAATGAGACCCTATCCATGAGTACTGAGGCTATTGAAGTTAGTTAGTTAGGGAAGGATGTTGAGATAAAAAAATGAAGAGGTGTATCATTGTAACCATATCAGACCTACATATTTATACTTCATGGTTACCTTCACTTGGTCATTTGAAAAGAGCTCCGACACAGTGTATACACACCAGCCACCTGTGGTTGCAGTGGCAGTGAATTCCCTTTACCATTGCAGTCTGTTTATGAGGCTGTGATTACCTTATTTGAGGGTGGGAGTATCTGATATTATAGAGAGTTAGTTTATGTATTGGTATATATGTTATCTTGGGTCCGGTTTCATTTCTTTTATCTCTATTCCTATCTGTACTACTTCTTTTAATTCAGCCATATCCTTTCCCTTCCTAAAGTGTTAGTTTCTTCTAAAAACTGGTCAGTCCTTGCCTCATTTTAATGGTTCATGTTCTAGGACTCAGAGGGGTTGTGCATTCATTTATTCAGTTAACCTAGTAGGTGTAGAGATTGTACACAAAGAATGCAGTTTAGCACCAGCATCCAACAAGCAAATGACTGGGACCTGCCATCAGTCCAAGGAGCACAATGAACTCAGTTCTCATTGATCCTCACATGAGCCACAAAAAGACTTAAGGATGAGGAATGAGTAAGACTCTATCCTGCTTGGAGACCAGCGGGGTATCAGGAGTAGGCTAAGTCCCTGGACTAGTAGTCAGGAGATGTGAGTTTAGTTCCTAATTCTGCCAATAAGTTGCTGTGTGAATTTAAGCAAATCACTACAGCTCTCTCTGCTCTTCTTCTTCTGACCCTATGTCTGTTGTGTATTTAGCCTTTATGCCACAATGATTTACACACATGCTTAGCTTGACTTGGAGATTGTGAGTAGTTCCTCTGACTTCAATAGGACTACTTACTGTGCACAAAGTTAAGCATGAATGCTGGTTTTTTGAAGGATCAGATCCTTAGACTGCAAGCTCTTCAGGCCGGAGACGTTCTCTTATTAGGTATTTGTACAGTGCCAAGCACAATGGGCCAGTATAATATAAAAATAAATAATAAGTGCTCCCTTTACAAGGCCAAAAAGAAAAGCAGATAATTGGTGCACCTGCGTCCACAAAAGACTGGTGAGTGGCTCTTTGAGAAATAAAAGTTATCAGAAGTTTATTGCCAAGAAAGCAACAAACATGCTAAGGTGCTCAGCTTCTTCATATATCAGATAGCATTCCTTACCGATAGTAACTGAAATTATTTTTTCATTTGTGTTCACTGATTTTACATGTGGATGATCCAATATAATGTTGTTTACTATTCTAATATAGGTAGAATTATAAAAAAAAGATTAGCCTAATTAGAATTATATAAATCTCCACATGGTTTGAAATGGCTTCTCTCCTTTTGTGCAATGGGATCCATCCAACTCCTAGAATGACTGATGAAATGGGATTTTTTTAATGAAAGTTTTCCCTTTTTTGTGCTCAGCTGGAAAGGGGAAGGTGAAAAATAAGATCAAATTTATCATCTGAAACTGCTGTAAAGCTGCTGTTTACTGCAAATTACAGGTATACTTGAAATACTAATATTTGAATGACCTTTTTACCCCATAAAAGGGCCCCTACAGGGTTAACATGTATCACTGGTGTGGCATGGGGGAGCTCATACCTCCACTGCCTCCATTATAAGTATTCTGCTGATAGAGGACTTTGGTTTCTTGTGCTGTTAGTGTAGGATATTCTGTCACCACTACATTTACTGGACCAGTTTCTCAGCTGATGTGAATTGGCATAGCAAAGGAGGATCATTTGACTCTGTTAAAATATTTTAGACTCCTGTTTTTATATGGCTATAGAAAGGAAGAGGGTTTTGTTTTTTTTTAAGTACTCACCTACCTTACAAGTGGTGAAGGGAAAATAAATGTGTATTTTTTTTTAAATACTTGCGACTGAGTGAAGTTCCAGTAGTTGTGATTAACTTATATGAGTATTCCAGATCAAAGTCCACCTTTACTCTTATCAAGTGCTTACAATGAGCAGCTCCAACAGGAGGTGATATTGTATAGCTAGTAGCATTTTATTTCCTGGAAAAAGCATTAATTAGTTGGTTTTTTTAAATATAACATTCTTGGGCTACTCTTAACAAGGTTGTTCCTGTACATAGTTTCTCAGTTTAAATATTAATGAAAATGTAAAATAATTGAACAGCTGGTCCTAAAACATCTCCTTTTATAATAGCTTATTTTAATTCTGAAGCAAAATTCAGGACAGCATAGAAATGAAGGAAAGGAGTAACACTCAGAATAAAACACACAGAATAGATGAGCATCTCTAGAGGTTTACTTGAGGGACTGTCTGTAATAAATTAAAATCATGAACTCTTCTCTAAGCTTCATTAAACATCAGTACTTCCTAATTAACTGGTATGTTTGTTGTCTTAAAGGAACACAGGACATTATACAAATCCAATATACATTATATAAATTGGCTTGAAGATAAAAACATAACAAAGTGTATTTTCTACAGTATCTTGCATTACTTGACAGGAAGAGGAATTTAAGGCTTTGGCCATTTTTTACTATTGCAGCTTCATTTAATGAATCACCACTGGTTTATTGTATTGCCATGGCAGACCTAGTAGACGCTGCATTCAGTAAGCCTTCCACAAATATCAAGAGGAAAAACATTTTAGAGATATTAAGAAACAAGATGAATCCTGATTTTCAATCTTGTCTGTTATAAGGTGAAGAGCTGAATTTAAAAAGATGTGTGCCTTCTGAAGTGTTGAGAAATCCCTTTTTTGTGTGTGTGCTGAATTTCCTATCTCCTTGCTAGTTTCTCTTACTTACTAATAGGCATCCTGTATTTAGATTGACAGTACTGAATAGGCTCATATTTCAATGGCAAAGAAAATTGGATTGAAAATCAACCTTTGTTTTGAAATAGATGAAAAGGGAAGGTGCAGCCAACACAAGGATGTCTCATCTGTCATACTAGTACAATGGCAAAGAAATTCAAATGAAGTACTTCACAATATCTCTCAGCTTCTTTCACAGATTTTTACCCTGCACCAAAAGGGACGATTAGACTGACTGTTTCCATATTAATCTGTGAGATTTAGGATTGTGACTGAGATCAGTTAGTACTGCTGTTCTACATGGACATTAACTGTTTTACAAAATGAAGCTTTCTGCATTTCTGCTTTGTGCTTTTTTTGGAAATTAAGCATCAGGCTGGCATTTACAGGAGGAACATAATCATTCCAACCTGTTTTATGAGGCTATCTTTACAGTGCTTGGTCTCCAAAATCCTCAGCTACTTTTCAAAATGAAGGATGCTTTGGGTTTATGATGATGATTATATGTCATGAATTTCCTTGCAGGCTTATGAACAAGTACAGACTGTCCCCAAGTAAACAGGTTAAAGGGGGGTTTGGTTATTAAGACTTTTGTTTTCCCGATTCTTTTAAGTGCCCGTGAAATGCTGTTGCTTCACCAAGTCCCAGTGCCAGTTTCCACACACAGTGGTATGAATTCAGCCAGTGACACTGCATACACTGCTGAATGTAACTGGAGGATTCAGCCAGCCTCTTGGGGTTAAGTCCTGGTTTTTTTATCTTCTCAATATTTAATTTAATTTACATGTATCTATTCTATATCCAGTAGAATACAAAATAACATTGAAAATATTACAGGGCACTATTGGGAAGGAAAAGTGGTTTAACTTACCTCTAGCACAAGTCTATATTAGTAAGATATGTTCAGATGTGGGAGCAGCATTAGGAGCTGGAGTAGGAACTGGTAACTGCAGCAGGATGTTGGAAACAGCACTTCATTGATCTGTACAAGAACAGAACAATGTAAATTTAATTTTATGAAAACCCCTTTACCCTCTTTATTTGGATCATTTACAAACACTCATTAAAAGCTTTTTTTTTTAATTGCTTTTAATAATTTGAAAGGATTTCAGCAAGTGATGCCAGCCTTGATGTTCCTGTTTTGTTCTCTACCTCTAGTGTTCATACCTGCTTCAGTGCCATCCTTATACCTGGAATGACCTCTCAATCCCACTGTACTTGTTTCCTCCCTCCCTCCCTTAAATTCAGTTCTGTGTTTCACAATTTGTTGCCATCAGAATGACTGTGATGTATCTCTTCTGACATTGTCATCACACTGCCAGCTCAAATCGGCTGGGACAGCGCAAACTCTGGTTTGAAACTAAAAAGATTTCATGATTAGCAAATATACCCTGCATCAAATGCATCAAAAAATCACCTGAAAAACAAGTGAAAGATAACAGGAGTTATATTTGCCTATTAAGTTTGAAAATTTTCCTCAGTGTGGCATTTATCGCCTAGAGAAAAATATATCCTTCAAAGAAATTTCCTGTATGTTTGTGTGTATTACCTTTAAATTACATGATATACTTTTAATTACATGAAAATATGTTTACAAGTTAGCTGTTAAAAGATTTTAAAATAAAAGGCCTACTTTCAAAGGTCTGAAGACACATTTTTGTGCTGCACACCTCATTGCAAAAATAGCAGGAGAGGTTATTACAGTATGCAGGAATAATATTTTAAAGTTTTTAGGACAGATTACAGTCTTTTATATAGTAATTGTAGCAGATGTTTCAATCAAAATGATTTGCTAATTGTACTAAAAATGAAATTCTGTTTAAGGGCCTGCATTATTGCATTTCTGAAATAATATTCTGCATAAATATCTGTAACAAGGTATTTTATCTAAGAGCCCATTGTAGGTTTCTTATTATGGGTTCGAGGCTATTGCAACAATAAAAGTGTTATTCAAATGTACATTAATGCATTCACTCCTCTAATAGCAGCATTCATATCCATCTATAAATAGACAAAGAAACAATTATATTGAATACTTGTTATTCATCCTCAACACTTTCTTTTTGTATTTCACTTTTAATTTCAAGACCTTGGAGCACTGATACAGTGGAATTGGGTTTAATACAGCAAAATTGATTTAGTCTGGGAATATCTCTGGTTTCTAGGTTTATTAAAATTTACTTTTCCAGTTGCAGAGGTCATTTTAGTGCCATTTTCAGAATAGTGAAAACAGCTCAAGGCTTCAAATAAATGCAACTTCAACCGAAAACTGGCCTTGGCACCATGGTTTATGAACATAACAGAATATACACTTACATAATAAAGCATTTTAGTGTCCTTCAACACATTGATTTTCTTTTCTTTTTTCTAGATACACCTTCAGTTAAAATCATATCTTCCAGTTCATGGCCAGAAGAAGGACAATCTATAGTTTTGACTTGTGAATCCAAAGGAAAACCACTGTAAGTATTCACCAAGCAATATGTTTCTTGTTATTTTCTTTATTGTGCTTCGATTGCAGACTAACTGCAAAAATTTGCTGTTTTGTCTTTTCCTGAGTGTAAAGTGATCTCTAGTACAGAAAACCCCTTGAAGCCTGTCTTCATTAAGTGCCTATGAAAGATTGGTCTTTTGCTTTGTCATCTATCTTAGTTTTGGGGAAGGATTCCAGCAGTGAGATTTTTTCAGTGAAAGGTGTGCAGGATTAATCAGACACTGTTTAGATCGTCAAACTGATAATAGTTGAGATAAAACATCACATGAAACATTTTCAAATCAACATGCCTGTGAGAAAATGTACTGAACTTTCTGGCTACTTTGGTTGTTATTTACATGAAAATTAGAAATTTAATGATATCTGCAAATTAGCTATCCAATTCTATCCCAATTTAAAAAAAAAGTGTGCATTAAGAAAATGAATTGTAGACATCTCAATTGTACTTGAAAATTGGTAACTATATCCCTTTCAACATTCTTTTTAACAGCCAACTCTGTCAGTATTGAAATTGCACAGAATCTGCTATTTAAAAAAAAAATCCTGAAATGCTTTCTTTGCAATTACAATAAATCTCTAAGGCTTAACCCCTGATTTAGAAAAGTAAATTCCCAGTTGAAATGTGTTTTGAGTTTAGGCGTGAATGAGTAGAACTGAAATTAGATGCCTGAATATACATGTAGCTATTCAAAATATATCTTTCATGTAGCATGAAAATAATATGCTTTGGAATATTCACTATAGGTATTTCTGGAACCACACTTTGATAATACTTTAATTCTCAAGGTGAATTCTTCCTTGGTATAACTCAATTAACTTTGTGGGTTTATTTAAAATAGGAAGTTGGCCTTTGGTGTCTGGGGTCACTTAAGAGAGATTTTTTTTAAATAATTTTTTTTGGGGTATATCTCCTTTGTACAAGATATATGTTCAAGTGATCTTTCAGTGATCTTACCTGTCCTTGAATTATAGAAGAAAAAAATATTTTGCCCTTCAGTCTTTAGCAGCTTTGGTGTGCCGCAGATAACTATATATCAGAAATCTTTATTGAGAAAAGGAGTCACTTGTTTCACATGCCAGAAGGACAAGACTCTTTTATTGAAGGAAGCAAATAATCTCCTCACTTTATTAGAAGATTTTCTTCCAGACTATGACTTTGCAATTTCAGTGCCATTATGGATGGCATTTTATGATGGCCGTAAAGAATGACATATTTTATCTTGATGCATAAACTATTATACATTTCAAATTCTTTGTATGTTATCAAGGACCTTTAGCAGACTTCAGGTAAATCCAATTTTAGAAAAAATATTGTTATAAATAATTTGTTTTTATTTAAATATGCAGGGCTACATGTTCAAAATCTTTGAAACCAAATGGAGTGTTTGCATGAGTGGACTTTGTACTTATGGTGCATTTTCAAGGAAGGCATGAGTGGGACCCCAGTGAATTCAAATGTAAATTTTTGTATGTGGTGGTAGGGATGAATTAGGAGGGTAGCGAAGGAAAAGTCCACATCATGGAATTATCAAAGGAGGGAGCCTGTATGCAAGTGGGCTTTGGGTTACAAATGATTTGTGCTATTAATTGCATCTCTAATTGTCCAGGCCACAGAAACTACCAACACCTGCTTCTGCTATATTGCCTCATTAGATCAGCCATTTTATATGCAGCAGCCAGTGATAAACAGGTACCACTTGGGAAAAACCACCGGTAACTACTTGGCATGATAATAGCAGCATCATTGTGGCTACCTTTATATGTCCATCTGTGTCACAGGGTTTGTAGGTAATGAATTAGTAAAGGTAAGGGGAGGAAGAGAATGAAGTCAATGAGCCCTGTGCACAGTACAGAGCCCAACCATACCCCCCAATGGGATTTACAGGCCATATCTTAGCTTCCTCAATATGCCACAACTTTATGTGGTGGTTAAAATACTCCACTCTACTTCTTCTGTGGTATCTATGGTACAGTCAGTCAGGCAAATCTATTGAGACTAGAGCCAGGAGTAGAGACTAGAGCCAGAGACTAGAGCCCTGGGTAGCACAGGGATGCTAGCGTGCAGTTGGAGATCATTGTGGGGGAAGGGGTCAAGGAGCAGTGTAGATGTGACATGCATAACCTTGAGAACTGATGCAAACTAGCACCATCCCAAAGAGGCAGGGAGAATAAGGGCAAAAATGGAGTCATGGCCCTGTCAGTTTTCCCCATCTCATTGACAAGCAATTCTGAGTCAAACGGAGAGGGGTCACGCTGCACCTTTCCAAACTTGGTAGAGCTGCCACTTGAGCATATTCTTCCTCAGAAGAATTCTGCCAAAGTCAGCCAGCATTCCTCCAGGGGCAGATTCCACTGCATTGTGACATGTTTTCACATCCTGCAATGTGAGCCATGGTTTAAAGCCACAATAGGAAGTTTTAAGCTTTGGGTTTAGACGTGTTTTGTACCAGTAGGTTCTGGGCATGGTGAGTGGAGCATTTTGGTACTGTGAGAAAAGCATGTGTCTTTGTTCATTTTATTGCTAATGTGCGACAAGGTCCTGGGGCTCAAATTTAAAAGAAAAGATTGGAAAATGCTGTTCTAAATGCTATACATATGGATAATATGAGGTTTTCAAATTTCTCTCTCCACTGGTAAAAAGATTTCATCAAAGTAAAGAAGAAGTGTACCTCAGAGGCTGTTCTACAAAGAAATCATGTTGTGCATTTCGTTATCTAGGAAAATGCACCTCATTTTCTGCTAAAATGGACAACTTTGAAAAGACAAATGACACTATGCTTCTCTATGTAATGTGTAGTTCAAAATATAGGGGGAGCAAGATGCCTCAATTTTAATTTGCTTTTCATTTGCACTAAGGTATAGGAATGACAGAATCTCATTATATGCTGTATATGGGAGCAAAATAGATGTTTCCACTAACATCTTAAGCACTTTGGTATTACTCCAGTGGGAAAAATTCTGCCCTCCTGGAGGATAAATTCATGCAGGATAGGTCCACCTATTAGCCAGGATGGACAGGAAGAGTGTCCCTATCCTCTGTTTGCCAGAAGCTGGGAATGAGCGACAGGGGATGAATCATTGTGATTACCTGTTCTGTTCATTCCTTCAGGCGCACTTGGCACTGGCCACTGTCAGAAGTCAGAATACTGGGCTAGATGGACCTTTGGTCTGACCCAGTAGGGCCATTCTTGTGTTCTCATAAAAATGACCATATCAGAAATATCTCATTATTTTAAAGAATAGAACAATATAACTTCCAAGATATAGCAGATTTTCCCCTCCAAGCATATACATATTTTCAACATTTTTATGGGGTTGTATATAATTTGTGGCTGTTTGTATTTCCCAGAATAGGAACTTTTAATGTTTCTAACAGTATTAAATATATTTTTCTTCAGTTTTCTTTGCCTCTAGACCAGGGGTTGCCAACCTATGGCACGCATGCCAAAGACGGCAGGCGAGCCGATTTTTAAGGGCACGATGCTGCCTGCCGGAGCCCTGGCTGCTGGCCCTGCTCAGCCCACTGCCAAACCCAGGCTGGCAGTGGGCTGAGCGGGGCTGGCAGCTGGGACCCCAGCAGGCAGCAGCATGCAATTAAAAATCCTGCCTGGCCAGGCCCACTCTTCTCCGTCCCTCCTGCTGGCATTTGCACATGCATTCCTGACCTCCGTCACTTCTGGCAGGAGGTTGTGTTTCCGGGTTAGTGTGTCCATACCACTACCTGGTGTCCGTGGAGTCTGAGCGGCCCCACTGGCAGGGGCAGGAAGAGGGACCTGGCCCCACAGGATTTGCAGCGTCTGCGAGGCCTGTAAGTGGGAAAGGGTCCTGGTCCCAGCTGTGCCGTACACCTGCCTACCCTGAGCATGGCTGGCCCCACTCCCTGGACTCAGGAAGGCTGCCCCGGGGTTGGAGTCCCGGTGCTGGGATGAGCTCAGCTCTATACTGGGGCAGGCGCATCCCACAGCCCAAACCTGAGCCCGGGGACTGCGGCTTGCTGCCTGCTGGACCCTGGCTTTCCCCACCCCAGGTCACTAGACTCTGCTCCCCTCCGGCATTGAGGGCAGAACCCAGGATTCGGAGCCCTAGTCTCCATCTGCCCCCCACCTCCTCGAACAACCAGAGACCAGCTGGAAACCTAGGAATCCAGAGTCCTCGCTCCCAGCACTCCTCCTCCGAGCGTCAGACACCAGCCCCTTCCCAGAGCCCAAGAGTCCCAATTCCCACCCCACTCCTCGCCCTACCCCCCCACACACCCAAAGCCCCTGCTCTGACCCCTGCACCCCCCTCACATACACCCAGCCCCCTGCCCTGACCCCTGCACCCTCCTCACAGTCACCCAGCCCCCACATATCCCATGCCCTGATTCTTGCACCCCCCACATCCCCACCCCCACCCTGAGCACCAAATGGGAGCTCCTGCACCCCCTACCCCACATTCCCATCTGCACCCCTCACATCAAATGGAAGCTGCCCAGGTGAGCACTCCACACCCAAATCTTCTGCCACAACCCTGAGTCCCCTCCTTCATTCTAGCTCCTGGCCAAACCCTACACCCCAACCCTCAATCTGCTCCTACACTCCCAGCCCTTTGCTCAGTGCACTCCCACCTTCAGCTCAATGCAGAGTGAGGAAGAGAATGGGCTCGAACCAGGGAGAAGGTAGGTACCCACTCTATGTGGGCAGGGCCGAGACTTCAGACCGGCAGTGGGCTGAGTGGCAGCAGGTGGAGCTGCTCAGCCCACTGTGAGTCTGGGGTCCTGGCTGCCGGCCCTGTTCAGCCCGCTGCAGGCCCTGGGTTCTGGCTGCCAGTTCCTTGCCAGCCGGGGTCTCAGCCGACGGTCCCACTCAGCCTGCTGCTGGCCTAGGGGAACAGAACCCCAGGACAGCAGCGGACTGAGTGGGCCGGTGGCGTAAGATCAGTATTTTAATTTAATTTTAAATGAAGTTTCTTAAACATTTTGAAAACCTTGTTTACTTTAGATAGGACTATAGTTTAGTTATATAATATAGACTGAGACCTTCTAAAAAACATTAAAATGTATTACTGCCATGTGAAACATTAAATTAGAGTGAATAAATGAAGACTCAGCACAGCACTTCTGAAAGGTTACCGACCCCTGCTCTAGACCCAGACTTGTGTGCAGGAAAATGGAAAGAGGTGCTATAATTAAAAATGTGCAATATCAAGTTTGTCCCACAAAATGCAGCTCTTTCAACTGCATGATAATCAGATGATATTACAAACCCATTCACCTATGACAATCAATCCCTGGAAAATGTGCTCTTCATTCAACAAGTAGTAGAACTCTTTGTATTCATTCTGATGGGGGTGGGGAAATATACTTGATATATACAACCAGGGCCAGCTTTAGGGCGATTCCCCCAATTCCCGGGAATCAGGCCCCGCAGCATCCGGAAGAGGGGCCCCATGCCCTCTGCCAAAGTGCCACCGGAAACAGCGGCAACCAATTGAGCTGCTGCTGAATTGCCGCCGCTATCTTCGGCGGCAGCTCAATCACTGCTGCTGTCTTCAGCGGCATTTCGGCCGCAGCTCTTTCAAATCGGGCCTCGCACATCCTAGAGTCGGTCCTATGTACAGGCCTGTGCTGCTTTGTCCTCATCCTCTGACATTGCTGTGTGGGGTTTTCTCTCACCACCATCATCAGTAGATACAAAAGTTATGGTCAGCAGTAGCTTTTGTTTGACAGGAGTCAGAGTAGAATTAGAGTTTGTTTGTTATACAGGTCATTTTCAGTAGTAGCATCTCATTTGACTGATGGTGATGTGGCAGATAGGGTTTCTTTTTTAAGCAAACTCTGGAGTGATATCTTGTCTCAGGTTGCAGTTAGGTTACAGTGTCTGTCTTGTCATTGTGGATCCTGCTGTTGATTTGCTTTGAGTGTGTGGACTTCATGGCTATTTTTGAAAAATATTGCTGTATTTTGCAGTTCTGGACTAAAGCATTTTGCTAGGTTTTTTGCTTGTTGAACAGCTGTGTAACTTGGACCAAGACCAAATTAGTGCACTTGATACAACTATTATAGAACATGCTCCCCTATTTCTAGAGAGACCATTGTACTTTTCCATCCATACTGAAACTTATCACTTTCCTTTTCAGTCCTTAGAGTTCCTTTTATCTTCTCCTTGACCCCAGGTGGATTCCCAGACAGGCTATAGTAATTTTCCACTTTTTGGACTACACCTTCCAAATATATCTAAAGAATCATAATCTTTAAATACATTTGTTTCAAATGTCTTTCTTGCAGGTTAGTGTAATTTTATCTAAATCTGTGTTAGACAATTGTTCAGAGAAGGCAATCTAACTACCCTACACAGAAATATTGCACTCAAACAGTTTTCCAGCAGAACTCTTCTATAATGTCCTACACAGATTTCCTATTACATCCAGCCTATATATCAACAGTAGGGCCCACCAGTATTCCCATATATTAAACAAATATTCGTAGGTTGATATTTGTTAAGGTTAGGGAAAAAAAGTAAAAGAATTTAAAAACCAGAATACTGATGAGTTCTATTGTCTGTATTGTCAGAAGATTGAAGAAGCAACGTTTTGCTTGTAACCCCAAGTTATACCTTCTAGTCACCATTTTGTCTTTCAGAACAATAGGTTCTGATGGCTAAAGACTGACATCAAGCTGAATTCAAAATTGCACCCGACTGTATATCAAGCGTTTGAAAATAAAATGCATTATACTGCAAAAAGATAAATATTTAGTATTCTTAGCCAGCACTTTCACCAAGAGTGCATGAAATGTGTTTTCTAATTGGGTGAGGGCAAAGTGTCAGCATATATTTGAAATAAATCTCAAATTTTAATACATTAATAATTGTTTAGTAATGGTTATCATTTAGGACTATATCTTGCCCACTGGTATGCAAAGGACAAAGAGGGTGTTGAAAGTCTTAACACTATGGAAGCAGCAGGGAAGGCTCTTTCCGCAGAGCGTAAGAGAGCACTAATATAATAATGATATTGCTCCCATTGACTTCCAGGGAGCCATAATTACACCCAGGTCCCCAAAAGACTGTTTCAGGACATATTTAACCATCCTCTGCCAGCCAGCATGTGGGTGGTGGTGATCAGCAGGATTACTTGGCAGCAGGCAAACACTGTGTTCAGACCAAGAGGAACAGTGAAGTGTGCTCCCTGACCTGTTGTGAGGACTCCTGCAATGGCTGGCAGATGTCTGTAGCAGAGGACACACTAGGCACTGTCTCTGCGCTAGCCAGGATAGAGTTTAGCTCTTAACCTTTATGGAGATGCAAATTGAAAGGAAATTGGGGAATTTTTTTTTTCTGACAAGAATAGATAAATCTCTATACTCCTTATTAAGCTGATGTGGATGGAAGTTTAAAAATCTATGTGAGCAATAATGATTTTGATATACAATTCAAGAGTGAAAATCCATAGAGTCTTTGTTTCAGAAGACGACTTATATACACCCCCTTATGTAACACTATAGCATCATTTATCAAACCATTTGAAATGGTGGGGAGAGAGCAGAATCAGTGAGGCACACTATTATTGTAAATGCCCAGTAATACAGAATACAGCTGTGACAGATATGGCAATTTCCTGCAAGATCCTTGAAAGACCTTATTGTATTAACTTTATGTACTGTTGTGGACTGGGGTTGAACGTAACCTGTCTAGGTGGGGAGATGAGACAGATGTGAGACCTGGGGGTTCAAAAGTATACATCGGAAATGTGACATATACATTTTGGACTTTGGGGGCAATAAGTGTTTAGTGGAGTTCCTAGGGGGAAGTTAATGCACATTCCCAAAGTGGATTATGCAAAAATCCAGTCTTTTGAAGCTATGTCCTGAGCAATGGGTCATTGTCTGCTGATTACCTGTTACAGAGGCCAAAATCAAAGGTCTGAGTTGTATGAAGAAATGGCTCTTCTGCCTAGTCTCTCTTCTGGTTCTAAAATGAATACCAATTTGTAACCATAGGGAAAACCTCGTTGTGGGTTTTGAAGAACTAAAATGCACCAGAACCCCTAGATTCAGGCTGCCTTTAGGAACCGCGGGGCCCGATTCGAATACCCAGCTGCGGTCTGGGTCTTAGGCGGCACTTTGGCAGCGGGGGGTCCTTCATTTGCTCCGGGTCTTTGGCAGCACTGAAGGACATCCCCCTCCCCCGCCTCCGAAATGCCACTGAAGACCCAGAGCGAGTGTAGGACCTCCCGCCGCTGAAGTGCCACCGAAGACCCGGACTGCTGCCAGGTATGTAAACAAAATAAAAAAGGCGCCAGGGGAACGGGGCCCTCTTAGGCACGGGGCCCGATTCCAGGGAATCAGCCTAAAGCCAGCCCTGCTAAGTTGGAGTTTGGAGTGAATTCTGGTAAGCTTTTTAGCATGTGTTTAAGTTCCTTTATTGGTTTAATGTTTTCCTTTTTTTCCTGTAATGCCTTTATCTTAAAAATAAATGTGCTCACTTAGGAGGAATTATGTGGTAGCTTATAACTGCAGGCTATACACTGATCACACCTCTTGGAGAGAAAGCAAAGAGCAGGTGGTAGCATTTTAGGCAGTCTGGCTTGCTGTGGATTTCTCAGTGTAAGGCAGAAAGTTGGACAGCAGTGGTGCAAGTAGGACCTTACAGTCAAGTATGCTGTACCATTAAGATATTTATTGCCAATATGCCATGCTATAAAGACATAGGAGCAGAACGTGGGACTGCTGGGTGGCCCCATGCTGACAGCTCCTCTGGTGCAGCTGTACTGTTCCCAGCCCCACCCCCAGCCCTTCCACACAGCTGTATCTTCTGTCTGGGGTCTGTGCAGCCCTGCCGGAAGATAGGGCTGGGGGAAGTACAGCCTCATCGGACGAGCTGCTGGCATGGGGACTCCTGGTAGCCCCTCATTCTGCTCCTCTCATCATTGTGGTTCCAGAAAGCTCTGGGGTTCAGAAGTCTATATCTGGCACAGTGAGAAGATAGAAGTTCTACCCTTCCGCTCCCCCTGGTAATGTGGGATAGGGAGGGGATGGACAGAGACGTTGAGAGGTCATGCTCCCCCCACCTTTAGCTGGTGTTCCCCCTTTGAGTCTCTCTCATGAGTCGCCTATGCACAGCATATTGGTAAGAAATAAATTCTACTTCAACCACTGCTGGACAGCCTTGATATCCCCAGTCATGAGGGAGAGAGATGTGAATCTCTACTCTGGAGAGGTGATGGCTGAGGAACCTTTAAATGGATGCACTTGGGGGACCACAGAGGCGGGAAATGCAGGTGCAGTTTCCCTGAAACTGATAGCAGCCATGTCAGCAACAGGGTAATAAAAGTTTTTCTGATCTTAATAAACAGGAGAGACCACATAAACCAAATGAACTTGCTTTGCATCGGGGGGGACAAACATGTATAATCTATATTTTATGGTATTAGCAGAATGTGTTAGATTAATAGAAAGTGGAAGATGAAGACAGGCCTTTCTATTTTAATACTTATTTCTGGAAGGCATGCTGAAATGAGACATATACTCTGATTCCTTTGGAATAGCTGATGCAAAGAAAGTCAAAGATTTATTGCAATAATAATGTGAGTGGATATACTATATCCCCTAATGGGCCCGGTGTGTTTGGGTGTGTGACCTGGGAAGGACACCACAGGGTTGCAAGCTCAGGAAGGAAAAATAAATGAACATAGCTAAGAGTCACCTGGGGCTCATTAGTCTGAAAGCAACCCAGCCTGGAGTGGATATAAGATTCAGCAAGGGACTTGCTGAAAGTGACTGGATTCCTTTGCACCAGGAGATATGATTGTAGCCAAGCAGTCAAGCTAGGAGAAGTTAGTTGCTTTTGAAGACTGGACTCTGCTGAAAACAACTGAGAGGATTGTTTGTTTTGCTTAGCCTCTAAGGATAAGTTTGGAACTTCCATTTCCTTTTTTCTGAGGAAATAAGTAATTAAAGATGTGCATGTTTTCCCATGTGAGGAGAAGGGGCATCATAAACAGCTGTTTAGTTTAAAGTTTTGAGACAGGACTTTGGCTTTTCTGTATCGCTCCTTTCTTCACAAAGGGATAAAAGAGTTCTGTTTTCAGTGTCTTGAGGAAGAGACAGACTTAGTTCGTTCTGATGCTTTGCCATCCTGATCCCTCTCTTTTGTAGAGATGAAGGCATTGAAGACTGAGTTTAATTTGGCAGGGCTCCTGAAGATTTAACCCTGAGCCTGAAGAAAGGTTTAGCTGGACTTCTTAAAGGGTCAGAAATCCATGTGAGGAAGGAAATAATTTTGTAGGTTAGACAGTAAGCAGATTATAGTAATGCTTGTTTCACAAACTGCCTTTTGTCTTGGGCCCCAGAGTGGAATTCACGGGCATAGGATAGGCAGGAACAACCTTTTCCCCTCAGCATTATTATTGCTTAAGAAACAACTTTTTTCAAACTGAAGAAACTCAGAGTCTCAGATTAGGTGTTCTGGGGTAGCAGTTGAATTTTTCCCATTTTAGTTGTTCCCCCTTCCTTTGTAAAGTGATACATGTCTGGGAGAGATTTGCCTGCTATTCCAGGAAGGATTAAAGACTGTTTGTGCACAAAAGCTAGAATCAAACTTTCAAAAAGGATCCCTGCCTCATTCAGTGAATGAGTATTTATGCAGTATTTCTCTTTATCCTGCACAATCAGTGTATGGCCCAGGCCTTATTTACTGGGCACCATCCAAACCCTGCACTGACTGTATCCCCCAGTGGCCCAATATGGTTGTGTGTGGGACTTGGGAAGGACACCTTAGGGCTGCAAGCTCAGGAAGGAAAAGTACATGAACATAGCCAAGAGTCACCTGGAGCTCATTAGCCTGCAAACAACCCAGCTTGGAATGGATATAAAATTCAGCAAGTAATTGCATATGCTAGAAGTGGCAAGACTGTAGAAAGGATTCCTTTACACCAGCAAGTATGACTGGTTTCCTCCTGAGTGTGTCAGTGGTGCTCTCATCTCCTCCTGGATGAGTCAGTGGTCCATCCATCATACATTAATGAATTCATCTTCCCAACATCTCAGAGATTAGGTAGTACCAGTAGCTGAAGGCCTATACTATCATAAGGGTGTAATTCATAAAATCATATGTGTAGAAAGGCCCAAAATGCCTGAGAACTTAAAAATTGGGTAGTAACAGGCCGTGAATCCCAGTGATGATTAAACTTTAAGATATTCTGAGCAAAAAAAGCTCTCAGCCATGCTTATAACTGTTTCCATCATTTCACACTGACTCTGCAGACATGCTAGTGTAACCCATGCCAGCTTGGTATGGCACTCTCTTCCCCTATCGTAGCACCTAACAGACCAGCTAGATGTTGATTAACCTGCCACAGCCTTGGCTAAAAAACATATCTTTTAGCTCAGGAGTTAACAAACTGTGGTTTGCGTACCATGAGGGTATGCGAGACATCTCAGGGAGGAGGGAGGTTCAGTTCGGGCTCCACAGGTTCAGTTACCTAGCAACTGTCCAGTCTAACTGAGCTCAGAATTTAGTCCAGGTTTTTGTGTTTTTATTTTTGGTTGTATATGTTGCACTATAACTATATCTGTATGTAACAGTGTACACAAAGTATTGGTGATGAGAAGTGTAGGGGGATACAGGCAGCTGCTAGATCAGAAAGGGGGTAAGAAAAGTTTGGAAAACTCTATTTTAGTTTATGTAGTAGAGGCTCATGCATTGAGCTTCAGAGGTCACAGGGTTTGACCCCAGCTGCCAATGACAGAAATCTGTTGGCATTACACTAGGCTTCAGTGTGACACACAGAGTGACAATCCTGGAATCTTATTTTATAAGTAATCATACGTTTAGAGTTGTTTCTGTGTGTTTGTAATGCATGTAGAAGGAGCCACAATGCAGATTGGGCTCTTTGGCCATTAGTGCAATACAAATGCATGATATGGAAAATTGGATGGATTTTTATCCATATCTTATTTGAAATATTGCTCCAATAAAAACAAATGTAGTACCAAGATTTTTTCCTCCCCAACCTTACTTGTAGCTGTCTTATAAGAAAATCTAAATAATAATCCTAAATTTGCCAATATTTCCAAGTTTGCCTGGAGAAAAAGCCACCTGAAGTTGCAAGAAAAATCTTAATTGAAAGAAAAGAGGGGTGGATCTTGGATTTTTTTTTTAACCTTTTGTCTACCTTCAATTAAGAGCTGAGGTGGATGCATTTAAACTTTGAAATCAGCCGTGGATTGAAGCAAAACAAAGTATATGCCCAGAAGACACATTTGGACATCTGTTATGATATAAAATGTGGAGAGATCTAAGCGGGTATATAATAATCAAATAACTTGTTTTGCAAACATGAGATTTTTTGCTCATTTCCCCATATGTTGTCCCACAATAAGTTCCCTTTATACATTTCAACCTTATGGACAGATTAGTAAGATTAATGAAATCCAGTAAAGACAAGTGCAAAATACTTCATGCAGGAAAAATCTAATGCACAGCTACAAAATGGGGAATAACTGGCTAGGTGGTAGTACTGCTAAAAAGTCTATGGAGGTTAGAGTGAATCATGAGTGAAAAGGGCTAATATCATTCTCAGGTGTATTAACAGGAATGCCATATGTAAAATACAGGCAGTAATTGTCCCTCTCTACTCAGCACTAGTGCGGCCTTAGCTGGAGTACTGAGTTTAATCCTCGATACCACACTTTAGGAAAGATGTGGACAAATTGGGTCCAGAGGAAAACAACATAAATTATAAAAAGTTTAGAAAACCTGACCTGTGAGGAAAGGTTATAAAAAAAAACACAGTCCTGAGAAAAGGAGATTAAGGGAGGACCTGATAATATTCTTCAGATATGTTAATCACTGTTACAAAGGGGATGGTGATCAATTGTTCTCCAAGTCCCCTTAAGGTAGGACAAGAAGATAATGGGTTTAATCTGAGCAAGAGAGGTTGAGGTTAGATATTAGGAAAAAACTGTCCAATGGCAAGCTTAGTTAAGCGCTTGAATAGGCTTCCAAGGAAAGTTATGGAATCCCCATCACCTGAAGTTTTCAAGAACAGATTGGACAAACACCTATCAGGGATGGTCTAAGTTTCCTTTGTCCTACCTCAGCACAGGAGGCTGGACTTGATCACTTCTCAAGATGCCCTCCAGCCCTACGTTTCTGATTCTCTAACCACACAACTTCACAGTTCGATCACATATTTAGCCTTTTCAACCAGCACCATGTCCATGTAAAGAAAAAAGAAAACCCTTCCATAACTGCCCATTGCACTATAATTTCCCCCCTGGCAGAGGTTAGAAGAGAGAATGAACTACAGGAAAGCACCTGATACTAAAAGTATGAGGGTAGTATTAGAGTCTATGTAAAACAGACATATTCTAAGTGCTTTTTTTAACTATTATTTTCAAGGAGCTGCATTTTAATGATCTGTGCTACCTTTATTTATAGTGTGTGCTCCATCATTTTCAACTAAATGTTCTTATGGAACTTATGGAAGTCTCACCTGAATATGCAGAACCAAGATTATGACTCTTATGAGGAAATAAGCTTGGTGAACCTTTCCTGATAGACATTTGATCTTTGTAATAAAACACCAAGTATGTTGAAGGATCATGTAAGTGTTCAGTTTGTAACCTTACACACCAATATTACAATGACTTTAAGATTCCAGTATGGGAATATATTAGTATATACATAGCTCAATATTTTAAAACAAAGGTAACATATCTACTGAGGTATAAACCTGTACTTTAACATATTACATTTCAAATTGTGGTTATTTGTGAGTCTGCATCTTCATTTTACAATTGGGAATTTTTTATTTGTGTAATTATTAACAGCATAGGGAAATTGATGCAATAAAAGTATGGCATGCAAGATGAAACAGATGGGAGCATTAGTGCCTATTTAAATATTACACTTTACAATAAAGTCTACTGCAATTCTTGAGAACTTCCCCTCTCATGTTCTGCGGTGTTTACTCATACAATGGTGCAGAAATTACAGTGTGAAAAACAGCTAAATGCAGCATTTTTAGTGCTCATTAAATCCCTTTTTAATGTGTATGTCCTCTTTGCTTCTGGCTGGTATACCTGGCAAAAAAAGAAGCTGACAGAGATTGTCTGCAGCTTTAAACAGACTTAAAAAAAAAATCAATGGAAAAGAATAATATAGTAAAATGTAAAATATTGAGAGACATTCTAACTTTAGGCTGCATTCAAGTTAGAGTCCATGAAACAGAAAGTATAGTCAGTATTTAGGGGGCCAGGCAATCTTTTAGATGTTGTAATTTTTATTAAAATATTTCAAATCCATTATTACAGTTACAATTACTGTCTTAAATCAGCAGTTAAAAGCATAACCTAAATAACATAATCTAAGCAAACGTATCTGTTCATAGAAATCTGTTGGTGTAAATCATACCATTCTGCAGAAACACTTGCAGCCTTGACATTGCAGAGTTCTAGTCTCCTTATGCAGTATAGGGGGATAAAGTGTGTCCTCTGTACAGTGAACTTAGTCTGACTCACCTAATTTGCAGATTTGAGGGCATCTATGGACCACTGTGAATTTGGACAGACCACTGAAGATTGTATTCCCCATCTCTCCTCCAGCCTTCATGGCAGCACAGTTTCCCCGGAAACTGCAAATGCTACAGGGTAGCAGTGATTGATGCAGTCTTTCTATATGGATGAAAAAGGGGCATCAAAAGGAAAATACAAAGATGGAAGGACAGAGCAAAAAGATTAGGATACTTTAACATGTTTAGTATGTTTATAGCACTTCTGTACTCCTCTTCAATGCAAGAAAAGTCCCATTCATACACATTCATGTGCCTTCATTTTTTAAAACATATCTTCAAATGTTACAGAAACACTGTTTCATTGTGCAACACACTCTGCATTAGAGAATTCTTTACAATGTTATTGGCAATATTCTTATCCCTTTTCCTGTGAAACCAGGAGCCTTTGACCTAGTCTATGCTGGCAGTGGCATGTAGTACATGTGTACCTACTTTGTGGCAGTGGAAGGTAGGCTGTGTGCACACTCACTGTGGTGTGTCGCTATGCGTGACAGCGAAAGACTCCAACAAAAGGTCTCTCTGCTGCCAGACCCTTTCCCTGCTGCCTCCCTCCTGCTGGAGCCTTTCTCTGCTGCTGGAGTCCTTCACTGCACTGAGGAATGATTCCATCAGTAGGGATGCAGCGGGACATTACATGGCTAAAAATAGCAGCATAGACATGTGAGGTACTGCTTGGGCATTTAGAGAGGCCTGGAGGGTATATGCCCTAGGGTTCTGGCAAGTAGGGCACTGTATTCTTCTTGCCTAAGCAGTGCCTCACTGTCTATAATGCTATTTATATTAATGCTAGCTGGGCATGCAGTGTCTGTACTCTATATGCTGCTGTAAGTATAGACCTACCCTTAGTTACCAAAGCCAATATTGCTCCTTCTTACAGGAAAACCTAAGGAAGGGGATTTAAGAGGCAATGAAGGCCCACCCACAAACCCAAAGTTATCTGTAGCTGTTCACTGCCCTTCTGCAGTTCTCCTGTCCCTGCAGATACTGCCAGAGACACCCTGGACACAGCGATTTAACCAGATCACTTAAAAATGCCATTACACTTCATCAAAACATAAGAACAGCCATACTGGGTCAGACCAATGGTCCATCTAGCCTAGTCTTCCAACAGTGGCCATTTGCAGATGCTTCAGAGGGAATGAACAGAAAAGGGCAATTTATTAAGTGAGTCATTCCCCATCATCCAGTCCCAGCTCCTGTCAGACAGATGTTTAGGAACACCCAGAGCATAGGGTTGTGTTCCTGACTGTCTTGGCTAGTAGCAATTGAGGGACCTAATGTCCATGAACTTGTCTAATTCTTTTTTGAATCCTGTTATACTTTTCACCGTCATGACATCTTTAGAAATAAGTTCCACAGGTTGACCGTGCATTGTGTGAAGAAGTACTTCCTTACTTTGTTTTAAATCTTCGGCCTATTCATTTCATCACACAACTCCTGGTTTTTGCGTTGTGTGAAAGCGGTAAACAACATTTCCTTATTCACTGTCTCCATACTATTCATGCTTTTATGGACCTTAATCTTTGCATTGGTCTTAACGGCTGAGGATGTGAGGGAGAGTCCCAACGCTGAGCCATTCTTTTTAGGTAACAAAACTGAGTAACTATCCCAGATTGAGACGTCTTTAGAGAAGGTTTTAGGAAAAAATGATGAATTAAATAGTAATAAGTCACCAGGACTAGATGGTATTCATCCAAGAGTTCTGAAGGAACTCAAATGTGAAATTGTAGAACTACTAACTGTGGTTTGTAACATATCATTTAAATCAGCTTCTATACCAAATGATTAGAAGATAGCTAATATGATACAAATTTTTAGAAAGGTCTCCAGAGGCGATCCTGGCAATTACAGGCTGGTAAGCCTAACTTCAGTACTGGGCAAACATTGCAGCGTTTTAGCCTCCTTATGGGGGATAAAGTGCGCCTTCCCCCAGGGGCGGCTCTTTGGCAGCAAGTCGGTGGCAGGTCCCTCAGTCCCTCTTGGAGGGAAGCCCTGCCACCAAAGAATGGATTAAGCAGCGGCGGTAGAGCCTGTGATTTTGGGGGGGTCAGCTCATGATTTTTGACCGCTTGGGCTGTTAACGTTGCTTCCAAGATGGTCTTTGGTTCCAGTCCAGTTCCAATCCAGAGAGGGACTCACAGGTTAAGAGAGGCTGGATGTGCTGGATATCAGCAGTGGCCACTAGGGATCAGCATGTGTCCTGAGAATGCTGGGAGTTCAGGTTTGCAGGGAGGGATCAGGAGTGGCAGGTTTGTAGAAATTTTGGTGGTGCTCAGAACCTGTCCCCACCCAAACTCCACCCTCCCCACCCGCCCAAGGCTCTAGGAGGGAGTTTAGGTGAGGGAGGAGGCCTTAGGCTGGGGCAGGGGATTGGGGTGGAGGCTATGGGAGGGAGTTTGGGAATGGGAGTTGTGCAGAGGGATGGGGTGCAGGGGTGAAGGCTGTGGGTTGTGGCTGCAGATGAGGGGTTTGGAGTTTGGGAAGGGCTCACGGTGAGAGTAGGGATGAAGGCTCTGTCTGGGGCTGGTAATGGGAGATTTGGGGTGTGGGAGGGGCTCAGGATGAGGCAGGAGCGGTGACGGCATGCAGGAGGACCCCCTGTGCTGCTGGAGGGTCCCATTGGAAAATTAAAGGGTCTGAGGGGGAAGGGCAGGCTCAGAGTCAATCTGCCCTGGCTGTGAGTTGGGGGGCAGTAGGACCTTGCGGCAGCAGTTGCTGCAGGGAGGAAGGCCTTTAGTTTAATGAAGTTCCTCCCGTTGACAGTTTATTACATCAATAACCAAATGATTTTGAACAGAATTTGAATGAGTCGATAAAATCTGATTCAGATTTTCAACTTTTTTACTTAATGGAAAAGTAGAATTTAATCAACCAGTCTACATGTTCTTCATTGATTACTGTGCCAAAAAGCTTTTGACCCTATCACACAGGTACAGTCTTTTGATGCTTGACAAAGATTTCTCAGCTTACTATAGTAACTGAATTAAGTCAATAACTGAGTTTAAAAGCATAGCTATTCAAACTGGAAAAAGAACACCACCTTCATTTCTTATCAGCGTCCTAATACCGTACCATGTTTTTCATAAACTTTATTTTTGTTTGTATATAAAATACAAACACAAAAAGAAACTAAAATATGTAAATACATGCACAAGATGGAAATAGTGTTTAAATAATTAATGTTCATTATTTATAAAACTTGGAAAAATAAAACAAAAGCAAACAAACAAACAAAAAAACCCTGAACTTGTAGAGGTCATGCAAGGCATCAATTATTAAAATGACTAAAAAGATAAATGTGAGAACATAATTTATGATTACTGGGGATTAATATATACTAAACTGCAAAAATATGAAACAGTTTTATGGTGACCAGACATCCTCATGTTTTTTCCAAGCGTTTGTATTAGACAGTGTCTTTTCCCACTCCCCCTATTATTGCAATAGTAGAGAGCTCACTAAGCCAGTTTGTGTATGAGAGAGGAATTGCAGATTTTTATTTTCTCAATATAACTCTTTTGGCCAGTAAAATAGTTACTTCAATCCATTTCTTAATTTCAACTGGTAATTCCAAGTCATCCAGCACTCCTGAAATCTAGATGCAAGGAGAAGGAAAGATAATGACACTTAACGTTTTTGTGAGGGCGCTGAGTATGACGTTCCAAAACACATGCATTTTTGACAGATGCAGAAGATGTGTGGGAGGTTGGTATGGAGCTGTTTGCATTTCCACATTTTTACTTGATTTTTCACTAGATTCTTGCCAATCTAGCCTTAAACATTGACGGCACCACACCTACAAGCGGGAGGTAGGGTGGGGGGGGGGGTTGTGTGGTTGGCCAAAAGAAGGAAACAGTGCTTTATGGATGCAGGAGGTGGGGGAGAGAGGAGAACCTCAGCAAAAGGGGACAAGGGGTCAGTATGGTGAAGCTGACTCATCTCCTGGGAACCGGATGGGCAGAACTGTTTAAATGGGGCAGCCATGTGCGTTAAACCCCTTTTACGCAGAGCAGGCTGAGGCAGCACCCACCCTTCCTCCCCATTAGGTGTGAAATCCAAGGTTTGGTCAAGACCTGCTGTGGGCATTGCGCTAGCTGTTCCTTTTTTAGGGGGGCAGGGAAGGAATTTTTAGCTTACTACCAAATTGGCCTTGGTGGAGTTGGGATTTTTTTTTGATTTCCCCACAGTGGGTTTAGGAAAGGCTTTGTTCATGCGTGGCAGGAAGGATGGTAGGCTATATGTCGCAACTCATTATGTAAGCGCAGGGCGGATGTCCAGTGCAGGTACTCCATAGGGAAAGCATCCACTGACTACATAAATGGCTTGGAAGAGGACTTTAAAAGGAGGTGTTGGTTAAAGGAATGAATGGGGGTTGGGGAGGGGAACTCCTATGATCAGTATGGCAAGGAGCCCAACCCCCCTTCTTATAGCCATGAGTGGTCGGTGAACCAGCCGTTGTGGGATGCTAGCCCTCAGCCTCTCCCCTTCTGCCCAAGGCCCCACTCCTCACCCTTCCCTTCTGCCCTCTCTCCAGAGCACCCAGATCCCAGACTGCAGGATCCCAAGCGCCCTCAGCTCTGGAGCTCCAGGTGGCTGAGTGGAGTGGCCACAGCACCCCCAGCCCTGCTGGAGCTTTGGATGGTTGGGCAGAGTAACTGCAGTGCCCCCAGTCCTAGAGCTCCGTGCAGCGCTGCCCTCAACTCCAATCCCAGCCCTGGAGCACCAGGTGGCCAGTCAGCATGGTCCCAGCCCCAGCACCAGCTGCCCCAGCCAGCCTGGTCTATGGAAGAATGTGCTGGGAACCTGGAAGGAACTGCAGGAAGGGGTTTAGGGGCGAAGCGTGGGCAGGGTATACCATGTCCCTGTGGCCTGTGCCGCTTCCCGCAGCTCCCATTGGACGGGAACGGCAAACTGTGGCCACTGGGAGCTATAGGCGGCCATGCCTGCGGTCGGTCAATGTAAACACACTGTCTCATGGCCTGCCAGCAAATTACCCTGATAGGCCGCAGATTGCCCACCACTGTTCTAGAAGAATCACAGGGATAAAAAACATGAAGTATTTTTCACATGAAGCCAGATCCCTCCTGATTTCCATTGTGATAGCAAGGCTAAGTCCCTGTCCCCACCCCCCACTACCACTATTTTTCTTTGCAACTGAGATGGAGAGGGTAATGCAAAACATTAAGTCACCAATAAATAATTCCTATAAAGTGACTTTTGTTTCCATATTTCTTAACATGTTCTTCTAAAGACGATAAGAGTTGAAACAGACCAATTTTCCTCTATCCTTGCCTGAATCCTTGAGAGTAGCCACTGAAAGAAGGAACTGTGAGACAGTGGTAGCTGATTTTTGTTATACATGTAACTGAAGGAAGACAATCTATCATCTTATATTACATCTTTAATTTTTGTTAATCCTTTTTCTACCCAGATTGTTTTAAGCATGGAGTTGGCCTTGAACCTGAGGCATGGGTTATCCCATAGTGGTACGAGAAGAAATTAATAAGACTGGATGCTCTCATCATCTTAATGTGTTGCAGGATGCCCCAGGTAGATGCAAAGACTGGATTTTTTGTTAAGGGTGTGGAAAGCCTCTTAAGGTATATACAAGAAGAGAAGGAACCCATGGCATAGCTAAGGTTTTTTATCAAACTCAAACCACACTGGTGAATAAACCATATTTTAAAGTTGATGAAACACAGAGATGTGTATTATGAACAGTAAGCCGAAATGAAGTGTTATGTGGTAAAATGGGAGATAAAGGCCTTTGTAAAAAAGAGATAGGAGGATCACAAAATAACTAAGATTTAATTAGTATCTTTTATGCCCCAGTTCAGCAAGGTAGTTAATCACCTGTCTCACTTAAAACATGTGAGTTGTCTTATTCACTTAATAGTACTGCTCCTTTGCTTAAAGTGAGGCATACGCTCCAGTGCCTTCCTGAATTTGGGATCTCTGACTGTGAGTTCTAAAAGATAGGAGTTTTCTTCATTGTGGTGAATCATGCAGGGCAAAGCAGCTTGTGAGTGCTAAACCAATAAGTAAACTCTAAATCCTTAGCATCTCATAAGCATGAGCAAGACAAGTGAACTTTGCTTAGTGAGTCTCATGTGAGTGAATATTCCATAAATGAATAGACACATCTAAAAAAAATCATGCATTTCAGCTATTCAAATTGATTCCAGACTTTTGAGAAGAAATACATCTCCATGGCTACACGACTCATGACTGAATCCCACTTTCACCACAGAATTCGGGTTCAGAATAGTAACTTCATTTTAAAAAATAATTGTGTATAGCACTTATTATGTATGCAGTTTAACCTTATGCATTGGATTTCTAACAATAATAAAAAGGGAATGCCTATTCAGAGTTCCTCTTCCCTAGTTAACAGACTGCTTCCTCCTGTTTCTGATGCTGCCTCGGGTTTAGAAAGGGGTAGGCAAACTTTTTGGCCAGAGGGCCATATCTGGGTGGGGAAATCACATGCAGGGCCATGAATGTAGGGCTGGAGCAGGGGGTTGGGGTATGGGAGGGAATGTGAGCTGTAGCAGGGATGTGGGGTACAGCAAGGGCTCAGGACAGGGGGTTGAGGTGCAGGGAGAGGTGCAGCAGGGGGCTCAGGGAAGGGGGTTGGGGTGCAGGAGGGGCTCGGGCTGCGGGCTCTGGCCCAGTGCTGCCGCTTACCTGGAGTGGCTCCAGGGTGGCAGTGGCACGCAGCAGGGCTAAGACTGGTCCCACGCCTCTCCCAGAAGCGGCCAGCACCACATTCCTGTGACCCCTGGGGGAGGTGGAGGCAGAGGGCTCTGTGCATTGCCTTTGCCTGCGGGTACCTCACCCGAAGCTCCCATTGACCATGGTTCCCCGTTCCCGGCCAATGGGAGCTTCTGGTGTGGAACCTACAGGTGAGGGCAGCACACAGAACTCTCTGGCCCACGTTCCCCGGGGGCTGCAGAGATGTGGTGCCGGCCACTTCCGGGAGTGGCACGGGGCCTGCAGTGCCATGGGGGTGGCAATTCCATGGGCCGTAGTTTGCCAACCTGACAGAATCTGGTCTGTCAGCAATGCAAAACCAGAGGGGAGTTCTCTTGGAATGGAGAGCAGGAGAAGAGAGTCAGTTCAGATAAGGAAGGGAAAGAGTAAGAAGGTGTATGCAGAAAGGAGAGCTAGAACAGAGAGAGGAACTAGAGAAGTATCATCACAGGAGACAGAGGCCAGCCCAAGATTGTGGAATGAACCTCCACAGGAAGGAGGGGCTGTGACAAAACTCACCACCTTCTGCTCCAGAGGCAAAGCTTATTTCTTTAAACTTACTTTCTATAACATAAGCATATAGTGGGGTGTGTGTGTGTGTGTGTGTGTGTGTGTGTGTGTGTGTGTGTGAGAGAGAGAGATCATTACATATAATTCCAAAATAAAATACTGCACACACTTCTTCTCCTGGCGAAAGGGTGAAAGAACAAACAAGTGACACATGCATACTGGAAGGCGCACAGTTAATGCAGTGATGAATGTGATATAAGAACCTATATAGAATAGAGAGGAAAAAAGAGAGGGTGGATAACAAGAAAAATGAGAGAAGGAATGTGACTGGACAAATAAGGGGAAAGGAAAAAGTGTGAGATTTGAACATAAAATCTATAAAAGAAAAACATGTTTCAGAAAAAAACATGTATTATATGGTGCTGCCAGCCTGTATGTGCGTGTTTTGTAATGGAGCTTAAATGGAAGAAAGTATTTTGAACTTTCACTGTTGTTTCCAGCTTCTCCTTCATTGGTTTTTTGTTTTTCTTCTATTTCCTGTTTCTTCATCATCTTACTTGCTCCGTTTCTCCCTCTGCCTTTGGAAGAAAATGAAACATGGCTCTGCAGTATCAGACTGTTGTCCTTGACCAGGCTAGCCTTATAAATAGACATTTTGTACCCATACAACGTGGTCAAGAAGTACTTGGGTGTAAAACATGGTTAAAATGAATGATGGGGAACCCTTTGTGGGGAGTTGTAGTTGTGAGATTTTAAATCAATAAACCCATAATTTCTGTCTTCCGGGGGCATCCTCCCTTCTGCTTGCACACCCACCTTAAATTTTCCCCAGCCTCCACTGCACAGGTTGGTGCTTAATGATGTTCAGGTAGATTTTTGAAGAACACAATCTCATGAACTAATCTGAAGACATATTAGACAAGGGAATGTTATTTTTAATTGTATTATGACACTGCCTCGATGAACGTATTAGTTCCACGTTTATTTTGTGTAATTAACGTGTGCACATGCTATTACTATTTTTTACCACTGCTTCCCTATTTTCAGCAGTACTTTGTTAGAATTAGGAACGTAGCCCTCAATTAATCCAAGTAATTTTCAACAGCCATTCTGATGCATCCACTTTAGCACCATACTGATAGTGCTGACATTTGCCTGGCTTTGGAAATACATTTTTTATTTATTTCCATTTATTCTACTGCAGTTTCTATCATCCTTTGATTTATCATCTTTCTTTGCTTACTTTAGATTTTTTTTATGCTCATCAACTAATTTGAAATCAGCAAGTATAAGCAGTAGTATAACAAGCCTATAGATTATGTGAATACACACAACATAATTAGAATGAAACATAATAGAAATTACAATGATAATGTGGCATTAAGATTTATTCATTTAATAAAATGCTTTGCATCTGACTTAAATACTAACCTGCCATTTCTCATTCTATCTTTACCCCCCACATTAAAAAACAAAATCTAAAACCCGGAACTACGACAACAAAACAACATGTAACTAACAAAGCTGTGATATTTTTTTGCCATATTCATTTGCTTGTATGTTATTTCTCCACCCCTTTTCCTTTATTTGTTTTGAGGTTTTTAGACTGAATATATTTACACTGCGCTAAAAGACCTGTGGCACTGCCACAGCTGGCCTATGTCATCTGACTTGGATTCATGGGGCTAAGGCTGAGGGACTATAAAATTGCAGTGTAGACATTTGGACTTGGGCTGGGACCTGGTTTCTGGGACCCTACCATTATAGCATCTCAAAACTCGGGTTCCAGCACAAACCCGAACATCTACATGGCGATTTTATAGCTCTGCAGCCCAAGCCGCATGAAACGAAGGCCAGGCATGGGTCTTTTATTGCAGTGTAGATGTATCCTGAAAGACCTCAAGGGTACAGACTGTCTCTTTTCTATGCTTATAAAGAACTTAGCACAATGTGGTGCCAGTCCCATTTGGGACTGGAGGGCTTTGCTATCACAGAAGAGATTACTACTACTAATGAAGGGTGTTTCTAGCTACACCATCCATGAGCAGCTCTGGGAAGGAATAGTGATTCAGAGAGTCTTCCTCTTTCCCCCTTACCTCTTTCCCCCTATCACCTGTATGGGCTGTTATACAGCTGAATAGCAGATGATACACTGTGCATAAGAAGTTGTTCAGTTGTAAGTAATCTGCACGTTAGGACTTGAATGTAAGGTTTTTGATACAAAAACAGCATCTTTATCACTTCATAGAAATTGGAAAACATCTTATCTAATCTATGCTCAGCCTTTTGGCCAACATAGGATTGTTCCCTGCAGAATATTTTCTAGTGCTTTTTGTCCTTGAGCTAATGTTAATTAACTGACAGTGGCAGTAATTCCTACCTACTCTTTCAAGGCCTTCATCCCCTAGAGGCTGAGACTGGATTTAAAACTTTGTTTAAAGTATTTATAACTATGATTTTGACTGCAGTGGCTTTTTTTTCTTTCGTTTATTCTTCCTGTTGTTGTACTGGCTTAGCTTTTACTGCTGCCTTTTTAGCCTCAGAAATCGTTTGGAAAGAGTTGTTACATCTCTATGGGAGATTTTTCCTAGTTAAAATTTGAAAAGAAAAATAAATTATATATAAATTGGCAACACGAATAAAACAAAGTAAATGCATCTACCATCGAAATTATTTAATATACACAGAAGTATCTATAGAGTACATTTTAGAAACTCCATTCACAAGCTGCACAATAGTGACTTCTCCACGTTTAATGTGTCTTAAGCCTTAAGCTGCCAATTTCTTTAAGCCCTTATAAAAAAGATGAGGGAGGTGGTCATAAATGTTGTTTTTTTTAAATAAAGGAATTTTTGAACAACTCTTTCTACAGTGCAGATATGAAGGAAGCGTAGAAGAGAAGATGGAAAGTTAGTTGTCTGCCTTGTCTTAACTGAATTTCCATCCTTCCAAAAGTTTTGAATTTCTTTTAAGTTTAACCTAAACTATGAATTTCCTGATTTATATTAGTTATTTTAATAATTTTTATCTTTCTGTAAGAGGATTTTTTAATTATTTATTTTAAACTCTTAAGTCTGTGGTATGCACTTTCAACCTTAACTCCAAACTTTCCGTGTTTTTGGTTTGGGAATTTCTTAGTTTATTTTAAATGTTTATGAAATGCTTAAAGTAACAAAAGTCTCTTTGAATGTTGGGTTGTTGATTGTCTGTGTTCCCTAAATTAGCTTCTGACAGTAAATCTTTGGAACTCTGCAAGCTCATGCTCACCTTGGTCTTGTGTTTCCACACTCACTCACACTCTATAAAAGTAGAATCAGAGCTAAGCCAACTTCAGTTTTCGTGCTGAGTACGTTTACAGGGTGGGGAAGAGCCCTGTGACTGGAGGAGTATAAGGAAGGGGGAATGGCTGGGCACCTTTATCAGAGGACATCAAAAGATTAAGGGATGGGAAGACTTGGAGTGGGGCTGAAACATGGAGTCAAAAGTTTGAAAGGAGGCAGGGCTGAATAATAAACTGGGAAGGTTGGAGGATGCAGTAGAGTTGAAGACTAGATAATCAAACAGTTGTCATTTGATATTATGTGGTCTGCACACCTACTGACTCTTTCTGTTCCCTCTTCCATGGAAACCTTTTTAACGTTTACATGGCTCAGTGTGCCAGAGGAGCTCCCAACCTCTGTATGCTGCTATTGGTCCCTGCTTTAACCTTTCTCCTAAGTTCCTCCCTCTGAATTCCCCTTCCTCTGACAGCAGGAGCACCCAAGGCCAGAGGTCGAAGAGAAGAGTGGAGGCTCAATTCTTTCAATAGCAAACAATTTATTTTAATCCCTGCATGTTTCCAGCATCTGGAGGCCAGAGTCCTTAATGAAGTTAGAACTCCCGTACTTTTGCTATGCTTCTTTGTGTGCAAAGGAGGTAGCATGTAGAGGTGCTGTGCAAGGGGGACTCAGCAGTCCCCTGCATGCCAGCGAGGCACTAAGCCCAGATCCACAGCAGCCCATTTCTTTGGAGTGAAGAGCCAGACGGCTATTGTCAAGAGTGCCTGGTAGATCTGTGAATGATGCTAATGTAGACGAGGATGAATATTTTCCACATCAGCCCTATGCACATATGACAGGGTATGAAACTTGTGTACTTGTTCCATTTAATATGCACATCTTTCCCAAATTTCATGTTAAGTGGTTAAAAAATGGAAGTCAAGTCATTTTTTTATCTGAAACTTAAGAAATTGAGATAATTCTTCAATCCCCCTACAAATAGATTCATATCAAATTATTGTTGGGCTCAAGATAAGGATAGGAAGGTACTGACACACTGGGCAGAATAGAGCCAATCATGGTTATGTGAAAAAAGGAAGAAATATGTCATACTGGAGACATCTGCTATTGGAGACACCTTTCTTTGAGGGAAATGAGAGATTCAAGATCTGGTACTTAGTCAGATAAGAGATTCAAGAGGTTCCACTGAAGAGATTAATAATCAGTTGGATTTAAAAAAAAAAATTACTTAAAGACTGCAGTATATTATGCAAGTGACCTGGAAGATCAGAAGATTGTTGATCTTAAAAAAGAAGCAAAATTTGTTTTGGAGGAAACTGAAGAATTGCAGTAACAGATCTCAAATATTAGGATTACAGGACTACTGGAGGGAGCAGAAAGAATGGCAAGTATTCAGTAGCACTGGAGACAAGATTAAAAAGATCAGAAAATAGAGAATGAAATCATGATATAAGTAATCTCTGGGGTCCTATGATAACATCCAAGCCCTGTGACCACTGTTAATTTTTTTAAGAATTATTGCTAAAAATCCTGTATGAAATGAAGGGGTGAAGAAGAAGAAGGAATAGCTAAGTATTAAAACTACAATTCAAAAAACAAACAAACCCCAGTTCAAGATTGATTTTTAGTTCAGTCTGGAGAAACTTAAATGAAGACTAGAATCAGTGCTACAATATCCTTGTTGTAAAGTGAAGAACACATGGAATTCAGCATGCAGGTAGACAGACTTAATTTTTTATAACTTTTCTTCAGCTCCATGATAGTCAAACATATTTTGTAAGATGTAACTCTGAAACAAATGACTGTGCAACTGAACCTTCCCTAAGGGGAGAAAAATGAAAGGCATCTGGCCTTTTGAATATTTTTTTTTTCTTAAATAAGGCTTACACTATGTATGAATTCATTTGGTGTATTATATATTACTATGATGTTACCACTAATAGGTAGATAGTAGTTGTAGAGAGGAATTATGATATAAATTAAAAGTTTTATGTTCTTGCTGGTATTGGTCCGGGGAATATAATTATATTATATATAATTCCATCTATGACATATACAGAAGATTTCTTGATGTTAAATATTAACAAAAATAAAGAATATTTTAGAAGTTATTTTATGAGGTATGGAATTAAGTTTAAAAAATCCCATCAAGTGGTTATCAAAATGCAGTTCTTTGAAAAATATATAAATAAAAATGGCATCTTCTTACTCAAGAACTGCTGCTTTTGTATAGTTAGTCATATCTGATGACTTTACTGAGTACATTTTTACTGTTTTTCTCCCATTAGTAATGTAGAACCATTGCAACAGTGAGAGAGTGTGCTGGATTCAATTCTAGCTCATACAGCAACATAACTCTTAAATTCTGATGGAAGAATTTTCCTATATGTGAGCTGGAGAGGGCCCAGCTTGAATTTCAGAGTAGGTTTGCATGGCTCGATTTTTTTAAGCAGACTGTGGAAGGCCCTGATGTCAATTCTGTGAAATCAGTTTTCAAAGTAGAATTGCACTTAAAAGATCTCCACAGAGAAAAACTGTAGATAAAATGGGTATCACAAAAATATAAATAAATGTAGTTTAAATTATAGTAGTCATTGGGAAAAGAGTATAAAAATCACCTGATTAGATAACTGTTTATATTTTATAGTAAAAGCCACACAGGATGAATAATTTAAAACTACTGATATGAGAGAGAACTATAAACATTAAGGGGTATTAATTGTCTAGTTAAACATAATTAGGCTTCATGAAAAAAAATGGCAGATTTACAACAGATAAACCTTGTTAGTAAGTATTATAGATTTAAGGCTTCCATTCTTCATGTAAATTAAACATAAGGGTTGCCGTATTGGTCTATCAGAACATGCCTTTCCAATGTTTAAGTAGGGAGAAAAAGTACACTTAATGTTACATGATAGGAGTTAAACTGAGTATAATTGGATTTTATGTCACAAATATAAATTCAGAAACTGACTTTAAAATTATTTTCAGAGTTTGTGAGCATAAATTCCCTGATTACTGAAGAAGGATTTAATTGTGTCTCAATGTACGGAAATAAATCAGGATCCACTGGCATAGCTGAAGGCTTGGCAGAATTTTTTTTTTTTTAACAATTTCAACTTGTAATATCAATGTTTATTTTTAAGCATTTTTTTTATTTTTATCAATTTTAAACTTGTACAACTGTGGGGAATTATGGGAGGGGAAGGCAATAATAATTTAGTGACAGTAAATTTTGAGATTAAAAAAGTTAAAGCTTTATAACCATTAAAACAAATTGTCAACATTGTATGTCAAAATATATAATAATATAGCATTAAATCAAATTCTAGCAAGTTCTCAAGCAGCATGTTTTCTTACTTTGCCTATGTGCTTTTCTATTATTATCAATGGAAATATTTTTGTGTTGGTTTTTATGTGTATGGTGAAATCAACATTTATCCATATTTACTAGTAATAATATAATCATCCCAAACCTACATATCTTCCATCAGCTGTTAGTTTGATTATCAAACTGATGTCAGACTAAGGAGTAGTAGATGCACGGAGAAAGGGCAATCTATAGAGGAAAGATGTTTCTTTTTTTATCATTTGGTGATCCAGCCTAGTCTCACACTGAGTGGTTTTTAATAGGGGGAAATATGATGGATCAAATTCAGAAATATAAGATAGATTGTATTTCTGCCCAGTTCAGATGAGTGTCTTGCTTAGGATAAAATTGTATTCTAATCTGAAATGACCATTCACATGGACTGCCAATAGAAGGCTCCATCAGGATCCATTAGCAAAAAGGGAAGGAGGTTTGGGAGTGGGGCAGAGAAGTAACTTGTTTGGATTTCTTGAAGGTAAATGATCTTCCATGGACTAAAGTGTTGTTTTTGTGGCACACAGGTATAATTTTACTATGAGGTACATTTAATATCTCTGAGGAGAAAATATATAAAAAAGGAAATTAATTCTGAATTTGAAGACTAAAATATAAAGTATTATATATAAGAAATTAGCTAAGCTTACTAAAAGAAATGAACAAGGTTAGAGGGAGAACTATTGAAATTTTAAAATAAAACGTGCAACTTGAATGATGAAATGAGTTTTAATTGCAAAACTTTAGTGAAGGAACAATGATGAGAAAGATGCATAATTTGGTCACATGCTTGCTTGACTATAGACCATTAGCAGGTTGCTTATAGGTGCTTGGGGTGATAAAAGGAAATGAACAACCGACTGTGCACCATTTGACTTCATGTCTCATTGCTATTAATCTGTATTTTACATTTACATGCTATGGTAATGGGTGCATAACAAATCAATTAACTAAATTAATGTATTATTCAGATACTACAGTGATGGATGCCTGTAAATTATTATTATATATGTAAACAGAGTCCAGATAAGCTCTAGTGGTGAGTTGTGGAAAGTGACTTCAGGGGCTGATCTCGTTTGCATGGGCACACTCAACCCACCTAGCATAATGGGACTGCTTGCCCAAATGATCACTTTGGCTGCTGTGGGATTCTTAGTCTCTTTGTTATTGGGGCAGGAGTAATAAAGCGTTGTTATCCTGGTTATGTGAAGCTGTCATAATATAATTCTCAATTCTGAACCTTAGCGTCCAAAATATGGGTACTAGCATGAATTCCCCTAAGCTTAATTACCAGCTTAGATCCTGTAGTGCTGCCACCAATCAGGACTTAGAGTAGAGTGCCTGATAAACTCTGGTCTCCCCCAAAACCTTCCCTGGGGACCCCCAAGACCCAAATTCCTTGAGTCTCACAACAAAGGGGAATAAACCATTTTCCTTCCCCCTCCTCCCTTCCAGGTGTTCCCTCCCTGGGCTCCTGGAGAGATATACAGATTCAAGCTCCGTGAATCTAAACAAAGGGATTCCCCCTTCTCCTTTCTTCCTCCCAGATCTTTCCCACCCTGGGTACACTAGGAGATCACCATGATTCAAACTCCTTGAATCACAACACAGAGAAATCAGGTGGGTTCCCCCTCTTTCTCTCCCCCTCCCTTCTTCTTCCCTGTTAAGTACAGACTCAATTCCCTTGAGCCTCAACAAGGGGAAAAATCAGACAGGTCTTAAAAGCAAAACTTTTAATAAAAGAAAAAAAAGAATAAAGAAAATCACTGTAAATTCAAGATGGAATATTACAGGGTCTGTCAGCTTCTAGAAAGTGGAGAAAAAGCCTCCTCCAACAGAAATACAATTTAAAATACTTCCAGCAAACTACACATTTGCAAATACAGAAACAATCAAAAGACTATAACCGCCTTCCTTACTAAAATACTCACTATAAAAGACGGTAGCCGGGAGATTGGCAAGAAAACTGGTTGCCCATCTAGTCCCTTCCAGGACCCAGAGAGAACAAAGCCAAACCCAAAAACACAAACAAAGCCTTCCCTCCACCGAGTTTTGAAAGTATCTTGTCTCCTGATTGCTCCCCTGGTCAGGTGTTTGTTTCCCTGTTTGTTAACCCTTTACAGGTAAAAGAGACATTAACCCTTAACTATCTGTTTATGACAGAAGCAAGGACAGTAGATCTGTACTTGACATTTTATGATGGAGGGACTCGACCTCAACTAAATAGCACTCACTAGCCAAGGGACATGGGCTCCAATGAATGGAGAGAGGCTAGGGACAGGTATGTGTACCTTGTAGTGTGGGCCCCTTCGGAGGGCCCTAAACACCATTTGACCCCTCCTCTCTCCACTGTGTAATAACAGAGCTGGTTTTGACTCCATTAGGAGTCTTGTTACATGCTGAAGAGCTGAAATCACTGATACTTTGATCTAAGCATTAGACTTTCTTTGGGATAGTGGTTCTGAGCGTGACAGCACTGGGCTTCCCCTACTAATAGCTGAAGTCACTGAGAACTGAAATCACTAAAGAGCTGAAGTCACTGAGAGCTATATTAAGTATGGGAGGGGGCTGAAGACACATTGGTGGGCGGCTAACAGGATGGCTAGCAGAGCGGAGAGGCACGGCTAGTGGAGAGGAGCAGCCAGCAGGACGATTGGCGGAGAGGAGTAGCTAGCAGGATGGCTAGGAGAGAGGTATAGATAGTGGAGAGATGTGGCTAGCGGAGAGGAGCAGACAGCAGCACGGCTGGTGCACACAGGGTCGGTGCAAGGATGTTTCACGCCCTGGGCGAAACTTCTACTTTGCACCCTCCCCCCTGCACCCCCACCCTGAGGCACCTTTCCCCAACCGTGGCAGCTCCCCCCACCTCTGACCTGAGGCGCCCCCCACTGTGGCAGCTCCCCCCCTCCCTGAAGCCCCCCCCTTGCGGCAGCTCCCCACCCTCCACCCTGAGGCACCCCCCCCGCCCCAGCTCACCCCTGCTCTGCGCACAAGCACAAGCACCCCGAGCACACCATCGCTGCTTCACTTCTCCTGCCTCCCAGGCTTGCGGCGCCTAAGCTGATTGGCGCCGCAAGCCTGGGAAGCGAGAGAAGTGAAGTGGCCACGGTGTGCTCGGGGAGCAGGCGGGGCAGGGGTGAGCTGGGGCGGGGAGTTCCCCTGTGTGCTGCCCCTCCCCCTTACTTGCTGCACGCGGCCCTCCCCGCGCTCCCCTGCCCAGCTTCCTCCACCTAAATGCCGGTGGCGACCAGGGCAGCCAAAGATCCAGACGCCGCCGTCGCTGCCGAAGAAAATGGCACCCCCCAAATGCCAGTGCCCTAGGTGACCACCTACGTTGCCTAAATGGTTGCACCGGCCCTGGATGCAGAGGCACAGCTGGTGGTGAAGACTGCAACGGAACCCCAAAGAGAAGCATGGCAATCGGCCGTCAACCTGAGCAGCAGAGCATGTAAGATGCCGCTGTACCTCCCCCCATTTCTACCCAGGCTGGGAGGTAAACTCTGCAGATGAACTTCTGAACTCTGGGAGCTGCACTGACCAACGACAGAAAGTGTGGGTGGGGCGACTGTTGGGTTGCTAGATTTAAGATCCTGAGGGGAAAAGGATACTGCCAAACTTATTGGGGTGTGGGTCTTCTGCTCATGGTTTGTGTTATAAATCCAATTTGTAGTAATTGCCCAACATAGTGCCACATTGTTTTCCTCCTTTATTAAAAGGATTTTGCTACACTTAGACTCTATGCTTGCGAGAGAGGAAGTATTGCCTCTTAGAGGCACCCAGGGGGGTGGTATGTAATTGTCCCAGGTCACTGGGTGGGGACTCAAACCAGTTTTGCATTGTGTTATTGAAACAGAACCCCTAGATAGTGAACCTGGCCCTTGTTGCTGCAAATCTGAAGGGCAGAAGGGTTACATATGAATAAATATGCACTTAGAATTGCACTGACTACAGCTGGAGTTTGACCTATGTAATGATAGTATGACATGGCACCTCTCAGTTTCCACCTTTGCCCCATCAGCTAGACTGTGCACTTTTGGCATTCTGGATCCCACTGGTCATATCCCCTCACTTGCTTCAAAGCAGATGTCTATCATAGCCAAAAGACAGTGGAAAATTATTGGCTGGTCCATCTTATGCAGAGTGGCTGTCAATAATGGCAAGCACCTTTGGAAATGAGAAATACATTCAATGTTAGAAATGCCAGGAAAAATATAAAATTCAATAAAGTGTTTTAATGACAAGCTAATTTCAGATATCTCATGATTTCTGTTCTATTACTTCTCTCATGACTATTAGAAAACTAATCTGCAAAATATTATCCATGGCAATTTTGTTTGACGCTTCTGTATATTTTATGTAGGACTGTGGAGAATGAAGGAGTTTTGTGTAGTATTTTTATAAATACCATATGTCCCTTAGGTTATCTGTTTCATATTGACCTACCTGACTGTGAGGAGCTAAACCAAAGGAAATGGTTAGGAGGAAATCCACAAAAAATGAAACAATGGCAAAGAAAGCCACCTAGGGTCAACAGCTTCAAAGGAATAAAGTGAACAATGGCTGGGCCATCGGTTGGGAAGAAGCTACCTACCTGGAGTCAGCAAAATTATAGAGCTGTGTTCATGAGGCTGAAAGCCTGGGATCAAAGGGGATCCTAGACCTTAAAGATGCTGGCCTCAAAAAGGAGGGCGGGGAGTGGGTTGTCAGTCTGCTGACAGAGAGACATAGAGACAGAGAACATGCTGTGAGTGAGATAGTCTGCTTCTCCCAGCTAGAGACAGGGATTAGTTGGATTGAGGAGATTTTACAAAATAATTGCAAGGAAAGATTAAGGTGTTGGCAAACAGAACTCAGTTGGATCTATCAAATTAATAGGGTTTGGGGAAACGCGGCGGCACAGAGATCCAGTCTGTGTGGTTGGATCACAGGTTCCCACTTAGAAACAGGTGCAGAGAGATAGGCATGACACCTCTGAGGTGCATTCAAGAGAGACAAAAGGGGTTTCAGGTGCACCTTGCCCTGTAACCATGACAGGGATAAGTTGTTCATTGGTTTTGCTTCCTGTTTTCTTCATTATAGAGTAGATTTTGTTTAATTTCCTTTTTTGTCGCTGTAAAAATCCTTCCATCACTGTATTATTCACTGTTTCAAAAAAAAAACACAAAAAGACTGTCACACTGATTTTACGTTCCCTATTTTAAGTCTCTGTCCTTTTTTTTTTTTTAAGATTGCATCATTGCAACTTACTTTACCTGAAGCATTCATTTCTGCATATGTTGTCTATTTGGCTGCAGGATCCTGTCAAGTTTTTATGTTATGAAAAAAGTATTTTGTTGCTACCTAGACTTTAATATATGTAGGCAATTTAATTCTTATATGTTCTAAACACTTTTCTGTATGTGGTGATAAATCTTTTCTGAATGTCTTAGGTCTTTTGAGAGGCTAGCAAGGTTTGAATAAAAATCAGAAAATGAAGGGTTTTTTACTTGTAACTGGAGTTCTTGGAGTTGGACTCCGCATATTCCCACTCATGAGTTGGGCTGGCCAGTGCAGCCTAGACAGTGGAACCTTCTCCAATGATGCCCATTATAGCACTCGTGCCTTATCTGACCCTCCCCACAGCAATCCCGAACATTCTGAGGATGAAGCTGTAAAAGGGGCAGTGCCTTTCATCGCTGCCTCAGAGATTTTACTTATTAGCAGGGATCCTAGTTTCCTGTGATTAAAACAAAATTCTCCACTAAAAAAGATAAAAATCCGCATTTTTCAGCAATTAAAATAAAGCACTGAACTTAATTTCCCTAGCCACGACATATATAGGTATTAGTTGAACACAATATTTTATTGAAATATTTACAATTTTTAAGCAAGTTCAAAGCCTGCCGGTGACATCAATCATTATAATAAAATAAAATTATTGAATTGTGATTTCTATTTCTTGCATATACCAAATATTTTTATGTCTATATTTTCAGAAATTTGTTTTTTTTTAAATGCACAAAAAATAAAGTGAAAGTTGCTTTTATATTAACATTGCTCGTTTTCTGAGTTAGTCCTAGAGGCTGAAGTGAAATTTCACATGCATTAAAACATAAAGCCCTATACACCAAAAGCAGTCTATTGGAGTATGTTTAACTATGTAAATTTAAAGTGCATTCAAAAATCAACATGAGAGGGTGAAGTTGCGTGGGTTGAATAATACTCATACTTTCAGTATAATGTAGTTAATGTGTGTTTTTATTTTTTCACAAAATGTAAAAACTAAAGATTCTCTGTAAAAATGTCTATTTTTCATTTTTCCGTGGTCACCAGATTTCTAGGATCCCTGCTTCTTAGGACTCTGAGAAAGAGGGGAAGTTGGGGGGGAGTGTGAGTATGCAGAGTCCATCTTAAAAACTTGGTTACAAGTAAGTAACCTCAATTTCTTCATGTGTACTCTCAAGGGATGGTTTGGCAAACAGTAATCCAATCCTAATTAAATAGTGCTAGAAGTACAACCAACCCTACTAAACTGAGCATCCGCTCTAGCTGCTGGATCTAAAGTATAAGATACAGAATTCCAGGTGGCAGACCTATATATTTCCTGAACTGGAACATATCTGAATTAAGCTAGGGTCATAGCCATTGCCCTAGTAGAATCTGACTTAATACCCTGAGAAAGAGCAGCTAGTTTATAACTTTCCAGAATGCACTGTTCAACCTATTTGGAAATGGTTTGAGATGATACTGCTGGCCCTTATTATTTCTGGAATGAGAGAATCAAATTAGTGGATTTTAAAAAAATCCCTTAGTTCTAGTAAGATAATTGGCTAGGGCTCTTTTAGCATCTAAATTATGTAAGGTGAAGTCCCTCCTGTTACCGTGTGGTCTAGGGTAGTAAACTGGTAGATTTATGTTCTGAGTCACATAGAATTCTGACATTATTTTAGGTAGAAAGCCAAGGTCAGGTTTCAGAACTATCTTGTCTATGTGAAAAATAGTGAAGGGTGGGCACACCAAGAGGGCGTGTAATTCACTCTCTCCTGGATGACATTATAGCAATTATAAAGGCAACTGTCATAGACAGATGAAATAACCAACGCTCTGCTAAGGCATCTTTGCTGATACAGGGTCTTATACCAATGGGTACAGATTTGAAAGTCCCTTCATGAACTTTTTAACTAAATGATGTGTAAACACTGATACATTATCTGTCAAATCTTGATAAGCCAATATAGCCGCTAAGTGGACCTTTAGCAAAAAATATGATCCTCAGTCTTTAAGGCAGAGTAAGTGTTACAGAATACAGTCTGTTCCAGATGATCTGTTTTGTTGTGCAATCCACTTCACAAACCTCAGCCACTTAGGCAGGTAACATTTTCTGATTGATTGTTTTCTAGCATTAGCTAGCACTTGCTGAACATCCAGAGAAAAAGATTTTTCCAGGTTCACTAATATTCTATAGTCCACACTATTAAATACAGAGACAGAGGATCTGGATGTAAAATCTTGCCATGCTGCTGCAACAAGTCCAGTAATATTGGGAGCACCCTGTAAATGTCCTTCAACAAATGAAGTGGGTCCGTGTACCACTGTGGCCTCAGCCAAGCTGAAGTAATTACAGTTATTCTCAATCTGTCCTGATTTTTCCTTACTATCTTGTGTTTCAATGGGGGGAAAAGTGTACAACAGACCATTTCCCCAATTCAGCAGAAAGATAGCCAAAATGGAATTCATGTCTTTTCCTGCCCTTAAACATGACAGGCAACACTTTTTTGCAACTAGTCACAACTCATAGCCCTATATCTGGAAAATGTCAGATGTTGAAGATCTTGCATATCACTTCTTTATTGATCACTCATGCACCTGTGTCATATCTCTGTTCAGTTGATCCTCTAAGTCATTGTAGTCTTGTACCTGTCAAGAAAGGAAGGCATAAATGTTATGCATGATGCACCAATTCCATAACTTGATTGCTTCAGTATAACTGACACAAGTGAGCCCCTCCCGACTTGTTGACATAATACATGTCAATTGTATTGTCCATTGCCACGTGAACTACCTTTCCTTTGATATGAAGAGGAAAAGATCCGAGAGCCAGATAAACCTCCCTCAACTCTAGTAAATTTATAGGAAATATCTTCTGAGAGTTCCAATGTCCTCAAACTTATAGAAAGTTTAAATGACCTCCCCAGGCACTGTTGGATGCTTCCAAAGTGATTGTCATGGATGTACCTGGAGAATTGAATAATTTCCCTCTTAGGAAGAATATTTGCTCTCTCTAATTTCCCTCTTAGAAAGAATAATTTCCCTCTTAGAAAGAATATTTGCTCATGTCTCCACCATGACAAGGAATTCAGTACATTCTCTGGTATAGTTTTCTGCACTCTCGCTATATTGGATCTGTAGTTTACTGCCAACCAGTGCTATGGAATTCTCATTCTGAGGTAAGTGTATGGTGTAATATACACTGCTGATGCCAGTAGCTCCATAAGCTCTATTAAAAAAAAAATCACTGCCTACTCAGTGTATTGTTGATGCAGTATTTCTGTTGTTGTGTGAAGTCTTGGAAATCTGTCTGCAAGGCAGAGTTTTTCTGTCAGATATGAGTCTTAAATTGCTCCTATGAATGGGACCCTCTGAGTGGGACATAAATATGACTTCTTTACATTTATTAAGACCCAGGTCTTTGAAGAGGGGTGTTGTATATTGAATGTCCCTTGTCAGTTTTAGCAATTGGCCACCTCAATTTAGGTAGATGAACAAGCCCTGCTACAGCTGAGAGGTACTTTGTACAGACTCTGGGCTCCCTGTATTGTAAATGTCTTTGGCCCACCATAAAATGGAGGTATTTCCGATGGCTTGGTCTTATAGTTATATGAAAAGAAGCATTCTTGTGATCAAGAGCTGCTAATCAATCTCGGGAAGAGAGAAAGACAATAATGGGTGCTAGTTTTAACAAGTGGAATTAGAATCTTCTGATAAAGGGGTTGAGCTTTCTTAAATCTAGAATTGGACAAAGTCCACCGTTGCTCTTTAGTATGAGGAAGTGTCTTGAATAAAAAACCCCAATCCCAGAATTCTCTCAAAACCTCTTCTATAGCTCCTGGGAGTAGAAGGACTGCACCTCTGTCATGGTGTCCTGAGAGGGATCCCTGAATAGGGAAGGTTGGATGAAGACAGGGTATTGAATTGAATATATACCTTTTTTCTAGAGATTCCACTTTACATTTGTTGATAAAGTGAGGCAGCGTGTTCCCCATTAAAGGGTGGGGAGGATTGATAGAAATTGGTTTGCAGCACCCAACACTCACTTCAGAATTGAAACCTAAGGTTCCCAGAAAAAGAGGAAGATAAAGTTTGTTTCCTTTTGTGTGTGGACAAAGAATACTTCCTGTTGGCTTAACTGTTGCTTCTGAGAAAAACAGTCCGAGGAAGACAATGGAGGGTAAAATTACCTATGGTAGCTGAATGCAGAGGCATTCCAGAAGTAATTAAGCAAGGGATTTTGCATTAGACCTCATACTTTTTAGCTTCTCCAAAGCTTGTCTGTTGTATTACTAAACAAATCATTCCCTTCAATGGGAGAGGTCCTCTACTTTAAATGTAGTTTCTTTAGAAAGGAAGATGAACTCAACCTCAGGGATGTCTTCTTAAAGTAATAGCGTATACTACTGCTCTGGCCAAAGAATTGAAGCATCAAATGAAGCCCTAAGACAATGTTTTGCTGTATTCTGGACCTCTGTTAAAATGGTGTTATCCTTTATGTTGATCTTCAGCTAGTACTAGACCATCTTTTCTTATAGGTGAACCACCTGATACTTTGCTACCCTAATACCAAGAGAGGACAGAGAAAACACTTTTCTTCCTATTCCATCCCCCTTTTTTATCCTCCATGTCATGTGAGGTGGAATGTACTTGTTCATTTCTATGTCTTCTTGATAGCAGCTGCTACAATTAAAGAGTTAGGGCTGGGATGCATATAAAAATAAGAAAAAGCCTCATAAGGTAAGAGGTATATAACAGCTTTTTTGGAAATGGACTAACAAGAAGGTGGGGTATACAAAAAAGATTTGGCAGGTTGCAACAATCCATTCAATATGGTCAAAGAAACTTTATTCTTGGAAGGGGCCCCAAAAATGTCAAAAAACTGGATAGGAGGATTCTTTCATTACCACAGAGGACAGTTGGGAAGTCACTGCCATCTACCATTTCATGAAACTGCAGAGCATACTCTGAGGGAGAGGAAGCAGAAGTTATTCTGATATTTTCATTAGGAGACGAATCTGTCTCTAGTTGCTGGTAACCCCTCTGTATGGCTAACTCTTTTCTCCTCTTTGTATTGAGTATTGGGACCACTGTAGGAGAATAATCCCTGAAAGCAGAAGAGAGAGACTAGTTTGGGAAGCTCAGATCTGTTGTTTGAAAGCAACATTGATCCTAACTAAGGTCAGGGGGAGGTTCAATACTACACGTAGGAGACACCGTAAATTCCCTTGATGGATGCCAGTAGGGTCATGCAGACCAAGAAGGAACTGTTGCCAGTGTACACACTCTGGTGCCATTTCATAACCAGGATAAGGACTCCATATCCGGGAATATATCCCATCTTTGGAGTCAATGCATCCCAGTTGTTTAGGTCTATTTTGCTTTCCCTTTCAATGAGGATCCAATCTTGGATCTGTAATTAATATGGTCAGAGATACTACCAGAACCAGGAAGCATTCTTGTCATTGTCTTTAAAACTGGTGGTATAGTATTTTGTTTAGATTTCTCCCAGTAGATTGCTTTTACTTTTAGTCTGGGATCCCTCTGGGTCAGGGGTCGGCAACCTTTCAGAAGCGGTGTGCCGAGTCTTCATTTATTCACTCTAATTTAAGGTTTTGCATGCCAGTAATACATTTTAACATTTTTAGAAGGTCTCTTTCTATAAGTCTATGATATATAACTAAACTATTGTTGTATGTAAAGTAAATAAGGTTTTTTTAAATGTTTAAGAAGCTTTATTTAAAATTAAATTAAAATGCAGAGTCCCCCTGACCGGTGGCCAGAACCCGGGCAGTGTAAGTGCCACTGAAAATCAGCTTGCATGCTGTCTTCGGCACCCGTGCCATAGGTTGCCTATCCCTGCTCTGGGTTCTGGACCTTACGGTGACCATTCTTTCCTTAGCCATCATCTTCATTGCTGCAACAGACAAATCAGATGGCCTCTCATGTGGCTGTGCCCTTGAATCTGGTGCCAGTGCTGACAGAACCTAATAGGCTTTTTGTTTCAACAGATCTGATGCCCTGTGTCCTAATTATATATAGGGGCTGGAGTTAGATCTGATGCCAATTCAGGGTCTTCATTGGCACCTTGGTTATAGCAGATGCTGAGCTCACATCACAAAGCCCTGGGCTTTGTTGTCTGCACATTTGCACATGTTGGATCCAACAGGCTTTACTGCGAATGCCTCCTGAAGTAAGAATACCTGTAATCTATGTCCACGTACACTGTTGCCTGATTATTTAGTGGTTATTGATTATTATTGATTTCCAGTTAATTCTAATTTAAAGAGCTAGGGGATTGTAGGATTTTAGTCCAGCACAACAGAATCAAGGGTGAGTTTAATATCTGGTTGAGAACCTTAGTATGCACAACAGTGACACTCACTGAGAGCAAAGCAAAGTTTTAACCACTTTTATTAGCACAATTAGTAAAGACAGGAAAGCATCAAACCACATAAAAAGCACAAATACAGAATTAAGGTGACATTTTCTAACATTCCTCATACATGTGCTCATGTACTTACTCCCTTCCTTGGGGATCTGGGGGTAAGGCCCTGTTTCTGGCATGCCCAATGATGGTCTGTCCTATTATATGGCCTAGCGGCTGTCATGAATATTAATTCAAATGCTTAGCCTCCCTTGTCCATATCTAACCTCCTCACCCTAATAATGTTTGGGTTAGTATATTAATGATTTCAACTAATTACATATACATCAATTAATTGCCAAGACAAGTTCATGCTTAAACATTTGCCAACATTTTATTCTAAAATATTCAAGCCTAGTATCCATAGGTGCTGGGGATTCTGCCACACACTCTGGCTTGAAGTGAGTGACATTCCAACTCATACAGAACATAAGAATGACCGTACTGGGTCAGACCAAAGGTCCATCCAACCCAGTATCTTGTCTGCTGACAGTGGCCAATGCCAGGTGCCCCAGATGGAGTGAACCTAACAGGTAATGATCAAATGATCTCTCTCCTGCCATCCATCATCACTCTCTGACAAACAGAGGCTAGGGACATCATTCCTTACCCATCCTGGCTAATAGCCATTAATGGACTTAACCTCCATGAATTTATCCAGTTCTCTTTTAAACCCTGTTATAGTCCTAGCCTTCACAACCTTCTCAGGCAAGGAATTCCACAAGTTGACTGTGCACTGTGTGAAGAAGAACTTCCTTTTATTTGTTTTAAACCTGCTGCCCATAAATACAGGGTTTATAGTTTGGTTCAATGGCTCTCGGAACCCCCTCTATATAAATTGTTCTAGTACCCCTGCTAGTATCAGTTCAATGTTTGTGTGGTTACCTGGCATAAATTTCTGCCTTAAACACCTTTCCTAGTTCCCCAAAACTCGGAGTGACTGTTGGACCATTTTTGTGTGCCAAAGTTTTGTGTGTTTTATGCTAACTGTTTAGCTAATATCTTATAGGAAACAGGCCTGTAGATTCCTTTGTGTTTTTGCTGAGTAAAATAAAATGTTAAATCTAGCTCTGTGGGCTACTGCACTCTTGAAGTGAACTTACATCAGACAGAGCATCTGGAACAATTTACCAGGGTAATGGTGGATTCTTATCAATTAAATGTTTAAATCAAAATTGGATGGTATGGGAATTAATTTGGAGAAGTTCTATGACTTTTTTTATACAGGGGGTCAGACTAGATTATCATACTGGTCCCTTCTGGCCTTGGAATCTATGAATCTGTGGATGTAGAGGGTCCCTCACCTAGACATGCCCCTTACATGGGCATCTGTCACTGGAAATACCGCTGGACAGCAAACACATCTTTTTAACTCTGCTCTTCTCTTCTTCACATTCACCATCAGAATTTTGATGGCACAGAGATTATCATGCTAACTCTAATTAACTAACAAAAACCAACTTTAATAACTAATAATTATCTACTGGCACTTAAAAGTAGTAAGGCTCTGGATCCAAGAGAAGTGCACTTCCGTGTGATGATGCAGTAGGCAGGGACTGAGGTGCCATGCTCCCTTTTATATACTGACCCTCATAATGTTCAACAAAACTGAAGAGAGAAGGAGAAGGCGTGTGAGCAGTGTAACAGGCACCCTTGGGAGAAGATTCCAAGGTCCAGGCTGCACTGGCCAGCGGAACCCCTGAGCGGTAATATGCAGAGGATGTTCCAAAAAGCAGAGAATTTAGTTTGTTCTTGACTAAGTTTAGGGGGAATATAAATCCTACAATGGTCTCTCCAGGTCTGAAACATTATCTCTCTCTTTCCAAAATGTGCAATATTCCACTCATAAATGATTTCCCCCAGATTTTCACAAAAGTGTGGAGCATGTGGCTGTTGACCTTTTCTACCAGATTAAATGCCCCCAAACTGGCAACACAGCTTACCAGACTGGTCAAAATATCTACAACACAGGGAATTACCTCAGGCAGTAAGTTTTGGTGGTGGTGAATTGAAGAACCAGAAAAGCCAGACTCAGGGTATGGTTGATAGAGGTAAAATTAATGAAGAGTGGAAGCAATCATTCTGCTAAAATGATTGCAAAGGTTACACTGGAATTTCAACCAAAAGTGATATGGTAAGCATAGTAGAGCTCTTTCCCTTGTTCATCAAAGAATTCTGACTGGAGATCTATATTAAAGACTTCATAGAGTACAAGTGCACTGCTATTTGAAGGATTTAGTCATAATCCCAGGGAAGAATAGACAAAATATTTGGGAACTAATTTACTTGGTTTGTTAACATTGTGCAAATCCTTCTTATATCCTCCTTATTCTTATCCACACTGACTAAGCAATCTTGACAGGATTTTTAGATATCCAGATGGGGATGAGTGGTAACATCCTAAGGGACTGATCCAGCAAACATTTATTACTGCACATGTGCTGCAATAAATTGTCTAGTTGAAATGAAAAGCACTACTCATGGTAGTCAAGATTACAATGATTGCTGGATTGTGCTCTAAGGTGATAGAAATACAGTCACAGAGTGACCTCCCTTTACACAGAAGTCCAGAAAAAGCTAACAAAAGTGATGAAAAACAAAGGCGGCCTTCTGTATGAGAGAGGATTAAAATGATTGTCTCTGCTCAGTTCAGAGAGAAGTTAAATTAGATGCAACAGGATAAACCTATGTACTATTCCTAAATACTGGATACGTTTACACAACACGCCCTGCCCTCCTCCTCTCCCCCCTGCACCTCCCTGAAAAAACCCCACTGCGGCAGCAAGCCTCCAATCCCAGTCCAACTGACTCGGGCTAGTGGGACTCGCACTGCAGTGCAAAAAATATCAGTGTAGCTGTTGGAGTTTGGGCTTTAGCTGAAGCTTGGGCTCTGAGACCCGGTGAGAGGGAGGATCTCAGAGCCTGGTCTCCATCTCTGGCTCCGCATATCTACACTGCTGTTTTAGCACTGCAGCACACGCCCAAATCAATTGACCCAGGCTCTGAGATGTGCTGCTGTAGGGCTTTTTGTTTGTTTTTGTTTTTTTGCTGTGTAAACACGCCCTAATACTATGTTCAGGTGGAGGTAAGTTTGAGAGTCTACATCAGTAATTTAGGGTTTAAGTTAAATTAGAGATGTCGTAAGTACCCCCAAACCAAGCATTAAAAACCCACAGCTTTGACCTCAGGTTCAAGTGGGTAAGGAACCAAGAAATCAAATATCTTGATTTTAAGATATTTGTAATTTTTAAGGCCCGAGTTCAGCAAAGGACTAAGATGTTCAAATAAGACCCTGTTTCATGCAGAAAATACAAAAAAAGGCAACAAAAATGATTAAAAGCATAGAAGCTTTCCAAATGAGAGAGGATTAAAATGATTGATTTCAATGGAACTTAAACATGTTTAATTTCTTTTCCGAATCACAGCCTTAGTCTGCCATTGTATTACCAGTACAGTTGAAATACTTTTTAATTATTATTTTGAATGTATTTCACTTCATCCTTAGCGTTCTCTCTTCTTTTTGGTTTGTGAGCTTCATAATCAGAAGAGGATTTCTCCTTCTTATACCATTCTGTGTTAAGTTACTCACTGTTGTTTCACATGACAACACTCATGTTCTCTGTGGAACCTCATATCAGACTTGATGTACTCACTGCGGTTCCATTTAAGTTTGCAGAAAGGAACTGCAGAATCTCTTGCTGTTTAAATCAACTTTTGAGGCTGATTTAGTCAGAGAAGACTATTCTTCATTTACACCAAGAAATCAGATTCTGTCTGGATTTCAATTAATGAAAGCCTATGAACTATTTTTATTAGTTCTAAATTCAAATTCTATAAAAATCTAAGTCCACTTAGCAGTTGTTTAGCAATATCACAGGGCTTAGACTTTTTTGTATTAATTGGTGATGTGTAAACTATTTTAATTTATTCGTGATTAGTAACCCTAGTTTCTTGCTGTGAACTGTAGCACTAATAGTCTACTTTGGAAGTTTGTATGCAAAGCACAATTAGTAAAAGCAGCACTTAGCCTAGACCATGATATTCCTTTATATATTATCTAATACTTTATCATATCTTAGTTATTTTGATGCAAATATGCCTGGTTTTGCTTTAAACCAAATCCTTTTTTATACAATCATATTAATTGAAGAAAGGAGGTGTCTTCTGCTGAATTCATTTATGAGGTAACCGTTGAATGCAAAGCTCTCAGTCTCTGCAGATGTTGTAAACCTTGAAAGAGCCACTTGAGCTGAATGATATCAGAAGTGTAGTATTACTTGGACCACTTATGGGTTTGTCTACATGACAAAATGTTAGAACAGAGGTATCCAAACTGTGGGGCATGCCTTCTGAGGGACTGCCACATAGCCCCGCTCTGCTCCAGCTCTGCCTCAGACCTCCATACCCAGGGCCTCAGCTCCTGACCGCAGCCCAACTTCAGCTCTGGACCTTGGCCCTGGCCTGCCTGCAGCTGCAGCCCCAGCCTTGGCCTTGTTACCTCTGTCTGCATCCCCCTACCCCCTGAACTGCAGCCCCACTCCCAGCCTCAGGGAGGGTAAGGTGGGACATGACCCTGAAAAGTTTGGGGACCACTGTGTTAGAATGTGGCCATGAAGCACTGGGTTAGCTGACATGATATTTACTCCCATGTATTTGACTGTTGTTCACTAGCACAAATTTTTCTCAGCATCATGTCAGTTAATTGTGATTAAACCATTAATGCAGTGCAAGTAATCACAAGTAGCTGGCATAGTGATGAACACTATTTGTCCTGGTCTACAATAACGATGTTGCCATGGTCAGCATCACATTAGCTAATTCATATATTTGCAAACATGTTCAAATGTGCTAAAATTATGTAGTGTACCATAGATAGATAGATAGATAGATAGATAGATAGATATGCACAGTATGGGCGCATACGTTTGTCTGATACTATAGAATATTAAAGATGTGTCCTCAAATTGGGCATATTCCTCCCTCATAAAATGTTTAGTGGGAAAGAGAGTCCCTCTGCTTGGAACATCATTAAACATAAAAAAATATAGCCACCTTGTCAATACAAGATTATAATAATTCACTCTTGGCTCTCTAATGAATTGTATAAACACTATTTATTAAGACATAACAAGGCCCCTAGAGGTAAATATAGCCAAGCATTCACTTGATGGCTATTTGTGGTCCTATGGGTTTTCCATCTAATTTAAATGAAGATTTTTACTTCTGTAAATTATCGTTGTAAAGAAGCTGCTTAAAAATGCATTTTATGAAAGCAGTGATGTACATTCTGGCAGAAACACTTCAGAGTTGGTGCTCTTGGGAATGTAACCTCTCAGTAAATTTGTAAATGAGAAGCAATGAGGAATGTGATAACAAATTGTACTGATCAGCCTTTGTTAGCAAATTATAACAAATCAGATTTCCACACTTTCCCCTTACATATGGGGACAGGCTGGTCACTTACATATAAAGGCCATTAACAGGGAGTCCTTGGACTTACGACACAATTCATTTCTCAGAATTGCGTTGTAAGTCAAAAGCACTTTTTCCATAGGAATCAATGGTATGAAGGGGGGATTGATTCCTGAACCAGGGCGTGATACACTATTTTCACCACAGTAACCCACATTTTTGTACTATAAATGAATTATATATCACTAATGTTGCAACATCAGTGTATTTACTGAACACTATATTCTGTAAATCACATTCACGTAAACATATAAACTCACATATGCTGCTCAGAATGCCGGCAACACAGGCTCAGAAAACCAGGGAGAACTGCACAAATGGTGAGCCTCAGCCAATCACTGTTCAAGCCTTCTGACTAGCTGATCTTGGGGCTGCAAGCCAATAAAAAACAAGCGGCAACCCTACTTGGCAAAAAGCTACCTTGCTGCCTCGAAGCAACTCAGAAGTGACCCCTTCAAGCTCCGTACCATTATAACACAACCAGGAAGTAATTTCAAGTGAACTTTATGGAAATTGAGTGACCTAAGGGCGAAAGAAGCATCGTAGGGGTGAAATAGGCAGTCAACTGAAAAGTGCCGTAAGTGATGTCCGACGTAAGTCAGGCATCATAAGTCCAAGGACTCCTTGTATATTACTGTGTATATTAGCAAAAGGGATAGAAATATTTTGTTTGTATATTTAGGTCCTGTATATTTAAGTATCCTCATTAAGGAAGCGTGCTGAAGCACGACTTAACTTAAAGCACGTTTAATTCCCATTAAAGTCAGTGGTACTTAAGCATGTGCTTAAAACTAAGCACATACTCATGATTTCCTGAATAAGGATGAATTTAAGCATGTGCTCCAGTGTTTTCTTGAATTAGTGTCCCAATGAGCAGTTGATCAGGCCAGAATCAGATTAAACAAGACTTCAGCAAACTATCACAAGGGTAATTACTACAGTTAATCCAAAAAACTTTATTTTCTCATAAAGAGCACAAATAATTTAAGTTCTACTAAACAGGAATGCTATTTGCTATGGGTTAGGGGGCATTGTCCCACTTCCTATCCTGAATTGTCATAACTCCTTGCCAGGCTCCTTGCCTGGGCCTGCGGGGGCTGCTATGGGGGTGGGGCAGGATGGGCAAGAGGTCCTAATTGTCATCTTATCAGCACTACTGTCCCCATTGGCCGGACAGGCAGCAGCAGCAGCCTGGGTTGAAGCAAGCAAGGCCCCAATCCCTGCCTGGTGCCCACCTCTTACTCCCTAGGATAGGACTAGCACTCCATCTTACTCTGGGATAGGACCAGCTCGCTAACTCCTCCTGCACCCATGAGCAGCTGCGGCCTCAGCGGGGAGGCAGAAGCAGGAATACTGACATAACATTGCGCCTACCACCAGAATGTTTCTGAAATGATGCCCCTGCTACTAAATTTGGTGGAGATTATCATGAAGAAGTCATTTAAAACAAAAATCAACATAGCGATCAATAGTATACGACAGCAAACATCAGTTCACTTATACTTGCAGTGCAATCTTAAAGAAAATCATGTAATTGCCCTTCACGGGATTGCATTCTTATATGCACGATCTGAAGCCACAATTCAGCAAAGTACTTAAGCCTACGCTTAAAAGCATAACTTTTCAGGAAAGCAGTATAGCTTCTGTTCTTAAACCTCAGTAAAGTCAGTAAGACTTAAGCTTGTGTTTTAAGTTAAGAATTTCAGTGATTTCTAGAATAATGGTTTGCTGAACTGGCGGTCTCTGGGTAGATTTATAATGGGAATTAAGCACCTTACTGCTACTTTAGGCACCAGAGTCCCAGATTTAGGTGACACTGCTATTCACAACCCCCACACTCATCTGCCACCTAACATTAGGCAGCTAAACCCATTTGGGGCCTAAGTTTTTTCAGTAAAAGTTTCCTCGGAGCCTATGCTTCTGCTTTTGAGAATATGCATTAATGATCCATGAACTAGGGGAAGCTACACAGGAGCTCCCCCAACTAACTCACTTGTGGGCCCAATCTGGTAGGCATGCTCAGAGCCCACCTAACTTGACAAAAAAAGAGTAGGGAAGTGGAGCTTTGGATAAATAGTCGAACAGTCATTGGAGTAGGGGTACCAGATCCACAGTATCCCACCTCCAAAGTGAGTGCCCTACCCACCGGGCTGTAGAATCGTTCTCATATTCACTCTCTGTCCCAATGATTGTTCAATTATTTATTGAAAGTGGGACAGTTACAATGAGCAATTGAGAGAGAATCATCTCAGAATATCCCATAGCCCAGAAGCTAGGGCACTCACCTGAGAGGTGGCATATCCCTGTTCAAATCCCTTCTCCTGTTCATGCAGAGAGTCTCCCACATCCTGGATGTGTACACTAGTCACTGAGCTAAATGGTATGAGGGCGCTCCTCCATCATCATCACCTCTGACAAGAAGCACCTAACTCCAGCAGAGGGTTCACAGCTGTGAATTCCAAGTGGAGGTAGGTGCCTCCCTGCAGCCTGAACTTAGGTGTCTATCTCCCTGAGAGGGACAAAGCTTGCCACACACCCCTCATCTTAACATTCTGCCATTGGCTAGTTTAGCTGCCTCCACGCTCAGCATGCTGTGTTTTGTAAATCGCATTTTTAGGCACGTATCAAAGGGGTAGCCCTGTTAGTCTGGATCTGTAAAAGCAGCAAAGAATCCTGTGGCACCTTATAGACTAACAGACGTTTTGGAGCATGGGCTTTCGTGGGTGAATACCGTGCACGTGGTGCATCTGAAGAAGTGGGTATTCACCCACGAAAGCTCATGCTCCAAAACGTCTGTTAGTCTATAAGGTGCCACAGGATTCTTTGCTATTTTTAGGCACCTATCTCTCCCTGTTCATTCTATAGGGAGGAGAATTGCCAAACTTTTAGGCTTTGTAAATCCCAGTGATTTTCTGAAAGTTAGGCCTTGTGATGCTCACCACAACTCAATCCCTAAATGCTGAATTCCTAACAGCTATTTTATTCTGTTTAGTTATTTGGTCATACAGCTAAATGCATTGATATGAAAATAAAAATATAAAAGTCCAAATTCTGCTCTCAGGTACCTAAGTACAAGCTTGAAATTATTCTTGATTAATTGGATTCACTCTAGGTAGTCACCGGAGTGAAAGAGTGTCTACTTTGGCCTATATCAGGGCATCTCAAACTGTGAGTCGGGACCCCTCATCTGTGAATTCCAGACTGGCTCTCCATTAGGGATGTCTCACTGACTGTAGGCAGCCTGGATACTCTCTAGTGGAGAGTCTGGTAGCAAATGGCAACATGAAAGTCACTAGGAATGAATGCAAGGCTGCAGTTTCTCCTTTCCACTTAGTTCTCATGTGGCTGGGATGGTAACCATTGCTCAGGTTTGTCTGTTTCCTTAGACTTGGTTCATATAATCAGATGCATGTTCAACATGTTGGATGGTCTCTGAGGTACATCTTGCTTTATTGATTAGCATCTCAGATCCTCAGGTAAATCTGATCTCCAGCTGTTCAGTATTCAGCAAGCAAACCTCTCATTCCTTGCCTATCATAGAGATATTTATAACTCCTCGTTTGCAATTCCACACAGGTGATTTTAGGCTGAAAATCAGTCATTTTTCTTTTCTCCCTGTGGGAAATTTCAGCTTCTTAGGATGGAATCAAAAACTGAAAGTTTTCAGCTGAAAACTAAAATTGTTAATTAGGAAATGCCACCACAGTGCCTTATGTCAGCTGTGTTTCGGGCACCTCATGTCCCCTTTCTCCTCTGTGTGCTGAGGTCCCTAGCTGGACTACAACTCTCATGATGTACTATGGTGGCAACTGAAGAAAAAACATTAACAGGACCACATTATCTTAATCTCTTTTGCACTATTTGGATTTCTCAGCCTCTTTGTGAAGATAATTTCCTAATCTTGCTAAGAAAACATTAAGGAAACATTTATTTCTGCTAACTTTGCTAATGATGACCCTTGTTTCCAAGAAGCAGGACAATTGTTCCTACACTACTAATGTCTTCTGATAATAGAAGTGTCATGCTTTTAACAGATGAGTGGGGGTGGAAGTTATTTTGGCTTCTGGCAAAACTTATCTACAAAACCAAATTTAGATTAAAACATGCAAATTAGAGATGGTATGCCTGGTTTAGGAAACTCACTGAACGCAGTAAAGTCCACTTGGGATTAATATGTGTTGTCCAAGCAATTTGAACATACAGCCATTTCCCAAAACTTAAGGTTTTCTTGCAGAATCATTTTGTCAAAACTCTCTTGAATCTCCGAATGCCCTCCTTGTGGTTTCTCATTCCTTCATCTGATGACTCCCCATAATGTCCTGACAACCCTTCATATTCTCATAGGGGCTTACCTTCTTTTCCAGTGGTACACTTTAGGAAGAGCTGCTGGGCCACTTAGCTATAGGCTTTTTATAATTGCTATATCATAACCTCCTATGGTTATATTTTTGAACATGTGGGTGCAGTACCAGCTTACAAGGGGTACACTTAACTACTCAGAATACCCTTTGCATTGTAATATTGCAGGTGTATTATATGATAAGTGCCACCCATTCTGGAGTGGCATCTCATTTGAACACATGGATTGGCTGACATGACGGTGTCACTTCCAAAGTAATATAGAAGACAGTGTTTGGTGTCCAATATACACGCAGTACCAAAAATTCAAGTAATTGATGGATAGACTTTGGTAGCTGATAAGTGGTGTATCCCACTGCTCATCTATCTCTAATGCTGTTGTCTGAGTGTTTTATATGCTACACTATATGTAACATATAACTGATACAGTTTGTTGATTTGGATCCAATAGGCCGGAACCAGTATTGTGGACAAAGGATGGAGGAGAACTACCAGATCCAGAGAGAATGATTGTCAATGGTAGGGACCTAAGAATTAGTTTCCTAAACAAAACGGACAATGGTACATATCGATGTGAAGCAACAAACCCTATTGGCCAAAACAGCACAGAGTATGTCCTGATTGTACATGGTGAGTACATCTCTTTAAATTCAGTAAGGGAGAGTACCTTGATTAATATTAGAAATTTTTGTTTCAACCAACTGTAAGCAAGTGATTAAGAACACATGAAAGAATGACAAGAAAAAATTAAAAGTGCAATTATTCTTTTCAGAACGCCATCTACTAATAAGCAACAGGCTGACTTCCTTTTATTAGTAGGTGTCTAATAAATTTTGTACATCATATATCTTTCAAATATGTGTGGAGAACCCCTTGCTAATTAAGCAACAGGCAAAAATGTCTTTGAGAGTATACTGGGAACTGTTTTATACCTAATTGCATCCATAAAACATGGTGTTTAAATATAACTGGCTGTGAGGAGATAGGTCATATATAAACCAAAACCAAGAAGTACAAAGCAGTTGCTATTTATTTTATAAACCTTTCAAGACAGAATACTAAAAATAAAGTATAGCCTAGTGCAGAGCACTCTCAAATCCCAATGTAAGATGAAGGTCTTGCATCACCCCAGAGAATCAGGCCCTATGTTAAAATCACCCCCCAAATTGTCTAGTATCACAAGTTCATAATACTTATTTAATAAAATAGCCTGGTTCTCACTTAATTATGTTTGTTTTGTTTTGCCTGATTTGTCTTGATGCTTCATGTCAAAAGAATAAAGGCTTAATATTAAGTGTGAAATAGCTTGACAAAAGTTCAGTAGACACCAGTACAAGAGTCAGCATTTGGCAGCTGTTACCACACCGTTACCACAGATTTCCATCATTTAAATCTATTACTTCAGACAATCCTGTGTGTTAACTGCTCGAAAATGGTGACTCTTACAGTCTGGGGCCATGTCTACATCTAAAATTTTGCAGCGCTGGTTGTTACAGCTGTATTAGTACAGCTGTATAGGGCCAGCGCTGCAGAGTGGCCACACTTACAGCAACCAGCGCTGCAAGTGGTGTTAGATGTGGCCACACTGCAGCGCTGTTGGGCGGCTTCAAGGGGGGTTCCTGGACCGAGAGAGCAAACCGGGAACGCCGCGGTTTGCTCTCTCGGTCCCGGAGCCAGCCAGCAAACCGCGGGGAAGGAGACCTGCTTGCTCGGGGTTCCGGGACCGAGAGAGCAAACCGGGAACGCCGCGGTTTGCTCTCTCGGTCCCGGAGCCAGCCAGCAAACCGCGGGGAAGGAGACCTGCTTGCTCGGGGTTCCGGGACCGAGAGAGCAAACCGGGAACGCCGCGGTTTGCTCTCTCGGTCCCGGAGCCAGCCAGCAAGCCGCGGGGAAGGAGACCTGCTTGCTCGGGGTTCCGGGACCGAGAGAGCAAACCGGGAACGCCGCGGTTTGCTTTCTCGGTCCCGGAGCCAGCCAGCAAGCCGCGGGGAAGGAGACCTGCTTGCTCGGGGTTCCGGGACCGAGAGAGCAAACCGGGAACGCCGCGGTTTGCTCTCTCGGTCCCGGAGCCAGCCAGCAAGCCGCGGGGAAGGAGACCTGCTTGCTCGGGGTTCCGGGACCGAGAGAGCAAACCGGGAACGCCGCGGTTTGCTCTCTCGGTCCCGGAGCCAGCCAGCAAGCCGCGGGGAAGGAGACCTGCTTGCTCGGGGTTCCGGGACCGAGAGAGCAAACCGGGAACGCCGCGGTTTGCTCTCTCGGTCCCGGAACCCCGAGCAAGCAGGTCTCCTTCCCCGCGGCTTGCTGGCTGGCTCCGGGACCGAGAGAGCAAACCGGGAACGCCGCGGTTTGCTCTCTCGGTCCCGGAACTCCGAGCAAGCAGGTCTCCTTCCCCGCGGCTTGCTGGCTGGCTCCGGGACCGAGAGAGCAAACCGGGAACGCCGCGGTTTGCTCTCTCGGTCCCGGAACCCCGAGCAAGCAGGTCTCCTTCCCCGCGGCTTGCTGGCTGGCTCCGGGACCGAGAGAGCAAACCGCGGCGTTCCCGGTTTGCTCTCTCGGTCCCGGAACCCCGAGCAAGCAGGTCTCCTTCCCCGCGGTTTGCTGGCTGGCTCCGGGACCGAGAGAGCAAACCGCGGCGAAGCTGGTTTCCTTTCCCGGTTTGCTCTCTCGGTCCCGGAACCCCGAGCAAGCAGGTCTCCTTCCCTGCGGTTTGCTGGGTGGCTCCGGGACCGAGAGAGCAAACCGGGAAAGGAAACCAGCTTGATTACCAGAGGCTTCCTCCTTCCACGGAGGTCAAGAAAAGCGCTGGTAACTGTCTACATTGGATTACCAGCGCTGGATCACCAGCGCTGGATCCTCTACACCCGAGACAAAACGGGAGTACGGCCAGCGCTGCAAACAGGGAGTTGCAGCGCTGGTGGTGCCCTGCAGATGTGGACACTCTCAAAGTTGCAGCGCTGTAACTCCCTCACCAGCGCTGCAACTTTCTGATGTAGACAAGCCCTGGATGTGAACCCAGATCTCAGAGATGAGAAGAGTCCATTAACTCCATTGCAACACTTGTTGCAATCCTTTTTTTTCCCTAGCTTTTATACATGGGCAACTTTTTAAGAACCACCGCAAAATAAAAGGAAACACTTTTTAAGGTAGTCTCAGACCGTAAAAGACATGAGAAATATGAAGTCTATTTCCTCCTAATAAGTCATTCAAGTGGAACAAATATATATGTTACTCTGGTGTTTGCAAGCTAGCCAACAGCATGATTCACTTGAAGTGCCAAATTACCTTTAGGTAAGTTTGGCAGTTAACATATTTATAATAAATATTTCTCTAAGCATTTTGTAATTAGTCATTTTCTGTCTCTATTGTTGAACTAAAACTTATCAAAACACCCCCGGATTAATACTATTCATGCTTCTGAAGTTCATCATTAGTTTACCTAGTAATGATGGGCTGTTTAGACCACTGAGACTTCACTGCTGAGAATTACTATGTTTAGAAAACAACAAAACAAACAAAAACAACCCCCTTTCAAACCTCCACTTATGTTGATTACCACAAAATGTTTCCCCTTTTAAATCCTGTAGGTAATGGTTTATTAGTTGTTGGCTGCATACACAAAGTGTTAATGTCTCTCTTTGATGGACTGACAGTTTTCCAAAACCCACCAACTGTTGAAATCTGAGTGGTCTCTGTATTTTGTCAGAGGTATTAAAGTGATAATTTGGGAGAAGTTGACCCTTTTTACCTCTTACATCACGGTTACTTTTATATCAGCTATGGCCATTTAATATACCTATAAGGAAGAATATTTGATGATCAGCTACCTTGTGTCTTTCACTTCCAATCAGTTGCATGCACCCTATTGATCTGATTACAACTTGATGGCAGTCTCTAAAATCATTCATTATCAAGATGCCATTCTGCTGTGTGTGACAGCACATTATGCATATTATCTCATTTAACTTTAACATTGCTGACAATATCTCTTATGGATACTGGAGCTTTCCCTAATTGCATTCATGCAAATCTAGCATTAGAACTACAGAAGGTTATTTGGCTTCCTAGAATTCAGTAACATTGGAAGTTGTCTGAGCGAGGATGAAGTGATCCTTGCTATTAATAACCTGTTCCATACTGGAGTTATAAAGCCTCTGCTGTGAATGAGAGGTTGGGATTAATTATTTAATTATAGGTATAGTGTAATTAGTTTATACAGATCAACTTGGGAAACCACTTGTCCCCTCTTTTTATCGTTGTCTCAGACTGATCAGCTCATCCAGAACTTCCTTTCTTTTCTGTTTGAAAACTAATGAAAAGCAGTTCTGGTATCCTGCAGCCAAGTTGTCTTTTTGAATAGAGGACATATTTTCCCTTTAACTTTATATTACTAAATAGATCTGTAGCACTCTCTGACTTCTCTTCACACCTTTTCCAGTAGCTAAGGTGGTGACATCAAAATGTGTGTCCCTTTCCTTTATTATGGCTTACGCACCATTATATAGTCATGCATTCTGACCTACTCATCTTTCATTTCTTATACATACAGCGCCAAATTTAATATGGCATGGACTAAAGCCACCTGGGAAGGGAGTTTCCACAAGGAAGTCCTCACAGAAATTCCCCCATATTATCTGGTCATGGAGGCAACATTACAGAAAAGGGGATTGTAGTAAATCCACAAGCAATCATTCAGATACCCTGTGCTGCTTCCGCTCTACTCTAGCCACCAGCAGCACCCGATTGGCAGTGCAACTTCATTGAGGCCAGGCTACAAGTGACTTTGTCATAGAAGCCTCTAGGACCGCCGGGTTAGATTGTTGGTTATGTGTAAAAGATAATACCACTATGAGGGCTGTATTAACTTTTCCAGGTAAGCACTGTGGGGCTGGATAGAGAACAGTGGGCATCCCAGCCCTCAACCTTCCCACTTCTCCCCTGACTCTCTTAGTCTATGCCACCAGATCAAAATGGAGAAATTATGCCACTGAGGCAGTTGAGACCCCCTTCTGTATGTGGAAGTTCTCCTTCATGCACAGAGCAGTGGAAGGGAAAGCATGATCTCGCACAAAGTAGTTTTTGTATTTAATTTTTATCCATATAAAGTTTTTTCCTCCTCATTTGTCTTATTTTTTCTCTTTTAACAGAATTTGTCTTTCTTCTTTTTTGTCAAGTTTCTCAGACTTGCCCACCCTCCCTGGTTTTTTTTGGTTTGTTTTTTTTTACTATTAACACATCTCTCAGTGGGACCCTATCCACTAATTCCCTCAATTTTCCTAAGTTATCTTCATAACACAGAAGAGATTTAGAAAGCTTGCCTAAAAATGAAAATGTGTAGTTTATTATAATTAAAGATTAAGGGTAAGTGAAGTGTTTATACATATTAATTATACAAACAAAGCAAGGAGCATATGTCATAAACAGATAGCTAAGGGTTAATGTCTCTTTCACCTGAAGCACCTGACCAGAGGACCAATCAGGAAACCGGATTTTTTCAACTTTGGGTGGAGGGAATTTTGTGTCTGAGTCTTTGTTTTCTGTCTGCCTGCTTTCTCTGAGCTTTGGAGAAGTAGTTCTGTTTTCTAATCTTCTGTTTCTAAGTGTAAGGACAAAGAGATCAGATAGTAAGTTATATGGTTTCTTTTCTTTGGTATTTGCATGAATATAAGTGCTGGAGTGCTTTGATTTGTATTCTTTTTGAATAAGGCTGTTTATTCAATATTCTTTTAAGCAATTGACCCTGTATGGTGTCACCTTAATACAGAGAGACCATTTGTATGTATTTTTCTTTCTTTTTATATAAAGCTTTCTTTTAAGACCTGTTGAAGTTTTCTTTACTGGGAAATTTCAGGAAAATTGAGTCTGTACTCACCAGGGAATTGGTGGGAGGAAGAAATCAGGGGGGAGATCTGTGTGTGTTGGATTTGCTAGCCTGATTTTGCATTCCCTCTGGGTGAAGAGGAAAGTACTTTTTGTTTCCAGGACTGGGAACAGAGAGGGGGAGTCACTCTGTGTAGTTTCACAGAGCTTGTATCTGTGTATCTCTCCAGGAGCACCTGGAGGGGGGAAGGGAAAAAGGATTATTTCCCTTTGTTGTGAGACTCAAGGGATTTGGGTCTTGGGGTCCCCAGGGAAGGTTTTTCAGGGGGACCAGAGTGCCCCAAAACACTCTAATTTTTTGGGTGGTGGCAGCAAGTACCAGGTCCAAGCTGGTAGCTAAGCTTGGAGGTTTTCATGCTAACCTCCATATTTTGGACGCTAAGGTCCAAATCTGGGACTAAGGTTATGACAGCATATGATGCCTTTAATTGAGACAACTTAGACATAAAATTATATAGAAGAGTGATCACTTCTTCCCATTGCAGATGAAGATGAGGTAATAGTGTTATAATGTTGGCTGATGGTAGTTTAAATAAATATAGCTATACACAGATTAACGGTAGTTTGTTATAGTTAGTATCTAGTAACAAGTCTTTTTGTTTCATTTTTTTCACTATAAAGGAATCTTATTTTAGAAAAAGTGAATGTATTTAACTATGAAATGGGTCTGTGCTGCTTTGCTGAAGAAATACAGCTGCTACTTTCATTTTTCTTTTATCAAGAAAACATTCAAACTGGAAGGTGTACAGAAAATGAGTTTATAGACAGCAGTGCAAAGGGAAGATACGTTTTTCACTCAAACATTTGTCTCCTGCAGTAATGAAAGCCAAATCCTAATACCTGTAGCTGTTGTCATTTCTGCATTCTAATATATTATTTTGGTGTAGTAGAAGTTCACGTTCTGGTAAGATATGTTATACCCCATCTATAGTGACAGACTCTAGACAGCAGAATTTGTGCTTTTTCTCTCCTAGACTTTATTGAGAATTTTTGGTTACCTATGACCAAATACTTGCTATTAATCACCCAGTATACAGAACAAACTACCAAAATCATGACATTCAACTCAAAAACATATTTTCTACTTGGCAAACTAAAGTAAAAAGCTCCATTAATTTAGCTGAAGTTGAGAACTGAACAAGTCTGTCATAATCAAGCTAAAGACACGATTGTTACATATGGACAAATCAATCACTAAAGACTTGGTTCATCCTCAAGTTCAGCACATAATATCAGGGATGACAGAAATTCAAATTAATGATGGAGTATCCACCAATATGAACAATAAAATGAGATATGAGGCCTGAATTCAGTGTAGTATTTTACTGATAGACAAATGTCAAGATAAACTCTTTATTAAGAGCAGGAATTATGAACATAATAAGGTAAAAACTTTCCACTACTCTGTGTAGTTGCAGCCTGAGACTGCCCTGTCCTGGGTTTCTTGTTTCTATCACAGTAGGATGTGTGTCACCAGTAACCAAAGACTGAATGTCCAGAAAGTATGGCATCTCTGCAGTTTTTGGAGGATTTACTGTATACCACACTGAGGATCATAATCTCCAAAAATATCTCTCCTCACTGGATAGCTGAAATAGAAGCTCCAGTAGGTCAGGCAGTAATGAAAATTCATCATCTGTAAACAATTCCTTTATATTTCAACAGAGGTCCCTAGTAGAGCAATGCCTTGAAGTAACTTACAAATTATCATAGGTTTTTACTTAATATCACAAGATACCATATGATACATTAGATTCACTGTATCTGTACATTAGATTCACTGAGACAAGTGGAGTTACTGTACATTCATGTATCTTATGATGTTGCAAGGTAATGTGGAAGTTACCTTGAGTCACTGCTGATCATGGACAGTTCATTTCATCAGCAAATACAATATAAGTAGTGGAAAGAGCTAGTCCTGGTGATTTGAAGGCTTTCTCCTGGACAAGTTAGCTTGGATTAACTTGAGCATCCCATTTTTTTCTACGCTTCTTCTGGGGTAGACAACACTTGATGCTAGAAAGAGCAATCAAATCAAAGTGAGTCACATCCTCTCATTAACATTTCAAATATAACTCCTCTATTTTCCAACCTCCATCATCTCCCCTCCCTCCTTTTGCCATCACTGTTGACAATCTGACTGTCATCCATGCTTCCTTCTCATCTGGGCTTTTGCAAACCCATCCCACCTCTGCCTGCCTGTCTGCTTTCTATCGAAAGTTTTCTTAGAATTAATACATCCCCACAGAACATGTCCATCCCCTTAGATGAGCATTTTCAAACAGAAAAGTGTAAAGTACCTTCAGAAAATTTTCAACGTGCTGTATTCACATACAGTTATTTCTTGCTTTAGTACTACTGTAACCTCTTTCTCTCCAGCCTCTCTGCTTCACTTCTCCTATCCCCAGTCCATCCAGCACACTGCAGTTAGCTATTCAGGGTATGTCCACATAACATTTTGGAGCCCATGGGAGTAAGCCTTCCAGTCCAGGTGGAGATATCTGGGTTAGTGGGAGTCACGCTAACTCTCTAAAAATAACTGTGTAGACAGCACTTTGAAGTTGCTCTAGTCCAAACCGCAATTTCAAAGCCCTGTCCACAGAGCTATTTTGAGAGTACTAAGATGAGCACATCAACCAGGACTGGGAGGCTCCCTGCCTACAGACTTCAGAATGCTGCGTAGCCATACCCCAATTCCGATATTGCTCTGACCACATCATCCACTTCCTCAAAGCCTTTCATTGGTTCTTTGTCTCATTTCATATCCTATTTAAATTGTTCTCCCTCACCTTGAGAGTGCACAATTCTGCTTTTGCCTGTATCTCAGCCCTTGCATGCACCCATTCTTTCTCTTTCATGCCTGGATCTCGTCATTTTACTCAGCTGGAGCACTCACATTATTGAAGTGCACCAAGCATCTTCACTCTTCAATTTTGTCCTCAAAACTCACACTGGTTCACCTTCTGCGGCCAAGCTCCATTCCAGTGCCATCCATTCTTTCTCACATGCTCGACTTTATCCTTAAATAATTTAAAATTCTGAACTAACCAGAGACATACACAACCAAGCTGCATTATCTTTATTTGTTGTAACCTCCTTTTTTTTGTCTGTCATCCCCTGTTGTCATCCCTCATTGTATCATATTTAATCTCCATTCTAAAATCCTTTTAGAAGGACCTCTGCCTTTTCACACTTTTGTAAAAGCACAGAGCACACCCTACAGTGCTCCAATGATTATTGGAACAATTTAAAATAAGGTTAAAAAGTGGGACAATGCTTTAAGAAGAGGTAAAATTGCATACTGTAATTGATCTTATCAAATGGGAAGTAGACCTACTGCTCTGCAAGTATTTTCACTCCAGCACTCTAATTAATCTCGTGCACTGCTTTTGAACATCTTTTCTTTGCAAACGTCTCTCAAAGATAAACAGACAAAATATCCACTGCAAGAGAAAAAGAAGAGAAAGAGAGACAGCAATATGGAGCAGCAGGTCTCATTATAATGAAGTAACCCTACAATTGGTGTTCACATTTCTCAGTGAGAGCTTCCAGACATTGAGCTAGTTGGTCAAACTCTAAAACAGCCTACTAGTTATAAGAATAAAACATTTAATTTACAGACATGACCAGCTGTAGGGAGCTGCAGTGTCTTACCCTTTCAATGAACACATGCTTTGGCTTCTGAAAAGAGAAGTAGAATTGGGCATTGGTATTATGGAATGGTAGTAACCTCTCCATAATTAAAAGTTTGAAACTGAGTTTTTTATTATAAACCCAACTTGGCCCTCTGCATCTATAAATCATACATAAAGAAATATCCACCTCAAAAGATAGTGTATGTCTAGGGCTGAGGTGTGTATGAATGTGTGTGTGTATATATATATCCATCCAAATTTGAATTGAAGTGGACAAGGTGTTCTTCAATTTTGTCTCCCTAAAAAGAGAGGAATTCACCAATTTTCAAAAAGTCTGTTTTGTTGCTACTTAGTACCCGCCGCCCCCGCTAAAAAAAGTGTTGATTATACTCTCAATTATTAAGATTTTAAACATAATGGTTCATCAAACCTGATGAGGTTTAAATAGGCTGGACACATGTTTTCATATGAAAAAAAAAAAAAGATTTGCTCTCGCAGACTAAAGGGGATCCTGGCTTCTTGTCCTTAGGAGAACCAGAAAAATAATGGAAGAAAAGATTCTGCCCTATTATGTGCTGCTCCATTACAGTGTCTTTGATTCCCTCCCTCTCCCAGACACAGACACAGACTTCATAAAATCTACAGGAAGGGGTTTCTTCTTCTGCACAAACACCAACATCTTCAGGAGAAGGTCTACTCCTGAAGATATCAAGAAATTCAGCCACAAGGAGGCTGCGGGTAGGGTTGCCAACCCTCATGGTTTCACCTGGAATCTTCTGGAATTGGGCTGTATCTCCTGGAGGCTACTGAAGCCAAACCAGGAGATTTTAGGTTGCTAAAAGTCTGGCGATGCAGTGGGGCCAAGGTAGACTCCCTGTGTGCCCTGGCCCTGTGCTGCTCATGGAAGGGACAGGCACATCCTTGCGACACCTGGGGAGGGGGCCTCTGTGCGCCGCCCCAAGCACAGACTCCACAGTTCCCATTGGCCAAGATCTGTGGCCAATGGGAGCTGTGGGGATGGTGCCTGTGAGTATGGGCAGCACACAGAGAGTCCTGCTCCCACCCCACTGCACTGTTGCCTGGGAGCTGCCTGAGTTAAGTGCCACCCATCTGGAGCCTGCATCCCAAGCCTCCTCTCGCACCCCAACCCCCTGCCCCAGCCCAGAGCCTGCACCCAAACTCCCTCCCAGAACACCCCTCCCCTCCACACCCAAACTCCCTCCCAGAGCCTGCATCACTCACCCCATCCTGCACACCAACCCTACCCCAGCCCAGAGCCTGCACCCAAACTCCCTCCCAGAACCCACACTTCCTTCTGCACCCAAACTCCCTTCTGGAGCCTGTACCCCTCACTCCTCTCACCCTGACCCCCTGTCCCAGCCATGAGCTCCTTCCCGCACGCAAACTCCCTCCCAGAGCCTGCGTGTTGCATGCCCTCCTGCACCCCAACCTCCTGCTCCAGCTTGGTGAGGGTGGGGGAGAATGAGCGATGGAGGGAGAGGGGATGGAGTGAGCGGGGGTCAGAGCATCTGAGAAGAGGTGGGCCAGGGGCATGGCCTTGAGGAAGTGACAGGAAAAGGCTGGGGCAAGGGTGTTTGGGTTTGTGCAATTAGACAGTTGGCAACCTTAGGTGTGGGGAACATTTTCCTAGCCCCATTAAGGACTGTTATAAAAATGAAGCACTTTCTTGTAAGTCATAGTAAATGTTGCAGGTGCATCATAATGTCTTAAGTGTTTATTACTTTTCAAGAACATCAATATTAAAAAAAAAAAAACAATAAACCCAGGAAATCCAGGGCTGAGGTTGTACTTCCACAAGAGCCTTTACGTCCCATTTGCATTGCATAATGTTGTTTCAGCACTTTGGCTAAGGAAATCGGTGTTTGGCTGGCCAGTTTTAAGACAGTTATTATGGAATTGTTGACTTAATTTTAGGTGTGAACTGTCCAGGAGTTGGTGAACAGTCAGTTGCCAGTCTTCAACTGTGGACAGTGCAAATTCTATCATGTTACATACAAAGGAATGACACTACGACCCATCTCTATCTTAATATATGAGATAGTCATGCATTTATTTATGCAGATCTGGAGTTTTAAAAAAATATGTTAATAATATGACATGCCAAAATGTATAATTTGTTAATTAAGAATATGTGATAGTTCTGCATTTGAACCTACTGTGTAATGCCTTAAAGAGGAGCAGAATGCATGCTGACTTTGAATAGAAAGTGTCTTTCTCCATGTCCACAGTCACTGAACATATAAAGCTGGTATTTAGGATGTGAATGCTGAAAGTGAATCTACAATGGTGTGTATCTGGAAATTACTAGTGTGCAGATAGTTCAGTTCTTAATGTAGCATTTCAACCATTTTACTTGTACTTCTTGATGTCTTGTTAATAGCGTGCAATGCAATGCTGTGTGTTATTGTTCTTTTTGTTCCAAGTATGAGTTTGGGATTTTTTGACTCTCTGTTGAAGCAGAGTTCAGGTAATAGAGTAAAATTTTCCAAAGCATGTAGGTGTTTTTTTTAAATTTTACTCATAGTTATTTTACTCTGACTTGCTGTTGAGGTACAACCTAAACTCTGAATTTTCTGTCTAATTTTTTTCTTAATGCTAGGGTTTTTGAAATATAATGTAAACTAAAAACTTTGATGTGTCTGCAGCCTTAACTTCACTTTAATAAAGCTATTGTGTCAAAATTGGACTTCAAAATTACCTAGGTTAGTAAAATCATATATAATACTATACATGTTAAATGCCAGGTTAACTTCCATTATTTTGGAATTTATTTATATTGAGGACGACATGAGTGCTGAAAACTGTTGCAGCACCATTCAGTTAAAACAGATGAAAAAGTTAAAGCCTACCAATTGCTAATGATGCCCCATTTCCTACAAGGTCATTTATTATCTGTATAGAATAAAAACTATAAAGGGGTTATGATAATTACTCTGTAATCTTGGGCATTTTTCAGTAATTGGAGCATTGTCTTCTTTTATGAGCAATATACAAGTAAAATTTAGGATGCATTGCAGTCAGTAGAGTATAATGACATGCTATTTCGTTTTAATAGCTAAGATTTCAATTGATCTTAGCTTGGTGCTACATCAGCAGCATATTGTTCTATCAACTGGGGTTGCAAAGTTCAGGAATGCCAGGCAGATCTTTGGTTCTAAGCAAGCAGAGCTGCTATCTTACCTCTATAGAGGTAATGTATTATAATTTGAGTAAAGAGGAGTGAGCATAATTTCTGCAAAACTGGTAATGCATCTCTGACTGACAGCTATAAAAAAACATCAGGTATATGATCCAGGGTCCCTCTCATAGCTCTCCTATTAGCCAAGATCAGAACAGAAGGGAAAAGGCAATAAGAGTGAAATACACACATTTGGAATTGGCTTATGACAATCTATTACCACCACATTACCAATACAAGAAATAGTAATGAGGGTTAGTTGTAGTTATTAGGCTTTTTACTGCTAGTATTACTAACTGTTAGTTTTTGTCAAGTCTAGCTTAGGCAGGTATACAGCTATATTTTGTATATGACACAAAGCCAAAAATATAATTTTAAATGTCTTCATTTGCTTTTCTCTGGATGTAAATAAATATAAGGCGAACTGATCAACAATATATACTGTAATGTTTCATATGATACTTCTTTAAAAAAAAAGTCAGAATTTTGTCACAGCCTGCTTTGAATATTTTAAATTCATTTGACGTATATTTTATTTACATTTATTTATCTTATAGACTTTTATTTTACTTTGTGTGTGTGTTGCTGGCTTTTTTTCAGGGGGGAAATGGTGGTTCCTAGTTTACTAGTGATAACTTTTCATAAAGTTGATTATAACTCTTCATAATTAATAATTCATTTTTATTCTTCAGATAGAATTTGAAATCTTAAAACTTAGGATAGTTTTAGTATAGAACATGGCAGAAGGCATCCAAAATCATAATTTGTAACTTAGCAAAAAACAATTAATTTTTGAAAATAACAGAGTACTACATTTATGCAGTATTAACAACTTTTTGGACCAATGTGATTTAAAACCTACCACATATTACAGATGAAGCTGATACTGATGTCTATGACTACGGTTGTTTAACTCTTTCTGTTCTAATCCCATATTTTCAGTTGCTTAGAATTTTTCAAACTTTAATTTGGGCTGGATTTTTCATACTTGGTCTGTGTTTCAAGCTATTGTTTTGGTTCTTAAGTTTCAGCAAAAATGGCTTAGCCATTTCCAAGAACAGGTTTGGGAAAAATATGTAGTTATGGCTATGTTAAAAAAAAATCCAACCAATTTTTGAAGAACAGTAACAGCTCCATCATTTGGGACAGGAACTTGAAATCTAGCAGGAAGATAATACTGGTGTCAGAGCATCTTTTGTTCTCCATTTGAAAATTGACTCAGATTTGGTGAAGTTTTAACCTCTGAAAATATTCATTTACACACACTTAGTATAATTTATTAGAGTTGTCCTGCTAAAATCTATGAATATTCCATCTGAACTAAGCATGCTCCCAGTCCCACTGAGTTTTCATGTGCACTACACGTGCTCCAGGCTTCTCCAAATGGGACACAGCAACAGTATAGGAAGGAATACTGGGATCAGAGCCTGGAGAACATCATGAGTCTCAGCTCTAGAATTTGATGGTATCAATAATTCTGCACATTTCACAGCCCTTAGTATTGAGCAGGACATTTTACCTCCATGCTACAGATGGGGTAACTAAGATGTTGCACAAGGTATCTTCAGGCTGTACAGGAAATAGAACTCTGTTTCTAGGTACTGAGTGTAGGTATGGTTTTTAAACAATTTAATCTGTTTTAAATCCAATTGCAGGTTGGCAGATCATTTTCGCAAAGAGAATGATAATTAAAATTATAATCCCACCCAAGTAAGGGGTAACGTGTAGCCGCACTGCTCTAGGAACACGGCAGTAAACAGACTGTGACTCAGAGGATTTGATTACACTTTGAACTAGAGGTATGATTCCCAGCTCACATATACATACTCACACTGGCTCTCTTCTGAGCTAAGATGCTAAAAATAATTGTGTAGCTGCAGTAGCATGGGTAGCAGCAGCAGAGACTCGCCATGCTGAATATGTACCCACAGGGTTCAGGTGGATTTGTACTCAGCACAACTAGCCTCTGCAGCTGCTGCCTGTGCTACCACAGTTATACTGGTGTGCTAGCTCAGCTGAGAGCTACCGTGCGTATGCAGAAATCACACACTTGGCTCATAGTGAAGCCCTAGCCAGAGTCACACTCCGGTTCTTGCTTCCTCTTTGCTCCAGGATGAGGCTTTGATTATGTGGGTAGGCCTTGCATGGGAGCAAGGGGCCTTTTTACATTGCCTTACTCCCCTGCGCAGGCTCACAGAGGTGTTCATGATTGAACCAATAACCAGGTTCCTCACAGCTATGAAGAGAACATGACCTCCTACCATGGAAAGAATTCTAACTTGAAATTGTAATATCTTTCTCCAGATTTTCATAGATGAACCGTTGGACTAATCAGCAAAACATGTTTCAACTTCCTTTCTATTAAAGTCAATTTCTTAATTGCCATGGAGTTTCTGAACCAGTGCCTCTTTTATAGTGTTGGTGTTACACAAAGACACAGCGGTACTTCCAACTGCCCTGACTCTGTCCCAGAGACACATGCCAACTTTCACAAGTTGCAGGAGTGCCTTCTCCTCCTCCTTTCAAATCTTTCATATGCAAAGGAGAAGAGAAGGCATAAGCACAGTGTGAGTAGTGCGGTGAAGTTATATATCAGATGAACAGCTTATAGTAGAAAATTAAGTTGCAAAGAGGAAATGTATTGTCCATATGGTTGAGAGCATGAAGCAGCTAAACATAACATTGGGTGTGTAAAACAGTGCTTTTTGGATGCATACAGGTCCAAAAGTCTAGCTCCCAACCCCTTTTCAAAAGATCTGTGGCTGCCTCCTGGGCACAAAGAAACTTTAGTCACTCCTGAGAAAATCTGCAAGGCAGGTATATAGACTAGTTTTCATACCTTTACCAAGCATGACAAGATAAATCTGGTGGTCTTGGGAAATGCATCTGTTCTGAGAGGGTGCTCAAAGCTGTTGTAGGCCAGTAGGGATCTGTCTTCTCTTAAAAGGCTTCAGTGGAGGATTCATATTCATATCTATTCTTTCCTTGCTTACCCTGTGCTGACAATCTTTGCTGCTGTTTACTTGCCAAATATATTCAAAGACAAATTGGTTTTACCTACTGTTTTCTTTTCTACAAGACATTACATCTGACAACCCAATCCACTTTTTCTCATTTTGGGTGGAGCAAGGAAGAAATAGGAAGGGAGTGGAGAGGGGGATGAAAGGGTCTGCAAGGCAAATCCTAGTAGGAAATAGATTAGTTTCTTCAGCTCTTTGCTGTAGACCAGTGATACTCAGACCTCAGTGGTTCAGGACCCAAATTAATGATCAACATTACCCAAAAGAGCCAAGATTACAGAGTAATTATCATAATCCCTTTATAGTTTTTATTCAGAGTGTGAATTCATTGTTTCATTTACTGTATGTGTGTGTATAATATATATATTCTAACAGCAAAATGACTGACCAAGTATTATTATTTTATCAAATACAATTGATTAATACATACTAAAAGCATCCTGACTGGTTAATAACTTAGACTAGTTAATGATTAAATCTCAGTGTTTTCATATCATGGGCCGCAAAGAACCGCAGAAGATGCATTAAAGAGCTGCTTATGGCTTGCGAGTCTCAGTCTATCACTGCTGTTGATTATTGCTCTAGTGGGCCTTCCTGCCCCCTTTTGTGGCTTCTGTTTCTTTGTTTCTACTTAGGCTTCCTGGAGCTTTCATGATATTATTCTGGGGAGCCATTGTAAGGGATAAGCGTCTGAGAGTTGATCTGCTGCCTGACTGCCAGTTCTGTACTGCTTTTTATTTCTGTTCACCGTTGTGGAGGGTGGCCTGTTATTTTCTGTAAAAGAAATTAGCAGTTAGGACCAAATTTCTCTTCCAGCATGTGTTGCAGTATTCTGTGGTCAAACCATGGTATTGCAATGCTTGACTTAAAAATATCTAAGGATTATCTGCCTAGTAGTGTGCTGTTTCCATTTAATAAAGTTGTGGCCTTTGTTTTCAGTTCCAACACATCTGTACATGTTCGAGCTTGCAATATACAACAGCATGTTGTATGTGACCTGCATGGTAAAAGGAACATGAGGTTTTCATTTAAGCTGCAATTTTTAATGCATTTTAATTTGCACAACTGAAATTATTTAGAATAGAAAAAAACCCACATCTTGAAAATTTGACTGTGAGAAAGATAGACATTGTTCTTTATCTGGTGGCATATTGGATTATGCAATGGTATTTTTGTGAGAATTAAGTATGTTCATCTAATACAGTGTCAACTATTAAGCAACCGAATGCACAATACTTCACCTTGTAAAATTGCCAAAAAAAATTGCCAAAAATTGCCAACATTTTGGCACAACATACTGTGTATCACTCCCTTTTGAAGCACTTTGGTTTAGGCTCAGCCCCATCCAGTTTTACTTCAAAAATTCTTTTTCATCTTTTTTTTAATTAACTTTATAATTATTGTAGTAAATCTCAAGTTGTGTAAACTACTCCCATATCTTGTCCTGAGTTTCTTGGAGAGAATGAAAGCAACATCAAGGAGAAAAGAGATCAGCACTCCACTTTAGTTTTAACTTGTATCTCAGTAAGAGAGAAAATAATATAAAAGAATCACTCCCATCTAGGGTTGCCAAGCCTTCAAGATTGGCCTGGACTCTCCCAGAATCAGCATCAATCTGCTAGTGACTATTAAAAGCAATCCAGGAGATTTTAATAGGCTATTTTAAGAAAATGACATTATTTCATATTAGAAAAAAAAATCCTGGAATAGCTTCAGTCAGACCTGGCAACCCTACTTCCAACTCTTCCTTCCCTTCCTTGCCTCTTTCATACTCCAGCTATGAAACTGACTGAGCATTTTGGAATTTTCTTCACAGAAAGAGCCATGTGCAATTGTTCTGAAAAAGCATGCCAAGTTTGTTCATGGCTGGTTTGGTGTCTAATTTGTATCAAATGCCAGTTTTTCTTACATGAAGATCTCTAAAGGTCTTCTGCTGCTATGGACTCTTTTTGACATTTTAACTTGAATATTTTGGGGACACTTAAAAGATAGTGTCGCTTGTCCTGTGCGTTAACAAAAAATAATGAAAATAACAAATTTGATATGATCAGACAACAACAAATGGCACAGAATACTAGGCACAATATGCTAGACTTGGAGACAAGTCCTGGTGACCATACTCAGGAAATTAGGTTAGCCACTTTTGTGGTACCAATTTTCTTTTAGTTAATGGGCACTTCAAGTATAAACACATCTGCATTTTTGAAGATAATTATGTGAATTTCTATTATGTTCATAAGAGAGGGTGCTTTTGCAGGTGAGGCACCAGACTGAGACTCAGGAGATTTGGGCTCCAGCCACAGCTCAACCACAGAGTTCTTGTGTGATGTTAGGCAGGCCACTTAATCCTGTGCTTCAGTTCCCCATGTGTAAATGGGGATGATACTACTACTTTTCTCTCAACCTTTGTCTTGTCTACTTAAGCTGTCAGTTTTTCAGGGCAGGGATTGTCCCTTACAATGCGTTTGTACAGTGCCTACCATGGTACAGTTCACAATTGCAGGCTTTAGGCACTACTGTATTTAATTCAATTAATAAATACCACATGTTTACAAGTAAAGCTATTTCAACATATGAATCAATGGAACATGTTCGAGATTACTATATAATGCCATACTGAGAATCACATAACACCTTAAAACTGAAGCTTTGGTTTGCAATAAATAAATAAATATAGGAAGACTGCAGTCAATGGCTTATTGTGTAAGTGTTACCTAATTTCATCCTGACAAGTTTATACAAAATTTGATGTGCTCTAATAAGCTTCAGTGGCAAAGTGCAGAGTATTTTTTTAATAAGTACTTCAATTAGAAAATGAAAAAAAGGGCACTTCAGTTTTATTCCAGATAGTGAACTGATTTAGAGATGTAACATATTGACAGTGGAAAACAGTTAAAAAAAAAAACTATGTTGGAAATATTTAAAGTGGCTTTGAAAAAAATTCAACCTAAGAGCACACATTTGTAGAAATCTAAATTATGTACTGTAAGACTCTTGGCACAAGGAAATAATTCATGAAAGGTTAATCCATCTGTTGAATACAAGTTTTGGTCTGGTGCTGGCAGTTGCATTTTATGGTGATATTAATCACTGATAATGTCAAACTTAAACAAAACTCTTCAATCTAGATTATTAAAAATATTCTAAATACAAAATTAGACTGATTAGTCTATTAGACTATATCCATACAACATTTTAGTTCATCAGCTTCTCCAGTAATAAAATGTCCCAGTTAATAATGTAGAAAAACTAAAGACCCATTCCCAATCATATCATAAAATCCCACCTAAATCTTCCTTTAATCTCTGGCCCCTCCACATATGGACTTTGAGATCCTGGCAAAACGCTTGCAAAAAATGACAGACTTTGCAGCATGCCTGTAATGTTAACAGATGTGAGCTCTTTTGGATAAAGAGAGAAGTGTGTTCCAGAACCAAGGGATCCTTGCTGCCAACAGCTCTCTTGTTTGCATCTAGGAAGCTCCTGGTGCAGTTCCTCTGTTAATGTCAAATATGGCAGAATGGCATGGAGAAAGAGGTAGTCTCTCAAGTAAGCATTGAGGGCTTTAGAGGTCAAAACCAGCATCTTGGAACCCTGCCTAGAAACTTATCAGCAGCTAGTGCAGGTATTGGAACACTGATGTTATATGCTCCCTGTGAAACACCCTGCTTAGCAAGCAGGTGGCCATATTCTGCACTTGATTCAATTTTCAAATGCACTCTGTGTGCAACGCCACATAGCCTTGTGTAGAGTGCATCACAGCAGCCCAGTCTCAAGGTGACAAAGGCATATTAGTGACAATTGTAGCACTCGAAAGAAAAGGCTGCACTCTTTTTAGCCAGATATAAATGGAAAATGCCTTTTGACTACCAGTACTATGTGATCTGCCAGTCAGCCCCAGTTATAATAAAATTCCAAGATTGCCAATCTGCTAACATGGTGGGTGCTTTTTCGGAATTTCAGCCAAATCTTGTGGCTGCTGCTTCTATCTCACCTGTATTATTTCAGTTTTTTCTGAATTAATCTTCAGCCAGCCCACCCTTTTTCAGTCTCTATTTTTTATAAAGACATTCGGTTATTTGTTCCTCCTACCAGCTATTTGTGATATAATGGAAATGTATATCTGAATACCAGAAACATGTTAAGTACTCTTCAGTCCGTACTTCCTTGTTAACTCTTCTAAGAAGTTGAGCAGGTAGAGTGACAAAATTGAAACTCTCCCCTGGTTTTCCTTTGCCATAGCTAACTTAAAAAATCTTATCATCCCCTTCTAGGTTTTTCACAATTCTACTTCACCCTGCTTGTCTGCTGTCTTCACTCTTATCTCGTCAACCCACTCCTAACCCCTTTGCTCCATTGGCAATACCATTTGTCCATTTCTACTACAAACTTCTATGCAGTTCTGTCTTCATGCCTTTGCAGACCTTATCAATAGGGACACTACTTCCTCCTCCTAGTAAAGTCTTCACAATACCCTCTCCTGCAGAGATGCTTTAACAAAATCAGCCATCCAATAATGGCAAAGTTGTAAGGCAATCAGGGTCAGCTGATTGGGTTTTTTTTAATTGTCAAACGGCATGGAACCATCAAAAATCCCCAAGTTGTGCAGTAGCTACCTGTGTAAGCATGTGAACTTATTTTTCTCACTCCTTCCCCACTCCTCCTTTCTTTGGTTGTTATGCTTACAAACTCTTGCTACTTTTGTTTCAGATTAGATTGTAAACTCTTCTGGACAGAAATTGTGTTTGTAGAATACCTAGTCCAATGGAGCCCTGATCATGAATGGGGCTTTTGGGTGCTATAAAAGTGTAAACGAGAGATATTACTATTTAAATTCACTGAGCCAAATTCTGCAGTGTTGTGTGCTAACTCCCAGTAGTAATTGCATAAATGTAACATGAGAGCAGAATCTGGGCCTTGTGTGTGTATATATACTGTGTTGACACCAACTTTTAGCTTAACTAAAAAAGAGAAAAACTGTTTTTGTTTGTTTGTTTATTTGTTTTTTAGTTTTTAAATTGTGTGTTGCTTTATCTTCCATCTGTTACTGAAATCTGCTGCTTTCAAGATTAGAAAAAGACCCGTAAACTTTTAATGAGGGAAGAGAGATACAATTCTTTTAATTCCTAGTTTATAAGGAGGAAGCAGTAGAAACCAAGATCCTTGTGTCTCAATGCCTTGACTTTTTCTTCTGTTTCCCACCTACCAAACAGTGTTTAATAAAACCTTAATGAGCTCCCACATCTTACCATTGAAGTGTCTTCCTATTTTTAGTATTGTCTAGAGATTCATTAAACTTCTTAGAATCATGAAACTATGTGAATCTATTTTATTTTCCTTCCAAACTGACTAGTTATTTTAGCCAAGCTATATGCCTTGCATTATGAACTAATCAGAAGTTAGTCCTGACTTTTATTGTTTTAACTAAGACTCAGATCTACATAATCTATTTATTGAAATGCTTTAAAAAACAAAACAAAAAAACCAAAACAAAATAAAAAACCCCTACAGTATACTAGCAAAAACCAAAAAAAAAAAAACCAAATCAAACATAAATTGCCATTTCAGAGCTTCATAAATCTGAATCAATTAGTAAAAGTATAAATAGTGATCTGATGTCCACAAAGCTTTATGATCTTTTAGTTTCACTGCTAAGGAGCTATTGTCACATGACATTCAAGCCACAGTCTCTTTGTCCAGTCCCAGTTTCTGGGAGCAACAGCAAATACAGCTCCCTTTGGATTTAAAATCTTGCTAAATAATTCAGTAATACATATTACAGTCTCTGATTAAATTTTTCACAGAGTAGTGAGATTCTTTCCAGCTAGGTCATCACTCAGTTCAGTTAACACTTACAGTCTCTTTCAACCTCAGCCGGAATACCACAGGGTCCATCTATCATTATCACTTTGTCTTTTAATTTTTCTGTCAGCCTTTGTCAAACTTGAAACAAAAGCTTTTTATATATTTTTTGGCATTGCAGCCATTGTTATTTGAAATTGCACCCAGTTATTTTACAGCAGTGCCAACTCTTATTTAATGGGAACTTAAGAGCAGAATGCGTTTGGGCTAGATTTGAGTGGGTGTAAATTGATATAGCTCCATTAGCTTAAAGGATGAATGACTTGTGCCTTCTGGGGCACTGCTGTACTTGGTGCAGGAAAGAGGGGAGAGCATCAAGGAACTGGTATGGGCTTCCTGATCCTCAGGACCGTGCTAGCCATGAGGATGCTAAGAACTGCTCCTGCACATCTCTACATTCTGCAACTGGTATTGGGTCCTTAGTGGACAATCTTTAAACCAATGGGGGGCTGATTTGATGGACTGCAGCTGCCCCACCCTTCTCTCCACCTGGTTATGGCACAAATGCACCAATAAGGAGTTCCCCTCTGACAGTGGAATTCTCTGCTAAGCATTTGCACTCCTGTTATGGCACTCTGTGCCATCGGAGAGATACAAAGAAGTTCCCTTTGTTTAAAATTTTGCCCACTATGTTTATTTTTGGGCATTATGAAGTATGGGCACAACTAGAATTAGCCGTAGTGTCTGATACATAACACATTTGTTTTTCATAAAACTGTATTATCACAGTGCTTTTGAATGGTGTCTTTAAATAGGCTGAATTCCAGTCGTAGCATGGATATCATCATGGGTAATAAAGGAGATATTACGGTCTGTACATTGTTTCAATTAATATTAACCTAATTACCTGTCAACAAGTAATCATCTATCTTAGTAGCTAGAGTTGAAATTAATGCTAACTATGAATAATCTTATTTGATTACTTGCCTTTTCTGTAAAGTTTAAAGACCTCTGTTCTTAGATATATGTAACTAAAATCTTTTATTAGGGTATCTGTATTTTTATTTTAGTAATTTATTTAGTGTCTTGTATCATCTATAACAGTTTTTAGGAACTGAAACGAAGTCTCAGAAAAGAATACAGCATTTTATCTGAATATGGCCCCATTTTATGGTTTATGCATATTTTAAACCTCTAGTAGGAAGAAAAACAGCACTTTTGAATTAAAAGCTGGAGTTTTTTAATCTCCTTTGTTGCACTGTATCTGTGAAAAAGGCAGTTAAAGTAGGAAAGTTGCTACACCATTAAAGCTGAATGTATATATATTTTAGAAAAAAAGTGGCTATATCCATCTACATTAGTCAAGCAAATATAAGAGAACCAAATGTCTATGTGTCATAAATTCAACAAATGAACAGATCGAATATTTTTCAAAGTGCATGTGGGGAGGAAAAAAGAAGGTTGTGAACAAAGAGAATTACTGGATTTTTATGTATGAAGTTTATATTTAATGTCCAATAGTACAGAGCAGAAGGAATGGTCTTGTAGCTAATGCTTTTAATTAGGTCTTAAAAGTTCTGGGTTCAACTCCAATTTTTGCCACTGAGCTTGTGGAACTCTAGAAAAATCCTTTACTATCTGCCTCAGTTCCACATCTACAAAATGGGAATAATATTTCCTGCTTTAGAAGGATGAATACTTTAATATGTCTGAGGCAATGAGATGTTATATAAATGGGACATAGACACTTGAATACAAAAGTTGCAGAAATCTTCAAGCTGTTCTGATCATAATGGTCCTGAGTATTTAGAGGCATGAGATTAATACAAATTTGATATATCACCAGTTGAACAAGAACAAAGCTTTAAAAATACACCAATAGTGATTTCTGTGCCCTAAACAGCAGCTTCTAGTGTACTTTGTTGAATATTAGAATATGTTGCTATCTGGCTGATTTGCAGGAAACATCCTTCTAGGTTTCAAGACCCACTATATATCACCCATATCTCACTCCATGTCAGCAAACAATGAAAGCATAGAGTGTGCTGCAAATGGTTTTCTCCTTGTAGGGCTATCAAAAATGTTTTGCTTGCTGTTATGCAAAATCACTTTTGAGGAGATGACCAGTAAATTGTTCAAAAGTACCAAAAATGATTTAGGAGCCTGCCTGATTTATGAGGAAAGATTTAAAAAAAAACTGAGCATGTTCACATGCATCCGACTAAGTGGGTATTCACCCACAAAAGCACATGCTCCAAAACGTCTGTTAGTCTATAAGGTGCCACAGGATTCTTTGTTGCTTTGGCTAACAACTGTAGATGTTGGGTGATAATTTTCAAAAGCACATGAGTGACTTAGGAGCCAAAGTCCCATATTTATGAGATTTAGCCACTTGGGACCCTAATTCCCATTGATTGTTTCTGAGATGGATTCACAGAAATGTTGAGCTGGAAGTGACCTCTAGAAGTTATCAGGTTCAACCTCTGCAATGTGGGAGAACCAAGCAAACCTAGAACCGTGAATGGTATTTTTTCAACCCATTCTTAAAAACCTCCAATGATGGGGATTCCACAACCTCCTTTGGAAGCCTATTCCAGAAGTTAACTACCCTTATACTTAATGTTAATATAACCCCTCCATGCTGCAAATTAAGCCCACTACTTCTTGTCCTAATCTCAGTGGCCATGGAGAATAATTGAACACAGTCCTATTTGTAACAGCCCTTAACATTTTTGAAAACTGTTATCAGCCCCCACTCCACCCCCACACACACATCTTCAGCCTCCTTTTCTCAAAACTAGTAGTTAACTTCTGGAATAGGCTTCCAAAGGAGGTTGTGGAATCCCCATCATTGGAGGTTTTTAAGAATGGGTTGAAAAAATACCATTCACGGTTCTAGGTTTGCTTGGTTCTCCCACATTGCAGAGGTTGAACCTGATAACTTCTAGAGGTCACTTCCAGCTCAACATTTCTGTGAATCCATCTCAGAAACAATCAATGGGAATTAGGGTTCCAAGTGGCTAAATCTCATAAATATGGGACTTTGGCTCCTAAGTCACTCATGTGCTTTTGAAAATTATCACCCAACATCTACAGTTGTTAGCCAAAGTGTGATTTAAGGATGAAATGCAGTCCACAGAGTTCTAAAATGTGTGGTTTGTAGTTGCTGTAAGGATAGATATGTAGTTACTAATATGAGTGAGTGTGCCAAATGAGATGTTACTATAGGAGAGACTCTACTGAACATAACCAATGTGAGCGAGATGTTTCCAGGACCCTGAGCAGACTCAGACTTAACTCGGAGTGCAGATGGATCTTCTCTCCAGCCAAGCTGACTCCTGCTTGCTAACTCAGCATGACAGTTGCCCTCTTCTGGTAACTTTAGGATATGAACAAAGTTGCTGAACCACACACATTTTACAATAAATTTATATTCTTTCTATTAAAAAAGTAACATGAACATGTCAGTATTATGTGTACATTTATTTTTATTTTAACACAGCACAAATTATATGTAAATTAGTTTAATCCTTGAGGTGGAGGCCAAGCTGTCCATTGGGCATTTGGTATCATGCCTTGATCTGGATGCTAATTTCTGGACAGTTTCATTTTTCTCTGAGATCAGAAAAGATTATTCGTGTCCAGCCAATATTAGTATCATCTGCTAGTGCCTGTTAACAAGTCTCTCTCACCCTGTAAAGGTATGAGAGGTGAGGGATGTAATTTTAGATCTGAAACCTTGTGAGGAAAACTTCCAAACCATAAAAAGAATCAGCAAATAAATCAGGGGTCAGCAGCCTTTCTGAAGTGCTGTGCTGAGTCTTCATTTATTCACTCTAAGGTTTTGCGTGCCAGTACATTTTAACGTTTTTAGATGGTCTCTTTCTAGAAGTCTGTAATATGTAACTAAACTATTGTTGTATGTAAGGTAAATAAGGTTTTAAAAATGTTTAAGAAGCTTTATTTAAAATTAAATTAAAATGCAGAGCCCCCAGGACCGGTGGCCAGGACCTGGGCAGTGTGAGTGCCATTGTAAATCAGCTCGTGTGCTGCCTTCAGCACATGTGCCATAGGTTGCCTACCCCTGAAATAAATCCGAAATCCACTGGCAACCCATTCAAGTCAGTATGTGACAAACTCAGTAGAATGATTAAAAAGACTGTTATTAAGCATAAATGCAAATGACAGAAGTAGGACGTTTACAATGGTTCAATTGCACATTTAAGGAAGTCACCTAAAACAAATGTAAAGCTTGTTCACTATGTTTGGTGTATAAAACTGATATATAGCTGCCTTGTTTAAAAAATGTATCAGGTTTTGCATTAAATATTAGGTACAATTTTTTTTTCTTCTAAATAGTGCAAATTTTATCAGATATCCAACTAGGAAGGTGTTTCACATTATGGGAAATAATTGTATACATCAGTGCCTATAATATATTTTTTATAAAATGTTAATTAATTTCTAATGCTAGTTAAAGTCAGTTCTATTTAATTATAATGGCAGTCACACTACAGGCAATATTACAGTTTGTCCTAGTGATTAATGTGTCCTCATTCGTTATATAAAAAGCTTATTTTCTTAATTTTGCTGGCCTAGGAATATTTCCTACTGAAGAACAGGTGTAAACATCAGTGTACTAAAGATGAAAGAGTGATCTCATGTAGCTCTCTGATATTTTCCAAAGTGGAAAATTCTGCAGGTATAGAGTATAGGACAAACAACAATGTTATTTATCTAAAGCAAAATAACTGAGGGAATGACAGGAAACTGAGGGAAACTTTTTTTAATATGGCAAAATAATCTGTCATCCAGCCTGAAAATAATGCAAATATGTGAAATCAAAAGCCAAGAGAAGTAATTAGTTCGTGCTGAACTCAAGGACCCATTCCTGAACTGTCTCCCTCAGGGCCCAATCCTGGGAAGTGCTGAGCATCTTTGACTACCACCAAATTCACTGGGAGCTGATGGTGCTCAAGGAGATGCATGATTGGGCCCTTAGTAAATTACATCTTTCTGTAGCAAGGCAAGACTGAAGTTATGGGCCAGATTGTGATCCTGAGGCATGTGGGTAGCACCTTGCTTACTTACTCCCTGCTCAAGCCAATGGGGCTATGTATGGAGTAAGAATGGTATTCACCATAAGGAGTTCATAATCTGGCCCTTTGCCTTTAAAACTGAGGTCTGGGAAATCTGTGCAGATGCTTTTATTTTCCTTAATGAAGTGTTTTCCTCTATTTCCTTTTATCTTTTCTTATTTACAGTCGCTTCCTAGGCAAAAGGAACATTGATCTTTATTGCTCTTGGCAGTGCAGATCTCAGTATTGTGTTTCTGTATGTATGATTTAAATCTGTATGTATGATTTAAATATATTTAAATCACATTTTACTATAAGGAATTTTGATTGTGATCTGACCAAAAGCAATGCATTTAGCTTAGCAGATCTGCATTTACTCAACTCAGAGTATGACCAAGAGATAGAGAGGATTTTGTAGGATGCCGTTGATGAAGACTTGCGCCTTTTCCTACTTCTACATACACCTGTAGTTATAAAATTACCATGAATCTTTCTGGATGTTGGGTTTCAAATGAAATTTCTTAGTGGTTAATAAAATACTGCTATATGTTAAGTATCCCATGTTCAGGATGATTGTAAAACTATTTTGCCTGTTAGTAAGGGTAAGGAGTTTGAAATGTACTCTGCTCTGGATCTCAGCAGACAACTGGGTCTTAAACAAATTTGTGGGAAGAAGACAAGCAAACTGAAAAAAGCAGCTTTTATAGTTAGTTGCAATTTCCCCTTTTTCCTTCCATTGAGTCTGTCTGAAAATAGGTGTTTTAACATACTGCCATTTCTCGTTAACATATGTGTGTTTATTTAGCATGATGGTGTTGTTTTTTTCATCTCCCACTCTGACACAGCATGTTTCATCTATATTTGGTTTCTACTGTATGAGACCTTTAAAATGGCTCAGTGAAGAAATGGATTCTTGTCACTTAAACATTCACTCTCCAGATCTGTGGAAACTTGATTGTTTTAACAGTGTTTTAAATTCTTTCCCCTTGATGTTTGAATATAAAACTAGAGAGTGATATGTCAAGAATTTAAAGGTACCCTACTGTACCTGTAATAATCTGTGTTAAGCATGTTTTAATTTATACATGTTACTACATATTTGTATTTACAAATTGAACCATTATTATGCTTCTCCTTTGTTTGCATGATATGATTTTATTTTATATTTTTTTTCCACTCACCAGATGTTTCCAACACTTTGCTTCCCATCATTGTCATCCCCTCACTTACCACTGCAACAGTCACAACCACTGTAGCCTTAACAACCAGCACAGCCACATCGGCAACAGCCATCAACACCAGAGGTACAGTATTCTTCTTTGTTATGGCCTGAAAAACCCATTTTAAATAGGAAATTACAGGGAATTTTAAAGGGGATAGAAAATGCTCAGGAGGGAATTTAAACATTTTGCCTAAATATGTGTTTATATAAGGTAATAAATACATATGACAATAGTTAAGAAGGTTTAATAAAACATTCTTACTACTCCAGCAATGAGTGTGTAAACTTTTATAGGGTGACTTAATTATTTATTTACGTTTGCACTTCATTTTTTAAGGTTCACAACTTTAACTCTTCTGTAAAATGCAAATATGATATTTTAAAATAAGCATTACTTTTTAACTGGTTATTATTAGTAGCATTCATAGTGTTAGTTTTTTTTATTAATTATGAATTACTAGTAATTAATGATTTTGCTTCCTGGTGCTAATGTGGAATACAAGATACATATCTTGCATTTGGAATTTCTATAGACTTAATCCTTCTTGTAATACAATGGAGATCTTTCTCATGCTTGTTAGTCTTAAGTTTTAAGAAGCTTTCAATTTAAGGAATGTCTTTATCTTACCTGAGCTACAGTATAGCAAATGAATTTTCTTTTTCCTAGATCTCTCTTTTAAGATGATGTTTCTGGTAGTGTCCTGCCCAGCCTTGGGACAGAATCTAGATTCAGTTCCTAGGCTTAGTCTCTTATTCACATACTGGGAGTGTTGCAAAGAGTGCTTGGCGTTAGAGGATTGTGTGCCTTGCTTCATAAACTAACATCTCCCCTCTCTGATTAAGAAGCAGTTTTCATGTATTCATAAAAATAAAAAAGGTAGTGTAATCTCTGAGTTAGGCTTGAAGTAAAAAGTGGGAGGAGGATCTTCCGTCATCCATTGAAGGCACCAATGAATTAAAGAGAGAGAGAGAAAAACATTTAAATACTCTCAACACTTATTTCTCTAATGAGGCGTAAATATCTTGGGAAAGCTAGGACTAGGTATGTTCTGAAAACCTTTCTCTTTAGAAGAATTTTCATGATAAACACATTAAAACTGTGTTTACATTTATGACCTAGCAGCTGAAGCACTGGATTGGGAAACAGGAAACCTGGATTTTATTCCTAGCTCTGCCATTGACCTGCTGGGTGATCTTGGGCACGTCACTTTCCCCTCCCTTTACCTCAGTTTCCCCATTTGTAAAATGGAGATAATGACTCTGCCTTTGTAAAGCTCCTGGAAACCTATGGATGAAAAAGTGCTATATAAGAACACCATCATGCTAAATAAACACACACATGTTAACGCATTTGGAATGGTAGGATTTTTCCTGAACCTGTCTAAAACCAGTGTAAAAAGATTAGGCAATCCTGGCAATGATATCCACAGTTGTTTCACTAATAGTGCATTAATATTTTAGTACTGTGACCTCTGCATGAAATTAAACTGACCTACAATCTCAAAATACATATTTTTATTGGATTAATCCTCATACAATGTCCACAGTGTGAAAATGTGTGACCTTCTTAATGATAAGAGCGGAAAACATTATAGAAATATCTACCAACTGTAAGGAAGGAAGGGAGATGTAAATAGCAGCTAGGCACCAAATGACCACTTTAGGGCTATAATGATTTGTCTTTCTTAAATTAAAATGCTGGCTATTAGAAAAGGAGAAAGTTTCCTATAAAAGGATGATTCTACCCTGTGGAGTTTCATTAGGACTATGAATTTATACAGGAAAGTATTTGGGGGCACTGATTGAATTCTCACATTGTTGAGGACCAGAGATGTGGATGAAAGACTTGTCTAGGTTTTTCAGGCTGGAGTGGGGTGTTCTGAAACAGACTTTTTTTTTGGTTGCTATATGTTGCTGGATACGCTAAACTGCTGATGTCAAAACTATCTTTCTGCATCATGCAGTGTTGCTTCTTTGCATAAGATCTCACTCCCTCGCTTCTTAAGTGCTAATTTTGATCGTTTGGATGTTCTGCATTATGGAATGAATGCTGGTAAAGAAGTGTTTCGCTTGTAAATTTCAGTCCTCCTGTATATTAGAATATGTTTAATCTGACGTTGGAATGAGCATTAGAATAGGTTCAGACAAGCAGCCAAAAGTCCAAATGCTTGACTGAACCCGATCCAAATTTTCTGATCCTATTCAGGTGATTTCCAGTATTGCTTGTTTCAGGCCATGAAGGAAATACCACAGGAACAAACCTTTCTGAGGCATTACTGTTTATTATCCCAGCAGGAATTAGGACGTGAAGGGGCTCATAAAATTGAGAAGTTATTCAAATAGTTTCAAACCTACAACATTGTTAGTTTTGGCTCCTGTTTGAGTGTGGGTGAAGGTTCTATTGGTTCTTATTTTATATCAGCTTGTTCATCCATCCCTTAATCTAAATTAGTGGAAGTTTGCTCCAGATTTTATATCTGTTGATAAAGTGTGTTTGAATTGGTTTCTAATGGTGTCTTAACAATCTCCTTTGTGTTTTGTCTGGTGTTTTTCTGATATTTTACTAACATTATAACTCTATATTTATGCTTCAAGATGCATGTATGATCCCTCAATTTGTTTTATTATTACTTGCAGTAAATAATACCTTTCAGGAGGTGTTTTAAAATGTCACCCGTTAGGTTATATCGTTCCTATGAGATGCCTTTTGAAGAGTTATAACATGGGTGTAGTTTGGATGCGCCAGGAAGGCATTGCCCTCACCCCACAAACTGCAAACCTCGGGCAGGCGCAGAATTCCTTCCTTCCCATCCCTGTGCGAGCCCTGTTGGCCTGACAGGAGCTGCCTTCCCAAATCTAGAAGTAAAACTATGCCTACGGTTATAACATAGGACATGTAGCTCCTATGCTTAAGAGTGTGCCTGAAACATCAAATCATTTTATGTTACAGTAATTCCATATCTCACTGTGCCTATGATATATTTTACTTATTCCACAAGTGAAGTAAAACTGACAGTTGATTCTAAAGTTTTGTGAGCCAGGTGTTGTCTTTGTTTGCCTAAAGGTCAGCAAGCAATATGGAGACGTTCCTGTGTCTCCTTCAATAACTAACATATTTTACAAAAGGCCTCCATAGTCAAACTTTTCACTCGCTCACATGCACACTCACATTCATATTTGAACTTATGCTGAATCCTGTAAATATTAAACTTGGAAAATCTGAGTGCAATTAGATGCTGGGAAAGAGAAGACTCCTTTATAAATTTGTCTGGCAGGTCTTAAGCCTTAACCACCACGTTGAGGAAAACATAACAAAATGAGACCAAAATGTGCAGAAGAAAGAAATTTAGAAAACGGAAAAAAAGACAAGTACATTGTATATGAAGAGTTTCCATTTTACCAGGTTTTATGTCCCTTTTCCCTGCCAGAACAGCACAAAGGGACCTTAAACTTGCCCCAAGTGGACAGCTGAGGAATCCCCTGAGGCTCTGAGCTAGCATGCCTGGCTCTTGGCACACTCACAGCCTTCCAAAATGGAAGCCCCTTCTCCCTCCCAGACGTTATTTCACTAGTCTTTTTTCCCTCCACTGTTCTTTCTGTGGTTAAATCCCTTTCCTGACTGGCAGGAAAAGAGACAGATCCTGTATGCCTAGATAGCCGTGGCTTAAACTGTTAAAGAACTATAAAAATACAATACAGGTATGAGTATAATAATTTGTGAACAGTCAGATAGCAAAAGAAAACAAATTCATTATTTAATATATTCAGTTATATTGCTCATATGTGGGTGATTCAGTCTCGACTGACTCACTTGTGAAATGATTGTGCCAAAATGTTCAAAGCTATATATAGCAATGCCTCAAAACATCTCCAAAAGTCATTGCACATTATAAAGGATACAGTGCTGCTTCCAGGCAGCTGCACTGGGAACTTCAAGAGTTTGTGTAATTCTCAGAATGCTTAAAAAGTCAAAATTTTAAAAATGTCACTGCTCATCCATGCCCACTTCACTTCTTTTTTTTTTATTAAGGCTCTGGTAAAAAGAGGTATAAATGACATCTGTGGAACTAAATATAAAAATGGGATGACATTAAATTAAGGGAGGTACTGAGTGTTTGATCATTATGGTTTAGTTTAAATTAAATATGACTATTTTTATTTAATCACACAGAATTTCAACAGTCTGAACTGTTAGATTACTCACATTTTTTTCTCTCCCCTTTCCTTTTTATCTTGATGTCGGTATAGGAATAAAAAATTGACTAGAGCATCTGTTTTATTAAAGCAAGTTAAACTGTAAGAATTACCTGGGCAGTGCTTCCATTCCCCAGCTCCTTTGATATCAAAAGAATATTCAGCATTATCTGTTCTTTGCTTGTGCCTTCACTTTTCTTCCACGTGATCTCATTAAAGTACCTCAGTACTTTGAGATATTGACAGAGATAAACCGCAAAGCAACAGAGAAGTCATAGAATATGCAGGACCAAAGGGGGCCAGCACTGTTAAACAGTGTCTGAGATAAGGAAAGAGTTATATCTCAAAGATAGCTACTGTATGTTTACTTACATTCACCACTAATAATAAATAGAGCTATCAGTGTGTAATCTTAAAAGCACTTTTGTCTGACAGCATTTTAAACTAGTTGTTTTATAGACTACTTTATAACTATGTGGCTGTAACTTAACAACAAATTCGTGTCTGCTTTCACTCAAACCGGATAAGGAAATTACAACTCTTTTCCTCTCTCCCTTCCCCAGTTTTAATCGTTCCCACTGGTTTACCAATCTCAGGATTTTCCTACAGACCTAAACATGTGCAGCCTAAGTCCAGAATATGGACTACTCTGTAAGCTATGATTTTTTTTTCTCCAGAGACCCTGTCAAATGCATTAGCATCTACGCTATGAGAATTGATTCCCACCCTGTAATGACTTGATGATTATTTTATGCTTTTTTCTTTCCCAATCTCCTTTGCTCTGTTTCAAGAATGTACTGAATCTCCAAGTTGCATCCAGACTTCTGAGACTTCTTAAAGCTGGAGGTCTCAGCATATCCCTGGAAACAGAAAGAAACAGAGAGCAAGACATCTGAACTTAAAGAACAAGGTTAACCCTGACTCCCAGGCCAAGCTACAGAACATCTTCCCTAGTTCTTAACGTAATACTAGCATGGAGGCTCGGTCCAGAAAAAGTCCAAATGGACTTTTATGGAATGTTGGGGAATTTAGGACTGTTTAAAAAAAAATCTAATCCACCTACACAGCAGCTTCAGGAGGCACCAGCTGTTTATACAGAGGTTCCAAAATAGTTTTGTCTTCACTTAAGCTAAGAAATAGGAATATTACCAGCTCTGCCTCTTTCTCAGCATGCTGCATGTTTTTCCTGATTGCACAAAAGCTCCAAGATGCTACAGCCCTACACTTAGGAGAATTTCTGATTTGAGGGTTCTGTGTGTTGAGAGAAACTCTTACATTTTCCACAAAGAATATGGGATTCTCTGAAAATCACTCACAAAGAATTCATCTCAATGGTTGTAAAAGGATAAAATGTTTCCTTCCTTCTGCTCAGATTCCATGTACAACAGGCCAAAAAGCATGGTATATGTTTACACCTACACAGGCCTTCTAAGATATATATAAAAAGAGCTTGATGCCTTCAGTGTCTTATAACCTTTAATATTGAAGTTATCAATCTCTGTATAAAGCCAGCCATCAACAAGCCTAAATGGGAAAGGATATCATCATAATGACCATTTTATCTAGTCTCTAGAGTGCTGACATAGGTCATAATAGTTCCTACATTTTATTCATGTCTAGAGATTTCCGATAGTGAAGAATAAATGGAATATATAAGAAACAAGACAGAAAAATGTCCTTTTTACCTGTTAATTTTTGTGTGTGAAGGGTATGCCTACACTGCAATGAAACACCTGCAGGTGGCCCGTGGCAGTTTATGCAGGCTCAACGGGCTCGGGCTCTCTGACTATCAAACTGAAGTATAAATGCCCAGGTTCAGGCTGCAATTTGATAGCCCCACAGCCCATATCAGCTGACACAGGCCAGTTGTAGATGTTTTGTTGCAACATAGACATACCCTAAATGATTGTCTACAGATTCTTCCCCACTCTTCATTGCCAAAAAATGATTAATTTCATATTTACATCATACTTAGATGGCAAACTATTTTTGTGATTTCCTGTACTTTGAATACTACACTTTCTAAAAGGTAGGTGTGGGATGACAGAAATTTACTTGGGTTTTCAGTGTTATCTTCAGAGACTTATTTTTAACTTCAGGCTCCCATGCAGGTTTGGAGATAACTAAGTGCCTCACCTCCAATAAAAGAGCAGTTAGTGATACCATTTTTCATGCTGAATAATCCCTTACTACATTATTATAGCCCAACTGATTTCAGTGGGACGGCTCATGGCTTAATGTGCTATTCATAAATTTTAATCTTTGAATCTATTAAATCCAGGAAGGGACCATTAGATTATCTAATCTAACCTCCTTTATAACAGAGGGCATAGAATTTCACCCAGTTACTCCTGTAATGAAGCCCAATAACTTGTGTTTGACTAAAGTATGCTGCCCAAAAAGAAGCTGCAATCTTAATTTGAAGACTTCCCTTGGTAGTTTGTTCCAATGGCTAATAATCCTCACTATTTAAAAATGTGTTCCTTACTTCTAATTTGAATTTGTCTAGCTTTAATTCCCAGCCATTGGTTCTTATGATTTTCTCCACTAGATTAAAGACCCCATTAGTAGCTGGTATTTTCTCCACAAATTCAGTGTAAATAAAAGCATCAGAATCTGCCCTAGAATTATCAATTGTATTTCACTTGAGTGGGCTGAATCCACAAGTGTCTGACTCTTACTAAGATCTTGCTATGGTTTTGGTATGCATTTTTGGTGGAGGGGGAGGGAGAGGTTATTTATCCTTATATGAAAATACAGTATCAAGAGTGCAGGCTTTTTAAAGGAAATACAGCAAGCTTCTATTTAACAGTCAGGGAAGATATGCCAGTAGTGTCTGTTGAGCTTGATGCTTTGTTGCTGTGCTTAATTTAAATGAGATCCAAAGGTGTGTGTATATATATACATTTCTATTTTTTTTCTTTTGGGGAGATTTTTGTGGACTTTAATAGTTCCCTGTAAAAACTAGATGATTTTTTCTAAATGTACTGTATATTGCAGAATTTTGACGTTTTCTCTACTGTTCAAAAAAGACAAAGTTTATAATTTAGTGTCACTATAATTAAAAACATGTGACAAATAAGCTAACTGTATGTTTACATTATGATGTGAAGTGTTAATATCCAAAACAGGGTCTGAAAATGAGGAAAGGAACAGTAGGAGAGAAAAAATGCTTTATACATTTCAAATTTATTAGCAACACCTTTAATAAGAAATGTATGTCTGTCTCACTAACCACAAAACTAGAGTAATCAGCTGTGCCTTTGAAGTTAAAAAGATTACTGAATCTACTCTTGCCTTCTCTGATACTTGAAACACAGTTAAATACTTCCAGCATGAAGTTAATGAAACACTGAATTGATATTAATTATACTAATGTTTTGCAATAAAGATGACCTTGGGAAAACCTGAAGCTTACAGCACCCCCAATAACAATAAAATAATACCAAATCTGCAAAGCATGACCTTGGAGATGGATCTAAACTGACCTAGTAATGTTCACATTCATATAACATTAAAGTAATATACTTAGGCTGTCTTAATTTCAAAATATAACTGTGTATATATAGACCTATTGTATTTGATGATTTACCTGATTTTTAAATTATCACAAGATACACATCTATACTGATTATAATTTGGCTTCCTCCAGAAAATAAAACATCACTGTGCTATTCAAACAGATTAACACACAAGATGCTTGGGCTTCTAACAAAGTGGATTAAAAATGTATTTCCTTCTTAAATAAGAAACAGTTAGAAAAAGCAATGAGAATATTGCAACAGGTTCAATAGTTTAAAACACAAAAATTTTTTACAGCTAATGGTATGCTGCAATATGTCTGTCATATCAGGGTGGAGGGGAAACAGAGCCAACAATATTAAAGCGAAAAAAAGGCAATAAACTTAATCCCAGCGATTCATTGGTACAGGAATCTTAAACACATCCCTCAACACAGTGTAGGTGAAAGACATAGAAGCACGAGGGGAATCTGGTTTGAAGTGTACAATCTCCTAAATCGTTATATCTAATCTTGGCCCAGTTATTTTTTTCATTTTAAAAAAAATTACAAACTCATCTACTCTCAGGAATACAGGGTGGAAAAATCTTATTCAATAACACTTGACTCACTGCCTGAAAATAAAAGACTGAATGGAAAAGTATAAATGGAAGAGAGTGAAAAAAATGAAATTCAGAACCGACACAAGGAAGTACTTTTCACTCAAAGAGAAATACAATTTTTCAATAGCCTATTGAGCCAAGTTTGGAATTGAAGGTACTGAGGTCATTAAAGAAGAAGCAAGATGCTATTCTGCAGGAACTGTGTTAACCAAGATGACTTGCAATGGGCTGAATGGCCTTTTCCTTTTCCCCAAATTTATGTTCTTTTTGAAAAACTTTGATTACAAGTCATCCTGCTGTGATTTAGATAGCATGAATTCAGAAAGAGTGAATCAAATCCCTTAAATCAAGGATGCTTAGGTTTCTTTCTAGGTCTGAATTCTTGCCAGTCTGTAATAGAAAACTACCAGTTGAGAAAAAATGTTTCAGGAGTGGCAATTTACCTTAATATGCAATTTCCCTTTCCAGCTGATAAAGGGTAAGAGATGAAGATTCTAGACAACAAAGGCCAGCATATAAATCACTATGGGAATATGTTATGGACAGGTGGAAATGACAGACAGACAAGATTTTAAGAAACCATTCTATTTATTTAAAGACAATAAATTTGATAATAGGTCTCCACAGGACAGATCAGGTGAAATATTATGTTCTGAACTGTCTAGAAATGAGGCAGCTCGTGTTCATGAAATTAAAACTCTCTCAGTCAGTCATCACTGATTTTTTTGAACCCCATGCATAGATACAATAGATAGAGAATCAGCTGTTTGTGACAATATTAACACTAATATAGGAAGTGAGCACTAGGAAAGGGTTAAAAATATAACATCTACAGGCTCTTCTATTGATGCAGTTTTCAGTACTGAACAAAGAAAGTTTTTAATATTTGGGGATGGAAAATGTTATTTAAATATTGTCCCTGTTGTTGGAATGCACGTGGTTATCATAGACGCAGCTTTAGATTCTTTAACATTAGCGTTATCCTCCATTTTGACCTTGCACAACCAATTCCACACAACTCAGGTAAAGTTTTATGGTGCTGTTGTGTGTCAAGACCTGCACCTAGGACCCTCCTGTAATTTTGAAATTGTTTGTGTCCTTTTCAGAGTGATAAGCAACTATAAGTTGTTTATGCTTTAAGACAACCCCTGAGTTTCCAAAGGCTGCTGAATTTTGGTGCCCTGTAGCCTAGTGTCATTCTTTGAAGCATCTGTTTCCAATATTTCCAGAGTTAGTAAAGCTAAGAAGAAATGAGTCTTTTATTACCATTAGGATGGCTCTCCTCCACCATGTGATATTGTGCCAAGTACTTTCTGAGAGCTTTTATTGGCTTCCAGTCCCTTTGGGACTCTCTTTTGTATAATAAGTCCCCTGTAGCATAGTGTGGCTATTGGGAATGCTGGCAACAAGGCCATAGGAAACCAATTTACTAATTGTCTTTGTGTGACTGTGACACTCACATCCTTACTTCCGGGCACATTAGGGCAATGCCCCCTTATTTTGACCAAATGCTTTCTATGCTAAATTCTCTGACTCCACTGTGAAAATCAGAGATTCTAGCCTTGACTTTGGACCCAGAATGAACTTCTCCAGATTTATTATGAAATAGTAGGATTTTTAGTAAGAGACAGTTGTATTCATGTGTAATTCTAGGCCATTCACTGAATTTGCAGCAACTTAAAGTATATTAGTAGCACCTTAACTCACAACAGAAGCTGTATAGTTTCCCTCATTACTATAATAAAATTGATTGGTTGTAACCCCAATCAACTGGGGTTGTACCTTCTGCTGTTGGTGTGCTATTCAGTTCTTCTTCAAATAGTGTCCCTATGGGTGCTCCAGTTCCCATTAGACCCATAGAAACATACATCTTCAAGAACTCCAGTTACTGCACAAGGTGGGAAACTTCTAGCATGTACAAATTAAGAATCTCTTGACGGTTCAGAGCAGGGAATCTTTCCTTCTGTTTGTGTGAACAGTGCCTTCCACTTGTGGGTGCAAGCAGAATAAATATTGAATAATAAAGACAACCTCTTAATTTGGGCCCTGATTCAGGAAAGCACTAACTAACGTGTTTAATTTTAAGCACATGTTTAAGTGCTGCCATGAATAGGGATAAGACAAATATTGCAATTCTGTGCAATATCATTGGGGCGCATGTTATAGTAAGTTTATGAGCAGTTTATGTATCACTGTGAGCCAGGGAATGAATGCAGCTCCAAGTGGGAGGGTTACCACAGCTCCTCCAGGAACCAAAAACAGTAAATGCCCCCAGAGACTTGGTTCACTCTGTGTTTTCAGACACCTACAGACAAAGATATGTCTTTGGGTATAAAAAGCTGAGCTTGAACTGACAGTAGGTCCTTCTTTTGATTCAGCAATAGACAGGCCCCTCTGCCCAAGGCAGGGTCCTAATCCTTGTTGAATGGTTGAAAGGACTTTGGCTTACCTCTGGTAAGCTTTTAGCATGTGTATAGGAACTTCTATTTTTTTTTAGATATTTTCTTTCCCCCTAAGAATAAATGTATTTTGCTTTGTGAAGGCTGGTTGGTACCTATTATGTACTGTAGTAGCCTCTGAAGAGGGTTAACCACAGGTTAGTCCTGGGGAAATCACAGTGAGATGCAGAGGGACTGCAAGCCTGAACCCCTGGTCTGCAGAGAGATGCAGGGCTCTGCCTGAAAGAGGTAATAGCTGGGAGCCTGAAAGCTTAAGTGGGTGTCCTGGAGGAAGACAGGGGATGGATCAGAGGCGCAGTTGACCCTGAAACAGTGACAAGGGATGATTTTCTGAATCAAGGCCTTGTTTTTATATAAAATACCATCTTCATTCCATTGACTCTCATATAATTAGAGCCTCTGGTGCCTGCATTTAGCTGCAATATGCTATTCTGTCTGTAGCTTTTAACTTGATGACTGCAGTCTGGTAATGCTAATCCTTCCTGCTCCTAGGAACTTCAGTGTGGAACCCAAAAAGAACTTTGAATATTTGAATCAATTCATTGGTATCTAAAATTCACCATTTTTACCCTTATTGATCAACTAGATGATTATTAGGCAACAGGTGACACATTCTGGAGAAATGGAAGGGAGTGGCCTCCTAGTTTGAAATAGCGAGTCTATGAAATTGCATATGAAGATATAGCCCTGCCTCAAACAAATTACAGTCTAAGATGACTAATGGTGAAAGTTTGGGGGTAAGGGATATAGTCAGATGAACTTTTTTGAACTGTGACTATCTTGGGTTTCCCCACCTGCTATATCATTTCTTCTGTTTGAGATTATCTAATGCTTTTAGGAAAACATGACAATATGAAGTCTATTTTACGTACTTTAATGGTCTTTTTAATTGTGTAGCATGCAAAGATCTCCTATCTGAAAGTGCAGTAATGTGATAGTGTCATATGCAAAAGATTATCTTTAGAAAATTATTAATTATTTCAGTCATTCTGCAGTATTTTCAGTAAGTAAATTAATATCTTCCAGAGAGAGAGACACAGAGAGAATAAAATGGCAGACAAATAACTTCAGTTGCTTAGTCATGGTCAACTGAGGGGTACAAAATAGTTTAGCATTGGTAGAGTCACCTGGAAAGTCAGCAAAGAGCTAATCTCTAATCTGGAATCTTGGTCAAGAATGATAATTGTCAGTGATGCTTTCTTATTTTAGTGAATGTAAAGAGCTGTCTGATGTATTTGATGATTTCTGAAACAGAACATCTAGAGAACTATTGCTTTTCCTTTACTTTTGAAATTCTCCAGTTTTTTCTTTGCTTTGAATTTGATCAAATTAAGTTCACATCATTTGATAGTTAAAAGCCTTGAGAAGCTCACTGGTCCCAGCTCAAGTAAAAGTTGACCCCTTTTAAATTTGCTTGTGACTGAGTTTTTCAGTTTGCAGTTACACGTAATGCCTGTAGATTAGCAAATGTTGCCTCAGTTCGTCAATTTGTTGTTATTTTAAAAGTCTCAGTCCTGCCCTCTGAAATACTACTATACACCATGTTGCCTACTAATCTTTACACAATTGCCTACGTATGTGCAGCTGTCACAGCTGTTCTGAGATTGTTTGGCAGTGTGTGCAGTGTAATGAAGTGTGGGGCTGATCCCTACCACATTCACAAATGCAGACTAGTACTGTATTCTGTCCATTCTTGCAGCAATCAGAAAGAAAATGATGGTTCAGCAATAGAGCTGTGCTGCATTGGAAGCATCACCTACATACATGAGTAGTACAAAAATACTTGTTTCTCATGGTAGCCTGACCAATTTACTCTAATGATTGAAGTAGCAAGAATTAGAATTAAAACACTTCTTTTTCCAAAGGTAGTGAACCTTTTGTTAAAACTGAATTTTATAAATCTCTCTGTCAGTCACATCATCTTACTTGTGAGAAAGTTTCAGCTTTTCAATTACATTAATTTTACATTACAGTTCATTTACATTACAGCTTCACCTTAATTGCATTAATCTGGCTACATAATAACACAGTATGTCAGTAATGGTTGCACCATGGCGAGTGTCTCCCTAAAACCCAACCTTGCAGATTTCTTTTCTGCTGAGCACATTAGTGCCCAGGTGTGCAGATACGAGCCTGATCCTGCAAAGACTTGCACATGCATGCTTAACTTTATGCACTGTGAATGGTCCCCCTGAAGGCAATGTTGCTGTTAATAGTGAGTAAAATTAAGTATGTGGGTAAGTGAGGTCTAAATCCTGCTCTTTGAACTTCATTTATCAAAATCGGATCCTTAGTATATACTAAACTATCCAGACACTGACCAGAGCAGATACTGCAATGTGAATTTTTGCTGAGTAACTAGGGCCAAATATACTTTCAACTGACTCTTTTTTATTTTATTATTTAGCTATCATCTGGTTAAACCATGGGAATGTATTGTAGCTTATTCCTTAAACCATGAACATCTAGGAGAAGGGACCAAGTCAGTGTTTAGAAAGCACTTAGTATACAGTGAGTACTACTGTTAACTAAATAAGAATAATTATTAATGGTGTGAGCAATACACTTGTAAGGCATTCTATTGCTTTGTAAAATACTGCACAGAGCAAGCACCTTTGCTTAAATGCAAATTTTGAGATAAGATAAAAAGAATTCGTATTAAATGCCCCTGAACTAGCTCGTGGATAGGTGGAAAGAGTGGGGGGACTTCAAATGTATGTATTAATTTTTACTTGCCTTTAATCCTGCAGCACATCTCGTTTATCCAAAATGCATCATGTTAGACTATTACTGATACCAGGGGTGGTGTTAACCTCTTCCCAGTGGGGGGCTGAGGTGGGCTAAACAGAAAACTGGGACAAAGGGCTACTCTAGCCATCTTTTTCATCTGGACCCGTGGGAAGGAGTCTCTGAAAAAATTCCACCATGATTTCAACAGCTTCCACCCCACCATCAACCTCAGCCAAATCTACACGGGAGGTCCACTTCCTAGACACCACAGTGCAAATAAGTGCTGGTGTTTTCTCTGCAGCTTGAGGTCTTCAAACCAATTTTGAGGATTTTAATAACTCAGTCCTGGGATAGGGGTTGTTATAAAATTGGATGGGTGGGGTTCTGTGGCCTGCCTTGTGCAGGAGGTCAGACTAGATGATCATATTGGTCCCTTCTGACCTATGAGTCTATGAGTCTATGATGGTCACATTACCACCACCCTATACCGAAAACCTACCGACCGCTATGCCTACCTTCATGCCTCCAGCTTCCATCCCGGGCACATCACACGATCCATTGTCTACAGCCAAGCACTGAGGTACAACCACATCTGCTCTAACCCCTCAGACAGAGACCAACACCTACAAAATCTCCACCAAGCATTCTCAAAACTACAATACCCACATGAGGAAATAAGGAAACAGATCAACGGAGCCAGACGTGTACCCAGAAGCCTCCTACTACAAGACAAACCCAAGAAAGAAACCAACAGGACTCCACTGGCCATCACATACAGTCCCCAGCTAAAACCTCTCCAACGCATCATCAGGGACCTACAATCCATCCTGGACAATGATCCCACACTTTCACAGGCCTTGGGGGGCAGGCCAGTCCTCGCCCACAGGCAACCTGCCAACCTGAAACATATTCTCATCAGTAACTGCACACCGCACCATAGTAACTCTAGCTCAGGAACCAATCCATGCAACAAACCTCGATGCCAACTCTGCCCACATATCTACACCAGCGACACCATCACAGGACCTAACCAGATCAGCCACACCATCATCGGTTCATTCACCTGCACGTCCACCAATGTAATATACGCCATCATATGCCAGCAAAGCCCCTCTGCTATGTACATCGGCCAAACTGGACAGTCGCTACGGAAAAGGATAAATGGACACAAATCAGATATTAGGAATGGCAATATACAAAAATCTGTAGGAGGACACTTCAACCTCCCTGGCCACACTATAGCAGACCTTAAGGTGACCATCCTGCAGCAAAAAAACTTCAGGACCAGACTTCAAAGAGAAACTGCTGAGCTTCAGTTCATCTGCAAATTTGACACCATCAGCTCAGGATTAAACAAAGACTGTGAATGGCTTGCCAATTACAAAACCAGTTTCTCCTCCCTTGGTTTTCACACCTCAACTGCTAGAACAAGGCCTCATCCTCCCTGACTGAACTACCTCATTATCTCTAGCTTGCCTGCATATATATACCTGCCCCTGGAAATTTCCACTACATGCATTTGACGAAGTGGGTATTTACCCACGAAAGCTCATGCTCCAAAACGTCTGTTAGTCTATAAGGTGCCAGAGGACTCTTTGCTGCTTTTGCAGATCCAGACTAACACGGTTACCCCTCTGATATCTATCAATCTTGTGGGCACACATCTAGCTTTCCAAACCAAAGGCTCTATTCTTTTAGCACATTGCAATTCTAAGGAAGGTTAGAATGGAGTACAGCAAAATAGAGACAATGGATTTCAGGAAGGCAGATTTTGGTAAGCTCAGAGAGCTAATAGGTAAGGTCCCATGGGAATCAAGACAGAGGGGAAAAACAACTGAGGAGAGTTGGCAGTTTTTCAAAGGAACACTATTAAGAGCCCAAAAGCAAGCTATTCCGCTGGGTAGGAAAGATAGAAAATGTGGCAAAAGACCACCTTGGCTTAACCACGAGATCTTGCATGAGCTAAAAAATAAAAAGGAGTCATATAAAAAATGGAAACTAGGTCAGATTACAAAGGATGAATATAGGCAAACAACACAGGAATGCAAGATTAGAAAGGCAAAGGCACAAAATGAGCTCAAACTAGCTATGGGAATAAAGTGAAACAAGAAGACTTTTTATCAATACATTAGAAGCAAGAGGAAGACCAAGAACAGGGTAGGCCCACTGCTCAGTGAGGAGAGAGAAACAGTAACAGGAAACTTGGAAATGGCAGAGATGCTTAATGACTTCTTTGTTTTGGTCTTCACTGAGAAGTCTGAAGGAATGCCTAACATCGTGAATGCTTATGGGAAGGGGGTAGGTTTAGAAGATAAAATAAAAAAAGAAGAAGTAAAAAATCACTTAGAAAAGTTAGATGTCTGCAAGTCACCAGGGCCTGATGAAATGCATCCTAGAATACTCAAGGAGCTAATAGAGGAGGTATCTGAGCCTCTAGCTGTTATCTTTGGAAAATCATGGGAGACGGGAAAGATTCCAGAAGACTGGAAAAGGGCAAATATAGTGCCCATCTATAAAAAGGGAATTAAAAACAACCCAGGAAACTACAGACCAGTTAGTTTAACTTCTGTGCCTGGGAAGATAATGGAGCAAGTAATTAAGGAAATCATTTGCAAACACTTGGAAGGTGGTAAGGTGATAGGGAATAGCCAGCATGGATTTGTAAGGAAAAATCGTGTCAAACCAATCTGTTAGCTTTCTTTGATAGGATAACGAGTCTTGTAGATAAGGGAGAAGCAGTGCATGTGGTATACCTAGACTTTAGTAAGACATTTGATACGGTCTCGCATGATATTCTTATCGATAAACTAGGCAAATACAATTTAGATGGGGCTACTATAAGGTGGGTGCATAACTGGCTGGATAACCGTACTCAGAGAGTAGTTGTTAATGGCTCCCAATCCTGCTGGAAAGGTATAACAAGTGGGGTTCCGCAGGGGTCTGTTTTGGGACTGGTTCTGTTCGATATCTTCATCAACAATTTAGATGTTGGCATAGAAAGTACGCTTATTAAGTTTGCGGACGATACCAAACTGGGAGGGATTGCAACTGCTTTGGAGGACAGGGTCATAATTCAAAATGATCTGGACAAATTGGAGAAATGGTCTGAGGTAAACCAGATGAAGTTTAATAAAGACAAATGCAAAGTGCTCCACTTAGGAAGGAACAATCAGTTTCACACATACAAAATGGGAAGATACTGTCTAGGAAGGAGTACGACAGAAAGGAATCTAGGGGTTGTAGTGGACCAGAAGCTAAATATGAGTCAACAGTGTGATGCTGTTGCAAAAAAAGCAAATGTGATTCTGGGATGCATTAACAGGTGTGTTGTGAGCAAGACAGGAGAAGTCATTCTTCCGCTCTACTCTGCGCTGGTTAGGCCTCAACTGGAGTATTGGGTCCAGTTCTGGGCACCGTATTTCAAGAAAAATATGGAGAAATTGGAGAGAGTCCAGACAAGAGAAACAAGAATGATTAAAGGTCTTGAGAACATGACCTACAAAGGAAGACTGAAAGAATTGGGTTTGTTTAGCTTGGAAAAGAGAAGACTGAGAGGGGACATGATAGCAGTTTTCAGGTATCTTAAAGGATGTCATCAGGAGGAGGGAGAAAACTTGTTCACCTTAGCCTCTAATGATAGAACAAGAAGCAATGGGCTTAAACTGCAGCAAGGGAGATTTAGATTGGACATTAGGAAAAAGTTCCTAACTGTCAGGGTAGTTAAACACTGGAATAACTTGCCTAGGGAGGTTGTGGAATCTCCATCTCTGGAGATATTTAAGAGTAGGTTAGATAAATGTCTATCCGGGATGGTCTAGACAGTATTTGGTCCTGCCATGAGGGCAGGGGACTGGACTCGGTGACCTCTCGAGGTCCCTTCCAGTCCTAGAGTCTATGAATCTATGATCATTTATGCATGTAACTTCCTCCACCACTAGCAGCGGTTATGAATGTACGTCCTCCACATATTAAGAAGATAATATATCCTATAAGAGTGCCAGTTTTACTGAGCCATTTGTAAGACACCCTGTAAAATTGGGAGAATTTACGTATTGTGAAGGTCGTTCACCTGTTTTCTGCCACTGTTAAAAATATTACAGTTTTAAAGCTAGTTTAATTGACCACTGATTCCCCCTGCAGAGGGAAATCCTCTGCTAGCACTAAGCTATCAAAATAGCCTCCTGTGCCATCTGCCTTCAAGCCCTAGTGTATCAACTGGAGCTGAAGCAAAAGGGATGTGTCTAGGGCATCCCTGGTGGACTGCAGAGAAGTTCTTTAGGAGCCATGGGCAGCCAACATACAATAAAAACAGGTTTTTTTGGCTGCTATAATTTTTTGCCTGGGACCAGTGCCAATGAAGATCAAAATCCTGTGGCTGGAAAGGCATCTTGCTGGCTGTCCCCCATGTTTCCTATCTTGTACTGATATCTAGGGTGGATGAATTCATTCCACAAAATATATACAGTATTTTGTATGAGTTGGACTGTAAGCGCCGATTCCATGGGTGCTCCAGGGCTCAAAAACCCTCAGCACCCGCAGGGCCAGATGAATCTTTTGTGGGTCCCTGCCCCCCAATACCCTTCCCACCATTCCGTCCTGTGACCCTGCTCCCTATTCAGGCACTTCCCCTTGAGGCCCTGCCTGTAACTCACACAGGAGGGAAGGGAGAAGAGAGGAGCACCCCCCAGCAAAACCAAAAGTCAGCACATGTGTATTGGACTGTCAGAACCAAAATGAATATTTTTAAATCATAATTTCAGTTTTTTAGATCAATAAATGAACTATTGGAGAAAACTGGCAAGCACATTTCATACATTGTTGAGGCAATGATATCATACAGAACACATACAAGTATCACCGGGTTCTCAAAACACATTGATTAATCAATAACTATTAGCTGTATTGGCAAATAATTTAACATTAAGCACTATTTAAGAGCTATCCTGAAAATGAATGGTGTTAAGTATGTCCTTAAGTATGGTATTGAATCAGGGCCTATCAAATTACAGTTAATTTACACCTAGTTATACAATATGGAAAATATTATATGATTAAAATTGGTCTCATTTTAAGATGGTGAGTGACTACAAACATGTTACCCTTCGGATCATAGTTTAAATTGTTCAAAATTAGAAGTTATATTAAAATTGTTTTTTATATCGTTAGATTATTCAATAGGAAATCCCAGAACAACTAGCCTCTTATTGTTGCAGTGTGGTAACAAATAAACAGAAACATGTTAATTTTGAGATCACAACATTTAAATACAAAAGATCACTAGACGACTACATCAAAATTGTCTTCTACTTCAATCCTAATCCTATTCCTATTAAACCAGATTATTCAACAACAACATTTATAAAATTATGTGTTGGTAGGCAAATGCAAATATACTAGGTTCTATATCACAAGAGTTTCAAACTAAAAAAACCCTAAGTTTTAGTAAAAATTATTTCATTCAAATTCTGGTGAAATCAAAGTAAGTAACCGATTTTATGAATCACCAAACATTTCATCAATATACTAATTTAACCCTCTTTTTTCCCGAAATTGACTATTCAAAGTTTTCCCTGATGTTGTCATAGTCTTAGAAAAGATATTTCTTAGCATCCTTGACAAGGTGAAATATAATAGGAAGGAGAAGTGAAACAGCAAAGCCTACCATAGAACCTTCTTCATGCAGTATAAGATATTTTTTTCATTCTAGCCCATGTAGGTCTAGTTATAACTGGAAATATGTATTTATGATAGTAATGAATATTTTATTTGGATCTCTAAACCACTGACCTTAATCTCTTATAACCTAAAGAAGACTCAATGATTGAGTTTGAGACAGAGGGTTAGAACCAGGGAAAAGTACAGTAGTAATGCTAGAAATGTGTAAATAATCCAGAAATTTATTTAAAAGTTTATTTAGGGATTAAATTGATCCACAGATATAGAATTGAGAACTAAAGATGAAAATATACCTAAGTTAGTTTAGTCTACTGGCCTGGAAAACAACGATTCTGAAGTTATTTACCCTAGGAAAGTTCTTTGTAAATCCTCATTTTTTTCAAAGGGCCAATGTGTTGCACTCTTTGAATTTGGGCCCAGTCCTGTAAAAAGTTATGCATTGGTGTAACTTTACTCATATTAGCAGCCACACAATGATAAATTTACTTGAAACTTATTTGAAAGTTAGCTTGCAATGGAGTAGATTTTCTTCTGCTGTTAAATGATCTTCTATTTCTATGTTTTTCTCTAGATGGAAGATTTTATTTGTAAGTAAGCCAAATAGTGGCCTAACAGCCATCAGAGGGAAAAGAAAGAGGCACTTGAGAGCAAGGTGTAATCTCCTAATTTGTTGTAAATAACAATGAAAGTGACAGATTCTAACAAAATGAAATACAAAATTAGGCTAACTTTGCACTGCTAACTCCCAAAGTTTTAATAATTATAAAGATATAAAAGGCAAGTTAGATACCTGCTCCTCTCTAGCCCCCTATGTCAGTAGATACACAATATATTGGAGGTTTCCAGTAAGATGTATAGTGAAAGAGGCATTCAATCATCTCACTGCTATTTCACATAAATTCATAAAAAGATACTAAATGGCCACACATTTGACCCTTGACAGTATAAAGGAAAATCTAGGCTTCTCTGTGGCCTTATACTGTTTAAGTTTAATGGTGAAATTAGCACTGAAGTAATGCAAATATACTCTGTATTATATAAAGTTGCATCTTAATATATGACTGAGAGAGAATGTTAACTATTGAAAGTACGGTGTCGATGACACAAGATTACACTAGCAGTGATGACAGATTATAATTTGACAGACAGTAATGAAAGCCTAAAGATCATATATTATAATAATAGTACAGTATTTACTGCATCTATGGTGATTTACATTTTCAAAGTGCAGTACAAACATTAACTGATTTATATGAATAGCAAGTGCCTTATGGATCTTAACTTTTTTAAAAAATATTTTATTAAGGACATTTATACAAAGGGAAAAGGCAATAATTAAATGATGCTTTTTTGGGAGGTGGACATAGTTATGGTTTACTCACTAGTCATTTATCTTTGGAGAGCTGGGTAAAATTCAAACCTTGATTTCAAGTTCAGGAACATTCCTAGGAAGATCATATAACAAAACCATTATATCACACAGTTTCTGTTCAATGAAAGACTCAGACAACAGAGATGATACAGTTCAAAACTTAGGTGCATTGACAGAGCTTTGATATTTTGTCCTCACTGAAGAGTAAATACTGGAAATCAGCATACAGCTCAAGCAGCCAAGCTATGCGCTGGGGTTCTCCTTCCTCCACAGGCCACAGAACAGCTAATGGCTTGTGTTATGGCCCCTACTAAAGGCCATGAGGTGGCAGAAACTCTCAGTGTTCCTGAACTTCCTCTGCTAAAGCAGATCCACAGCATAGCACCTCACTCCTTCCCTGGTGCAACACCAAAGAACTATTGTCCAGTAGCACACAGGAAGCTCCCACAGAGCAAGGCTGTATGGCATGGAGAGGAGTTAGAATGCAAGGTTTATTTTCATTGTGTAGCGTGAAGTTGATGGACTAGTAATCACTTACATCAGGTTTGAATTTGGCTGTGAGAATTTTGAGGTCTAGAGGAGGGGGTCAGTGAAAGTAAATGTTGCCCCTCAAAATTCTGACTGCCAAATTCTGAAAAATAAATACAATATACTTCAAAGTAACGTTTTGTTTCTTTACACATATGGCATACCATTACATACATAGTGTGTGCATGAGTATAAATGGACAAAAAGTTACTATGAAGTGTTAAGTTTTCTGTGGTTTTTATATACAATGTCTAAACAATGAGATTCTAGTTTTCAAAAAAATAATGAAATTGTAACTGATTCCATGAATATTCAGCAAGCAAATAATCTTAGATTTGTATAGCACCTTTCTCCCCAAAAGTCCCAAACCATTCTACAAATTTAAAGTCCAGGTACATTAAGAAAAGTGAGCCTGTAAAAATGATGACAACTTGCTCAGTAGATCTGCCCATTCTCTCTGGGTATTCAGTCCTATTGTCTTGCTTCAGTGACAAAAATGAGTTCCTAAAATTTTTCACTCCTCTTAGTCTCCAAGAGCTAATTGCTTTGGGAAATTGAGCTGTATTCTGTTCAGGTTCACACAGATTTGTCACTTACTTTACCAATGCATTATAACTGATGATGATACATGAGCTAGAAAAAGAACCCAGTTTGACTTTCAGATTCCAGATTGTTCACACCCATGGCAATGAGAAAAAACCTCTCTTTACCTGTAACCTGGGCAAATTTGATGTAGAATAGACTATAAATATTACACTCCATTATGACACTTTCACAAAACCATTTTCAGAGTAAAATTGCACTTTAATAGTATATGGCTGAAATTCTGCTACCTCTGGATAAAATACAGCTCACAGTATCAGTATGCAATTAGAGATGGGCAGAGATGGCTTTGTTTGGAGCTATATAACATAATATATCTGTGTTTAAAATATTGTATGTATTTCATGGGGGAAAATTATTTATTTTGGCATCATCAAACCAACATCAAGCCCATCTATTAAAAATGACTTAACTATGTCCCTTTCTGTAGGATACATGATGCCTCCCCCTTCATATAATGCCATGCTTGCAATAACATAAAAGATTCTGAAGTTCTAACTTGAACAAGGAATATGTAACACCCCTTCTTATAATATGATAAATCCAAGCGCATATGTGCCTACTCTCAATAGATAATGCAGGGGAGGATCTGCCCCTAATTGTATATTGGGGCAATTGGATTGTAGATATTGTCACGAGGCACATTTTTGTTTGCAATAGAGAGGTTAAACTTTCTGTCCTTTCAGCAACAGCTCCAGCCTGCTTTAGGCAGAAATTGGAACACTGGCTTGGTTCCAACAACTTAAAAGGAGCTGATGCCTATACAAATCTGCATAATGGCAGTCTTAATCGTTAGTAGTTTTGATATTTTTCCGTTTCTCATGTAATGATTTATAATGAGTTGAAATTAACTGGATGGTTCACTGATAACTTGAATACTGATTAACCTGGAGACATTTGCCAGTTTATGACCACTTCAAATGTTTCTCTGTTTCATTTGTTTGTGTTTTTGTTTAGCAGTGAGACATCATGTTGTATGAAATCACACAGCAGAACATGAAATTTAATTCCTTGTCTCTTTTCCTTTTGCACCAATGATTCAAGCATTCAAATATACAGTAGGCTCTCCCCCTCAGACATCAGCGCCACTCAACTATGCCAAGAGGGTTTTCATCTCCCTGAAGTAGGGATTGAGAATATTAAGCAGTTCACAGTGGGATTTATAAGGATTTTACCTGCCTATTTGCCCCATCATTTTCTCACTTCTTTTTCCTCAGTTTTGTTTCAGTGCATAAAAAACAAGCTGTTTTGCTTTAAGTAAAGCACATGTTGTTTAGGCTCTTCAGATTTTTGCTAGCTAATCTATGAATAACTTATTAAGCACTGGCTATTATACCTTCCAGAGTTATAAATACAGCTGTGTCTCAGTGGCTAGGGCACTGGACTGGAATTCAGAAGACCTGATGTGAAATTCTGGCCCTGCTGATGTCAATTACAGTTTTTCCATTGATTTGAATGGGGTCAGGATTTCATCACAGGATCTGTTCCTGGCTCTGTCATTGGCCTGACAGCTGAACTTGGGCAAGTCATTTCACCATTCTGGGCCTCCATTTCTCTTTCTATAAAGTTGAGGGAATGCTTTGAAAAGTGAAAAGTGCTGTAGAAGAGCATGGTGGAATTATTCTTTTTTATTTTTTAGAGATGGACTGAAGATATACAGTTGATATCAAAATTGGGTGTTCAGATCCTGTGCTTTAGTTTGGACCTGTCTCTTCATACAACACACTGTAACATGGTATAAAGCAAATTATTATGATCTACTATGAAAGAAATACTCTGGGTGGTAAATTGGAGTCCTACTGTCACTTTCTATGGGACAGCCTGTCCCTGGTCTTTCTTTGGATCTAGGGGAAGGAGCAAGTAGCCTCTACTGGCAAGGGTCAGGTACAAGAATGATGGCAGTCACTGCACTTGTGCGAGTTTGGGAGCTGTTGCCTTGATGTGCCTCTAGAGGAGAGAACTTAATTTGGACCCAGAGAGGGGAGTTGGCTGCACTGTCCTACAGAAATAGTGCAGCCTCTGTATGCCCTATGCCCAGTAGGGAAATGGGTTTTTGCTTCCTAAGACACAATATCGCTTAGGGTTCTCGCTAGGATAATGTAGCTCCACATCACCCCAAAAGCAAGTATAAACCTTAAAGGCACCGTCCAACTGACAGCAAGTATCCAATGTGAAAATAAGCATGTACTGGAGCAAGCCAGTGTTTCCAATGAAAGCAGAAGGCATTATCGTGATCCTGCTCACACTTCCCAAAAGATTTTGAAGGCAGCACAAAAGAGCATGTCACAAAATCCTTTGTGTGGAGGCTTATTATGAGGAAATATTCCTCCACTTTACTTTGTTGCTCTTTAAAGGGAAGCTGTTAGGCATAATACAAGCAGAGATTTTAACTTGAGATTCTTATAAAATATTTCTGAATAAGTTTCAGCAAGGACAGTCCTTGGTCCAGTCTTGTATCCAGACATTGTATCCAGGGCTTGGTGAAAATAAGAAGGTTCTAGAAATTGGAGGACAGGTCAGCTTCTAATGTGGTCCTTGATGTGAGACTGGGTGAGTTCTATCTACCAGGAGTTATACTGGAAGCTGTTATATGAGTGGCTTGGTCAAGGCTTGTGGTCAAAAGAATGCATGTCTTGAGTGTCAGGATTGAGGGTTATTGCACCTGGAAATTAGATTGGGAGTTGTGGGAGATCAAGGGGGATACACAGCTGGGTGGAGCATCCTGGGGGAGAATGTGAGGATTCCAGCAAGCCCAAGAGACTGGTAATTATCCTAAACAGGAGTAATTGGGAGTGTTCGGGCCATCAGTTGGCAAAACCCATATAATGTGGAACCTTACCATGCCTAACATTTGGGTTCTGAAACAGAATTCTGAGTATCACAATATGCAGAGTATGCACAGGTGGGGCACCTTCGTCCTTTCTCCACATTTTAGGAAAGATGTGGACAAATTGGAGAAAGTCCAGAGAAGAGCAACAAAAATGATTAAAGGTCTAGAAAACATGATCTATGAGGGAAGATTGAAAAAATTGTGTTTGTTTAGTCTGAAGAAGCGAAGACTGAGAGAGGACATGATAACAGTTTTCAAATACGTAAAGGTTGTTACAAAGCATAAGGATGAAAACTGTTCTCCTTAACATCTGAGGATAGGACAAGAAGCAATGGTATTAAATTGCAGCAAGGACAGTTTAGGTTGGACATTAGCAAAAACTTTCTAACTGTCAGGGTGGTTAAGCACTAGAATAAACTGCCCAGGGAGGATGTGGAATCTCCATCACTGGAGGTTTTTAAATGTAGATTAGACAACCACCTGTCAGGGATAGTCTAGATAACACTTAGTTCTGCCATAAGTGCCGGAGACTTGACTAGATGACTCTCAAGGCCCCTATTCTATGAGGCCTACATTTCTATGATTCTATGATCCTGCTGAAAGCATCTCTGATAGCTTCTTTTTAACTGCCTGTTAGAGGAAAAAGCAGCATTCAGGGGAAAAATAAGTCCCTAATCAGGTTACAACTCCAATATGCATTCTTACTGATTTACCTGAAGATGGAAAGAAATACAAACTTTCCTAATAAAAATAAGCATCATTTATTTTAATTGATTAGTTATTTAAGAAACATCTGCAAATGTTCCTCTTCTCTTCTCCTCATCTTTACATAGAAAGAATAAACATATGCAGCGCCTTTTCTCGATTTAGTTGGTTTGTTCCACAGACATCTATGCTCAATGAATCTCTCTGCTGCATTTACAGGGTTCTCTCATGCAGTGAATGCCACAAATCAGGGAGCATGGAAGTGATTCCGTGGTTTAATGTTTATGCACAAAAATGCAGAAAAGGAAAAATGAAAAGAATGAGGCTTGCTTTTATTGCTTTCCCCCCTCTTTCCTCTCTCTCTAATCTGTACAATTCTTTAAAAATGTTTTTAGATAATTTTATTTATATTGTCTATGTATCAAAGTTGTTAATGAGATGAGGATGCTGTAATGGGGAATATGGCTTTGCTTTTACTGGTACTTCCACCACCAGCACATCTATTTCATTATAATTGATTTTCAAGTTTATTTAAAATGTTTCACGAGGCATATCCTATTGAAATGAGTCATCTTGTTTTCAGGAGTGTCCTGGGGATAACAGTTTCCTGTACAATTTAGGTATAAAAACGGCTATTACAATATTAGAACTATAATAACTATTCCTAAACATGTTGAAAATGGAGTTTGATTTTTTGATTTAAAAGAACAGTTCTACTGATCATCAAATTCATTCAGAGCTCATTATATTAGCGCTGCAGTAATTATCAACCCTTTTATGTCTTAGGTGTTTCTTGAAGCTCTTTGGAAGGATATTTTGTTTTTGAAGCACAGCTGCTTATTTCACGCTGATGCTGCTCCTGTAACTCGTAAAAGAATTTGTGATATCAATGTTGTTGGCTACGAAAGAAACTACAGCCGCCATTTTTTATATTTTCACAAAGCTTTTAGAAAGAGCATGCTGGACATCACAACTCATTTTATAGCAGTGCTTCACAACCCTGTGCATAATATGCATTTAAATATTCTTTAAGCAGCACTAAGAAAAATGGCTCTCTGTATATGCCATGACTGCTTTGTATGTTGCTGAAACTTTAAAGGGAGTAAGATTCTGATATCCTTACTCACACTGAGTAGTAACTTACTCCTCAAGTAATCCCATTGAACTGTTTGAGGAGTATGGTATTACTCTGTGTGGATAAGGATGTTAGAATGTGGCCCAAAATGATTGCTAAGAATATATGTCAAAAAGGAGGGGGTGGGGGGGAATGTAGAATAGAATTTGTTTCTTAATTTTTTGTTTTCACATATTTTATCCACAGGCAGTTTAAATGGGGACTTTAATAACAGCTCATTATAAAACTTGTCTGATCGCTAAAGGGTCATTAGTCCATTCAAATTCATTATGTAAAATAAGTTATACATGGAAATGATTCTACCTAAGGATTCCTATACTTGGGCATTGCATAAGTGTTAGGAATGAAGGTTGATCTTCATGGCTGGGCTAGAGAACACTGCCTCTAGCATTCAGCTCCACACTGCACTAGCATGGATGAGTTCCATTAAAGGTTTCCGGCCTTGATTCAGGAAAGCCTCCTTAGTATGTACATGCTAACTTTAAGCACCCTAAAGTTAAGAAGGAACATATATATTTGTTTAAAGTTAAGCTTTCCAAACTGGGCCTATATGTGGAGAGCTGCGTGCATTTTCAGACATGTTAGGTGGACTCCACTGACAAAGTGAAAGTTCGCAGATGGTATCAATACCCATGGGGAAAGAGTATCTTCCCAAAATACAGAGACTCTTAATAGTATCTTTTTTAAAGCTGTTTTACATATCTGAAATAAGCACATGGTCAGAGGGAGAAGAGGAGCATAGCCCCACATACTGAAACATAACAAACACGCACACATTTTGAATAGTTCTTCCAGGTGGGTCAAACATGTAATTAATAATTCACATGCTCATGAGAGCAGTTATCCTGGTCTTGACTGATGCAGCTCTTCATGGACATAATGGAGCTGGCCAAAATGTTTCTGTTGCTTGGTTGAGTTTTCTGCAGCATAATTCCAAATGGATGTGGGCAGATTAGCCATTTTTTTTCTGTTTCTGTAACATGAAAGGACAAGACCTTTTCTGCTGAATAAGGCTTACAGTATTTATCTGACTATTCCCTGGCAGGTAAATAAGGTTTGAAAAGCACATGTTGTTTCAGAGGACAGCTGTATTGTGGCTGGGACAGACTTTAAACATCTAGTAGGTAATGTAATATATGTTTAAACTGTGCTTTGACTTGGCCTTCCACACACAAAATACTTTGCAAAAACTAATTAAAACCATAATTAAAACTAAAAACCAACTAGCATAAAATTCAGTGTGCTCTCAGCTCCAACAATATTTAACCCAGCAAGTCCAAAGCATGCAAAAAAAAATGCTCCATAAAGCCTAGCCTAAAAAATTCCATTCTCACTCAAAAATTCCCCAAAAGCAATTATTAAATGATGGTTTCCCTGCAGTATCTCCTCCCTATCAGAATCTCTGCAGAGTTTGGAACCTGCATTATACTTTCAAAGATTCATGTTCAGCTGTTATTACATGGAGATAAACTACATTTTTTTTTATCTATGCAAAGTTTTGTGGATTGACTACCAAGTATGACAAGCAGAAAAGCAATTTCTTTGGTTGGTGAGTCTTACCCCTTGGCATTGCATAGAAATAGCTCTGGTCAGAAATTTTACCTGTATACAGTTTTCTCTAATGAGTACAGAAACTGATTTGAAATTAGTTGACCTATGCTGTGGGGTAAATTCAGCTACATTTGAGGAAATAGGAATTCTCCAGATTGGCCAAACCAGCTATCAAACTGAAATATTAAAAGATGAACATACTGTACATGCCACAAAATGCTACCAAAGTACAATCATTGCCTGCAATATCATTTCTAGTGCTTTCAGATGAGTCCCTCTTAGGTTAGTGTTTGGTATTAATTCAAGTTGGAGAATGTCAAAGTTTTGCCTCCCACTTTGAAATTTAGCATCCAGAAAGTGGGGACCTGCATGATCACTTTTAAGCTTAATTACCGGCTTAAATTTGGTACGCTGCCACCAGCCAAAAATATAGTGTTTGGCACACTTTCTGTTCCCCCAAAACCTTCCCTGGGGAACACAAATCCAAACCTCTTGAGTCTTAAAACAAGGAGAAATAAACCATCCTCCCTCCTCCCCCCCCCAGACTTTCCCCTCCCTGGGTTGCCTTGGGAAGCTTCACACCGATCCGGACTCCTTGGATCTTAAACAAACGAGGAATTAACCCTCCCCCCTTTCTTTTCCCCCCACCAATGCCTGGTGAGTTTAGACTCAATCCCTTGGATTCTAAAACAAGGAAAAATCAATCAGGTTCTTAAAAAGAAAGCTTTTAATTAAAGAAAGAAAAAGTAAAAATTATCTCTGTAAAATCAGGTTGAAAAATGCTTTACAGGGTATTCAGATTCATATAGACTAGAGGGACCTCCCCTCCCCCAGCCTTAGATTCAAAGTTACAGGAAACAGAGGTAAAAATCCTTCCAGCAAAAGGAAAAGCATTCACAAGTTGAAAGAAAGCAAACATAAGACTAATCCGCCTTGCCTGGCTATACTTACAATTTTGAAACATGAAAGACTGATTCAGAAAGATTGGGAAAGTCTGGGTGTACGTCTGGTCCCTCTTAGCCCCAAGAGTGAACAACGAACCAAAACAAAAAGCACAAACAAAGACTTCCCTCCACCAAGATTTGAAAGTATCTTGTCTCCCTATTGGTCCTCTGGTCAGGTGTCAGCCAGGTTCACTGAGCTTCTTAACCCTTTACAGGTAAAAGAGACATTAACCCTTAACCATCTGTTTATGACAGAGAATAACAGGATTTTTGTATAGTTGGCAGGCTGAACCCTACAGTAATGATACGATCGTAAGAAAACAGACAATACAGGGCACTTTGAATAATGTGTGCTTAAATCCATTGCAGGGGCCTCAGGCACTGGTGTAACTTGATCCCTCCTTTCTCTGCCTATAGCACACAATAGATTAGTCTCCTGCTTACTGTAATAATTGTAGTAGTTGGGCTTGGTTAAGGCATGGCTGGGTGATGTTTAGTGGCCTGTGATGTACAGAAAGTCACACTAGATCATCTGGTGATCTTTTCTTGATTAAACTCCGAGTCTTGCTCCAGACATGAAATAGGTAGTTGATTTAATATCAACCCAGTTTTGAGCTGTGAAGATCTTGAAACCCCACCACAATCATATTTTCAACACACAAATCCACCTGGGTGGTGGAGGGATAATCAGATGGTTTCCACCATCCTACTTATTCAAAGAAATCCATAAACAAGGGAGAAAGCCTACCCACAGCTTTCTCACATGGCAGAATGTAGCCCTTAGTGCTGAACAGTTCATACGTTTGCATCTCAGTTTAGTTACCCCTTGGGTTATATAGGCAAATAGACTTTCAAATACTAAATTCAAAAGACCAAATACCACATATTCAGGAATTTGTGTTGAAAATATTAACCCCATCAGTGATTTTTCATTTTGTTTATTCCCTAAAACTCAGCAATGTGTGTGACACAATAATAAGGATCTGGATTGTGTGCAATGAGAGTGACTGATTATTTATTGAGAGGGGAAACAGAAGTATCAAAAACCGGATTTTTATTTCTGAGCCCCACTAAAAATAGGACCAGGTATACAAGCCCTGAAATTGTGTCTCCAGGTAACAGAAGTGAATGGACTAAATTCAGCCCAGATCTTAACTCAGTTCTTCTCAACTATATCTCATTTTTGAGGTATATCACTCATTTTACACCCCAAATTAACTAAGTTCACATGCTTTATATGTTGAAAAGTATTGATATTAGAAATTAAAAAAAAATTCCCAGAACTGAGGTTGTAGAAACAGTGATTTACACTAAAGGAATTAATCTCACAGCATGTTAGCTTCCCTGCAAGAATAATTTTTCTAGTCACCTCATTTTTGGTCTTTCTTATACATTGTGAGACTTTGGCAACTTCAGCTTATGGTTCTGGATGAAACAGCACCAAATTCATCTCCAGTGTAATAACTCCACTGAAGTTACACCAGTGTTGAATTTGGTGCTCTTTTATTTTTAATGTGGAATTTGTTTTACATAAGTTAATTATATTACACACTATAGTCTATATTTTCAGATGTATGGTTAGTGTAAATTGGTGACTTTATTGGCAATATACAAATTTATGCCAATTGAAAATTTACTCCTTGTGTGAAACTGCAGTACTGCAGATGCACATGACCCATTAGATGTCTAACAGACTGTTTGCATATACAATTAATGAAATTAATTAATTGCCTAGGTAATTATGTACATGGGCAATTTTGAAAATGTGGCCCTTTGTGATTTGTTTATATTAGTTGTGACTATTTTTCTTGCTAGATTGTGTGGAATATCAAAATAGAATTGTCTTGTAGGATTTATTCATTGAATCCTCAGCAACTGGATTCTGGATTACCTGGTCTACTGAATTTTACATTTCTAAGTTGTATTACTGCTTTGCATTAATTTAGTGGTTAAAGAAGGAATCACTTAAACGCTCCTGTGAGATTTTAGGAAATTGTTATAACTAAATTTTAAGAAGTCTTAATTACTATTTTATATGTTTTAACTGTAAAACATAAATCATTAGCTCTATACACTTGAGAAAGAAGGCTATTTTGGGAATAAGGGGAGAAAAAACTGAAGCAAGCAGAATATACTCCATCATTCTTTAAAAGATTAATCCCCTCCTTGTATTGATTTCCTGATCTCATCTTATCAGCAGTTCTAGTAACATTTAAACCTACTTTTCAACTTTTTTCAAATTAAATACAGCGGTTTTTACTCATTTATTTTTATTGAACCTCAGAATCGTGTAAAATAGATATCTGCTTGTTAACTTTTTAAGTGAAACATTTAAGTTCTTTAAATAGTTCCTCTCTGAAATATAGTGACTTTTCCCATGATCAGTCTATCTAGACATCTTAGGTACTTGTATACCCCCCCCCGCCATAGTTTTGACAATTTTTAATAAATTTATATTGATATCCTCATTTTACAGATGGGGCGCTGGGACACAGAAAGACTGTGATCATGTCTGGTCTGGAGCTGGAAGTGTAAAATCTAGGTGTAAATTCTGATAGAGCTAGCATACTGAAAATAGAAGTGTAGCCATGGTGGTATGAGCAGCCAGATAGGTTAACTATCTGAATACATACCTAAGATCTTAGACAGGATTTCGCCAGGACCGTCTAGCCTGTTATGCCACTGTGGTGTCCCTTCTACTTTTAGCACACAAGCTCTATCAAGAGCTAGTGTGAGTATGTGTGCTCAAGCTGAAAATTAGACAAACACTAGTGACTTGATCAAGCTCATGTAAGAAGTTTGTGGCAGAGCAGGGAGTTGAACCTTGGTCTTCCAGGGCCTAGACTAGTACCCTAAACTCTGTATCATACTTCCTCTCTATGATATGATCATCCAGTCACAGTGACGCAATTTTTATTGGAGCATTGGATTGAAAATTGCACAGATTCAAGGCTCCAGTGCTTGAGCAGTGATCCACAGCTAGTTGGAGCCGTGATCGGCCAGACCTGCGGATGCGGCAGGTAAACACACCAGCCTGGCCTGCCAGGGGCTTTCCCTGCACAAGCGGCGATCCCTGTTTGAGAAACCCTGGCCTAGGTCGTGATGTAAACAAACAAATGAAATGATAGACAAACAAACCTTGGCAAATGAGTGTGACATTTCATGACCTGCCTATACTATACAAATGCTGGGAAAAACAGGGTTCCCATCTTTTCAGTGGTATAATGTATTCATTTCTTCCCCTGATAGGTTACAAAATATCTTATCGTGTCATTCTGATTACTATCTTATTTTTCCACCATTTCAATTCCAACATAGATTTTGGCAACTAGTAGCTTGTAAACAGCTGAAACTAGAATCCTACACTATGGCTCTGGTTCAACAAAAACACATGTTTAAGTCACTTAAACTATATGCTTAAGTGTTTTGCTGAATTGAGGGTTACATTATTTGCAAGCTTGAAATATCCGCTTTCTAGTTTTAAATGGCATAAACCTTTAAACATTAACCTTTAACTGAGGTTATACAAATTGATTAGAGTGTCCTAGATATTTTTGTGAGATGTCTGTAGCCAAAATTTTATTGACACTGAAATGTCACAAATCAAACATGATGTCATGTAAAACAATCTGGTTTTCCACAGCTAGTATCTTTTTCTTTTTAATTATTGTATAGCAATTAAAAATGTACAGGGTACTTTACAGACAAATATGCTGCCCTTAAGAAAGTGCAATATAAACAGACAACAAATAGATGAAGAAATGTTAGTGGGAATGGAATAGAAGGCAATTTACTAGATAAAAAAGAAACTTGTTAATTCCATTTTTTGTTTGGAGTTTGCTTTTTTTTAATTGTTTTATTTTTTGGTCTATTTTGTTAATTCTTCCCTGTAGACAGGACTAAATTATTTTACCAAGCCTTTTTGAAAGAATTGTGATTTAAGGAAGCACTTTAGGGAGGAGAGGATGGATACATGGTGTTTTAGGATAAAAAGGATATTCTAGGTATGGGAACTATAGAAGAGAAGGCACAATGCAAACAATGAGTGGGAGTGGAAATGAAGGTGCCGTCAGCAAAAAAGAGACAAATGCAGAATATTGTCGGAGCCAGAAACACCACTGCATATGCTTACTAGACTTGTAAACTCTCCCTATCCATTTGTCCTGGACCAATAGGGAAACTAGCTTTAACAACTGGATCACGAATGTGCAGCCCTTTTAAGGGCAGTAGGATCCAAAAAATTCTATCAGGCTTGACAGCAAGAAGTCTAAGGGGCAAACTTCTGAAACTCCCTGACCTGCACTGCAGATCTGAATAATTATAGTCTTCACTTTTCTCTGTATGTGGAATGAGTGCTGAATATGCAATAGAGATCATCTTACATGCACGAGAAATTCACGAGGCAGACAGGGGAAGAAATTTGCTTCTTTATGACCAATTTGGCTATTTTAAGCTCCATGCTCATCTCAGAGCTATGCTCGAATTACCCCATATTAGTTATAAATCATAGGAAAGAAAAGCCCTTTCAGTCCCATATAGCCAGTCTTTGAACATCCCCTTCATCTTTCTTCCTCTTGAAAATGAGTTGGTTGAAAGAATATCACTGAAATAATGAGGTAGAGATCCCCTTTTGGTCCAGTCCACTATTTCAAGAATTAGGTATATACTATATGGAGGATAATCAGAAATGTCAGCAGTTTTCCCTCTGAACCTTTTTTTTAAAAAAGAAAGGCTAAGCCCTGATTGTGAGAAATGCTCTGGCACCTGCACTTCCAGAGGACTGGGTCCCAACTGTGTATGAAGATAGACTATTATTGAAAATATTTAAGTATTTGAACAGACATTCTCTCACTAACTTTTAAAAGTTTTCTTACAGTACAATATGCCTTAATGTTGTTGTGTCTTAATTCCCCTTCCCTGTAGACTTGGTACAGCTTTATCATCAGGAATACAGCTCAGGCTGCTAGGAAATTGAGTCTGCCTTCTTCAAATAGTTTGAGCACAGCTGTCATTTAGTAAAATAAACATGACTCCAGTATTTCTTAATGCCTTGCTTAACAACTTTAAGATTAGACCACATCTCAGATTCTCCCAATGGGCAGCACTTAAAAAGTGAGTAATATTTCTATCTGCCTTAGTCAAGTAATCCCAGATGTAAGTAATTTACATGATGGCATTAGGGACTGTTACAAAAGACATATTGTAATATGTCACTGGAAATCAGCTTCCCTTTGCACGTTTGATCAACAGCCAGATGGAAGCTTTTATCACATTTATTTAATCTGAAATATACATAGTAATTACACTGGACCTTTGATTAGAGCCCTTATTGCTGTCTCCAGAGAAGGTAGGAAATGAATCTGTCAGTTGCAAACTTGTGTAGATGTGTCCCTCTTCGTAGAATTTGGATATATTGCAGCTATGAGTGTTGACACAGAGATCATCAGCGCTGCTGACAGTGAATGCACCCTGACAGGTTAAAACTAACTAACTAAATAAAGCCCAGACTAGATACAGCTGTTATTATTTTTTGAATACACAGAAAGCTTTTAGAAAACCAAAGATCAATCTCATTCCTAGCAACCCATGACCAATCAACGGTATTAAAAGCAAACACAGCCCTTTTCTGATAACTGGATGGTATTTAATTTTAAGGCAACTGAAAACAACAAAATCTTAACGTTCCCAGAAGAGAATTCCATCAAGCATATCATTATTAAGTGAGGAAAACATTATTGTTTTCATTAGCACATATATGGCATAAAAATGGTTTGTATTAAATTAAACCACAAACACAATGTTTAATGAATTCAAGGTAGTTTTATTTTTGGACAGAAACACTATTAATGGATATTGCTGTGTCCCAACAAATTTACATAGGATTTTATGCCCTAATTAAAATGTCAATAAAAAGAACTAAAAAAGTTAATTGGGATACTTATCCTCCTAACAATAATATTACTCTTTTTTTCCTGTTCCTTTTTTGCATTACACCAAAATGACCTCCACTAATTCTATTTTTAATATCTCTCATCTCAGTTAGTGAGGTAATAGTGGACCTCCATTGGACTGCACCACCCACAGTGTTTTGTCAGTCTCTTAGATGCACACAGATTGGCAGATGAAAAACATCATTAGCTGCCAAAAGATTAATGGTCACACTTTTTTGCCCTATCTCATTCTGAGTAGTACCTTACTCCAAGAGTGGGTCCATTGAAGCAAATAACAGCAAAAATTGCTATTAAGCATGAGTTACGGGTATCATATTCTGATGCTAAGTGGCTGACTTCATCAAGGGTGTGTTAACATTTTTATTGACTCATAGTTATTTTAGTGAAAAATTATAAGGAAGTCACACAATTAATTTGCACAGTAGTTCTGTTTTTTAAAACCCTTCATGAACATGTTCAACCTATTGCCACTAGCCTTCTGGGACAAGTAACTTCACCCCCCAGTGTCCCAGTTTCCCCATCTGTAAAATGTTACTGACCTACTTTGTAAAGCATTTTGAGATTCACTGATGAAAAGCACCATATGAGACCAATGAGGTAACAGTGGCGGCATTGTACCTCATGGAACCTGCTTTTCTACTCCCTTCATGCTCCCCTGGCCTTGTTTCTGCACTGTTTAGTTTAAACCATTTTCCTCTGCAGCTCCTGCCACTGGTAACAGCCTGTCTGTATAGCTCCACTTCATGGAACTCTCCCACTTCATCACTCAGCTGAAAACATCTGTCTCCTTGCCTACACTTCTTGAACTTTTTCTACCTCAGCTAGTATTTGTTATTTTAGACCTTTAGCCCTGTAGTTGTACTAATTAACTCTGGGAAGCATGCTGGGATGCAGTGTGTGTGAAAGAGACTATAAAAAGAAGTTTTATTGAAGCATTTACGCAGCTTTTCCAGTACACTTATTGGGATTTGCTCAAGGTTGCCAGTGCACTTTCCAAAATGCTTTAAATGACCTCTTTACAGTTTTACTTTCACAGCAGCCTTATTGCTGTTCATAATATATAAATCAGGGTTTAATTTGTTGCTTCTTGCATTACTCTGTTCTTTCTACATCTATGTAACTTAGAGCGCAGTTCATCAGGTGCATAGGGATTTAACTGCCATGGACAGTGAAAAGAGTTACACACACACAAATGGATGGAAGAAAGAGCCAGTTGTTATTAGATTGACTATACCTACTCCAGCTACTGCTTCTATCTTTCCCATCATTTCCTATTGGAAAGGGAAAACAAAGAGCAGGATTCCTCCCATTAAACTCATCTCTTGGGATGGAAGGGAACAGTCACTCAGGAGAAAATCCCATTTGCTAAAAGAAAGTTTAATTCATCAGCCTTAGTTTTTCTTACATAATAGAATCCAGTGCATGATATCTTGGGTCTCCAGAAAGAGAAGAAAATTTAAAGTTAAAGTATTAAAATTCTGGAAGCAGTGATAAGGGGTCATTTGCCTGTTTTTCTGCAGACCATGGTATCTCATTGTGAGAACCAGCTGTTAATAGTGGAGTTCTTGAGTCAGCTGTGCACCTTTTCTCCATCCTTGAATCTTCTAGGTATATCAGCATGGAAGTACTAGCTGAGGTAGAAAAAGTTCAAGAAGTGTAGGCAAGGAGACAGATGTTTTCAGCTCAGCGATGAAGTGGGAGAGTTCCATGAAGTTATACCTAGAAGTTATATCTGGACATGCTACAAATATATCTTTACAATCTAAATTGACTGCAATAACTTCTGTTGAAAACAGAATAGAGACAAAAATTAATAATTTAACTGCAGATTTCAGTCATTTTTCTTCCAACCAAAGTCTCAAAGAGTAAGTGGCTCTGTCAAAGGGTTCAAATCCGATATTATTAATAGGAAAGCTATGTCATGTGCCCTATTTAGTGAAAACTCTGTTCCCTCTAGAAAACTGGATATTTTAGAGAACCATATCAAAAATATCTGTATCAATCTCTATATAAGAATCTTTGTGTCATTTAAATAAAATGAGTCAGTGGGCATAGAATCTGGAGTCAGCATGTAAGGATTTTTGGAATTTGTATTAGGGTATGTCTACACTATGGGATTATTCCGATTTTACATACACCGGTTTTGTAAAACAGATTGCATAAAATCGAATGCACACGGCCACACTAAGCACATTAATTCGGCGGTGTGCATCCATGTACCGAGGCTAGCGTCGATTTCCAGAGTGTTGCACTGTGGGTAGCTATCCCGTAGCTATCCCATAGTTCCTGCAGTCATCCCCGCCCACTGGAATTCTGGGTTGAGATCCCAATGCATGATGGTGCAAAAACAATGTCGTGGGTGATTCTGGGTAAATGTCGTCACTCATTCCTTCCTCCATGAAAGCAATGGCAGACAATCATTTTGCGCCCTTTTCCCCTGGATTGCACTGGCAGACGCCATAGCATGACAACCATGGAGCCCGTTTTGCCTTTTGTCACTGTCACTGTATGTGTACTGGATGCCGCTGACAGAGGCGGTACTGCAGTGCTACACAGCAGCATTTATTTGCCATTGCAAGGTAGCAGAGATGGTTACCAGTTGTTCTGTACTGTCTGCTGCTGTCATGGGTGCTTCTGGCTGGCCTTAGCTGAGGTCGGCCGGGGGCGCAAAGACAAAAATGGGAATGACTCCCTGTAAGGAGGCGCCCTGGCTCCCCGCCGCGCCTGACGGGGACGAGCCAGAGCAGGCGCCTCAGTGGGCGGAGTCAGCACGGCCTGTCCCCGCCCCCCAGAAGTCAAGGGGCGGGACAGGAAGTATAAAAGCCTGGCCCCAGCACTCAGTTGGAAGCAGGCTGCCGGAGAGGACAGACGCTGGTGCCCGAGCTCCCGCCGGGCCGGACCTGCCCCGCGCCCACTACCCCGAGGAGCGCTGCCCGGATCTGCCTCTCACCCAGAGGAGCGCTGGCTGGACTTGCCTCAGACCCGGTACCTGGAGGAATGTTGGCCTGACCTGCCGTGTGCCCGATACCCCGAGGAGTGGCCTGAGCTTCCCCACGACCGGTACCCGGAGGAACCTATGGTCTGGGACCCATCAGACGACGCCGGCAAGAACCAGGTACCCAGAGAGGGGGAGGTTGGAAGTGGCCCAGGGGTAGCCGACCCTGGTTTGGCTCCGGAAGAGCCCGAACCCATGTCAGTGTGTTGCGGCCAGGATCCCCACTGACCGCAGCGGGTCTTGACCGCTGCTAGGGCCCCGGGCTGGAACGCAGTGGAGTGGGAGGGCCTGCGTTCCCCCTGCCACCCGTAACCGGGTGGCAGACTCCCCCTCTTCCCGCCTATTGCCACTGCTCTGTCCTGACCCAAAGGGCCAGAGCTAATTAGACTTGTGTTTGGTGCCCCGTCCGAACTAAGGGCTGGGCCCCGTTGACTTTGCTACTGCGCTGCCCTGACCCAAAGGGCCAGAGCTAATTAGACTTGTGTTTGGTGCCCTGCCCGAACCAAGGGCTGGGCCCCGTTGACTTTGCTACTGCGCTGCCCTGACCCAAAGGGCCAGAGCTAATTAGACTTGTGTTTGGTGCCCCGCCCAGACCAAGGGCTGGGCCCCTTTGACTTTGCCACTGCGCTGCCCTGACCCAGAGGGCCAGAGCGAACTAGACTTGTGTTTGGTGCCCCGCCCGAGCCAAGGGCCCGGGCTGATACTGTGTTTGCTCAGCCTCTGCTAGGGGCCTGAGCCTGAACTATTACTGCCCGGCCTGTCCAAGGGCCTGGGCTGATACTGTGTTTGCTCAGCCCCGCTGGAGGCCTGAGCCTGAACTATTGCTGCCCGCCCTGTCCAAGGGCCGGGGCTTATTGACTTTGAGAGCCCCGACCCCGGCTAGAGGGCCAGGGCTCTACCCTGTTTACAGACCTTATACCCCGCTCAACACCTGCCGAGGGGCTAAGCCGACCCGGACTGCAGTGCGTAAGGAGGCGCCCTGGCTCCCCGCCACGCCTGAGGGGGACGAGCCCCGACACAACCGGCTTACACTCCCCGAGTTAATCCCTCCTTTATGGTTTATCTAAAAATAGAGTCAGTCCTGCCTAGAATATGGGGCAAGTGTACTAGAGAACCAGTGTATCAGAGAACCAGAGAGCACAGCCGCTCCGTGTCAGATCCCGCAGAAATGATGAGCTGCATGCCATTCTAGGGGGTGTCCCTGCAACAACCCCACCCATTGCTTCCCTCCTCCCCAACCTTCCTGGGCTACCATGGCAGTGTCCCCCCATTTGTGTGATGAAGTAATAAAGAATGCAGGAATAAGAAACACTGAGTTTTTAGTGAGATAAAATGAGGGGGAGGCAGCCTCCAGCTGCTATGATAGTCCAGGCAGGACATTAAAAGGTGTGTGGGGGGGGAGAGGAGCCCAGCATCCCGCTGCTATGATAGTCCAGGCAGTACAGAATCTTTTCTTTAGACATGAAAGGGGAGGGGGCTGATGGAACTCAGCCCCCAGTTGCTATGATGAGGACGGTTACCAGCCGTTCTGTACCATCTACCGGGAATGACTGGGAGTCATTCCTATTTTTACCCAGGTTCCCCCGGCCAACCTCACCTGAGGCCAGCCAGGAGCACTCACAGAATGATGAGGACAGCTATAAGTCCTTTTGTACGGTACCGTCTGCCACCGGGGAGGGGAAGGGAGAGGATGCTGCTATTCATTGCCGCAGCACTGCATCTACCAGCAGCATGCAGTAGACATAGGGTGACATATAAAAAAGTCAAGAAATGATTTTGTCATACAGCACTGTGATGTGGACTCTGTATCAGTCAGGAATTTGAGTGAGAGGAAAACTGGATCACTCATAAAGAAACAAGATGAGGGTGGCTACTATGCCAGATCTAGGCACACACCTCTCCACATGGCCAGAGGATGGCTTCAGACAGCTAAGAACTGTGACACAAACTCTTGACACCTGCTCCCAGCCCTCAGTTTTTCTACCCTCTTAACAACCTCCTGAGATTGTGCCTCCTAAAAAGCCAATGATAGTGTTGCCTTCTTGACTGCCCAGGGTATTGAATTACTGGGTGTTAGTGCTCCAAAACAGAAGCGCTGCCACAGATATCAGCAGAGGTTACTGTGTTAAGGATGCAGAAGACCCACTAGGCTGTCTCTGAAGTCAAATGATGAGGAGTGGACCTGCTGGCCACGTGAAATCCCTCCTACCCAACCCCCATAAGTTTCACCGAATGCATACAATAGTAGTTGAGAAATCTGGATTGGTGAGAAGAGGGAATGCCTTTTCCAGTGCTGGGCTCCACAGTAGGTTCCTCAGACAAGCGCTGAAGCTTTTCAAGCTCATCCATGAGTGAAAAGGAGAATACATGACTGTCACCCATAAACATGCACCCCTTTTGGCAATTGCTTCTCACATTACTAAGCTTTTGAGTTATCTGACCCTCTCCCTCATCTAGCTCAGAGAAATTAAATATGCATGAATAAGGTTGTGCAAGGAGAAAATGAAATTAACTGAATAACTAACATATAATTTACACCAGCTCATGAAAAACTACTTAGCAATTTGTGTGAATACCAATGCTAGGGACCTAAGGTATTTTTAATAAATTACACTCCTATAAGATTGGCATCAGAACATAAAGTACACCTTTATTTGTACACAGATCTGTGATATTGTCACGTCTCACCCTCATCTTGCTTCTTTATGAGTGATCCAGTTTTCCTCTCATGTAGGCAGCTTATGTGTGGAGGCTGGGACCAATGACATGGGGTGCATGATGCCAATAAGGGGAGAATCCTCAAAAGCTGGACAGATGTGATTTTGTAGCATCGAGAATGATTATGTTGAACAGGCCTCATAAAGAGGAATCAAAGGAATCCAATCAATTCAGAATTTATTGTTTTAAGCAATTTGGTGTTAAGATTATTGTTAATCCCATCGAAGTGTAAAGAAAAAAGATGAGAAGCTGGTCCTTGAAGGAACAAGATCTGCTCTGATTCAAAAGTCCTGAATTTGAATATCACAGCGTATGACTCATGTTCAGCTGTTTTGTGTTAACTCATCAAAATCCTCTCCATATTTTAATAGGGGACAAACTACTCCAGAACTTTTGTGAGCATAATTTTGAATGTAATTATCTATTTGCAGTATCCACAAGAAATTACTGGATAATTCTAATTCCATATTCATCTTCTTGGGCATATATATTTCAACAGGACAATATCATTAATAATTTTAATGGAAAATCTGAAGATTCCCTGAACACTGTTAATTTTAGTTTTGGGTGGGTTTTTTGAGGGGGGACAGGCAGATTGTGGAGTATATCCTTAGCTCACTACCCAGATTCACATACATCACATCCACTAATTTTAATAGACGTTAAAAACATAAATCTTCACAATACATGGAGATGTGAATATGCCCCAATGTTTCTGTGCTGTAGACGCAGTTCCTGAAGCATTTTGGTTACAGTAGTAATTACATATAAGATAATGGATAGCCCCAAAGTGAATGCAAGGCTGTAATTCACTCAAGGGAATCTGCTCATGTCATGAACTGCAACAGGACAGTGCATTACCCTGTAAGTATAATATATAGCTTCTAAAAATGTTAAATGGCATACTTTCCTAATTTATAGAGGGCTTTGCAATTTGCAACATTATTTTAGGATTGTTATCTGGGATCAGGGAAACTATACTCCCGCCAAAAGACATGTTCGTGGGCAACTTTTTTGTGTTATAAGAAGTTTTGTTATAATATTGGCGATACAGTATAAATGGTTAATGTAATGTATTGCTTTACTAAGAACAGTACTCACAAGTGCTGAGATGTAGTCTTGCTTTGTGTTAATAATTATCATTCAGCATGTTAAAAATTAAACACCCAGAGCAAGGTAAAACAAATGGTTAAAATGACTCTCAAAACTCAGAAGAGTCAGCATACAGAAATAGTAGAACCTCAGTAATCCACAGTAATCCAAAGGAATCTAGGAACGTCCAAGCTGGTCAGTGGTCCATCTAGACAAATATCCTGTCTTTAATGTGGCTACTACCAGAAACTTCTGAGAAAGGTGTAAGAAACTGCAGACGTGGCAATGAAAGAATTATCTGCTTCTAGAGGAAGCATCTTCCTCACTCCTGGTGAAACTACAAGAAACTATACCCATTTAGCTGTTTACAGAAACACAGGAAAGCAGGGTTCTACTCTAAAACAACCCATCTCTTAGGTGAATAACTCTATTCAAGAGCAGAGAAATGATCCTGGTCTGCATGTAAGTCTCATGTTTATTCTATTATAATATAATGATAATTATCATATAATAGTGTCCATCTGGAGTTCTTTGTGAAAGCATGAGAAGGGACATAATCACAGTTCTCAAAAGAACCCCAGTGGCAGAGCATATTATGGAATGTTAAAAATTCTTCTGTGGCTCTCAGTCATGCCTGATCCAGCAATAGATTCTATTCAAAACGTAGAGGACACTATAGAAGTTATACAAGATGGGAACCTTGTCTTCTGATTTTGTTGGTGCTGTAACAGAGAACAAGGAACTCCTGATGCATTTGAAATGGGACTACCTCACAGTCAAGCAGCTGTGAAAAGAGGTGGATATGAGTGAAAAACAGAGCTTGGTTTCTGGAACCAAATCTCAGCAGAAAATTTTATTCTAGTATCTGCTTTGCTAACTCCACCACAATGACTTTGACTGCTGAAGGTAGCAATGATTACCATGAATTTATAAATAATGGAGGAGTAGGCTTATGCCCATAATAGAGCACTGGTATTTGGACCTGTCCTTGTTAGTAGCAAAAGAAAGAAAAAACGGTTACCTACCTTTTCATAAGTGTTATTCTTTGAGATGTGTTGCTCATGTCCATTCCATTCTAGGTGAGTGCACGCCCATGTGTGCAGTCAGAGATTTTTGCCTTAACAGTGTCGATAGGGTCGGCAGTAGCACCTCCTTGAGTGCTGTGCTCATGCATCAGTATATCAGGCACCACTGGCCCTACGCCCTCTCATTTTCATTTTGACAGCAACTCCAAAGGAGGGGCAGGAGGGTAGGTAATGGAGTGGACATGAGCAACACATCTCAAAGAACAACAGTTATGAAAAGGTAGGTAACAGTTTTTTCTTCTTCAAGTGCTCCCTCATTTCGATTCCATTCTAGGTGACTCACAGGCAGTGCCAATGGAGGTGGACTCAGAGTTCACGGTGTTGCAGCTTGCAGCAGTGCTTTTCTGAAGCCAACATTGTCCCAGGCCTTCTGGGTGAGTATATAATGGGACGTAAACGTGTGGACAATTGACCAGGTAGCAGCTCTACAGATTTCTTAGATGGCACCTGAGCCAAGAAGGCCGCTGATGACATTTGCGCTCTAGCTGAGTACACCTTTACTATCGCTAATGGAGGCACTTTTGCCAGATCATAGCAGTATGGGATGCAGGCTGTAATCCAGGATGAAATCCTTTGAGCAGACACTGGGCAATCTTTCATCCTGTCTGTGACCACAACGAACAGCTGCGTTGACTTGCAAAATGGCTTTGTCCAATCAATATAGAAGGCTAGCACCCTCCTGACGTCCAGGGTGTGCAACCTGCTTTCCTCTTTGGATTTCTGGGGTTTCAGGAAGAAGACCAGTAAGTATGGCCGATATGAAACTGGGAAACTACCTTGGGCAGGAACACTGGGTGCAGCCACAACTGGACTTTATCTTTGTAGAATACTGTACAGGAAGGTTCTGAAGTAAGCATCCTGATCTCAGACACCCTGCAGGCAGACATAACTGCAACCAGGAATGAAACCTTCCAGGAGAGAAGGAGAAGGGAGCAGGAAGCCAGAAGTTTGAAGGGAGGTCCCATGAGCCTCAACAGCACGAGATTCAAATCCCAGGGAGGGACGGGGTCCTAAATGTGAGGGTAAAGATTCTCCAGACCTTTCAAGAACCATGTTGTGAGTGAAGACTGACCTGCCTTGGAAGGGAGGGTGGAAAGCCAAAATAGCGGCCAATTGGACCCTGATCAATGACAGGAACAAGCCATGAAGTTTGAGGTTCAGAATAATCCAGGGTCACCTGCAGTGAGGCCTGCTCAGCCCAGACACATCATTCCAAAGCCCAGCATGTAAACCTTTCCCACTTGGCCAGATAAGTCACTCTGGTGAAGGGCTTTCTACTACCCAGCAGGACTTGTTAAACCCAGGCCAAGCAGTACTGCTCTTCCACATTCAGACATGCAGTAGCCACGCTGACAAGTGCAATGCCTCCAGGTTTGGGTGTGGAAGACTGCTGTGGCCCTGGAACATCGGGTCCTGCCAGAGACGTAGCCACAGTGCGGAGACTACTGAAAGGTCTAGCAGTGTGCCGAACCAATGGTGGTGAGGCCACTTGGGGGCTATCAGGATAATCTTGTCCTGTTTGATCTTCACAAGGACTCTGTGGATCAACGGTACTGGCAGGAAGGTGTACATCAGGGACCATGGGAGCAGAAAAGCATCTGATAGGGAACCCCTGTCCATCCCTTAGAGTGAACAGAACACATGGCATTTCCTGTTCTGACGAGGTGTGAACAAGTCTACCTGGGGAGTTCCTCACTTTTGGAAGATCATACTGATCATCTCCGAGTGGAGCAACCACTCGTAGCGAGATTAGAGGGTCCTGCTGAGGCAATTTGCTAACACATTCGGGTCCTGGGCAGATGCCTGGCCTCAGATGGATGGCATGCCACACACAGGAGTCCCAAAGGCTGAGAGCTTCTTGGCAAAGGGTCAACGACCTGGCTCCACCCTGCCTGTTGATGAGACAGCATTGTGGCAGTATTTTCTGTGAGGACCTGTACCATCTTCCACTTCAGGTGAGGCAAAAAAGCCTGGCAGGGTAAACTGGTTTTAGCTCCCTGACATTGGTATGAAGGGCCAGTTTGTCCTACAGCCAGCAGCCTTGTGTGCTGAGCTCACCCAGATGGGCTCCCCAGCCCAGGTCCAAAGCATCTGAGACTAGGGTCAACAACGGGGCTGGGGCCAGGAAGGGAACTCCCTCCAACACTGACTGAGGGTTCAACCACTACTCCAGGGATGACAGAATGTGATCCAGCATCCTGACTTCCCAGTGTAGGTCATGTCTGTTAGGGATGTAAACAGACACTAGGCAGGCGTGCAGAGGCCAGAGGTGGACATGACTGACCACGAATGTACAAGCGGCCATGTTGCCCAACAATCACAAGCAGGCGTGAGCCATGGTGAGAGGGTGGTTCTTCACATGGGAGATCAGGTCCGGCATGCCTGAAAATGAGCCTCCGGAAGGAAGGCTCTGACTCATGTGGAGTCAAGAACCACCCCAATGAACTCTATTATTTAGCCTGCCTTAAGATGGATTTTTGCTCGTTTATCAACAGACCCAGGTTGTAGCAGGTGGAACACACCAGATTAAGGCTCCTCTGTACTTGTTCACAAGACCTGCCCTTGATGAGCCAGTTGTTGAGATATAGGAAGACCTGGACCCCTCGACATCTCAGGTAAGTGGCTACTGGTGCCATACCTTTTGTGAAGACCCTTGGGGCCATTGAGAAGCCAAAGGACTGTGCTATGAATTGGAAATGGCAGCCACCCACTATGAAATGGAGGAAATGTCTGTGACCTTGATATATGGAAATAAGCTTCCTTCAAGTCAAGGGCAGCATTCCAGTCTCCCTGATCCAGGGAGGGGATGATGGAGGCCAAGGAGACCTTGAGAGACTTGTTGAGGCATTGCCAGTCCAGAATGAGTCTGAGGCCCACTTTGCTTTCGGGATTAGGAAATAATGGGATTAGAATCCCTTTCCTGTCATGTCTCAAGGGACCTCCTCCACCTATGACCAGGCTGAGCAGTAAGGACGAAGACAGTTGAGGAAAGAGTGGGGTGGATCCTGGGAGGGGACATTGCTCTCAACTGCACCCTCAGAACCAGTGCTTCTGGCTCCCGGGGTGCTTTGCTGGGCCACATAGGTGAGCAGGAGGAGGAAGGGCAGTGGAAGCTGAAACTAACATCCCTGTTCCTTCTCCTTGCAGGCCCTGGACGAGACTGCCAAGGCCTTGGTGGCATGGGCAGCCGTAACTCTGTTCTTGCAGACTGTGGAGTATGCATGCCAAATGAGTGAAGGGTAGCCCAGTGTCTTTTAACTCATGCAGCCTCACATCTGTCTGCTCTGAAAAAAGACCCATCCCATCAAATGGGAGCTCTTGGATCGAGATCTGCATCTTTTGGGAGAGACTGGCAGTCTGAAGCCAGGAGTGCCCCTCATAACTGCCTCTGATGTCACCAGCCTAGCCACCGAGTCAGCTGTGTCCCATGCTGTTTTGAGGGAGCACTGAGCCACCGTGGTGCCCTCCTCCACCAGGGCGCCGAATTCCTGGGCCAAACCTTCTGGGAGGGACTCCTTGAATTTATGGATGGAGTCCTATAAGTTGAAATTGTATCTTCCTAGGAGTGCCTGAAGGTTTGCCACCCGGAATTGTAATCTGGCAGTTGAATAAGTTTTCCTCCGAAACAGGTCCAACCTTTTGGCCACTTTAATTTTGGGAGCTGAGCTGGTATGCCCTTGTTTATGTTTTTCATTGGCCACAGAGACAACCAACCTGGGGAAGGGTGGGTGTAAAGGTACTCAAACCCTTTGGCTGGGACAAAGTATTTCTTTTCAGCCCTTCTAGAGGTGGGAAGGATGGATGAAGGCATTTGCCAGAGGGCCTTGGCAATTTTGAGGATGCCATCATTCACTAGTAGTGTGACAGGAGCTGGGACAGAGGCCAACAGGACATTAAACAAGGTGTCCAGCTGCCAGCCATTTCCTCCACCACCAGGCCCAAGTTCTCAGCCACCCATCGAAGCAGGACCTGGCGTTCTTTAAAATCATCCCTCAAGAGCCCCACAACCACCTCATCTGGGGACAAAGACGATGACTGTACAGCGGGGGAAGGCCTCGGGTCATCTTTTTCCCCTGTTGGGGAGGGAGGCTTAGGGGTGGGTGAAATCTCCTCTGCTAGGACCTCTAAGTGCTCCTTATGCCCTGAGCCCGGTGCCATCAGTGCTTTTGCTCCAAGGTGGCAGATGATGAATGGCGTGAAGGGGGTATTGCCATGATTGACACTCCCCACAAACTCCAATAAGGCCACTGCTCTGGCCACTGGCTGTGCTGCCAAGATGGCGCTGTCGATGTCAACGTGACCTCGGGTACCCATTCAGACCAGTGGAGTCTAGGTGAGGGGCTGAACTGCCCTTCCTTACCAGAGGAATCTCCTTCTGGCGACACTATCGATGCCTTAGTCTGTGTGCTGACCGTCACCCGGAGTGAGGAGATTGGTGCCGGTATTGAGGGGACCAGTGCCGAGGGGACCAGAGACATGACAGAAAACGCTACCACATGGTAGGCTACCAGGACCTGCACCAAGAGTCCGGCCAATGGCAGGACAAACGGTGTCAGTAGTATGGAGACCGGCATTTCCCTCTAGGCGATCCACATCAAGATGGCAGGGACCACAATCATGGTGTTCGTGACAGAGGGTGAGACCCGGAGGATCTGGGCTGAAACTCCGACGATCTGCGGCATGGAGGTAGAGAGTGCTGCCTCATCTTGGGATCAGTGGCACTCCACTCTCCCCTGAGAGGTCTTAGTGGCTGGCATGCCTGGGGAGCCTTTGCTGATTCCTGTGGCACGTGCTGTGTCAGCAGCGCAGGTGGAGGCCTTTGCTCTCTTGGCACTAGGGGAGCTTGTGAAGGCATTGTCAGGGGTTTAGGTCCCATGCCATTCCCAGGAGTCAGTGCTGGGGGCGTACTGTGCACTGGGGCTGAGGTACTCAGCGAGTCCTGGTGGGATGGCACAGAAGCCAGATGAAGGGCGGAGTCCATGAATGCTTTTACAAATACAGCTCTTATCTCTCAGGTGTTATTCCCCCAAGCACTTGAGGGAGCTTAAAGGCATAGGCCTGTTAAAGTCCACGCAGGGCTTAAACCCAGGAGACCAGGGCATGCCCTACCTAGGGTGAAGTCCCCGCTGGGACTCTAACTAACTTCTAACTACAACTACTCTTAGCTATTTAACACTAACTACTATAAACAAACTATTTACAAGGCCCTAAGGCTTGAAGGCAGAAGAGATGAAACCGCTAACCACCACAGGCAGTAAGCAGAAACTGAGAGGGTGTAGGGCCAGTGGCGCCTGATATACCGATGCATAAGTGTGGCACTCAAGGGAGCGCCACTGCCAATCCTACAGATTCCGGTAAGGCAAAAATTTCTGACAACTGCGCACTGGGCATGCACACACATAGACTGGAATCGACATGAGCAAGCACTTGAAGAAGAATATCTTATTGCTGCAGAGAGCAATTATATGAATTTGAAGAAATTTGGATCCTGGTTCTTGATACATTTGTATAAAGAATGCTGAGATGGCTCAAATAATGCCAGACTTCCATTCCACCTCACCTCTTTGCTTTCTCCCTCCAGCTTCCTGCTCCCTTTCCCATTTTTTGTCTATTTGTGTATGGTATTATTATTATTATCATTACTATTATTTTTACCCTCATCCTAACATTTTATGTCTGTATAATTTGTCTGATTTGTATGATCTGGTCTTGCACCTTTGACAAGCTGTAACTGTGTGATTGCATAAATTTTGGCTACCTGTCAAATATGCAGAATTTGGTAACATATACAAGCTGTACATCTTTTATCGTTCTGTATTTGTTATTGTGTCTTTATGAAAATTAATTAAAAACAATCATAAACAAGAGTGTTATACTTCCTATACATTGTCAGCAGCTTTTCCCGGTCAGATTTTACCGATTTGTCCTCTTTTCTGTGTTAATGATATTTCCATCTTATGCCATTGCAAGACAGCTATTTGCAAACTGTTTGTAGAATATAAACAATGCCTAAAAGGGAATTGTCCTTGAAGAAGTGTGTGCAGATTGATTGCTATAGAGCGAGCAAGCTAATACACAACCCTCAATCTTGGGAGAATTACTATTAGTTTGAGACTGAGGCATTTTTCATTTTAAAAAAAGAAGAGAAATCTTACCATGCTACTGTAGGATTGACTCTTTTTTCCCCCCCTCTCTAGCATATTTCAGATGAAGCAACACTTGAAGGTTACCAGTTCATTCTTCAAAAGCTCTGGGGAATTACTGACCCCTAAACAGTGTCATTTTCCATGATTGCTTCTTTGGAGCCTTCTGTAATGCACCAGGCTCAGTAATAGATAAATGACCAGCATAAAAAGCCTAATTCTGACAATAATCCCAACGTGTTGTGCACAGTGAATGAAATGAAACTGCTAATGTATTGTTAAAATCTATTAGAGTTTACTAATGTCAATGTTAATCGGATAACTGTAGTAAATGCACAAATCAACACTTGAGAGTGAACAAGGATACATGATACGTTTTTCTGGCCAAATTCCTGCAGACTCAGCCATCTGCAGAAGAACTTGGAAAGTCTGCACTTTATCTCCTTTTTCATTTCTCGTGCAATCGGAAAGGAGTGACAAGAAGAGACTATATAAGGGATCCCCACTGAGACTCAGTCATATAAATTATGTATTATGCAGACAGTATTCTGCTGATGCTATCTGATCCCCAATTCTCAATTCCTTGTTTTTGCTTCTATAAATAGCTATTGCAGATTTTCAGTTGTAATACAACTAGGACAAAACCAGAAACCTTTCCCATTTAATAACCTCTGCCAAGGAAGAATAAGGTAACATTTTTCATAACTGTGATGTCCTCAGGGCTTTAACAGTCTGGGAATACATGCAGTGCTATGCTGTTCATAAGATACTAGTAGTAAAGAGGGGGAATAACCACCCTGAATATTAAAGAGGGAAATGCCCTATTTTCAGAATGACCAGTATAAACTTGCTGCCATGCATTTTCATATCAATTCTTATCTGATCAGGACAATTTTTGGTTTTTTTTTTCCCTCCCCTAGACCCAAATGCTTTGGCTGGACAGACTGGACCTGACCATGCTCTCATAGGAGGAATAGTGGCTGTAGTTGTCTTTGTCACATTATGTTCTATAATTCTGCTTGGACGATATCTGGCAAGACATAAAGGTAGGACAGATTTAATCAAAGTGCAATCACTTTTTGCAGCAGTACTTCCTTGTGATTATTTGCACCCTCAAACACTCTTGTGCCCTCTCTGCCCCCACTCCCCATTTGGAATTTAGTTGCCTGGGAAAGCTCAGGCTCAGAAGCAGCATCTGGTTTTCAGTGAGGTCCGGATTTTTTACCCAATTTTACAGTTGGATTAACTGAAGTAAAAGGATGTTGTGCAACCTGCCCAAGGTCATGTAGTGAGTCAGTGGCTAAGGGAGATTTAGAAGGACGAATGAGCCTAGATTCTAGCCCTTTGCTGTAAGCACTGTTACATGTCCTCATTATTTTAACTGTTACATTAATTCTGCAGAATATATATGGTTATTGAATGAGGCTTTAACAATCAGAAATCATGATAAAACTTTAAATACAGATTCAAGAAGTTGCATTAAAAACAAGGGGTAAAATCCTTGTCCCACTGAAATCAGCATAAGTTTTGCTGTTGCCTCCAGTGTAGCCAGGATTTCACCCCAGGAGCAAAATTCTGAAGTCCTGACTGAGTTTTTTACACTATGCTTACTGAAGGGAAAACTCCCATTAAAGTCAGTGGAGAGAAGGGTCTAAATAAAACAGAGGACAAATTTTAGAATTTGACCCAGGTGATTGTTTAAAAAAAAATTAATTATGAAGGCTTAATGTCTGAATGGCTTGCAGTGTAGTTGTTAACCTTAGTTTACCTTCCTCCCCCAAAAGTATTACTGTTATTAAATCTAATTCTATATAGGGTAGTCATGCGGTTAGTAAATACAAACTGAGAAATATTTTTTTTAAAATTTCAGTAGAACTGTGTGGAAAAATTAAAAATTTCTAATAAGGTGAAAATGTGGCATCTTTGCTCTACTTCCTGACTGAAAACAAATAAGTCCCAAGCCAATGTAAATATCACTTTTCACAAAGTGAAAATTGTCTGTTGCATACAGCTCTATTAATATCCTGCTCTTATACTATTTAGCAAAGCAATGTCAGTGGCAACATGAAGTGACTGGGTTAATTTAATGCAGCTATTTCAGTTTTTCACTTCTAGAGAATCTTAATTATCCTAGTCTGTGGAATTAAAGAGCAGATTAAAAAAAGGCCTACATCAATGTGAGAGTACAAAACTAATTAGAAGCCATTTTTCAAAAACAAGTGTTTAATAAAATCTAAGCCAAAGTTAATTTTCTTACCCATCTAGATATACCATATAATACACAGTGATATAATTTAAACAATTGTATGTTAAAATATTTGTATGCTTCTTGCCACTGGAGACAGAAAAAATATGGTTTTGAATGTTATACCTTTTTTTTTGCTATAGATATGTGCAAATGTATGTGCATATGGGACAAGTGTTATGAATCATAACTACTTCTTGCCCAAATTAGAATATTACGTGTTTCAGTATAGTTAGTGCTAAAATAGTGCATCAGGTTCTGTTCTGCATCACTCCATTTATTAAACCAGTTAGATCTTTGTTACAGATCGACTGTACATACAACAATCTAAAGTAAAATAACTATTTTTTTTATTGTACTGATTCCCATAGGAACATATTTAACAAATGAAGCTAAAGGAGCTGAAGATGCACCTGATGCTGACACAGCCATTATCAATGCAGAAGGAAGCCAAGTCAATGCAGAGGAGAAAAAGGAGTATTTCATTTAGATGGAGACCTAGATTCTCTGAGTTTTACTTATCAGGCTGACTGCTGGGGAAAACTGGCTATCATCTTTCAGAATTCATTTCTGCCATCTTCCGCAAACTTAATTAACTTACATACTGCTATAAATAGTCAGTTTATGCCAACAATCAGTTGTTGACAGCATCATTCTTTCTTTACAGTACCATCCACAATGCAGGACATTTCTTATTGCCTAAAATTCATTTCCATTGCTCTCTTAACATACAGTGCTTGAATATACAGCCTTAACAATGTTAATCTTCATCTTAAATCATGCTATTGAGTTTTCTACATTTTTAAATGTTATATAGCTTTCTTCTTTTCCAGTTTTCTTTTATCACGGTCCCTTTCAATATGTCACTGGATGATTTTCATAACAAATACTATTAAATAAGGACATAATGTACTTACATAAAACATTAAATCTAAGATTAGAGGTTTACAAAGAATATTTTATACATGTCTGTAATTCAAAGGCAACCTGTTTTTGAAACATATGCCCTAGGAACCACAAACTGAAAACATCATAATATAGTTTCTTGTATGCTTGGATTTGATGGAAAAGGAGTATCAATACATTGTTAAAAATGGTACCTTGATACTAATTCCATGCTTGGGTGGTAATTACATCATACTATATTATCTATACAGATTCTGTAGAGTTAGAGTATTGTAGCTTCATTCTGAAACAAATTTATTCAGCCCTTTTGCTGCTTTTTGGGATCACAAGATTAGATATGTTCCTGTAATTTCGGTTTTAATAATTTATTTGCTTCATATGGACTCACCTGCCTATTCAGATATGTAGTGTTCATGGGGCACAATTGCAAAGCATTTTCCTATCTGTATATAGTGCATATAATAAAACCAATTAAACATTATTTGATACATATTTAACTTTTTTGGCTATAGCTAATTCAGTCACAAGTAAGCATTTTTTAATGTCCATTATATCCCTTTAGATATGACTTAAATCAATATTCTGAATAGATAACATGTATTAGTAATTTTTGTCTGTATGTCCTAGCACTGTTCAGCAGCAAACTTTTCTAGTTCTTGTTAATTTTTATTTGTTATACAATGGAAGCACAATGTTATATGAAAAGGTAGTTTTAAGCTAACAACCAGTGCACAGCCTCAGGTTTTGAATTACAACCACATTTGATTAATATCCTTAACAAATACTGTTATGTTGCTAAATTCTCAATTTTTAATTTGGCAGTTCCACAGCTGCTTATCTATGTTGGGTTGCCAAAAAAAAAAAAAAGAAAAGAAAAGAAAAAAAAGTTAAATGATATATGTTTTGTGTATACGGTAAATGGACTAATTCTTTATATTAAATTCCTGTCTATGCATTTTGTGGGGTACAAACTTATGTCACAGTGAATGATAGAGAATTTCTGCCAGTGCTTTTAGCTCTGTGGTGAAAGTCTCTCTTAAAGTCTCATGTTCTTAAATATGACAACAAAACACTATAAGCCCAATGGCTTATTTCCTCTTCCACTGAAATAAAAATGGTGCCAGATCAACTCTTGGTAGTGATTCCATGCTGGAGAATGAAAATCTGTATTGTTGGAAGTTCATCTCCCTCTCCCAAGTGTTGCACCTTTGAAAAATAATATTTCTATATGGTTGCTATACTTGTGAAGTCTAAAAGCATGACGGCTTATTGTAAAGGATTATCTCTTGGGATTTATTTTTTGTGGGGGCGAGGGAGGGAGAATCTGAACACATCATCATGTGTTAAGATAAAATGGAAGACAAAGGTGCTGTGTCAGATTATTTATCAGAAGAGTATAAGCCTGTTAAGGAGAATATTATAGTATTTTTTTGTTTGTTTTCTTTCTTTCTTTTTGTTGAAACATTTATCTTGTTAATTTCTAAGAAAAAGAGGGTGATGTTGATCAAGCAGCACTTTTTCAAAATATACAGAACATAAATAATATGATGTGGTTGAGTGTTAACATAATAAATCATATACAGTATGCCATTTTAAAGAAATAAGTCTGCATTGATGTGATTGCATGCTTGTTTTTACAGTTCACTCCATACCATCTGTGAAAAAAATGCAATAATATGTTAATATAGTATGGTAGTTTGAGAGAACCAGGTAGGTGCTACTAGACACATTGAAACTAGTATAGGTTTTCAAGATATTCATGTCTTTCAAAGCATACGCTTTTAAAAGGTTGGCAAAGGAAATCATTTAGTTTAGTACCAGAACAGAAAGGTTCTTGTCACAACAGTAAGTTGCATTAACAGCATTACAATACTGTATATCTCAGTCTGATTAGGGAGCCAAAAAATCACTTAAGCATGTGAGAAGTTCCACCTAATTCAATGGAACTACTCATATATACTTAAAAAGTTAAGTGTTTTGCTGGATCAGGGCCTTATTCACTGAAGTGGAACTGTTCATCAATGCTGCTTTTACATCTTTATACATTCTATCTAAACTGCACTTTGCTTGAATTGTAGAATTGTTGCTTAAATCATTACTTACCATGATGTCAAGTGACACCTTCAAATGTTAGAGCATCTTTAGATGTAACCACTCAAAGCCAACTTGTCAGTGTAGTGCAAAACCAGCATTGAAACATTGCAAAACCAGAAATAAATTGGACCATTAAATTACATTGATTGGCTTTTAGTTAAAACTCTTAGTGTGCTCATTTTCAATAGATTTCTGATTTTCCACTGTCTTGCATCTTGTGATTTCATTTACATTTGTGCGAAGTGGGTGTAAAAACACTGCACCCAGTATACATGAATTGAGAATTCTGATTAGGTAGTTCTTTACATCCATCTACATCCCACATGTTCAAATGACTTCACTGGGTGTAAGATAACAAATACAGTGCCAGGCCCTTTGTAAACAACATCATGGCTCACTTAGAACTAAGTATAGTATTCAACAGGTAAAAACACATTGTCTGTCTCCTTTATACAAAAAGATCCCATTCAGAAATACTGAATCCATTACAGTCTCAAGAAATCTGATAAATGTGTAAAATGAAAGCTCCGAATGGGAACCGTGTTAGTTAGAATGTTAGTATAACATCCACACCTACAAATACATGCAATGTAATTTACTCAAGACAAGGTAGCTAATTACTGGCAGTATACAATGTCCATTGATTATTTTTAACTTTCAAATGTGGAACAATGTTTTTTTTTTTTGATGCTTTGAGAACATAATCATTAAACAGGCATGTGGCATCACAGGCAAATGGGTGCATCTTTCCATTCTGTTTAGTGTCATCAGAGAATCCAAGAAGCAGTTTAAGGAACCTGATATTTAAGTTGAGGCTAAGAATTTAATCTGGAACACTTAAAAATGTCTTCACATTTCTTGCACTGAGACTTCCTCTATAAAGAATACATGAAGAAAACCAACTTTTCTAAATAATACATGGAAGTTAATGTGTATTTTCATTATAGCATAGTATATATAACTATCTCAATGAAGAGAAAGGACAGGATCATCTGTAATTATGTAATTCAACTGATTGTAAACAGCACTGAAGTTACCATGTACGCACATGTACAGTAGCTATTTTGACAGTTACAGTGTGGTTACATGTACTTCCATGTAACACAGCAGTTATAGTGTAATTTAGTGCCACTTATTGTAAAGTGTTACCAAAAGGAAAATGGAACTCTTACCTTTACTAATCTGTTCAAACTAATGGTAAATATATTAAATTAACACCATGAATCTGACATTCCATTTCTTTAATAAGGAGGTGATATAAAACTTCATGTTCACCCCACAGCTTTCCCCACCACCTAACTAGATTACTGCAATTATCCAATCTCCTCACTCTTAGGAAATGGTAATCTGTGATGAACATACCAAAAAAAAAAAATCAAAAAAAAAAAATCAGCTACTTCAATTGAATCAGCTGCTAACAGAAACAACTGAGTAATGCTTTTTATTAAGTGGCACAAAGTACACACTAAAAACTATGCAAAAATATAGGTAACTACAGTGTACTTACATGTAAGTATCTTGTACTTTCTGTGTATGGATATTGGAAACCCATGTAATTATAATATGCATTTTGATTATTTTAAAAGAGGGGAACAAAAACCCTAGCAGTGAAAATAATTAACTTTAAAGTACGCACGTGCAATAGTCATGCTTAATGCAATATGCTTAATTCTTCTACTTCCAATGATATTTAATTTATAATAACGCATCTCTGTCCTCCCACCCCACTAGCTCTGTCTCCTCTCTGGTACTATTTAGGTCCTATTAGACTCCATTGAAACACTTTTAGAACAAAGTAAGAATTTAACTCTGCTAATGGCTTCATTACCAGCATATAGCAAGTTTGGCAACCATGCTCAGAAATCTCTTTTTGACTCAACAGAACAACATTTTTCTTTTTTCCTTCTTGGGGGAGTCTAGCAAGCTAAGATACTGAAATGTATTGCCATATGCCCTGTTTTTTTTTTTTAGTTTGAACAGCAGAGAGAAAGAAATGGAGAACTGCATTATCCTGACCTCTATTTTGTTGAACCACCTCACCTGGAATTTTCACTATTTCATTCACAATACAGTACTGTCAGGTAATCTTACATTGTGAGTACAAACTGCTTCTGTCAAAGTACAAGGAAGCCTTTAGTGATAAAGTTAACTTTTTCTAAACATGAAATTTTATCACTGACCTTTTTCTTCTTGTTATTTTCTGTCATACCCTTCCAAAAAGTAATTCACTGAAAGTAGTGAGAACAAGAAATAGAAAAAGAAGAAAATGAATATGTTAAATGTAATATTGTAAAGCTTAAGTGAGTGCCATTTCCTATATCACTCCATGCTTGCATATAATATTATGATTATAGACATTTAACAACTCCAGTTAGATGAAATGTAGGAATTGAAAACATGGGGTTAAACTGTTAAGCTACCTCTCACGTTAAATACTGGCTATGAAGTGTCTTTATACATTTTAAAAATATTGCAAAGTCTTAGATTTAGCCTCTAAAATGGATAATTTTTAAGTTTTTCTGTTGACACTGAAAACAACTTCGTTGCATTCATGGCTCTTTATCTAATTTCCTCTATCCAACAACCCCAATTTTTACTATCTTCTGTTATAGGTAGTCCCACTGGGTAATACTGTAGATCAGAGGTCTCAAACTCAATTTACCTTATTGCCAGTGCCAGTCCTCAAATCCTCCCAACGGGCCAATAATATCACTGAAGATGGTCTTCAGATAAGAAAACGTTTATATTGTATTTTTTATTTTGAATTTCTTAGAAATAATAAAACTGTCATACAACTGTATACAATTTTTCGCCTGCCAGAGAGTTTTTAGTGTTTGCTAGACACTTGGCAGTGCTTCAGTTCTGTCAGTTTGTTGATGCTTGGCCTCAGTGACTGAGCAGTTGAAGCCGTCAGGATTGTAGCAAGGTGTGCATCAGATAGTTGTGTTCGGTATTTTGACTTGTTTATATTCATTGTGGAAAAAAGTGATGCTGCCTCCATGGCTGACTCTGCCTGGCGACTAGTGATCATATCTCTGTCCCTCTCCCTCAGCCAATGGGAGCTGTGGGGGGCGGCACCTGCAGTTAACATTACGGGCAGCATGGCTGCAGGAGTCTGTCCTCCATGGGCCACAGAAGGGAGGTTCTCGGGCTGGGACTTTCAGACCCCTGCTGTAGATACTGGGCCACATCCTCTGCTGCTATATTTCAGCTTAGCGCTGTTTCATTTAGTTTAGGCTGATTTACATTGGCTGAAGATGCATCCCATAATGTTTAAAAACACACTGTTACACCATACCAATATCTGTTAAATATGGAGAAGACCATTATACAATTCAACTGTAACACAATTACTTTCACTAACAAAGAACGTAGGTTTGTAATGTCAATTCTAAAACCATATATGCAAGTTTTTGCATTACATCAGTAATATGCATGCTATCAAGATATTCTAACTTGTCATTTATTTAAATTTAATATCTCCAATATACATTTACAATACAAATATTCAATCCAGTAGAATCTAGTGCAAAAAAAATCAAAGAAATGTGTCAATATGACAGAGATTATTTCTGAAACTTTTCAACACCAGGATTCCCTACATGATTGTTCTAGGAGGGCCTGATTTAACTACCAATCAAGTCAAAGAGAGTCATCTGACAGACTGTAAGGGAAGTTAGCTCAGACCCACAATGCTATTCAAGTATCACACCAACATACTGCATTTGGAGCAACTCAGAAGGATGATGGTGGGAGAGGGGGAAGAGGTGTGCGCAAACCTGGTTTTATGCCATTCCAATCCATGGCCCATCTAACCTACCCCTATTGCCATTGAGCCTCCAAGGGGGCTGTTCCCATTAGCTAGGAATTGCCAGAGGCCAGCCCTGCCCATGTTTCTGGGCAAAGCCCTTTGCACCGAGGTCAAAAAGGGAAATGGTGTAGGAGCTGATATGGCTCTAGAGTACCTGGGGATTCCATAGCACAATGAAAAGCCCTCAAGTAGCTGGTTAAACCAGCTTCATCGCTTGTGTGTGTTGTCAAGGATCTGTCCTTCTCCCCCATCTTTTGTGTGTAAGTGACTTAAGGCTCTGCTGTGTTAAAAGGAGCAATTGCTGAGGTGGAAGAAAGACTCTCCTTTCCAATGAATGCTTTATGTTATTGCAAAGGAAAAGTGAAAGAAATTTTTAAAGATTTCAGGTGCAAAAGCTTAACCTGCCAAGGGTCAGCAGTTAAGCACTTTCCCTGTATCCAGGGGTCAACCCAGCTGTGTTTCCTATATAAGCACTGGTCTCTCATCTCAGCATAAACTACTTACAGTCTTATCCTGTCCTTATGCACAGTGCTGAAAATTGCTGATTTTGTTTTCTTTTACATTACTAGCTTTTCTTTTTTCTTTCTTCTTGTTTTGCATGAAAATTATTAGAGGGTTTTCATACTAAATACCCCCCCCCCCGTTTTTAAGGTAAGTTCTGTTTTATAAATATTTATGTGGCTCAAAAGAGGAGAAAAATGTATGATATTTGGATCGAACTATTGTTCCCTTCCCCTTCCTTTCTGCAGTATATTGGATAATGGTAGTTAACACACAAGTGAGAATATTAAGTCCTCAGTAGATTTTCCCATAGCCCTATGTAATGTACACATACAGACAGACAGACAGACAGACACACAAACAAACGCATCCTTAAAATCACCTGCTTTTATGTACTGATTACAGCTAAACAGTGAACAAAGTATTTGAGATTTGGTCTCACGGACTACTGGATTCATACATAACTCACTCTCAAAATTCTTAATGCACCATTTCTATTGAGTTCAAAAGGATTTAGCTCAAGTCCTTAATCTAAATGTTTGAGCTGATCTTAAATTCTTTTTTTAAGGCCTCCAACTCCATTCCGTGCACATCCTTTACTATTAGCATAAATATTTTATAACAAAATATTTTCAGTATTGCAGGAAGTTTGCTAGAATACAAAAGGAGAAATTTGTGAAAAGATATCAGCTATTTCCATTGATATTATATGTAACAGTAATCTCATAGGAACTACAATGTGTTATGCTATTAGACTTGCAATTCACTGCATTTGGAAGGATAAATTTCTAAGAATAAATATAAACATCATGCTGTAAGTAAAATCCAATGGAATTAAGCATATTGCACCGACGATGGAAATTCAGCTACTGCATCTAATTTTCTCAACAATTGTAAGTGAACAAAATGCATATTGTAATGTTAGGTACATGACACTTGCATGTTGCTATGCCTATATACTTACAGAGTATTCAATGTGTACTTAGTGGCGCTTAAGAAATGTCATGTACAGTTCTTATAAACATTCTTACAGGGTTCCCATTTGCACTTCATCTTTCAGTAAAGTCTTGTCAGAAAAATGTCTGATGAATATTATTGAAAAAAAATAAAATTTCAATTTTAGTTATCTGTTGGACATTACTGAATTGTCTATTCTTTTAATACATTTTCTGATGCTTGCCAATTTGGCAGTGAAATTAACTTAGGTAGCTGTTCAGACAGACTGTTCACAGACCTGGTTTTTTTCCCCTTTCTTAAGCAGAGAACTACTGAATTTACTATACTATACATCAAAATACTGTTGCTGATATTACAGAACAATTATTTTAAGAAAGACTCAGTGACACACTAGTATTGTACACATTATATCAAGCAGGACACAAAATCCCATAATTTTATATAACCTTTTATAGTCTATATACCATGAATTAATACACATTATCCAGATCCTTTTCACTAACCACAGAAGGAGAATAACTTTTGGATATTATCCTCCCACTAGGTGATATTCATCTCTGGTTAGAAGTCAAGCAGAAAGTGCATGCAGCATTTAAGAAGCATATGAGCCTTCAAAAATAACCTTTTGTAGGATTTTAAGCAGTGTATAGGCCTTGTGATGGCCCTCTGCAAAAAAAGTGATAGGACTCATGCAAGGCCGTCCACACCACATATACCCCAATCTGGAAGAGTACAGGGCAGGTAAGCCATATATGAGTCTCCATGGTGCCACAGCATATTGGTCAGCAATGCAGCCAGGCCAGAGAAGAGACCACAGGATCCATATTTATGGAAGCCACAAGTCACAGCTCCAGAGAGGGGATGCAGATAATACTGCTCCCCAGGAAATCTCTATGCCATTAAACATCCCCTGATGACAGAATCCGTCCATGACTCTTCTGGTCAAAACCCAGCACAGATTGCAGCCTCAAATTCCACTGAAGTCAAAGGTCATTTCATCTGAGTAAGATGAAACTCATAACATTATGGTGCAGTATATACAATTGCTGCATTGACAAATTGGTATTTATAAGAATGTTGGGTCATTGTATTTTGGAGTTAATTGGGTGTTTACACCATCATCTACTGTACTTCATTTTTTAAGAATTACATAAGAACATAGGAATGGCCATACTAGGTCAGACCAAAGGTCCATCTAGCCCAGTATCCTGTCTTCTGACAGTGGCCAACGCCAGGTGCCCCAGAGGGAAGGAACAGAACAGGCAGTCATCAAGTGATCCATTCGTTGTTGCCCATTTTGAGCTTCTGGCAAATAGAATTCTGACTTATTTTACTATTTCTGTTTATGAAACAAAACTAACTTACCTTAAGTCATGGAAAATGTGCAAATACAATATAAAACTGGAATAAACCAATCATTGCATGGTATTCCAAGTGACATTATGGCCATATATGCCCAAAAGAAATGACCAGAATATTAACTGAAAACCTATAGTGCAGGGGTCAGCAAACTCTGGCCCGCAGCTCGCCAGGGTAAGCACCCTGGTGGGCCGGGCCAGTTTGTTTACCTGCCGCATCGGCAAGTTCGGCCGATCGCGGCTCCCACTGGCCACGGTTCGCCATCCCAGGCCAATAGGGGTGGTGGGAAGCCGCAGCCAGCATACCCCTCAGCCCGCGGCACTTCCTGCCGCCCCTATTGGCCTGGGACGGCAAACCACGGCCAGTAGTAGCCGTGATTTATGAACCCAAAGTTGCCCATAGCATAACTGCAGACAGTCTTTTCTTATAATATAAAATATAACCTGTACACTGAGCAACTAAACTTGGAAAGTTGCCATCAATGTTTTCTTAATTCTAACTCCTCATATTTTGTATACATATATTAGAAAATGAACAAAAAACCTCTGCATGGTTAGGAAGCAGTATGATATATGTAATTAAGTAGAACTTAAATTACATTTTGTGAAAACGTATTTGCTGTTAAATTTCTTATTTTTCATTTACTTTGTACAACTATTTTTTCTTTGACTCATGTATAGTCTTCTTCATGGGATTTATTATGTTGGAGGTTGAGAAAAGTGAGGACCCAGAAGGCAGTGAAATTAAGATTTCAGTGTGTCATAACATTTGCCATCCACATTTGCATGTACCTCAGGAATGTGTCCCAATAAAAAACAGTCACAATCAAAAAGTCTTACAAAGGTGCTTGAAGTTATATTCCTGAGGGAGTTCTGCACCTAAAAAATTCTGTGCACAATATTTTAAAATTCTGCAAATCTTATTTGTCAAAATAACACAATACAATCACACCGGTTACAATTATTTTGTTAACTTATTTCAAAACACCTGTCAGCATGAATGTCTGTAACAATACGGACAACAAAAAAAGATTCAGGAAATGTTTTTCTGACAAATAGATTCCTTACTAGGTATGGTAATACAGACCTTTGAGGAGTAAATCATTTAAACTACAATGCAGAATTGTATTTCCCACATCCCTCAGAAGCAGGGCAAAGGCTTAGGAGTGTCAAGGGTAACAGAGGAGCTGAGGGCAAGGGAAGTAATTGCTGGACAGGAACCTGGAGGGTTGTTGGGTATGGGTGGGAAAAGTATGGAACAGGTTTTCTTTGCGGGGGAGGAAAGGATTATTAAGCAGTTGGGGTACCTCCCCCATTCATACCCGGGCTGACCCCTAGCCTCTCCCATTCAGTCAGATACATCTGTGCCTGTCCCAGGTTGACTCTGTTGTCCCCTCCTCCCCCTGTCCTCATGTGTCCCTGCCCACATCCATTCAGCCCCTGGTGCAGTGCTGTCACCCCAATTGCTCTTCTAAACCCCAGTCTGTGTGTCCCCCTAGAAGCCTTATATGTTCTGTGATGTCCAATCTCCCCCACACCCATATCCCATGCTTCATCACCTGGCCCCGCAGGCAAGGTGCTGTGAAAAAATTAGCCTCTCCTCCTGCCTCTCTGTGGCTGGCTGCTCTGGGCCTGAGCCTGCTGCCCTCTCTTCTAGTGCCACAGCATCCCCTGGTGGGTGAAAGATGTACCTGAAGCATCTTTTTGGCAAAATCTATTTTCTGAAAGGAGGAGGGGAAAAATCTGAGCGTGCTCAGTGGTGCAAAAGTCCCCCAGGAGTAAAGTTATGCAAGTGTGGAAGTCTTTGCAGGATTAGGGCCTTAATTTCTATCTTGGAGGACCTTCAAGAATGGGCTCTGAACTTTTCAGTGATGGTTACAATACCTTATATTTTTACTGCACAAATATTTAAACTTTACAAAAGATAATGTGCCTTTTGCTTTTGTTGCAACAGGCCTTTCCTCTACTGAGAAATGGTGGTTCTTCCAGAGGATTTCTTTTGAAAGATGGCACCAGTTATCTTTTCTTAGTGCACAGACTAGCCTTGTTTAGAAAAGACTGCAAGGCTTTACAGATTCCATATTTTCTGTTTGTAACAAGTATCAATAATTTTCATATACTGCCAAAACAAAGTGTCCTGGCTATTGTTCAAAATGAGCTGAAATTACAGCTATATGGCCTCAAAGGGACAAATGATGCCAGCATAGACAGTACTTTGTAGGACTCAGGACTAGACATGTCCAATTTGGACCCAGACATGTAGTATAAGATTTGAGATTTTTTCTCTTATGTTTACTCCTAAGATGCTTGGAGGACCTACCAATGGTAACTATTGCCAGAAACAACAATTCAAAGGCTTCCAGTGAGAGTAACAGCTGGGAGTTGTTTTCATGCAAACAGTAGCCCTCCTGTGGTAACATAACCAAGCATGCACATTCCCATAACTTCTCCAAAATGTACGTTTTTAGCTGTAGGTCAATCAAAGGTGGCAGAACCCATATCTCCCACTCCTCAACAATCCCTACTGAAGTTGTTTTTAATAATCTTCCAGGCTAGCCCTCTGTACCATTGGACCAATTTTGACAGAAAATTATTTAAAAGGGCTATTGCTTTAATTTTATTAAAAATCCTCCTCCCTTCATCTCTCCTGATACTTTGCAAATGGTCCCACAAGTACAAATTTTGCAGAAATCCAAAGCCTTGAGCCAAAACATTGTCTGCTTAATCTAGAGGAACGTACAGCAGAGTATTAGGAAGTAAAGAGCTTTTATTATCATTAACTTTTAGTGCTGGAATAATTTTTGTAGTGATTCTTAACAATTCTATCATTACTCACCATGAGAAATGAGACTATTTTCACATCAGCATGCAGAGATTCAGAAAGTCAGTTGATGGAAAAAGATTACCCAGAAATACTCTCAGGTAGTGAAAGATAGTCAACCTTCAAGGTATCTTGACCTTCTGTATGCCTTTCACTATGTTGGCAGTGCCCTGATTGCTACCTATCCAGGGCAGCCTCCAGGACCCGTAAGCAGAGAGGATAAGTAGCTTGATACAAGAGTTTCGGACTGTAGTGAAACTTGGATCTGAATCTCCTTTGGAGCTTGCTAGTTATACTCTCATCTCCCAGATGAACTGGCATAAAGGAGGAACGAACAATCTCACATGCATATTCTTTTACTAGAAGGGATATTTCTCAGCCTCTCATCTCTCTTCTATCAGTAACTGAGGGTAAAAGTTGTTCATTCCTACCATCAGTACCATAAGAAAGACCTTTGCAACCAAATTTGAATCCCTGCTGAATGGTGGATAATGGTTACACTAAATGCTTTGACATTATTCTCTTAAATATAGTGAGAAAAGACAATAGCTAAGGGATGTGCTGAGATTGCTCAGGAGGAACATTGTAAACCATCTCTTAATTTTAAAAGAATGCACAAACTATTTGCCCCCTCAGGCCATTCCATTAATGGGCATATTCACCTCCTATATAAAGAGAAAGAAAATGTCACCTTGAGAGAAGAAAGGCAGTTGGTTTAAAAAAAAGCTGAATAGCTTCTACTAGTTCCAGCTAATTTGTTCCTGTCTGCCTTCCTTATCTTCCCCTCAATTGAAGGCATTTTTGGATGGCTTCTATGTGTAATCCTTTTGCCCCTCTGAGTTGGCAGCAACAAGGGCTGGGTTCAGTATCCAGGGGTTCTGTTTCAATAACACAATGCATAACCGACTCGAGCCCCCACCCAGTGACCTGGGACACTTACATATCACACCCCCCGGGTACCTCTAGGAGGCAACACTTCCCCTCTCGCAAGCATGGAGTCTGAGTGTAGCAAAATCCTTTTAATAAAGGAAGGAAAAAATGCAGCATCCCATTGGAGAAACACCACAAACAGGATTATAACACAAATCATAAGCAAAAACCCACCTCCAAGTACTTTTGGCAATGTCCTTCCCCCCTTAGGGTCTTAAGCCCAATCACCCCAAAATCCAACAACCCAAAAGTCTCTGGTCAGTGCCACTCCAGAATTCAAACGTTTATCTGCAGAGTTTTACCCCCCTCAGCCTGGGTGGAAATGGGTGGGAGGAGTCCACACAAGGTGTTAAGGGGCACCTTACATGGGCCAGGGCCAACTGCTCCTCCTCTCCATGGAATTCTGCTGCAGTTTTCATCACAACCAGCTCCACTACACCAGCTGTGCCACTCCTCCAGCCGTCCCTGCAAACCACTTCACTCCGCTCACAGTTCCATGGGCTGCTCCAACATGCTGCAAACTGCTCCGCTCTGACAGCCGCTTAACGATAAGTCTTCAGGCTCCCCCACTAGTTAACACAGCACTCAGTGATTTCAGCTCTTAGTTGGGGAGCCCTGGTGCTGGTGCACCATTGGCCCAACATGAATTCAGCTCAGCAGTCTCTAGATAGACACCTAATGGAATCAAAATTAGCTCTACTCTTTTACAGCGGAGAGAGGAGGATGTGTAATTGGTGTTCCAGGCCCTCAAAAGGGGCCCATACTATCAGGTGCACACACACACACACACACACACACACACACACACACACACACACCCCAATCCCCAACCTCTCTCAATTCACTGGGTTTTGGAACCCATATCCCTTGTCTAGCAAGTGTCACTTAATTTATATTGAGACATCTCTGTCTCGTAGTTCCTCATTCACATAATCAGGTGGCAACACTTTATTTATCCTGCACCAATAACAAAGAAATTGGGGATCCCAGAGCTGTCAAAATAACCATCCCAGGCTGCCTCGGGCTATGCTGGGCGTGCCCATGCAAATATCTGAGATTTTCTTGAAATTCTTTCCACACTTCCCATAATTCACCACCAGATGTCAGGGTAGAGCTCATCCTGACTTTGCTTACATATGCATTAAAAGTCTTTATGCTCACCCCAATTAATCATAATATGACCAGTGCAGTAGCCACAACACACAGAGAATAACTGAGGAGAGTAGGAATTTTGTTACTATCATCTATGACAGGAGGATGGAAGGAACTGGATACTAAAGAATGCAGTTGGAGAAAAGACAGACTGGGTGCCTATGGCCCTGTGAGACCTGAGCTTTAAAGCCAGATTTTTTAAAGGTAGTTAGGCATCTAGTGATGAAGATAGGTGTCAAATGAGATCTTTAGACACACCTAGGTGCTTCTGAAAATTCCACTAGGCACCTATCTGCCTCTTTTGGAAGGGAAGGTCCTCTCATGGATTGGTAACTGATTAAAAGGTAAGAAATAAAGCACAAGATAGGAATATTAGAATGTCGGATGTTAGAATTTGAAAAGTTGCATGGAAGGACAACAAAAATGATTAGGGGTATGAAACAATTTGTCTAGGAGGAGAGATTACAAAAATTGGCACTGTTCAGTTTAGAAAATAGATGACTAATAGGGGATGTGATAGAGGTCTTTACAGTCATGAGTGGTGTGGAAAAAGTGAATAGGGACAAGTTATTTACCCCTTAGTGTAACACAAGAAATGGAGGGGTCACCTGATTAAATTAATAGACAGTAGATTTTAAATAATCATAAGGAAGCGCTTCTGCACACAATGCACAGTCCACCTGTTGAACTTGTTGCTAGGGGATGTAGTGAAGGCCAAAAGTATAACAGAGTCAAAAAGAATTAGATAAGTTCATGGAGGATAGGTCCATCAATGGCTATTAGCAAGGATGGACAGGGATGCAACCCCATGCTCTGAGTATTCCTAAACCTCTGACTGTCAGAAGCTGGGCCTGGACAAGGAGATGATCACTTGATAATTGCCTTGTTCTGTTCATTTCCTCTGTAGCATCTGGCATCTGCCACTGTCAGAAGACAGGCTACTGGGCTAGATGGGCCATTGGTCTGACTCAGCATGGCCATTAAGTGTCTGCACAGGAGCATAGGCCTAAAACATGTCCAGGCAGCTAATTGGTTAAGGCAGGACTAGAGCAATACTCTTGACTGTTATGCTTCCTAATTCCAAAATCAATTCCTAGCCAGTTCACATCTCCCCGGGGCCAGGCTACTGGATTGAAATCAAGGGCAAGTGTGTAGAAGAGATCCTAGGAAAATTAATGTTTCATCTCTAATTAGAGGTCATTAAATGATCCATCTCTTCCACAGCTGTCCATCACTCCATTTGCAGTGGGCCAATAAGAATTGTGCATCTGTTAATTTGGAAGTGGTCCAGGTAATGTACAGCCACAAAGGCAGTAGGTCTCTACCATAGTTGCACATATAAAAGAGATACTTTCTACAAATGTGGGAGGAGAACCAGTTCATTTAGCCTCTGACTGTGCATTAGGAAGCACTGGCTGAGGCCTTAGGAGGAAAGCAAAAATATGAAGAACACAACAAACGTCTGCTTTTTAACAGTTGTTAAAAGTGCCTATGTTTGTACTGGATGTGGACTTGGGCCAGATCCTGCCCTCAGTGTTACTCTGAAGTCACTCTGGATATACATTGACATAAATGAGGGTGGCATTTAGCCTTCTAAATGGGTGCCACATTCAGGCACATAAATTAAAAGGTAACTTATAAACCCTTTTCTAAGTAGCGCTGTGCTAAGCTGCCCTGATATGGTACAACAACAACAATATGAAAAACATCCAGTAAGGGCAGGTTATTCTATAAATGTCCACTATGGGATTTCCTGTACATTCCTCTGAAGCATGGGGTAGTTGGTCACTGTCAGACGGGATTCTAGAATACATAGACTACTGGTCTGAGCTGGTATGAAATGAAGTGGAGCTGAGTCCAAAAAAAAAATGAGGGGAAAAATATTACATTAACAGGCGAGGATGGAAACTAATACAGACTAACTCGGCTACCACTCTGAAACCTGTCTCCTAACACAGCTACTTATGAGTTCAATACACACACTGGACTCCAACTGAACTTAACTGTGTAAAGTCCAAAATACATGGGCACCTGTGGCTGGGTTCTGAATCTGTCTAATTAAGTTAACAAGGACTGTAGAACATTGTAAGGGCTGTAACCCTTGCTTTAGTGCATAAATCCACCCTAATGCCTGTGGATCAGACAAAATTGTCCACATGACCAGATTATTCCACAATTCTCCATTATGAGATTTCTTGTACGTTCAGCTGAAACTTCTGGTACTTGGTCACTGTTGGAGACAGGGTACTGGATTACATGGACCATCAGTCTGAACTGTCTATTCTGTTCTTATATAGGTTCTTATACCATGTTCATAACTGGAGTATCCGAATACCTTTTGGTAGTGCATTACACAACGTAACTAACACCTGTCACATCTTCTTCAAGTGATGATCCCTCTAAGGATTCCAGACATGAGTGCGCATGTGCGCCATGTGCTGGAGCCACGACTGTTTGTAGTAGTGTCCATTGACCCATACGTGCATCATCCGTGTGTCGCGTCCGAGGCTATGAGACTGTGTGGCTCGACACACTCCAATTCCCTCTGACTGCCACATGGCCAGAGTCGGCACCCCTGTTCCTCAGTGCTCTTAGCTTGCTAAGCGAACGCTTATGTTCCTACTTATTGAAGATAGTTTTCTCATGCTTTAGTTGTATATAGTTGGCTTTGCTAGATTTTTAGTTAGTTAGCCTCTCCCACCGGACTTCTTCTTCTGGTGGGGAGCTCTCCCCTGCCAACCCTCCCAGGGATTATGCCCTGGCAAGCCGGCTTCAAAAGCTGCACTTTGGGCCTGGGCTGCTTTTCTGTGAGTGATGAGCACTAATGTTGTCTCATCTGCTGCTCTGTCTTATGCTCATTCCCACCTTATACTCAGGTAGCTAACGAACTTCACCTCCACAAGTATCTTATGAAGGAGGCAATGAGCACGTGCAAAATTGGACACGGGACCAGCGGATCTGCCAGAGCGGCACCCATCTTCAATGGTGAGTGCCCCCGCATCTTCCTCCTGTGCACCAATGCCCCTGGTACTGCTGCAACTGCGGAAACCCCACCATGAACATGGGCATTAGGGCAGCTCCCCGATGGGGACTGTCTCTTAACACAGCACTGTCTCCCTGAGATGAGCCAGGTCAGGAAAGAAAACATGTATTGACCCAGCTGCTCCAGCTCCCAAGAAGCCCCAGACAGAGCATAAGATGAAACACTGCTGCGGATACCGCCTTCAGTCACAGTCCCTATCGGGGAGCTGCCCTAATGCTAATGCTGTTCTCCGGTGAGTGAACCTCTCCTGCTCCCGGAGTGAAACACTGATCTGATCTGCCTCACACTGACGAGGTCTGAGTGGTTTTCCGAGCCAGACCTCTCATTCTCACCTATACGCTCTTACAGTCCTGATCCTCAGCACCAACTGCACTATCCACCCACATATGATCCTTCTGCCAAACCATGGTTCCACTGCCCCCAGGCCTGCCAATGTCTGGAGACTCATCTGCTTGTATTAGCCTCCCTGGACCCCTAACTAGGACCACAGGGTACTGTCGATGCCACCTTACTGGCTGTCCCCTGCCTGCACTGTGCCCCCCTCTGTTTATGATGAAATGGAGGAAGTCACTATACCACAGGTACCACCAGTCCTAACTGGAGCCTCATCGTCCCTGGACAAAGCAATTATTCCATCTTCTCTTCCCACTCTAAATGACCGTAGCCAGTATCATGCCTGCTTTGCATGGCTCTCAACCTCATGGTAGAAGAAGTCCAGGACCTGCAAAAGCATCTCCTGAATATTCTACAACCCTCTAGGCCTTCCCGGACTTCCCTCCATATTCACAAGGACATCCTTCAGCCAGCTCAGTTGGTCTGGCACACGACAATCTCCTGTTGCCCATACTCCAAAGAGCACTGAGTGACGATGCTTCATCCCATCTAAGGGTTTGGACTTCCTGTTTACCCACCAGCCTCCCAACTTGCTCCTGGTCCATGTAGCAACCCAACGTGCTCAGCAGCAGCACCTTAAGGCCACCCCTCCAGATTAGGTGGCAAAGAAACTGGACCTTTTGGGGAGAAAGGTCTATTCATCCACGGGACTTCAGTTCTGTATTTCCAGTTACGCAGCTTTCCTGTCATACTCAAAACTCGCAGTTTCAGGCCTTTCTACCACTGGAGAAACAGCAGGATTTTCAGGTACTGCAGGACAAGGGAAGACTGCAAAAGCAATAAAGAGTCCTGTGGTACCTTATAGACTAACAGACATATTGGAGCATGAGCTTTTGCAGGTGAATTCGTTAGGGAAAACTGATCACCAAAGTGATCCTCAAATCAATGGTCGATGCTGCTGACACATCATCCCGCTCCCTAGCTACTGGCATGGTGCTCCATTGAGACTCTTGGCTGCAATCTTCTAGCTTGCTTAAAGAGGTCCAGACTACTCTCAAGGACCTTCCCTTTGACAATCAAAAACTTCTTAGCAACACAACAGATGATTCTTCCCTCTCTCTCAAGTATTCCTGTGCCACTCTGCAGTCACTTGGTATTTACACCCTGGCTCTGACCCACAGGCAGCAGAGGTCACGTTTTCACCCCCGTCTCCGTGCCACCTACCAATCCAGCTTTCAACATCTCACCATTGTCCACTCACCCAATGACCCCATTACTCTGCTGCTTCAACTTCCGCCTCCTTGTGTGTCCCAAAATGTCCACTCAAACAGCCATTTTGACTCCTTCATCAAGCGAATCTCCTCCCACCCCTCCCACAGCACCCCAGATTATCTTTGGGGCTGCCTGGCCCTGTTTGTCCACACCTGGGACAAGATCACCAACAATTGATGGGTGCTGGACATAATTCTACAGGGGTATTCGATAGAGTTTCTCTCATCCCTCCTCCTCTCATTGCCCCACCCCATGGTGGCCGGGGAGATCCCTTCATCACAATCTCCTCCAAGAGGAAGTGGATGCCCTGCTCCAGAAGGGTGCCATAGTAGGCATCTCCTGCTGCTACCATGGCCACAGGTTCTGTTCCCCTTATATCCTTATTCTGAAAAGGGGGGCAGCCGCTGCCCCATTCTGGACCTCTGATTGCTCAAAAAGTTCACAGGCAAACTCCAGTTCTGGATGGTCACACTTCCCCTCATTATTCTTTCCCTCCCACATGGGGTATGGCTCGTGGCTCTCAATATGAAAGATGCATACTTCCACGTTGACATCCACTCAGCTCATTGGAAGTTTCTCCATTTTATATTTGGACACTCCCATTATTAGTTCCATGTCTTCCCACATTCACAAAGGTCTTCACTCTTGTCTCAGCCCACATGCATCATCTTGACGACTCTATATTTTCCCACCTGGACAACTGGCTCCTCGTTGTGCCATCATGCAACTGCCTCCTTTCTACTATCCAGACCCTTTGTGATCTCCTTGCTGGTACCTGTATCAATGAGGACAAGTCACTTTTCATCCCTATCCAAATGATCACCTTCGTAGAGGCGTCTGGACTCTCTCCTGACTGATCAATTTGCCACCACCACATCTCTCATCACACAGCTACGCCACAAACTGCATGTGCACTTCTGCCAATGCCTTTCCCTCCTTGTTCATATGGTGGCCTGCACCTCCATAATGCCCTATGCAAGCCTTCATATGCCTGCCTCCAACTGTGGCTCTGGTAGATCTACAAACCACAGTCAGACCACTTAGGTAAGCAGGTCCTATGCCCTGCCTTTGTCCTGGCTTCCCTCAAATAGTGGACCAATCCATCCAAAGTCTTGGTCAGCACCCTGTTCACCTCTCTCACTCCCCACACCATTCTCACCACAGATGCCTCCTTCACTGGGTGTGGCTCTCATTTGTATGGTCATACATCCCAGGGCATCAAAACACCAAGAGAGGGGAGGATGCACATCAATATCCTGGAATTACGAGCAGCCTACCTTGCCCATCAGGCATTCCTCCCCCTCATATCATCACAGCACATTCAACTGCTATCCAACAACATGACTGGGGCAAGCAAGGCAGCACCAGGTTGCCCTCTCTATGTGCAGAGGCCATTCACCGTACATGCCATGCATCTTCTGGGCAGCAGCAACTCCCTAGTGAACACGCTCAGCAGGTTCTTCCATGTGAATCATGAATGGGAGCTACACGACTCTACGCTTCGCTTGGTTTTCTGCCAGTGCGGTACTCCATGCTGGGACCTCTTTGCAACCACTGTGAACCACAAACTCCCCCTCTTCAGCTCCAGAGAAACCCTCAGGCCAGGCTCATTGGGTGACACTTGGTTCCTGCCCTGGATCACTGAACTCTGCTATGCCTTTCCACCCATTCCTCTGCTCCTGCAAGTCCAGAACAAGATATGGCGGGATTGAGTAATGATTATTCTGATAGCCCCTGTTTAGCCTCCCCAATAATGGTTCACCGACCTCCTCCATCTCTCTGGTTGCACTCCAGTCTGCCTTCCTACCTACCCGGATTTCCGCATACAGACACCCACAACACCCCAACCCGGGCCTACTCCACCTTCCAGTTTGGTATATGGATGGGGCTCATATGAAGACAGAGCATGCGCCACTCTAGGGCTAATACACACGACTGGAATGTTGGTGTGGATGGGTATAGTTTGCTCAGGAAGGATAGACAGGGGAAAAAGGGAGGAGGTGTTGCCTTATATATTAAAAATGTACACACTTGGACTGAGGTGGAGATGGACATAGGAGATGGAAGTGTTGAGAGTCTCTGGGTTAGGCTAAAATGGGTAAAAAACACGGGTGATGTCATGCTGGGAGTCTACAGGCCACCTAATCAGGCCACCTAATCAGGTGGAAGAGGTGGATGAGGCTTTTTTCAAACAACTAACAAAATCATCCAAAGCCCAAGGTTTGGTGGTGATGGGGGACTTCAACTATCCAGATATATGTTGGGAAAATAACACCGTGGGGCACAGACTATCCAATAAGTTCCTGGACTGCATTGCAGACAACTTTTTATTTCAGAAAGTTGAAAAAGCTACTAGGGGGGAAGCTGTTCTAGACTTGATTTTAACAAATAGGGAGGAACTCGTTGAGAATTTGAAAGTAGAAGGAAGCTTAGGTGAAAGTGATCATGAAATCATAGAGTTTGCAATTCTAAGGAAGGGTAGAAGGGAGTACAGCAAAATAGAGACAATGGATTTCAAGAAGGCGGATTTTGGTAAGCTCAGAGAGCTGATAGGTAAGGTCCCATGGGAATCAAGACTGAGGGGAAAAACAACTGAGGAGAGTTGGCAGTTTTTCAAAGGGACGCTATTAAGGGCCCAAAAGCAAGCTATTCTGATGGTTAGGAAAGATAGAAAATGTGGCAAAAGACCACCTTGGCTTAACCACGAGATCTTGCGTGACCTACAAAATAAAAAGGCGTCATATAAAAAATGGAAAAATGGCGTCATATAAAAAATGGAAAAATGGATCACAAAGGACGAATATAGGCAAATAACACAGGAATGCAGGGGCAAGATTAGAAAGGCAAAGGCACAAAATGAGCTCAAACTAGCTATGGGAATAAAGGGAAACAAGAAGACTTTTTATCAATACATTAGAAGCAAGAGGAAGACCAAGGACAGGGTAGGCCCACTGCTCAGTGAGGAGGGAGAAACAATAATGGGTGACTTGGAAATGGCAGAGATGCTTAATGACTTCTTTGTTTCGGTCTTCACTGAGAAGTCTGAAGAAATGTCTAATATAGTGAATGCTTACGGGAAGAGGGTAGGTTTAGAAGATAAAATAAAAAAAGAGCAAGTAAAAAATCACTTAGAAAAGTTAGATGCCTGCAAGTCACCAGGGCCTGATGAAATGCATCCTAGAATACTCAAGGAGTTAATAGAAGAGGTATCTGAGCCTCTAGCTATTATCTTTGGGAAATCATGGGAGATGGGAAAGATTCCAGAAGACTGGAAAAGGGCAAATATAGTGTCCATCTATAAAAAGGGAAATAAAAACAACCCAGGAAACTACAGACCAGTTAGTTTAACTTCTGTGCCAGGGAAGATAATGGAGCAAGTAATTAAGGAAATCATCTTCAAACACTTAGAAGGTGGTAAGGTGATAGGGAATAGCCAGCATGGATTTGTAAAGAACAAATCATGTCAAACTAATCTGATAGCGTTCTTTGATAGGATAACAAGCCTTGTGGATAAGGGAGAAGCGGTGGATGTGATATACCTAGACTTTAGTAAGGCATTTGATACGGTCTTGCATGATATTCTTATAGATAAACTAGGAAAGTACAATTTAGATGGGGCTACTATAAGGTGGGTGCATAACTGGCTGGATAACCGTACTCAGAGAGTAGTTGTTAATGGCTCCCAATCCTGCTGGAAAGGTATAACAAGTGGGGTTCTGCAGGGGTCTGTTTTGGGACTGGTTCTGTTCAATATCTTCTTCAACGATTTAGATGTTGGCATAGAAAGTACGCTTATTAAGTTTCCGGACGATACCAAACTGGGAGGGATTGCAACTGCTTTGGAGGACAGAGTCAAAATTCAAAATGATCTGGACAAATTGGAGAAATGGTCTGAGGTAAACAGGATGAAGTTCAATAAAGATAAATGCAAAGTGCTCCACATAGGAAGGAACAATCAGTTTCACACATATAGAATGGGAAGAGACTGTCTAGGAAGGAGTATGGCAGAAAGAGATCTAGGTGTCATAGTGGACCACAAGCTTAATATGAGTCAACAGTGTGATACTGTTGCAAAAAAAGCAAAGGTCATGCATTAACAGGTGTGTTGTAAACAAGACATGAGAAGTCATTCTTCCGCTTTACTCTGCCCTGGTTAGGCCTCAACTGGATTATTGTGTCCAGTTCTGGGCACCGCATTTCAAGAAAGATGTGGAGAAATTGGAGAGTGTCCAGAGAAGAGCAACAAGAATGATTAAAGGTCTTGAGAACATGACCTATGAAGGAAGGCTGAAACAATTGGGTTTGTTTAGTTTGGAAAAGGGAAGACTGAGAGGGGACATGATAGCAGTTTTCAGGTATCTAAAAGGGTGTCATCAGGAGGAGGGAGAAAACTTGTTCACCTTAGCCTCCAATGATAGAACAAGAAGCAATGGGCTTAAGCTGCAGCAAGGGAGATTTAGGTTGGACATTAGGAAAAAGTTCCTAACTGTCAGGGTAGTTAAACACTGGAATAGATTGCCTATGGAAGTTGTAGAATCTCCATCTCTGGAGATATTTAAGAGCAGGTTAGATAAATGTCTGTTAGGGATGGTCTAGACAGTATTTGGTCCTGCCATGAAGGCAGGGGACTGGACTCGATGACCTCTCGAGGTCTCTTCCAGTCCTAGAGTCTATGAGTCTATGTCCATGTCCTCACATGCAGCAGGAAGCCATCTACCAGAGCCTGCTATCAAATGAAATGGAAGTGCTTCATCTCCTGGGCACACTGCTACTAGTACCCACTGGACTTCATCCCATCCTCCTTCTCCAACTTAAGGTGTCGGGCCTTGCCTAATTCTCCATCCAAACACACCTGGCAGTTCTCAGAGTCTTCCACCTCCTGTGGGCAGATCCTCATCTTCACTCATCCGGCCACTTCAAGGCCTGCTCAATGTCTACTTCTTCTTGGGACTTGAATCTCATCCTCTCTGCTCTCACTAAACCACCCTTCGAACCCCTCACAACCTCCTCTCTTGCCCACCTCTCTGTGAAGAGAGGTGATCTTATTGTTGGCCATCATCTCGGCGAGACGTGTAAGTGAACTGGTGGCCATGGTGGCCAACCCCCTCCTCCCTGTACTGTCTCCCACAAAGACAAAGTCTCCCTGCACCTGCACCCCAAGATGACCTCTGCGTTCCACCTCAACGAATGCATCCACCTTCTGATCTTCTACCCCAAACTGCACACCTCTCCCCGGGGAAAACATTGAATTCTCTCAATGTCTGCTTGCTTTCTACCTCCAACACACTCTTGCCTTCCATGCTTTGACCAGACTCTTCCTCGTTATTGCAGAACATTGCTGTGGCGAAACCCTCGTATGATAAATGAAGGAGGAGGGGGAGTAGCTCTCTTTTATGGACACCCAGCCATAAAGTCCCTTTTTGTGGCTGTTCTCTGCTTGCTTTCCCTGTAAAGGGTTAAAAAAGTTCCCAGGTAAAGGAAAGGGAGTGGGAACCTGGCCAAAAGAGTCAATGGGAAGGCGAGAACTTTTTTAAATGGGGAAAAAACTTCCCCTTTCTGTCTGTTGGTGGTGGTTCTCCAGAGAGCAGAAACACAGAGAAGCAATTTTGTAAGCAGCTTTAAAACCAGGTATGAAAAAGCATAAAATCATACCTGAAACTACTTATGTGAAACCCCAAATATGTAGATAGATCAGGAATGTTTAGAAAGACATGATTAGGTTTATTTCTGTTTATTTCTTATGGCTAGTGGACTCCTCTGTGCTAACCCCAGATGCTTTTGTTTTACTTGTAACCTTTAAGCTGAACCTCAAAAGAGCTATCTTGATGCTTAATTTTTGTAATGTTTTTTAAGTATAGCAATACCCTGAGTTTCAAAAGTATTTTCTTTCTTTTTGTTTTTAATAAAATTTACCTTTTTAAAGAACAGGACTGAATTTTTGATGTCCTAGGAGGTTTGTGCATATGTTGTTAAATTAGCTGGGGGGCAACAGCTAATTTCCTTTGTTTTCTTTCTCAGTTCTTCCCTGGAGCGGGGGCGGGGGCAGGCTTGAGTTTCCCAAGAGCACCTCTCTGGGTTCTAAAAAAGGAGGGGTTGCATTTGGGTGCTGGCAGCATCTGTCCATCCAAGGTCATAGAGAAGCTGTAACCTTGGGAGTTTAATAGAAGCCTAGAGTGGCAAGTATTAATTTTTAGAATCCTTGTGGGCCCCCACCTTCTGCACTCAAAGTGTCAGAGTGGGGAAGTAGCCTTGATACCACTCCTCAAAACACTTCTCTAAATGACTCTCTCCCATTGCATTAAGGATTTGTATAACCTTTCTCATGTTCCTCCACCCCTTGGTGTTATGGCTCACTACATGAGGGCACATGCTGCCATGTCAGTCTACCTAGAGATGTACTATGGCAGGACATTTGTAAAGTGGCCACATGGTCCTCTGTCTCGCGAGTCCTTGAGCCCACCTCCATGCTGAGCATTGCTCACTAATCACCCATGTCTGGAATCCATATAGGGACCATCTCTTGAAGAAGAAGATGGGTTATTTATATTAATGGGAGGTTCTTTGAGATTGTGGTCCCTATTTGGATTCCAATACCCGCCCTCCATCCCCTCTGCTGAGGACTACCTTGCTTGCTAGTAAGTTGGATACTGGCATGGCATTGACCCACACAGCCTCTTATCGCCTCGGATGCACCATCCAACATGTGTGGATGATGCACAACATACATGTGTATCAACAGACACTACTACAAACAGGTCCAGCCCCGGTGTGCATGAGCACCCACTGCTGGAATCCAAGTAGGGACCATACATCTTGAAGAACGTCCAGGTACAGTATATAACCTCCTCATCTTTGTTATCTCATCCTCTCACCAGGGAGAAGTGTGTAGCGGATTGTGCAGGTTTTTTGTTTGTTTGTTTGTTTGTTTTTGTTTTTTTAAATCACACACAGCTACATGTTTATGATAGAGGAGGCCTGGTCAAAAAATGGACTTTGCACCTCAATCAGAAAGTGGTGAGGTCTGTGAAGGTCCTCAGTTCTTGTAGGAATTAATTCTACAGTCTTGAGCCAGCCGCAAGAAAGCTTTGTCTCTTACACAGATTAGCTTTACCCTTATTGTAGAAAGTTCCATTGTGCCACAGAAGCGAAGTTGTCAACCACAGTCTTCACCCCCAAGCTTCCTCATCCTCAAGCTTTATATGATCTTTTAGATATCTTGGGGCCAGGCCCTGAAGTGCCTTGAAAATATCAGAACTTGAACTTGATTCATAATTCTATAGAAAGCCAGTGCAGAGAGCGGAGGAGTTTGCATGATAGTCTCTGTTGCTGAAGAGAGGCGCTGCAGATTTTAGTTTCCCAAGTGCTAGAGGATTTATGCCGAGACATATCGTAATATCTTAATCCAGTCAAGAGACAATGAAGGTGTGAATAACTGAGGCCAGGATATCATCCACCAGGCTTGGACAGAGTCTTTCAGTCAATCAAAAATGATAGAAAGCATTACCTGCAGATGCTGCTATGTGAGAACTTAGTGTCAATGAGGAATACAAGAGGACTCCTAAACTACAGACTGAATTGACCAGTTGTGGGTGAATATCTCCTACCAAAGGAGACTGTACTATCACTGTAAACTCTTCAAAATGCTCTCTTCTACTCACCAGCACCACCTGCCTTGCTCAGGTTCATTCAGCTGTTCTTTATCTATGACCTGATCTCTCTCAAACACCGGGCTATCTTGGTTGTAGTGGTATGGTGTATGTGCTGAAGCATAGCTAGAGCTGTCTATCATGGATGGCAGGCAGACTATATGATCAAAGTGGTACCTTCTGGCCTTAAAAATCTGTGAATCTAGAAATCATCTGCACATTGCTGATCCTAAGTACATGGCATCTGACCTGTTCACCTAGTGGCTGCATATCATTGTAGAATATGACTGGAGAGAAAACTGATTTTTGTCAGACTCTACCACTGAAGGGTGTAGCAGTGGAAATGCAGTTTCCCATCACTGCTCATTAGTGTGTCACTCCAAGCAGGACTCAAACCATTTTAGTGCATTACCCTAGCATGGCAATTCCTAAGCGTATATGAAATCCTATCCTCAAACTCTAAGTGTTTTCTTGAGTAGAAGGGATGTATGTCATTAACCTTAAGCATGTTGTTATAAAGAGTTTCACTGATACGTGGTAAACTCCTCCTTTTATAGTGCCTAAGAGTGTAAGGTTTCTGTTCTCATTTCATATCTCAGTGTATCAAAAGATCACAGCGTCTTATCCTGATTCTCCATGAAATTAGCAGGAGGCTTTAAAGGTTCTGTTTAGGTTATCACTGCTGCTTGAAATGTGCCAATGTCTTTTAATCACTACCAATTTTACCATCAGTTGGATTAACAAAAGAAACTGAGATTCTTTATTAGGCCTCATTCTTCCCCCTCTCCCCATAGTAGATGTCTCCTATTTCCTTCCAAGGCTTTCTACTCTTGTGTCCATGATTTCATTTCTCTTAAAGGCTGTTTGAATAAATCATTCTTTTTGTTCTTTCATATTCATTTTACACTCATCTAGCTGACACTGACTATCCATCTAAGGTGATAAGACGGTAGATTTAGTCACCTGATTACTAATGTGGGATGAAAGCTGTCACCAGAAAGCAAGGTACTGGCTAGAGTACATCACAGATGTTTTCACGATCTTCATAGGAGCCCCTACTAAAAGAGGGATTTTGTTTATATCACTGAACACTACACAACCAAGGACCAAATTCACCCAGGGTAGACAGGGAGATGTAATTTATTGCTTGTTCCCTGAGCCAGCTAATCCTCTGCCCCTCCCCCCTGCTCCTTTCTCCCACCCTAGGTTGAGAAAAAAGGTGTTAGGCAAAAGCCAGCCAAGATCTGGGCTGCATGAGGTTGCAAATACATTGCCTTGATCATAGAGAGACAAAAATGACACTATAGTTACCATTAATGTAGAGCAGGGGTAGGCAACCTATGGCACGCGTGCCAAAGGCGGCACAGAAGCTGATATTCAGTGGCACTCACGCTGCCCGGGTCCTGGCCACGCATCTGAGGAGCTCTGCATTTTAATTTAATTTTAAATGAAGCTTCTTAAACATTTTAAAAACCTTATTTACTTTACATACAACAATAGTTTAGTCATGTATTATAGACCTTCTAAAAATGTTAACATGTATTACTGACACACGAGACCTTAAATCAGAGTGATTAAATGAAGACTCAGCACACCACTTCTGAAAGGTTGCCGACCACTGATGTAGAGCGTAAAGAAATACATTTTTTTGCAGAGAAGGAAAAATAGGAGATAGGAGATAGACAACTATGAGGCCTGGGGGAAGGCAAGGAGTGAAAGAAACAGAATAAAATAAAGAAAATAGTAGAACGATGGGAACAATGTTAAAAATCAGTCTCACCGGTCACAATGCCTGGTGTTGTTAACAAATTCAGACACTGGGAAGTAGCTGAAAATTCAGAGAAGGAAATAAAAGGACTGTGGGTGTGGGGAAGAAATGAAGTAAAAAATGCAAAGGACAGGCAGAATGATGAAAAGGAGTCCAGAACAGAAGAAAGCACCAGCTCTTGGGTTTAGTATCTGAACCCAATTTCTCTTTCTTCAAACTGACAGTGGCTGGGAATCCTGCAGATGCTGTGCATCCAGCTCCTGATAGGAAGGGAGTTCAATTCTCATTCAAAAATAGGCCTTCCAACTGATTACAGAGTAGCATCAATAGGTTCTGAAGGAAGGAGTCCATAAGAGCAGTTCTACAACATACATCCTGCAGCAGATGTTAAAGCGGGAAAAGATGTATTTCAATTCTGAGGGTTCTATGAGAATGTAGATGATACCCAGGAAGAAGAGAGAATCCTTGCTTCCAACTAATGGAAAGTGAGAGAGACTCAGTAAGGGATTCTGCATTTTTTGTCACTCTATAGTCCCACTTAATGACAAGTTTGCTACAGTGAATAAAATACTGTGGCTTTTTGACAATGGCATAAACATTCATACTTCTTTACTAACTAAATTGAGCTTTTAATGTCCTCTCTTAATTTCCTACAGAAAGATGATAAATCTTGCTGGTCCTCTGACAGACTCAAGAGGTGAAGCTTGGAAATCTCACACTCAGGCACTCAAGCAGAAATTCCCTGTGCAGAAACACCTCCTCTGTAATGAGAGTTAGACACCTGAACTCAACATAATTAACTAATGGAAATGAGTGAAGATCACAGAAAGGATTTCATGTACCACACAGTTTTTGTACAAGGCATGAAAATTCCTCATGGATGGTAATGAAGCAGTCACTGGAAGTCAGGATCACTAATATTAGTATAATATTTTCAATAAGGGAAGGCTCCACATGCCTTTTAAATACACCTCATTACAACTGCATGAGACTAATTATTAGTTTATTCAGTTTTAACAGAGCACTAATAAGTTTTTTTCATCCAGAATAAAAAGTGCAAAGACAATGCTGAATCAAAGAGTCTGACCCTGATTCTCCTATCACATATACCAGTTTTAAACTAGCGTGACTCTATTCTCACCATTGTACGTCATAGGAGAATTCCTGCTCTGAGTTTGAATTTTTTCTTTGTAGATCTTATATTCCCATTCATCATTTCATTGATGAACTACACTTTATGTCCCTTTTGGACAAGAAAAGAGAAAGCATCTTCTATTTGAATTAATACTGCTGTCAAAGTTTGCATTGGGTGATGCAAACTTGGAGGAATCTAAGTTCTCATGAAAACTGCCAAGAAGGTTTGAAGATCCCAAATGTCATGGACACTTCTCCACATCTAACATGGACTCCAAAGAATCAAGTATAATAGGCATCCCAATGCAGTTTCTGATTTAACATTTTCTGATTTACAGTGCTACCTAGTTTCCATGACAACTGGAAAATGGGTGTGTTGGGAAGATAAGGAGGTTGTCATCATTTCCTGTTAGTGGACTTGCGAAGGGCAGGGTCAGGGAATAGACACTTTCTGTGGGAAAATCAGCGAAAAACTTCAAGCTTTTCATTGTGCCCGTGCCTCCACCAGCAGATACGGTAGAGTGAATCACTTCTGTGGAACAGATTGTGGGAGAGTACGACAAATTTGGGAAGGGAAGATCATGAGTTGGCATTTATGAAGGAAGTGGATTAGGGAGAGAGGTTAGGATATAGCCCTTAGAGTGAGGAGTAAATAGAACAGGAAAGTCTTGTATGATTGTTTGAGAATTCAGTAGCTGAAAGGGGAAACTGCATGAGTATATATGCCTTTAGTAACTGTACTGAGGGTTAAGAAATGCAAATAATATTTTCACAGAGAACATGGAGTCTGACATCCTGTCACTAAATTGCATCCCTCACTATTCTCCCATTCAACTGACTGCTATAATACTGAATTTGTTGTGAAGAACTAAATCCATCTCAGATGGCATCGATGTACTGCCAGAAAGCAGAAAACCCCGGTATGATGAGATTGACCTGACCAGCTGCTTGGTGGAGAACTATAGCAATGCTTTCCCACTGGATCACCAGTATTTACACTGAAGGTAGAAATTTCTCTATATGACTCCTCTGGTAAAGGCCTTATAACCAAAACGTACCAATTAATCATTTTGAAGCCTTTATTACTGAAATTATCTCAGAGCCTGTGGGGGGTTTTGTTTTGTTTAAAATGATGTGCACTGGGAATGGTATTCTGTTGGGACTGTTTTAATATTCGATATGTATGCCAAACTTTAGGAGAAGGGAAGGTTTAAAATGGCTTGGAAAATATTGTTTATTTTTTTTTAGGAAAATAATTTTTGGAAAGTGTTTGGGCTCCTTAGCACTTATCGAAATCCTTGGGTAATGAACTATGTATATACATAGACACTACCGCTGTGAAATACCCTCCCAGAGGGGACTTCAGCTCCTTTGAATAAGGCCAGGATTCATTACAGTTGCCTAGACAACTGCATTGCCTAGTGTTAACCAAAAACACCCACATGGATTGAGATTTTCAAGGTAGCCTAGGGGATATAGACATATCTTCCATTGGCTTAAAAAAGTGTCCAAATCCCCAAGGAAGTTGGAGCCACAGTTCTATGTTTCAATTTTTAAAAAGTGCTTTGAGTGAGAGCAGATGATTGGAAGTCAAACTCCTGGGTTATATGCCTAGCACTGCCACTAACTTCTCTGAGTTAATACAAGTCACTGGTCTGCCTCAGTCTCGCTTTCCATAAATAAAAGGAGGATAACAATGTATGCACTTTTGTAAAGTACTTTGAGACCCTCTGATGAAAATGAGTCTGTAAATACTATTATTAGTATTACTTCTACTACTACGTATGACAGTGTGGAGTTGCGTGGCAATTTCTGATATACCGAGAAGCTGAATTCAGCAGGAAGTTAACGTCAAAACCCAAATGTATAGTATAAATGTGGAGTTACAAATCCCAGTTTGGAAATGCACAGGTATTGGACACAAATACCAAAAAAGAATAGACACCCAAACTTCATGAATCTCATGCTTTAATACGAAATATTAACAGCTACCTCAGTAACGTTAAGCCAGAATAATTTTGTGAATAAATGGGATGTGTGATAGTCAGATGTGTCAATATGTTGACACAAGGTCACTCGTTTAAGAGGTTGCTATTAAGGTTTTCCATTACAGCACGAGTTTCAAGAAATTGGTGTATATATAGCCTTTTGGTATCTGTTGCAGATGGAAATCAATGTCTTAAGGAGTGCGTTATTGATAGCACTGTGTGTAACGTGAAAATGGCAAGGAATTCTGCAGATTTTTCCATGAACTTCTTATTTTTATGTTTTTAAGGTACTGAATGGGTGGCATAGGCCCTGATGCACCCTCATTGTCCAACCAAGCAAAATTTATGCTTAGGCTAATACGCGCTCTGACAATTGGTTCACTAGTGATTGCGTGGAATCTGGGTGCAGACACTGTGAAATCCTGTACATATTTCAATTCCTCCCAATTTCTAACCTGAGAGACTTCTTGTTTTATTGAGAAGGAATAAAATATTTTTTCTCTCTTTCTGCCTGAGTTCCTGAGGTGGACTGAACAAGTATTTTTAGATAAAACGGAGGCATAACAATACATCCTTAATAGAAGTACTGCTGAGATGAAAATCTAGCATCAACATTTCCATTAGTCCCTGAGCCTTTCACGCTGATGCTGGGGTTTGTATTGATAGTTCAAAAAATTGCAAATTCAAAGTTTACAGAACTGCCTGACAGTGATATATTTGCCAGTAGCAAATCAGTCCAAGTGAGCTGTAAAACCTGCACCAACAAATGTAATTCTTAGCAGGTTTTGAACCATCTCCTTCAGGCTATGATTAATTTCATTAGATACCCTTAAACTTAAAAAATGAGTAGTAAGGTAGCCTGTCAATCACAATTACTAATTTCAGCAATGCTTGAAGTTACAGTACACGAACCCCATATTAAGTAGTCTTCTCTTATTGTACACATAATTCTCCTTACACTTATACCAGAGTGATTCTGAATTAAACCAGTGTAAGTTAGAGAAGAATCACGCACCATATATTTAAATGGATAAAGATTCCATGTAAAGATCAGATAGTGAAAGCACATTCATATAGTTACTCTTACATATTTCCAAAGTACATAACTGACAAGACCTCTCTCCAAAATGGAGGCTTCATAAAAATATGTTTGAACCTACCAATTCCCAAGTAATCTAAAGAATTGCCTTACAATGCAATATATTTGCAGTTCCAAAAAATGTATAAATATATGTTTGTAGTGAAATTACTACACATAGTTAGCATGCAAGAGTGATATAGAGCAGTGTATCTGTGTCATAAATTCAAAGACATAACAATAACTTATGGCAACTAGTCTAAATTATTAGTGTCAAGTTATGAACCAAATCTATAAATTATCAGAAAGATGAATCTCAAGTGTAAGAAACATTCTCAAGTGTAAGAAACATTCCGACCCTAATTATCTAATGTAAAAACATCACTAAAATTGCCCAGCTGGCTAATTGGAATGTGACTTCAGACAATCTGTGACCACTAACAGACTCTCCTCAAATACACCAGGAAATCTTTCCACTGTGGCCATACAGCTGCCAAATAATAGTTTTTCCCTTTGACACCAACATTCTAAAGAGGAAAGGTAAGTTACAGGTCCAGAAAACACTATTATTTTCCTCTCATGATGCAATCGAGAGTCATAGATTTGGATATTTATACACACACACACACACACACACACACACACACACACACACACACACACACACACACACACACACACACACACACATATAGATGTCAGATTGCTCAATTCAGCAGCAGTGAGTGAAGATGCATTCATTTACCTATACAATCATTGGCTACTGTTCTAGACCTCTATTATTGACCTTAGATAATGTAAACAATGGACCCTTTATAAGACATCACTAATTGAGAAAAAAAGAATGGTGGTTCACTCCACCAATATCCTACACTATGCTGGAATCCTACTACATGAATTGTTTCCCCTCTCCTTGCCCCACTCTCAGTTCCCTATCCTCATTGCCTTCCAACTATCTCTGTACAGTATCTTGAGCTAGCATTACACTTCCTCCCTGACAAACGGGCCTTCGTCCAAGCCCCAACCCTCTGCATATTGGCACTCCCTACCTCAGAGACATGCAGATGGGGCTGTGCAGCGATGCAATACGCTTGGATGTGTATCCGGATCTCCTCACACACTAATGGATTCATATTCACAAGAGTCCTATGATACAGGGAAGTATCATCGACATTTCGCAGATGGAAAATCAAAGCACAAAGAAATTAAGTGACTTGCCCAAGGTCACAAAATGAGCCTGTGGAAGAACTAGGAACTGATCCCTGAAGTCCTAAGTCCCAATCCAGTGCTGTACTGCCCCAGACCAAAAAAAACATTTCTTGGCAACAGTTGGTCCTATTGGTGAAAAGCTCAGCGGTGGCCATAATTTCTTCTCTTGAAGAAAGTTCAACAGCATTCTGAAAAATGGAGTTTTTACACCCTCGACTGAGAGCTGAAATTTTGAATTTGGCATCACTAGATTTGGGTTACCACTAATGCTAACATCAGCCCAGGGACTCTGTGTGAATATAGTGCACATGGAAAATAAAAGCTAGCAGAAGTACCTGGAGCACAGGATTTGAACCACTGTTTTCAAATCCATCTCACCCCAATTCTGCAACAACCCCTGCTGCTTCCAGCCTGAGCATCTTAAATAGAGTCTGTCAAGCCTGGTTTCAATGTGCCAAATTTTACAGAGGTTTGGTGATCTGAACTAAAGATTAAAGTGAGTCACTACCAACTGTTTTCTCTCATGAGCCATACAAGCATATAACACTGGTCTTGAAATGAAACTATTTTGTATGGATCTTGTCTAATGGTTTACTCTCAGCCTGCCCCAACTCAGTTAGTAATAGCCTCAAATAATACTGGTGAAAATACCTGAAAAAAGGGTTTTGATTGTAAAAAGGTCATTGATTTTGGGTTGTTTGAGAGAACTTCACAGAACCAAGAACAAAATAAATGAGGTAATGGACATGTGTGTAATTTCATTTTTAAGGCTCACATTATCCTTGCCTCTCTCTGGTTTCCAGTTCATCAATAAGTGAAGAGCTTCAATTTCCAAAGCTGTCATAGAACCTTTAAAAATCAAAATGCTGATAGAAAATACCTGTTTTTAAATGTCTGTTTGGAAATATTGGCAACTAAGTGTTTATACTTCTTTAACCTTAGTGGGTAAAGAAACATCATGTACTGTCAGGAAAATGAAGAGGAAGAAAGAGATGCATCGAAAGTGAAATTAATCTAAAATTACAACAACGAAACTGTTTATAGAGATGTTTTGAATCCTAGGAAAAAACAGACTTTATCTGATGTGTTAATTAGGGCCCCACGATCCCCATTGCTACATGGCCCGGAGGAAAACGGTGTGAGTGAGCAGAATAGGTGCTAGAGAGCCTATGATTCCCACCCTAGCTTCACTCTACAGCTGCCAGTAACTGCTTCATTTGTACTCCATAGTATCCATAGAGAAAAAGAGTGTGACAAAGGAAGAATGGGAAACATGCTTCCGTGAACAATAATCACAAACTGAAAAACAGTGTCAATAACACTGGGTAAGATGTTTGATTTGTTGCACCCCTGAGTGACAGCATCTAATCTTCTGCCTCATGGAGACCTAACCAGAAGAGACACGTGCACAGGTAGCGGTAGAAGAGTCAGTGGCAACATAGAAGGTAGGCCAGCTACACTGCCTGTGCTGAAAGGACTGCAGAATTAGGGGCATAGGGTCCACATGACCTGAAATGCTGAGGATTTTTTCAGCTGGTAATCCCACCGAACCTCTATTAAAACTGCACAGGCCACAGCCCTGCCAGTCAGCAGATCTTCAAGACACTGGATACAATGTATCTTCCCTGGTGAGTCCTCAACTTCCACAGCTGCTTATGCAGAAAGGGGAGGCAATGGACCTAAGAAACAATATAGCCAGCCAACTGGAATTTTGACTGGACAGGTGAGAAAAGGGCAAGGGTGTAAAAAATAACTGGCATGTGGGGAGTGGGGAAGGAGGAGGTTTGTCAAGAAAGGCAGCTGGGGACAAGGAGGTCATTAGGCATCGAACATTTTATTGCAATCTAAAATAAAGAAAATCTCTCTCTCCCTCCCCACCACACACCTTTATCCTCCAAGTTCAAGTATTCTCTGTCTACCTCTTGAATCATACATACAAATAAATTATATAGGGTTATATTAATACATTTTTTATTCTTAATTTTATAGTAAGTGTAAGGAGATTGTGAAAATTTCACATATGGTGTGGCCTACCTGAAAAGGTTGAAGATCACAGCCGTAGAGAATGGCCCACAGAGGCATCATAGTTCTAGGACATCTATGAAGTGAATCTGTGGTTTACAGGCCTAAAAAAAAGGTGAAAGTGCCTTTCTACTATTAATAAAGATAATAATAATAATACTTAACATTTTATAGAATATTACACGTTTAAACCACTATATACACCCATTAACTAATTAATCCTCAGCTCCCTTTGTGAGACAGGTGGTTAAGTATTATCCTCTGCATTTTACAGAGGAGGAAACTGAGGCAGAAAAGCAGAATGACTTTCCCAAGCTCTCATAGTGGCGGAGCTGGTATTAGAAGTTAGAATTTTCCAATTCCCAACTGTGACATAGCCAGGGTATAATCCAGACTAATGGTTAGTTGTGTCACCCCTGCCCTCTAACCCAGGGTGCCCTTTACCCTCCTTTGCTGCTGTAACCTTCAGTCCGGACTGCTCACAAACAGCCTCTGGCATGCAAGTCACTCCTAGCTATGTCTGTATGTGTGCTGTAGCCAGCCAGCCACACCTTGGTTATGATAAGTCTGGGCTATATTGCAGGGTGAGCCCAACACACCCCCAGTCCTTGATTGTCCCCCAGAAATGCATGTCCTGTACTGCCCAGCCCTCTCTTGGACAATACAAGCTTATATAAAATCCATCATAACATTAAAAGAAATGATGTGCACATATCTTGTTATCCAAATGGAGTTTTGCAGACACTTTGCAAACACACTGTATTTGATAAAACAATAAAACAAATTTAATAACTACAAGGAGAGAGATTTTATTTGAGTACAAGTAATGAGGCAGAAAAGTCAGAAATGGTTACAAGAAAAACAAAGGTAAAATGCAACTGGTGCTTAACAAACTATGTTAAATTCAAAGTAGAGCTGTCAATTAGTAGCAGTTAACTCAGCAATTAACTCAAACCAAATTAAAAATTAATTGGGATTAATCGCAGGTTTGATCACATTGTTAGTACTAATCATTGTTACCTTTTCTTGAACATTCCATTGTTTTGCAACATTCAAGAAATGCTCTACACTTGTTTCAGCATAGTCTCTCTCGCCAGTATGCATTGCTGTTAAAACAAACCACTGCAGTGTCCAAGCAGCATCAAATCAGGTGCATCCTGACTCCACGATAGCTGTGATTGCTCAAGGATGCCCAGTGATCACCAGTCAAAGCAACAGCTAGTGCATTTTTCAGAAACTCCAACTATGAAGTCGTCTTGTTGTAATATAGGTCATGTATTTGTGATGCAATGGTTCTTCGGGAGGTCAACGTATATGACTGATTGGAAGATGCAATTTGAATAACATCTCTTAGCCCTCTGTCTTTGAGAATGTTGAGTGTTCTGTAGTCCATAGCTTTATCCACTTTGCAACAGCATTGGTTAAGCTGTTGTACTTTGATCCATGGGCTTGTAGCAATCCTGAAGCTTTGTAAATGTATTCTGTCACGGTTGGCGGGATTCATTTGCTGTTGGTGGGTTATCTATAGCACAAGAACTGGAGGCAAAATCATGTTTAGCGTGCTGCAGACTTGGCACTTCAATGGTATTGGTACTTAGCCTTGCAATAGCTACATAAACATATTTTTATTCAGTGCAATCAAAACTGAGATTAATTGCAACTACCTTTTTTTAATCGCTTGACAGCCCTACTTATCAAGCTCAGTCTTGAATCAAGTTAGTATTTTTGCCCCTACTTCTCCCTTTCGAAGGCTGTTGCAGAACTTCACTTTTCTGATGGTTAGAAACTTTCATCTAACTTCAAGCCTAAAGTTGTTGATGGCCAGTTTATATCCATTTGTTCCTGAACTACCACTAACCTTTAACTTAAATAGCACCACTCTTTCTCCCTGATGTTTATGCCGCTGATGTATTTATAGAGAGCAACCATACCTCCTCTCAGCCCTTGTTTTGTTAGGCTAAACAAACCAAGATCCTTAAGTCTCGTCTTGTAAGGCAGTTTCTCTATTCCTCTGATCCTAGCAGCCCTTCTCTGAACCTGTTCCAGTTTGAAATCAACTTTGTTAAACATGGGCATCCAGAACTGCACTAGTATTTCAGATGAGATCTCACTAGTGCCTTGTACAATGGTAGTAACACTCCCCTGTCTCTACTGAAAATACCTCACCTGATGCATCCTAGGAATTGAAAAGCCTTTTTCACAGCTGCATCAGATTGGCAACTCATAGTCCTCTACCAATACAAACCAGGTCTTACTCCTCCTCTGTCACTTCCAACTGATAAGTCTCCATGACCTTTCACTTTGCACTAGGGCTGTCAATTAAGGATTAATTCACAAATTATTTATACATTAATATTTTAACATGTTAATCATAATCCAAAGGCAGCGGGGGATGGCGGGGAGGCAGGAGGAGCTGGAGCTCTGTGCCCAAAAGAGGCTGAAGTCCCAAACCCGGCAGGACTGAAGGTAGGGGTTAACAAAGTTTTCTAGTGGGGAGGTAACTTTTTTTTTAAAATCCTAATGGGAGCACCTGCACAAAAAGTTTGAGAAACACCACTCTAAAGTTTTACACTTTTATTTTAGAGGGCAGTGATGTAAAAAAAACAAACCAACATTTGTAAGTTGCACTTTCACGATAAAGAGATTGCACTACAGGACTTATGAGATGCATTGAAATACTTTCTTTTGTTTTATCCTTTTTACAGTTCAAATATTTTTAATAAAATAATATAAAGTGAGTACAGTACACTTGGTATTCTGTGTTGTAACTGTAATCAATATATTTGAAAATGTAAAAAACATCCAAAATATTTAAATAATTTGTATTCTATTATTATTTAACAATGTGATTAAAACTGCAGTTAATCACAATTAATTTTTAAATCGCTTGACAGCCCTAATTCAAAGCCGGATTTTCTCACCACATGCTTTCAGCAGTCTTACTGACCAAACTTCTCCAGTTCAATGGCTGTTTCCTGAGTCCCTTCTCATGCAGTGACTCGATGGAGAGCGAGGGAGGGGTACTGTGGGACATATGCCCGTTCTTTGCATAGTCCTGTCCCCCCTTATAGAAGCATTCTATAGAGCAAGGCATAGGCAGTCGGTATGGAAGGGAACTCTGTGCTGTTTTTTTTGCTAAGAAGTAGATTTTTTGTCCCTGCCCCCTTTCCGGCCAAAGAATGGTGACTCAGCAGGTAATGGTCCATCAGCCTTGTTTACACCTGGCTGAGGCATCAGCTTGCTCTTTGTCGCTGGAGAACTGGTTTGACCGCTCCCCAGACTTCTCTGGGAAAACATACTTTTAGTCATGATCTCAGCTTACATTTATAACTTCATGTATAATGCTGCAATGTGCATTTTGCCATGATGTTACTGATCAGCAAATTACGCATTTTTAAATGGCATCTCACAGATATATGGTGTACAAAGTTTATTACAACTGTGTGTAGGGAGTGGCTATATGAGTACATTCTGTCACACCAACCCCATTCCTCTAGACTATGCTGCCTTTCAGAAAGATTGACTTTTTAAGAGTCAATCTGTGAGATTAAAAAATATGCATAGCTAAAGCAAAATACAATGCGGGTGAGGTCAGAAAATCCTGATCCATACAGCAACTACACTGACATTTTGGTAAAATTATCATCAATATCAGATCAGATCATTGCCTGTCTGGATAATTACTAGATTGTGTGTTTGTTAAAAGAGTGGTGGAGAACTGTTAGGCTCTTTTTATAGGTAATTGCTTTTTACAATGACTGGATGTCTCATGTGAAAATGAATCAGTGATATCCACTGTAGCAGAATCAATTTAATAATTGGAGACCATGACCAGTGTCTTTGATGTTGAAAGGATGAAATTCAATAAGCAGTCTCATCAAGCTTTCTAACAAAGCAGAAATAAGGGCTGCAGGCAGGAACACATTGACACCACAGGTCAGTGAGGGTTTATGGATTTGTGTACCTTGGAAAGTAGGTAGAATGTAGCTGTACAGGTTGTTCAATTGTTAGCCAGTTACCTTAGGGGATGTCAGAGTATGGTTGTGAAGATTTCTAAAAATACAAATGTTTCAGCCAGACATCAAAGATTTCTCCCTTACACAGATTTCTATGAGAATATTATCAGTGTACTGAGGAGATGTCAGGGCAGTATTTCGGCAGCTGTGCCGCTGGATGCTGAAACCTTATCCTTGGAAGATTCGTTTTCATAACCAATTTGTGTCTGGCAGATCCACATGTTTCTTACAATGAGGTATCCATATGTCCTTGTATTAATAGCTTAGGGATAGTAGTCTGCAACAACAACAAAAAATTGCATCTCCTTTTCTTAGGAGAAGAACGGCTGCCAGGTGAACAGCACACAGCATTAGGAAGAGAAATGTTATCCAAATAGACTAAGGCAAATCTGTAGTCTCATTTTACACTAAGTGCCATTGGAAAATTAAAGTGTACATGGGACCTCATCTGAAAAAATCTTCACACAATAAATTCTATTTATCTGGGAGGATGAAGGACTGAATCGACCCTGCCAGAATTTGAACCTGTGATTCCAGGGATTCCTGAGTAATCCAGGCTGGATGTATGATTTTTTTGTGAACCTTAATGCTGTCTCTTGTGAAAAACCCTAACCAGAAAACAGCATTACAGATAAATAACTAATCAATGGAAAATAACTATAAACAAAAAACAAAACAAAAAAACTTACGGCTTATAGTTAAGACTGAAACCAGGTTCCATTAAAAGGCCTATTTGCAGTCCCATTTTTACATTGTTTCTTTGGCTATCAAACTTGCTTAGCTTAAAAATGGTCAGGTTTACTTTCAAGGCTAAGGAGATTTTTTTTTCTGTCAAGTTTGAAGAAAACTGGTCAAGCCTTTGTTACAGATCATTAAAAAAGTTACTGCCCCAGATACTATCCAAGATATGCTCAGCCCAGGGTCAAAGGAGGACCTTTAGGGAGCAAGTTATACCTCCATGATTCTCACAGTGCATTTGTGCTAGCAACAGCCCATGAGCTTGAGTGACAGTAGAAGGAGAAATATTTGAGTACGTCCTGCTGCATATTACTGGTTTCATTCTACAGCTGTCGGGTGGGGGAGAGGGGAACACAACAGAGAGTAAGGTGAGCTTTTGAACAGGGTCACATTGTGCACATAGCTCAGTTTTTTTTGCCGCCTCAAGCAGTGAAGGGGATGGAGGGGGAAATGCGATCGGCGGCAGCTCAACCGCGCCCGCTTCAGTCCTCGGCGGCAATTCGGAGGTGGGTCCTTCTCTCTGAGAGGGACTGACAGAGCCGCTGCTCAATTGCCACCGAAAACCCGGATGTGCTGCCCCTTCCCATTGGCCGCCCCAAGCACCTGCTTTGTTCGCTGGTGCCTGGAGCCGGCCCTGCATGTAGCTTATTGCCAGGGATCCTAGAACTCTATTTACCACAGAAAAAAGCAGTGAGTCGTGTCACTTATTCAGTGTGTGAAACCTCCCCCTCATGTGGTTGATTTTTGAATGCACTGACGTCCCGAGCCCTCGCTGCTGTCACTGGTAGGCTTCAAACTTGCTTTAAAGTTGAAAATATACCAATAAAATATTGTTTTCAACTGATTCCTATGTATATTGTGGCTAAGGAAACTAAAGTTCAGCATTTAATTTTGATCATGGAAAAACATGGATTTTAATGCTTTGGTTTTTTTTTTTAATTGGAGAACTTTGGCTTTTTTATCATGGAAAACTAAAATACCTGCTGATTACTCAGTTGCTGAAATAGCGTGAGTATTGTTAGCAATTGGCAGAAGCTAGCACAGCCTTTACATTACTCTGTTTGCCCATGCATGGGCCAACACTTCGTGGCCCCAGATGGGGGAAATGCAAAGGCTGCTTAAAGCCATGTTTGGATTAGCCCACTTCAAAATTCTACCGAGCAAGTTGATTGACACTGGAAAATCTTGTCCACAGGGGTTTAAAAATTACATCTTTGAAAACATGTATCCAACTTTTGTGGGTATCTTCAGCTAAAAAATGGTTAGACTGTAACATTCCAAACTTTGTATAGAGTTAAATACCATTAAAATCCAGTTATGATATAAACATATTCCAGTTGGCAAACAAGTGGCTGACACTGGGACAGAAATAAGACTGTTTTTGGAATATGTAATAATGTTTTACATGAGTATATGTATTTAAGAGATTGCAAGAACTATGAAGATATGAGAATATTTATCTCCCATCTCTTTGTTCACTTCCATGCAGTTTTTAAACACTTGTTATTTAATTGTAATATTTTTCAAATTTAATTTTTAATTAACAATCTCAACTTAAAGACAATTCATATTTTTTCTCTGTCAGTAAATTAAAGCTTAACACACACCACATAATATGATCACCTAAACTGTTAAGGGGTCAGTCTAATAAACAATTTTCTTCTCCTCTATGCCAACATGAGCCAATGCCAGAGATGGCTACAAAATTGTATCTGATAGGAGAGAGAAATCTAATAAAGAAACAGATTTACAATATGCATGCTAATGCTTGCCAGAAGTCTCAAATGAAGCTGAATTGCCATGAAACTGTTTCTCTCATGAAACCTTCTCTACCTGTCCACCTTGTTCAATCTTAAGCAAATTAAATAGTAAAGTCATACCCAGATCAAAGAGAATTTTAAGCCATAACTTACTTGATTCTCTTCCTCTTTTAGGATCACTAACTTCTCTTCTCAGATGGAGTGATGATTAACTTGTTCTTACCTCTGTGCTATGCTACAGTATTTCTATTAAAATTGCTTTACAAAATCAGAGATGAAGCTTCCATTGTAGAAACAGAGTTTTCCCTAGAGTACCTGACACTAGGTGGACCAGTACAGGAAGGCAGGCCAGTTATCAGTCCATGGTATGTTTCTAATATTATCTATTATTTAGAACAGTGGGTCTCAAATTTTTGTATTGGTGACCCCTTTCACACAGCAAGCGTCTGAGTGCAATCCCACTTATAAATTAAAAATATTTTTTATATTTAACACTATTATTAATGCTGGAGGTGAAGCAGCGGCTGGGGTGGTGGCTGACAACTCGCCACCCCCACATAATAACCTCATGACCCTTTGAGAACCCCTGATTTAGAAGATTCAGAAAGCATCCCTTGGGGTATCAGGTGCTGTGGGAGGGTGATGATGAGATCAAGTATTTGATGGAAAGAAGTTTTGTGGCCATGAGCGAGTTCCAGGGAAATCCCAATCCCTTGCTCTTGTGAGGTTTGCCCTAGGCATGAGCAGCTGCAGCATGCCACAGTAGATCATGGTTACAGAGAAAGCTGGGGTTCAGACCATTACAAGCCTTCAGGATCAGGGCCTTAAATATGATCTGGTAATGGTACTGGACATGTAGCCAGTGGTATGAGCTGGGCAACAGTGGGCAAGGAGGTGTATGTGTTCCTAGTTCTACTCGCAAGAAGAGCTCCTGCATGTTGTTCCTTCATGTTGTACCATCTTGAATTTCTCTGCGGCAGCTACTCTCAATTCCCAAAATAATGTACTGCAGTACTTGCACCTAAATCACTATGATCACATGGATCGCTGCAGCCAGATCTGGAAAGGGGTGCAGCCTCTTGGCAAACTGGGTATGATAAATGGCATTTGTTTCTGACTACTGATGAACTTGGAAGTCCAGGAGCAGTGAAGGCTCCAGAGGACCCCAAGAGGTCTCCCTTCTATCCTTCTTCCCCAGAGCTGGGGGGTCTGTTATGACAACTGGGTCCACAAGTTTACCTGAATTATGAGCTCAACTGTAAAAGGTTTGTAAAAGTTTATGTAAGATGTTACAATAACCTATTATAACCAATGTTAAAGGGAAAAGGTATGAAAGGGAGACAGAAACATTGGATTAGTCTAAAACAAAAAGGCCAATTTGGTATGATCCGAGGCCTGTATTGAAATTATGCCATTTTGAAAAAAACGTATGGGCAAATTCTGGTACCCCATTCTGTGCCACTCCAGCATTGCAAAGGGGCCATAAAGCTCAGTCAACCAGTTAGCTCAAGATTCCCCTAGTGTGGAAGAATATCCAAGGGGGAGACAGCCAACATAGCTTGTCCTACACCACTCCCCACCACAGTCACTGTGGCGTGGCCAAGGAAAGGAGGAGTAGCTGGTACACCACTCCACTTTTCAAGTCTTTGGCTAAGCTAATGCCTCTTGGGGCCATGCGTCTGTTGCATCCTAGAACAAGCCCAAGACTGCTCTATTTTTCACTCTGAGCTGGACAAACCCCCACCCAACACAAAATTAGGGAGCTGCAACATGGTTTACAGTCACTTTTACTTCCTCCTCTCCTCAGCTACACCAAACAGACACCAGCTGCAGGTGCAGATTGAACCCTTAATTATTTATGTGATCTCTAAATTACTGAAACCATAAGCCAATAAGAAATCAATTAAATATCTCTTTTTTTAAAAAAGGATTTATCTTAGATTTAGAGCTACTTTTTAATTCAAGACCTCCTAAATGTAATGTATACTTCCTATCAGAATAACTTATAAACCTTTCACTGAAAAATCTTCAGGATTTAACATGATGAATTTTACATGTTTATGAAGAAGTTTGTTGTTTTTTTTTTAAAAACCTGGCAATTAAAAAGATATTATTAGAATATTCTGATACTTCAAAAGCAGCATAAAATGCTGTATAGTTGAGCTAGTCAGAACTCCTGGGGAGAGTTAGATTTAAGATTTGACAGGAAGAAGTTGCAATTATAATTATAATTAGCAGCAAGGAAATTTTTTTTAGTAAAAAGCTTCACATTTTTTTATTGCATTAAATACCAAGATTTGACTGTCATTTTTGTTCAGCGTCTCTATCTGTCATGTTTGGAGGGTTAAATGTTAATTCTCCACATCTTTGTTATAAAGTCCAAGTGCACCCTTTATTTATTACAATGCAATTTGTACAAATCATGTACAAAGACAAAAGATTGATTAGTGGATAGACAATTAGCCTGGGAGTTTGATTCCCTGCTTCCCCTCAGACTTCCTGTGTGACCTGGGGCAAATCACTTGGGCCCAGATCCTCAAAGGTATTTAGGCACCTAAATCCCCCTGAAATCAGTCAGGTGCCTAAATACCTTTGAGGATCTGGGTGGGCTTTAATGTCTGTGCCTCAGATTGCTAATAGTAAAATGGGGATAATAGCACTTCCCTACCTAATAAGGGTTTTATGAGAATATGTGAGTGTCATAAACAGATAGCTAAGGGTTAATGTTTCTTTCACCTGAAACACCTGACCAGAGAACCAATCAGGAAACCGGATTTTTTTTCAACTTTGGGTGGAGGGAATTGTGTGTCTGAGTCTTTTGTCTGTCTGCCTGCTGTCTCTGAGCTTTGGAGAAGTAGCTCTGTTTTCTAATCTTCTGTTTCTAAGTGTAAGGACAAAGAGATCAGATAGTAAGTTATATGGTTTCTTTTCTTTGGTATTTGCATGAATATAAGTGCTGGAGTGCTTTGATTTGTATTCTTTTTGAATAAGGCTGTTTATTCAATATTCTTTTAAGCAATTGACCCTGTGTTGTATCATCTTAATACAGAGAGAACATTTGTATTTTTTCTTTCTTTTTTATATAAAGCTTTCTTTTAAGACCTGTTGGAGTTTTTCTTTACTTCAGGGAAATTGAGTCTGTACTCACCAGGGAATTGGTGGGAGGAAGAAATCAGGGGAGGTCTGTGTGTATTGAATTGGCTAGCCTGATTTTGCATTCCCTCTGGGGAATAGGAAAGTCCTTTTTGTTCCCAGGACTGGGGAACGGAGAGGAGGAATCACTCTGTGTAGTTTCACAGAGCTTGTGTCTGTGTATCTCTCCAGGAGCACCTGGAGGGGGGAAGGGAAACAGGATTATTTCCCTTTGTTGTGAGACTCAAGGGATTTGGGTCTTGGGGTCCCCAGGGAAGGTTTTTCAGGGGGACCAGAGTGCCCCAAAACACTCTAATTTTTTGGGTGGTGGCAGCAAGTACCAGGTCCAAGCTGGTAACTAAGCTTGGAGGCTTTCATGTTATAACCTTATTCCCAGATTTGGACCTTAGCGTCCAAAATATGGGGGTTAGCATGAAAGCCTCCAAGCTTAGTTACCAGCTTGGACCTGGTACTTGCTGCCACCACCCAAAAAATTAGAGTGTTTTGGGGCACTCTGGTCCCCCTGAAAAACCTTCCCTGGGGACCCCAAGACCCAAATCCCTTGAGTCTCACAACAAAGGGAAATAATCCTGTTTCCCTTCCCCCCTCCAGGTGCTCCTGGAGAGATACACAGACACAAGCTCTGTGAAACTACACAGAGTGATTCCTCCTCTCCGTTCCCCAGTCCTGGGAACAAAAAGGACTTTCCTATTCCCCAGAGGGAATGCAAAATCAGGCTAGCCAATTCAATACACACAGACCTCCCCTGATTTCTTCCTCCCACCAATTCCCTGGTGAGTACAGACTCAATTTCCCTGAAGTAAAGAAAAACTCCAACAGGTCTTAAAAGAAAGCTTTATATAAAAAAGAAAGAAAAAATACAAATGTTCTCTCTGTATTAAGATGATACAACACAGGGTCAATTGCTTAAAAGAATATTGAATAAACAGCCTTATTCAAAAAGAATACAAATCAAAGCACTCCAGCACTTATATTCATGCAAATACCAAAGAAAAGAAACCATATAACTTACTATCTGATCTCTTTGTCCTTACACTTAGAAACAGAAGATTAGAAAACAGAGCTACTTCTCCAAAGCTCAGAGACAGCAGGCAGACAGACAAAAGACTCAGACACACAATTCCCTCCACCCAAAGTTGAAAAAAAATCCGGTTTCCTGATTGGTTCTCTGGTCAGGTGTTTCAGGTGAAAGAGACATTAACCCTTAGCTATCTGTTTATGACAGTGAGTTGCTCAGATGCTATGGTAATGGGCGCAATCTAAGTACCTTAGATAGAAATTTGAATCTCTTTACTGTTAAGATAGATAAAATATATCAATATATGGAAAAACCTGATCTTAGAAACTGAACAGTTCACTCACCTAGATGTGTGCATCCTTTGGTGGTTGGGCTTTTCACTTTCTGTTTATTGTAACTGTCAAGATATTTCTTAAACGTGACAGACATAGTAAATGGGTTACTTACAAGTACAAGTGTAAGTCGTTGTTGTTGTTTTTTCAGAGTGCCACTTTACAGAAAACTTTTTTTTAAAATGGGGCCAGACCCTCAGCCCTGCTAAGGTTGCTTTGTACAACTGAGGTGGCACAAAGGGATCAAAACTGCCCCAAAGAGACAACAATTAATGAATTCATCAGCAAGGGGGCATCCTCACCTGATGTAATGCTGTGTAGCCAACTTTATGCCAGCCCTTTCTTTTTCCCCAGTTAGGGGGAGATGATATGGTCCATGGGGCTGGAGTGCTTGTGTTCCACTGAGCTCCAACTGGTGGAAGATGGCCCTGGGCTACCTTTGCAGAGCTGCTTTGTTCTTTTTCCCATTCTAGGAAACTTTCCTGCACCACTTGGAAACCACTTGTGCAGAGACCAAAGTGGCACACAGGTGAGCAGCATAGAGACCAGGTCTGAAACTGCATGCGTACAAGAGATGCACCCTTGCATCCTTGCCTACCCTCAGGAATGAGATATCGATTTCAATGACCTCCACTGGTGGAAAATGATGGCAGAATTTACAATATTGTCCTTAGTCGCCTGCAGTGATCCCCTTAAAAAAACCACCTAGACCTTTTGCCCCATCTTGAATACCCAACCCCCATTCCCCCCCTGAGCCGAACTCACCATGTTCAGGGTGTTCATTGAGATGAGTGCTTGCCAAGGGACAGTGAGAAAATGATTCATATGTTGAGAGGTGTATTTTACTATAATCATTCAGTGTTCTGCATGAACTAACAATCATGCTTCTGTGTCTTGTTTCTTGTGCTTCTGCAGATGTGGCCTTCAGGGGAACCTTCTACAAAGCAGCAAAGTGCCTCCACCAGATAAGGAAGCGACCAAGGCAGAGCAAGGAGGACATGTTCGGAGAGGTGCTCCAATCCTCAGAGGCCAAAAAAAAACCAAAAGAGAACACACGGAGTGGAGAGAGACCCTGAAGGAAAAATTTAATATATAAAAGCAGGACATAAAGGAGAGTGAGGAACACATTGTAAAAGGCCAGAAGTGGATGATAAAAAAGATGGAGGAGCAAACAGAGGTGTTGAAGTCCCTATTTATGCTTGAGGCAGAACACGTGTGCTCACCCCCCTTGCAGCCAATACAGAACTGTTTTCCATGCCATCCCCAAACTCCTCCCACACTTTTCTTGCAACTTCCCAGAACATCTCAGTACCCCATTCACTCCCCCACTTCGGGCAGCTTCCAAAATGATAACTGGACTTACACACAGCTATGAGAGCCTGCACTGACCTGCACTCTTATCTCCCTCCCCACCAAGCCTTGTATGTGTTATTTGCTATTCAATAAAAACAAACTCTCTGAAAGATAACCAATCTTAATTTGTCTCCTACACATGGTGATTGCTGCTGCTAGTAATACATGGTGTCAGTTTGATCATTTGCTGACTACAAATTGTGCTGTAGAGAGAGACACATTACTGGTGCTCATTGTCAAAGGGTTGCCTCAAAGCCTCCCTTTGAATAGCCCTCCATTGTGCTCCTCTAAAAGCCCTGGTATCTGGCTGCCAAAATTCAGCAGCCAGGTGATCCGCCTCCGAACTCCACCCTGTAGGAAACTCTTCATCCTTGGCTTCACAAATATTAAGGAGCATGCAGCAGGTTGCTATGACTACAGAAATATTTTCCTCATATAGATCTGACCTGCCATAAAGGCAACACCAGTAGTCTTTTAATCTGCCAAAGGCACATTCTACTGTCATTTTTCACCTGCTCAGCATATTATTGAAGTGCTCCCTGCTGATGTCTAGGTTTCTCGTGTAAGGATTCATGAGCCATGGGAGTAAGGGGTATTGCTAGGTCTCCAAGGATCACTATGGGAATTTCAACATCCCCTACTGGAATCTTCTGGTCTAGAAAGAAAGCCCCTTCTGTACAGGCCTGTGTTCTTCAAGATGCATGTGTCATGCACCTCCCTGGACCATCTCACGTTGATGTCAGTGAAACACCCAGGGTGATCCATAAACACCAGCAATACCACAGAGCAGTACCCCTTTCTATTAATATATTCTGTCGCAAGATGGTTCCAGGCCAAAATTGGGATAGGAATGCCATCTATCGCCCCACTGCAGTTAGGGAATCTCATTGCTGCAAAGCCATCCAATATTTCATGCACATTGCCAAGAGTCACAGTCCTTTGTAGAAGGATGTGATTAATGGCCCTGCACACTTGCGTCATCTTAGCCCCAGTGGTCAACTTCCTGATTCTAAATTGATTCGCAACTGACTGGTAGCAGTCTGGCGTTGTCAGCTTCCACACAGCAGTCGCCATGAGCTGCTTCACAGAGAGGGCAGCTCTCATTTTGGTGTCCCTGTGCCACAGTGCTGGAGTGAGCTCTGCACACAGTTCCTGGACTGTGGCTTTCTGCATCTCAAAGTTCTGCAGTCGCTGCTCCTCATCCCGAGCCTGCATAACAATGCAATGCCACCACTCAGCACTCGTTTCCCAAGGCCAAAAGCAATGGTTCACTGTGTTCAGCTGCTCCATGAATGCCAAAAATAATCAGTGTTGTTTCTTTCCATGGCACACAGCAGGTCAGGCAACTTTGATTCCTGTTCAGATTCATAGCTCATGGTACACTGCATGACCATCTGCAATGTGTTCATAACAGTGACCACAACAGTAGATAGCAGCATGGGATTCAGCCCTTCAGACAGAGATGGTGGGCGCACAGTAAACAGGGGTCATTGAAAAATGCTGCTAAATGTCATCAGAAGCCCATGGAATGCTGGGACAGAAAAAACTGCATCATGGGACATTGAGCCCACACCTATAGTGCACTGCAATCTGCTCTGCTTCCGACAACTCCTAGCTGTAAAAAGTGGTGAGTAGCACAGTGGGATAGCTACCCGCAGTGCACTGTTCTCACTGTCGATGCTAGAGCACCAAGTGTGGACGCACTTTCTCGACAGAAGGAGTGGTGTAATTATACTGGCTTCTTTATTATATTACAAGCAACGTAATTATACTGCTTTTTGGTTGTTGGCTTAACTTACATTGACAAACTCTGTAGTGTAGACAAGGCCTAAGAAAGTACAGTAAAACCTCAGAGTTATGAACTGACCAGTCAACAACCACACAACTCGTTTGGAACTGGACATATGCAATCAGGCAACAGTAGAGACCAAAACACAGTAAGACAAGAAAAGACACAAATACAGTATTTTTTTAACTACTAAAAAATAAAGGAAGAGTTTTAAAAAAAGATTTGACAATGTAAGAAAACTCTGTGCTTGTTTCATTGTAATTGAGATGGTTAAAAGCAGAATTTTTCTTCTGCACAGTAAAGTTTCAAAGATGTATTAAGTCAATGCTCAGTTGTAAACATTTGAAAGACCACCATAATGTTTTGTTCAGAGTTACAAACAGTCTCCATTCCTGAGTTGTTCATAAATCACAGGTTTTACTGTAGCATAATAAGAGAATACAAAGCTGAAAGAAAGAAAAGAAAAAAGGAAGTAGAATGCAGGGAAGGTTTATGTGATGTTAGTACATTTTCCTACCAGAAAGGTGTCCCTACTTTACTGTTTCAATGAAATAATGAGCCTAATGACATACATCACACAAGGAAACTGTGAGGGAACATAACCCCCCCGTCTCGTTGGATAGAGCTTTGCAACTGTTTATATGGGACCTTGTCTTGCCACCAAAGCCTTTTGGGAGGTTGCTGTCACTGGTCGGATGCTGTATCAGGGCCCTGATTGAAATAGTAATCTGCCAGTCCCTGCTGCAGAGCCCTGCCATTAATATAAGCATTTGTGATTTTAACGTATAATATTGTAACAATTATATGCTTTTAGCTTTATTAGTTTACAGGCCCATGCAAGCTAAATAAATGCAAAATAAAAGCCATGGTTTTAGTTCTCAAAGAAAACTTGTTTATCTGCATACTGTGGCATTGGGTGTGGAGAAACTAGATATGAGAAAGCGGGGTATGAAACACTAACAAAAGAGGAACTAGGAGGGGGACAAGGGGTCACTTAAGTGCCAGCTGCTTTAAGCAAAATATAGTATAATAATTGCTGGCTTATGATAACTGCAAGGTGGAGTTACAAAATGACCAGCTCACCCACTGCCAAAATGCATGATAAGTGTGGAAATGGCTTGCTCAATTATAGAATGACCAGCTCACCCACTGCCAATATGCATGATAGGTGTTGAAATAGCTTGCTCAATTATAATATTTTATGCTAGATAAGGTAAAACGTTAGTTTTAACATACTGTGTTAAGCAATATTGCCCAAATATAAATATGTGACATTTTGCGGTTTTAACCTCTATAAGCTTAGTGAAAATTATAAAGGGCAGAGCAGCCTACCCCTTGCATGGGGTTACACTGTCTCTCCCTGTGTGCATACTTGTAATCTTGTAGTCTTGTTATAACAATAAAGGTGCCTCAGGCTGTCTGATCCAAAAATCAACTGGGTGGTGGTCTTTTCCCCCACGATTTGGTGCCGTGACTCAGATTCCATGGATGACCCCCTTGGACCGAAGGACCGCAGATGGTTTCCTCCCACACCCCGGGCCCACCTGAGAGGTAAGAGACCTTTTGAAATCTCTATTGGGGTCTGGGAGAGGACTGGTCCGTAGGCCCTGGCTGGGGAAAGTCACAAGCTGGATTCGAACTTTTATCTGCCAGACAGGCCTGATGCCCTTTCAGGGATCTTGGTAGGTCCAGATACCGATCTGGGACCTGGTTGTTCCCCCCAGGGAAACGTCAGTAAATGTAACATCGTTGTAGCCGGCAGCCCACGGACCGCACTCCTTTCGGTCAGGAGAGTCCTGATCCACTCTTGGGCTAATACGCCCTGGGAGTTGATTGGGGGTCCCCTTCCTACCAGGATTGGTGGGGACCCGAGATTTTGAGTTTTCTTGCCTTGACCACTATGTCAAGAATGTGCCTGTGTGTGTGAGGGCCGGGCGGACAGTGTGAGTGACAGCTGTGGAAAGATGCCCCGAGCCTCCTGTGAAGCGAAAGTTCATAACCGGGAGTGTCTCAAAAGCAAGCCCCACAGCTGAGCTTGGAGAGACTATGAAGCTTCTCAGCTGGCAGGCCTTGGTAAGTGGCTATTCAGCTGAGGTGCGTGCATGTTTCCCCATCCTTTTTCCCTTCCCCTTCCATGACCTATGACCCTGTGACCGCTCCTTGAGTACTGTCCTTTAAGGACCGCAGGGTCCCCTTTTTGCCCCTTGGAGCTTTAAGCTCCCTTCCCTTCTCAGAGAGGAAGGGAGCCCCGGGAAACCGCACCGCTGACCCAATAGCTGCAGTGGCACCTTTGGCTTGAAGGCTGATGCTCTGGGCTGACGAGAGATGTGCGGAGACCATGGGCTTTCCGTTAGAGTAGAAGTCCCTGAGGAGGCCCGCCCCTCCTTCACCACTTTCCCTGTAGGTCTCCATCATCGTGGTGCGTCCCCACGGAAACCTACCACTTTGCCCCTGCCAAGAGCAGGAAAGAGGCCATTGGTGCTAGAACCATGGCAATCCAAGTAAGCATTCCCTTGTGTGTGTGGCTTGAGTAAAAGTGGGCTGAAGAAAGAATGGGGACTGACTGATCCAAAGGCATCCCAGTCCCACCAAGAGGCACGCCTGTTGCATATATGTATGTAGGTTATAGTCCGTTGACATGTAAATATTTACAGGAATGGAATTGGTATAGTAGGAATGATCTAAAATTACAGTTTCCACTGGAAGGGAGCTTCGACCTTGACAGGATTGTGTGCCTGCGGGGTGCACTTCTTGCCAACGCCGTACCACAGGGGCAGTTCAATGTGTATCTTAATTGGCATGATGAGACAGTAAAACGGCACCAGGAATTCCAAATAAGGGGTCTTAAGGACTCCCAAGAAAAGTTAAAGTTTAAACTTAAAAAAACTCAGAAAAAAACTAGTCCGTGCCCAGGAAACTCAGAGAAAGCTAGTCTGTGTCCAGGGACTGCCAGGCCAGTCTGTAGCTGGTCCGGGAGCCTCTCTTTGGAGAGCGGCGCCCTCTAGGCTGCTGCCTTTATCCCCACCAGATAATTTAAATAACTTATTTATGGAATATAAACAGTGGCCCCCACTGGTAGCCATTGATGATGGGGAAGGTCAAGATACCTCTCACCCCCCATAATTGCAGTCGTTAATCAGAAAGGCAAAAATTTAAAGGGTATTTTAGCTGCGGCACAACACTTTTATAGGCAACTGGAAAGGGAAAAGGACAAGACAAAGTCTAAACTTATGGCTCTGCACATTCAAACCATGCAGGACACTAGTAAAAGGTTGCCCAAACAGAGACAGGTACCGGGGATGAAAAAGGTAAAGCCCCTGCAAAGAGTGAAGCCCCAGGTAAGCCTCCCACCTAAAACCGGTGCCTGCTTTTCGTGCGGGCAAGTAGGACACTGGAAGGATAAATGCCCTCGTAAAAAATGCTGCGCCTACTGTAAGCAGGAAGGCCATCTTATCAGAAACTGTCCCTCACGACCTTCTAAGCGTTTTTCTCGTCCTGGGGGAGTTTCGAACCAAACCTTGTTTTTTAATTCTCAGCCAGTCAAGCAAACTGGCCCTTCAGTTCTTGTATAATAAACAGAGTGCCCACCTCTTACTTAATAGATACTGGAGCTTTGCGTTCTGCTCTCAGGATTTCCCTTCAGCACCCTTTTCTCAGAAGTTATTACTGCCATCGGTGTGAGAATTACTCCCATTCCCCATCCTGTTTCCTCTTCTTTGTTAGTCTCAATTGGCCCTCTCACTGAGTACCATGCGTTTCTCCTCAGTCCTTGCTCACCTGCTAGTCTGTTGGGAAGGGATTTGCTGTGTAAATTAAATTGCACTATATATTACTCCCCAAAAGGGGTGTTTCTGGTAGTGCCTAATCCTGTGCAGAAAAGTTTTAGCCCTGTTACAGGAGGAGCAAGCTCCTGCGGGGGACACCGACTCCAGCCCTTCCTCGTTGCAACAGGAACTGCTGGTTAAGATCTCTCCCTCCCTGTGGACATTGTGAGCTGATCATGCTAGCCAAAATGGGCACATTGGGTCTGCCCAAATGGCTAAAAATTTGGCTGAACCCAGCAAGACCACTTCCCAAAAATATAGTGAAACCCTCTCTCAAACTATACCAAAAAATTTTTTTTATTGTGCTGTTTATGCTGTTATTCTCCCTATTTTATTTGTTGTTTGTAGCCTTGTTATTATTTTCTTATAAGGCACCGGTGCTGAGGGGTTGTTATTGCCTCAAGAACAAGTTGTATTAAGTCCGGACATAAGGAAAACAATTATTAAACAAGATGTATCTAAATGTAATGTTTATATGTAAATAGGTGTGCATAAATAGTTAAAAGGGGGGGTTAGTCAAAAAGCCCACCCTCCTTGTTAAATTGGTAGTAAAATAATGCCTGTGCCCATGGGAAAAATAATACAGCAAAAAAAAAAAAAAAAAAAAGGATCGGGCCCAAACTAATGGCAACTGTGGTTTGAGGAAGTTAGGGGAAAAAAATTAAGTTAACTCTGTAGTTATTGGAAAAAATTAAGTAGTAAAACTAAGTACAAATATACTTTTACCAGAACACAAAACTAAACAAGAAAACAATCCAAAGTTGTAACTGCAACAGGGCAGTCAAGGCCAGGAGAATGGTAAAAAACTTAAATCTGTTTTGGTAACAAATAGCAGATAAAAAAACTGTAGTAAGTGTCCCACACTAAGCCTTAGGCCTGGTCTACAATACGTGTTTAAACCGATTTTAGCAGCGTTAAACCGATTTAACGCTGTACCCGTCCACACTACGAGGCCCTTTATATCTATATAAAGGTCTCTTTATATCGGTTTCTGTACTCCTCCCCAACGAGAGGAGTAGCGCTAAAATCGGTATTACCATATCGGATTAGGGTTAGTGTGGCCGCAAATCGACGGTATTGGCCTCCGGGCGGTATCCCACAGTGCACCACTGTGAGCACTCTGGACAGCAATCTCAGCTTGGATGCAGTGGCCAGGTAAACAGGAAAAGCCCCGCGAAATTTTGATTTTCATTTCCTGTTTGCCCAGTGTGGAGCTCTGATCAGCACGGGTGGCAACGCAGTCCCAAATCCAAAAAGAGCTCCAGCATGGACCGTACGGGAGATACTGAATCTGATCGCTGTATGGGGAAACAAATCTGTTCTATCAGAGCTCCATTACAGAAGACGAAATGCCAGAGCGCTTGAAAAAAAAATCTACAGGCTACACAGTGCTGCGTGACAAGCGTAATGGGAAGCCAGAGACTCAAACGGATGCTCATGGAGGAAGGAAGGGGGTACTGAGGACTCCAGCTATCCCACAGTCCCCAGCAGTCTCCGAAAAGTATTTGCATTCTTGGCTGAGCTCCCAATGCCTGTAGGGTCAAACACATTGTCAGGCGTGGTTCAGGGAATAGCTCGTCAATTTACTCCCCCCCCCACACACGTGAAAGAAAAGGTAAAGAAATCATTTCTTGACTTCTTTCAATGTCACCCTATGTCTACTGAATGCTGCCGGTAGACGCGATGCTGCAGCAGTGAAGAGCAGTATCTGCTCCTCTCCCCTCCCTGGTGGCAGATGGTGCAGTAGGACTGATAACCGTCCTTCTTATCAACCCGTGAGTACTCCTGGCTGGCTTCAGGTAAGGCTGGCCGGGGGCGCCTGGGTGAAAATAGGAATGACTCCTGGTCATTCCCAGTAGATGGTACAGAACAGCTGGTAACCATCTTCATCGTAGCAACTGGGGGCTGAGCTTCAATCAGCCCCCTCCCTTTCATGTGAAAAGAAAAGATTCTGTACTGCCTGGACTATCATAGCAGTGGGATGCTGGGCTCCTTTCCCCCACACCGCTTAATGTCCTGCCTGGACTATCATAGCACCAGGAGGCTGCCTCCCCCTCATTTTATGTCACTAAAAACTCAGTGTTTCTTATTCCTGCATTCTTTATTACTTCATGACACAAATGGGGGGGGACACTGCCACGGTAGCCCAGGAAGGTTGGGGGAGGAGGGAAGCAACGGATGGGGTTGTTGCAGGGGCACCTCCCGTGAATGGCATGTAGCTCATCATTTCTGCGGGATCTGACACAGAGCAGTTGTACTCTCTGATACACTGGTTCTCTAGTACATTTGCCCCATATTCTAGGCAGGACTGACTCTATTTTTAGAAACCATAAAGGAGGGATTGACTCGGGGAGTCATTCCCAGTTCTGCTTTTGTGCCCCTGGCCGATCTCAGCCAGGGGCACCCATGATAGCAGCAGACAGCACAGAAGGACAGATAACCATCATCTCATTGCCAAATTACACTGGCAGCAAATGGTACAGAATGACTGGTAACCATCTCTGCTATCATGCAAAAGCTAATGAATACTGCTGTGTAGCGCTGGAGTATCGCCTCTGTCCGTGGCATCCAGTACGCATATGGTGACTGTAAAAAAAAAAGCTGAACGGGCTCCATAGTTGCCATGCTATGGTGTCTGCCAGGGCAATCCAGGGAAAAAGGGCGTGAAATGATTGTCTGCCGTTGCTTTCCCGGAGGAAGGAATGACTGATGACATTTACCCAGAACCACCCGCCACAATTATTTTAGCCCCATCAGCCACTGGGCTCTCAACCCAGAATTCTATGGGGCGGGGGAGACTGCGGGAACTATGGGATAGCTATGGAATAGCTACCCACAGTGCAACACTCCGGAAATCGATGCTAGCCTCGGACTATGGACGCACACCGCCAAATTAGTGTGCTTAGTGTGGCCGCGTGCACTCGACTTTATACAATCTGTTTTATAAAACCGGTTTATGTAAATTCGGAATAATCCCGTAGTGTAGACGTACCCTTAAGGTGGCTCTGTGTAATCAACGGTCATGTTGCCAAAGGAAAGCCAAAATAAATTGTGTTTTTTCCATTTTAAATCAACATGTATTCAGAGGCAAAAGTTAAAAGGTAAAAAAACCCATTAAAACTTGACCTGCTATAAAATAAATACAGGAAAAATGGGGAATAATTTGAGTAATTCCTCGGTTTTGCCTACATTCAGCAAAAGTATTTGTAAAAATGATTTTATTCAAATGTTGAATGTTGTAATTGCAAGACTTGACCTTAGACCAAGGTCACAGGACCCCATCCTTTGGACATCAGAGGCTAGTAAGGCTTTCACTCAGGTTAAGCAAATATGGCCCGAGCATTAGCACTGGGCCTCCCTGATTATGAAGAAAACCTTTACTCTCTATTGTCATGAAAAGGAAAGGGATGGTCCTAGGGGTCCTCACGCCTCTTGGACCCAGTAGCTGATGGCTTTGATCATGGCTCAACAATATTCTAAATATTGTAATTCTTGCCCTATTTGTCTGGCACACAACAGCGGAAAGCCAGTCCGGACTAGACCGGCAGCTCACCCCACTCCATGGGACCTTTTGTAATATTCAAATTGATTTTATAAGTTTACCAAAATGCTGCTCCTATAAGTACGTATTAATATGCGTCTGTATGTATTCTGGGTGGGTTGAAGCCTACCCTTGCGCAAAAGCTGATTCCATTACAGTTGAAAAGAAACTGTTAAAGAATTCCATTCCCCGGTTCGGATACCTGTCTCTATCAACAGTGACAGACGGCACCCACTTTACAGGCCAAGTCATGCCGCAAATCTGCACGGCTCCAACATCGTACAGCACCTACCACTGCCCCACCGCCTATCAAAGTGCGGGGGCAGTGAAACGTAAAATGGGGAGCTGAAAACAAACTTTGCCAAGCTTTGTGCTGAGATAGGCCTTTAAAAGGCCAGATGCTACTGCCTCTGGCTCTAATGCAAATAAGGAATACCCCTATGTGAATACATGCTTATCCCCACACGAAATTCCCATGGCACGGCCATGAGAATGCCTGTTTCCCCACCTTTACTTACTAGTCAAGTAAACTTGCAGTTAAATGATAAAACTGTTTTAAATTATTGCAGATCCCTAATTCGCCATGTTAAGATTTGTTCATCACAGGTCCAAAGCGCCTTGCCCAACCGGCGGAGACTGTGTGCCATCCTTACAGCCTGGAGACTGGATTTATTTCAAGGTCCACCAGCGCAACCCCCCCTGGAACCTAGGTGGAAGGATCCATATCAAGTTTTTGTAATCACCATACCGTGGTGAAGTGCAAGGGGTCTTGCCAGTTGGGTCCACGCTTCTCGGTGTAAAGGATCTCACCGTCTTTGGACCCCACCAGCATACTCTGCAGCCCCGTGAATCAGGCCCCAGGTGTTAAAGAAACTCTTCATCCATCGAGCCCTCCGCAACACCTAATATGCCAAAAAAGGCACTAAGATATAATCTCAGAAACAGAAGAAAAAGGAACTAAAATATCATCTCTGACCCAGAAAAAAAAAAACTAGAGGGAAAAGGTTGTAGGACTACTGTTAAACTGTTCTTGTTGTGATTGGTCCAAAAAAAAAATCCACCATGGCATGAAGGGGGTTAATGCTCTCCCTTTGTTTTATTTGTGTAAACTTGCTTCTTTTGTTACTTTTAAACTTTCATGATTCCTTTAAGTGTTTCTGGATGTCTGGAAGAACTGGTACTCCTGTAATACCACTCCATCCTACACCTGAGAGCCACCCTAGAGTGCCCCTAGACCTCTCATCACGTGAAACAAGACCATTCTCAGCCCCGAAAGGGAAAAGAACGTTGCGATCAGCGGCAGAGCAACCGGGAAGAAAGTCCCTGATTGTTAAGGATGTTAAAAGTTGGCCGTGGTATAAAAGACGAAACATTGTTACCTGGCAAGGAGAGACTTGTGGGCTATACTTCTGGGAATGTGGGACAAACTGGCTTTTTGGTTTCATTCCCCAAGCAGCTTCCTGTAAGTATGGCCAGGTACCATATCCGTGTCAAGTGCTCCCTGAATTATTAAATAAACATAGCCCTTCTCCTCCGACTACTCCCCTACCCCCGCCTCATAATTCCCGGACCCTGATCCCGACCCAAAAGGACATCCCAAACAGCACTCCTGTGCCTCGCCCCCATGCCAATTTTAGCATGGGCATTACCTCTAAAATTTTACAATGGCCCAGGCCATCCCCTTCTGGCGATCTGGTTTCTTATTGCTCGACTAGGTTATTTTTTTTTCAGTCCAAGGCCTTATTTATAAATGAGTGGTCGAATGGGAAACTTTTGAAGCCGTGTATATCAGCTTTGTAAACATAACTACTGACCTCCATGCTCGACCCGTTAAGACCTTTACTTTGTACATAATTGGTGAAAAGATGTGGATACAATGCTAATCCCTGGTCTGTGTTCCACCCTTGATGAATGAGGTCCCTTTTGTTTCTTAATTACCCAGGTAACCAAATTTGCCATAAATACTCGAAGATTTTGCCCTTCTACAGTGTCCTTCGGCTGTAAAGAAACCCTTCCCCTAACTGAAAATATAACCTGCACCCTAATTCAATATACCCCCGCACATACAACCAGTATAACCCCATCCAAACAGGGCATTCAAGTGTTCAGCCAGCAGTTATGGTACAAAGCTACAAGTAAAGGGGATTCTGCAGGGTTTAAATGGACCATACTTAATGCTACTTTGGGAACTATTAGGTTTTCCTTGCCCTTAACTCACTTCCAGATTGCTGCTACCTACCCTAATTGTTCCCAAGGAGCTGCCCTCAGGTTACTACAGCAACAGGCTTGGAGCCACTCCTCTCGAAAGAAAAGAGGTATCACAGATACCCTATGGAAAGGGGCTAACAGTGCTGCCTCTGCTTGGAATATCTATAAGACCCAACAGCATGAAAGTAGATTAGGACAGTTAGAAAGGGCTGCAGGACTTATTTCCGGGGCACAGGTAACTGGGGTCCGGGCTGGGGTAGGTGAATTACATGTGATCTCCACCCTTAGTGTCTTTACCCAGGATTTGCTCAAACAGATGATTATTCGCTCTACGGAGGCTGGAAAGGCATTGCAGTGGGACCATGCTTGCTCCGAGGTACAGGATTTCCTTAATGTTCAGCTGGCCTCCATTCAAGAAGATCTCAAGCACCAAACCTGGCCCACTGCCCTCACAAATGCCTCAGGCCTGCCACCTGATTTATGGTCATGGAGACACACTTGGAAGTTTTCAGGGTGGAATTGCTGGCGCTCACAGTGTTCCTTCCAGGCTTATGGCCCTGTGAAAGGTGTGTGGGCCCCAATGTACCGAATCCTCCCGGGTCCTTGGGGAGGTTACATGTGGAACTGGGTAGTCCACCGGGACATATGAAAAATAAAACCACCCCATGGCCCGAACCGATTCTTTATTGGTGCCACAGAAATAACACGTGATCTTTGAATGGGGCTCGGTAACCTATGGACTTTTTGGCCTTTAGAACCTCCCCAGCTCCAATGCATACAAAAGCTCAAGCCTAAAGAAATTGTTACTGTGCATCAACTTGTATTTTGGGAAGGCAAGGGACGCATAACAACCCTCGCCTCCCAAACACTCATTCAGGCCAATAATAGCTGTGTCTATGTTAATTCTTCCATTTTGCAGGATGTAGCTTTCAATCTGGTCACGGCTTCAGGCACTCACGCTATACACTGGCCCGCAGATAAATCATACGAGGTTTCCTTACAATTTCAGATTCTCTTTGAATGGGCATCTATAGTACCAGATCAATTTTATACGTTACTATCTCTTTTACCGAAAATCCAAAAATCTCCCAATTCCAAGACCAGTTCCATATCCTCAAAAACATGTATCAAGCCGAGCTAAATGCTTTCCAAACTGCCATAGACTCACTACTCTTTGTGTGGAAACAGATGTCCTTTGCCAGATTACAAAGGTTCTCCAGCCATCCCATGCTCATGGGTATCTCCTGTGGGCTTTGTTGGGGGGAGGACTATTATTCTCTATGTGTCTTTGTTCCTACTGCTATAGAACCTATTGCCTCTGCCCAAAATTTACCCCACGTACCCCCCCCCCACAATCATCAGCCCTAGTTTCCCCAATTTATAAAAATAATAATAACCCTTCTTATTTCGAAGATCAAGACTTTAGGGACACCGAAGTTGAGGCCTTAATAACCCAAGTTTAAAAGTTTGATGCCATAAAAGGCATCAAAAGGAGGGAATGCGAAGGAACATAACCCCCCTATCTCGTTGGATAGAGCTCTGCAACTGTTTATGTGGGATATTGTCTTGCCACTAAAGCCTTTTGGGAGGTTGCTGTCATTGATCGCATGCTGTATCAGGGCCCTGATTGAAACAGTAATCTGTCAGTCCGTGCTGCAGAGCCCTGCCATTAATATAAGCATCTGTGATTTTAACATATAATATTGTAACAATTATATGCTTTTAGCTTTATTAGTTTACAGGCCCATGCAAGCTAAATAAATGCAAAATAAAAGCCATGGTTTTAGTTCTCAAAGAAAACTTGTTTATCTGCATACTGTGGCATTGGGTGTGGAGAAACTAGATATGAGAAAGCGGGGTATGAAACACTAACAAAAGAGGAACTAGGAGGGGGACAAGGGGTCACTTAAGTGCCAGCTGCTTTAAGCAAAATATAGTATAATAATTGCTTGCTTACGGTAACTGCAAGGTGGAGTTACAAAATGACCAGCTCACCCACTGCCGAAACACATGATAAGTGTGAAAATGGCTTGCTCAATTATAGAATGACCAGCTCACCCACTGCTAAAATGCATGATAGGTGTTGAAATGGCTTGCTCAACTATAATATTTTGCGCTAGATAAGGTAAAACGTTAGTTTTAACATACTGTGTTAAGCAATATAGCCCAAATATAAACATGTGACATTTTGCGGTTTTAACCTTTATAAGCTTGGTGAAAATTGTAAAGGGCAGAGCAGCCTACCCCTTGCATGGGGTTATGCTGTCTCTCCCTGTTTGCATACTTGTAATCTTGTTGTCTTGTTATAACAATAAAGGTGCCTCAGGCTGTCTGATCCAAAATCAACTGAGTGGTGGTCTTTTCCCTCACAAAACTTTTTTTAAAATGTTGAATAGAGTCTCTACAGTTCTCTTCTATGGTTATCAATTCGTAAAACCAAGTGCTCTGGTTTGAAAGTTTACTCCCAGAGTAATTTATACAGAAATATCTATCTTCTGGATTCATTCAAATAAGTTTTGTTTAAGTAATTGCTAATACTCTTCTTTCTTTTAAAATAAAAACAGAAAAACACAGAGGCATCTTGTGGTAATTTCATATTCTAATTCTTGAACCAACCGAGAGCAAGTTTTGGATCAGAATTCAGCCATGGTACTTAAGCAAATGCCTAATTTAAGTTGGGGTTTAACAGGCGAACAGGGGCTGCTAACGGAGTTTTGAGAGGGAGTTTGGAAGGGGGCGAGGTACACTTGCCATTCTTTAAAACCTTTAAACTAAACTATAATCAAAACTTCTTGATTTAAACAAAAACCTTATCATTAACCGAGGTAGCTGTAGGAGAGAATGCAGGCAGAAGCCAAGCAGCAGAGTGGGAGCTATCCTGTTTATTGCACTCAGTGTAGCATGTATGATTACCTGCCCTGTGGGTGGGTAGCATATGTGTGCATTTGGTGCAAGGAGCTCCTGGCCCTCTGAGGGCTTTGGAGGCCAGGGTGACAAAACTGGAGAAGCTAAGGAGGGCAGAGAGGTATCTTGATGAGGCTTTTCGGGACACAGTAGATTTGTCCCACTTCTGGTCAGACAGTCCCTGTGCTGTTAAGGAGTATGAAAGGCTCAGGGAAGGAGAGCAGTTAATGGGAGCAGAGGAAAACCTTCCCATAGTTGGGATCATTCTCCCAGATGATGATGTAGTATCCTCTCGCACTGAGACTACTTCTCTGGAGGACGAAACTCCAGTTATTAGGAAGAGACAGGTATTAGTAATGGGAGATTTGCTCATTAGAAACATAGATAGCTGAGTTTGTGATGACTGGAAGAACCGTATGGTGACTTTTCTTCCTGGTGCGAAGGTTCCGGATCTCTTGAGGCATCTAGATAGACTTATGTGTAGTGCTGGGGAGGATCCGTTGATTGTGGTACATGTAGGTACCAGTGACATAGGGAAAGGTAGGAGAGAGGTCCTGGAGGCCAAATTTAGGCTACTAGGAAAGAGATTGAAATCCAGGACCTCTATGGTGGCATTCTCAGAAATGCTTCCAGTTCCATGCGCAGGGCCAGGTAGGCAGGCAGAGCTTCAGAGTCTCAATGCATGGATGAGACGATGGTGTAGAGAGGATGGATTGACATTTATTAGAAACTGGGGAAACTTTTGGGATGAGGGAGCCTGTATAGGAAGGATGGGCTCCACCTAAACCAAAGTGGATCCAGACTGCTGGCATTTAACATTAAAAAGGTTGCAGAGCAGTTTTTAAACTAAGAGATGGGGAAAGCTGATTGCTGCAGAGAAGCATGTGGATCGGACAGAGACTTCTGCTAGAGGAGAGTCTATTGATAGATATTCTCTAGGTTTTAGTCAGGAGGAGAGGATGGAAGAGGATAAACTATGGGCCAGATCAGAGGAGAAACATTCACATAAAAAGGAATCTGACACATCAGAAAAGGGCAGACAAATAAACAGCGACAAGTTTTTAAAGTGTTTGTACACAAATGCTAGAAGTCTAAATAATAAGATGGGTGAACTAGAGCAGTGTTTCTCAAAGCTTGTCTGCTGCTTGTTCAAGGAAAGCCCCTGGTGGGCCTGGCCAGTTTGTTTACATGCTGTATCCGCAGATTAGGCTGATCGCAGCTCCCAGTGGCCACGGTTCACTGCTCCAGGACAATGGGGGCTGTGGGAAGCAGTGCAGGCCGAGGGATGTCCTGGCCGCCAATTCCTACAGCCCTCATTGGCTTGGAGTGGCGAACCGCGGCCAGTGGGAGCTGTGATCGGCCGAACCTGCAGACATGATAAGTAAACAAACGGGCCTGGCCCGCCTGGGCTTTCCCTGAACAAGCAGCGGATCAGCTTTGAGAATCACTGAACTAGAGTGCCTCGGTTAAAGGAGAATATTGATCTAATAGGCAGCACGAAAACCTGGTGGAGTGGAAACAATCAATGGGACACAGTCATTCTGGGGTACAAAATATATTGGAAGGTCATGCACGGGAAGTGGCACTATATGTGAAAGAAAATGTAGAATCAAATGAAATAAAAATCTTAAATGAATCCACATGTTCCACAGAATCTCTATGGATAGTAATTCCATGCTCTAATAAGAATATAACAGTAGGGAACTATTATCGACCACTTGACCAGGACAGTGATAGCGATGATGAAATGCTAAGGGAGATTAGAGAGGCTATCAAAATAAAGAACTCAATAATAGTGTGAGATTTCAATTATCCCCATACTGACTGGTAACGAGGTGGTGTGGCTCCCCTCCTCATCCGGGAGGGTCGAGCCCCGTCATTCATCCATGGGGCGGGACCGCTAAGCAGAAGTCCTACCCCTCAGAGGGTCAAGCGATGACCCAGAAGGATAAAAGCTGGCCCTCAGCCCTCAGTTGGAGCCCAGCCACCGTCAGGAGCAGACCTGTCCGTGGGAGCTCCTGACTGGGAAGCTGCTGAGGCCGCAGGCCGGTGTCCGGACTGGCCGGAGCTTCCCTGTGCTCGCTATAACGAGGAACTGCAGAGCTTCCCTGCGCTCGCTATAACGGGGAGCAGCCAGAGCCGCCCTGTCCCTGCTGCGGCCCCGAGGACACCCCGGAACAGGCCTGGCCGGACTTCCCGGAGGAGCTGCCAGATCTGCTGCCCAGCCCTGGCCGTGAGGAGCCTACGTGGTGGGACATCCCCGAAGCTGATCCCACGAACCAGGTAGGCCTGGAGGGGGATATTGGAAGTAGCCCAGGGGCAGCTGACCCAAGTCAGGCTGCAGATTTCCTGGTACCCATGGCGGTGTGTTGCGGTCAGGATTCCCACTGACCACCGGCAGCGGTGATCACCGCTACTAGGGCCCCGGGGCTGGAACGCAGTGGAATGGGTGGGCCTGCGTTCCCCCTGCTACCCGTACCCGGGTGGCAGAATCTCCCTCCCCGGCCTGAAGAGGCCAGCTAAACTAGTAACTGTGTAACTGGTGCCCTGCCCGAACCAAGGGCCGGGCCCCCTTGGACTGTGCCACTGCTCAGTCCTGTCCAAAAGGACCCAAGCAACCCGCACTCCTGCCAGCCCGCCCCTGAACCAAAGGGCCGGAGCTGGGCTACCTGTGTACTTGGTGCCCCGGCCAAACCAAGGGCCGGGCCCCCTTTGACTGTGCCACTGCTCGGTCCTGTCCAAAAGGACCCGAGCAACCCGCACTCCTGCCAGCCCACCCCTGAACCAAAGGGCCGGAGCTGAGCTAACTGTGTACTTGGTGCCCCACCCGAACCAAGGGCTAGGCCCCCTTTGACTGTGCCACTGCTCGGTCCTGTCCCAAAGGGCCCGAGCAACCCGCACTCCTGCCAGCCCGCCCCTGAACCAAAGGGCCGGAGCTGGGCTAACTGTGTACTTGGTGCCCCGCCCGAACCAAGGGCTGGGCCCCCTTTGACTGTGACACTGCTCGGTCCTTTCCCAAAGGGCCTGAGCAACCTGCATTCCTGCCAGCCTGCCCCTGAACCAAAGGGCTGGAGCTGGGCTAACTGTGTACTTGGTGCCCCGCCCGAACCAAGGGCCGGGCCCCCTTTGACTGTGCCACTGCTTGGTCCTTTCCCAAAGGGCCCGAGCAACCTGCATTCCTGCCAGCCCGTCCCTGAACCAAAGGGCTGGAGCTGAGCTAACTGTGTACTTGGTGCCCGCACAAACCAAGGGCTGGGCCCCCCTTTGACTGTGCCACTGCCCAGTCCTATCCACAAGGACCGAGCTACCCGGGCGGTGGGTGATAGTTCCGAGAACCGAGACCCTCAGACGAAAAGTCGAGGCCATTGTGGCTCCCCTCCTCATCCGGGAGGGTCGAGCCCCGGCAAGTCTCGCTTACACTGAGTACATGTCACCTCAGGATGAAATGCAGAGACAAAATTTCTCGATACTTTAAATGACTGCTTCTTGGAGCAGCTGGTACAGGAACCCACAAGAGGAGAGGCAATTCTCGATTTAGTCCTGAGTGGAGCACAGGATCTAGTCCAAGAGGTAACTATAACAGGATGGCTTGGAAATAGTGACCATAGTACAATAACATTTAACATTCCTCAACAGCCCCAAACTGTGGCATTTAATTTCAGAAAGGGGAACTATGCAAAAATGAGGAGGCTAGTTAAACAAAAATTAAAAGGTATAGTGACTAGAGTGAAATCCCTGCAAGCTGCATGGACACTTTTCAAAGACACCATAATAGAGACCCAACTTAAAGGTATACCCCAAATTAAAAAACACAGTAAAAGTACTAAAAAAGAGACACCGTGCCTTAACAACCATGTAAAAGAAGCAGTGAGAGATAAAAAGGCATCTTTTAAAAAGTGGAAGTCAAATCGTAGTGAGGTAAATAGAAAGGAGCAGAAACACTGCCAAATTAAGTGTAAAAATGTAATACGAAAAGCCAAAGAGGAGTTTGAAGAACGGCTACCCAAAAACTCAAAAGGTAATAACAAAATGTTTTTTTAAGTACATCAGAAGCAGGAAGCCTGCTAAACAACCAGCGAGTCTCCTGGACAATCGAGATACAAAAGGAGCACTTAAAGATGACAAAGTCATTGCAGAGAAACTATAGGAATTCTTTGCTTCAGTCTTCACAGCTGAGGATTTTAGAGAAATTCCCAAACCTGAGCCGTCCTTTGTAGGTGACAAATCTGAGGAATTGTCACAGACTTAAGTGTCACTAGAAGAGGTTTTGGAATTAATTGATAAACTTAACATTAACAAGTCACCAGGACCAGATGGCATTCACCCAAGAATTCTGAAAGAACTCAAATGTGAAATTGCGGAACTATTAACTATGGTTTGTAACGTGTCCTTTAAATCAGCTTCTGTACCCAGTGACTGTAAGATAGCTAATGTAATGCCAATATTTAAAAAAGGCTCTAGAGGTGATCCTGGCAATTACAGACTGGTAAGTCTAACGTCAGTACCAGGCAAATTAATTGAAACAATCTTAAAGAATAGAATTGTCAGAACATAAATTGTTGGGCAAAAGTCAACATGGCTTCTGTAAAGGGAAATCATGTCTTTCTAATCTATTAGAATTCTTTGAAAGGGTCAACAAATGTGGACAAGGGGGATCCAGTGGACATAGTATATTTAGATTTCCAGAAAGCCTTTGACAAGTTCCCTCCAAAGGCTCTTATTTAAATTAAGTTGTCATGGGATGAGAGGGAAGATCCTTTCATAGACTGAGAACTGGTTAAAAGAAAGGGAACAAAAGGTTGGAATAAATGGTAAATTTTCAGAATGGAGAGGGGTGACTGGCGGTGTTCCCCAAGAGTCAGTCCTATGACCAGTCCTATTTAACTTATTCATAAATGATCTGGAGAAAGAGATAAACAGTGAGGTGGCAAAGTTTGCAGATGATACTAAACTGCTCAAGATAGTTAAGACCAAAGCAGACTGTGAAGAACTTCAAAAAGATCTCACAAAACTAAGTGATTGGGCAACAAAATGGCAAATGAAATTTAAGGTGGATAAATGTAAAGTGATGCACATTGGGAAGCATAACCCCAACTATACATACAATATGATGGGGGCTAACTTAGCTACAACTAATCAGGAAAGAGATCTTGGAGTCATCATGGATAGTTCTCTGAAGACATCCATGCAGTGTGCAGCAGCAGTCAAAAAAGCAAACAGGATGTTAGGAATCATTAAAAAAGGGATAGAGAATAAGATAGAGAATATCTTATTCCCTTGTATAAATCCATGTTACGCCCACATCTTGAATACTGTGTACAGATGTGGTCTCCTCATCTCAAAAAAGATACACTGGCATTAGAAAAGGTTCAGAGAAGGGCAAATAAAATGATTAGGGGTTTGGAATGGATCCCGTATGAGGAGAGATTAAAGAGGCTAGGACACTTCAGCTTGGAAAAGAGGAGACTAAGGGGGGATATGATAGGATATAAAACCATGAGTGGTTTTGGAGAAAGTGAATAAGGAAAAAGTTATTTACTGGTTTGCATAATATAAGAACTGCAGGCCACCAACTGAAATCAATGAACACCTGGTTTAAAATAAATATAAGGAAATTCTTCACACAGTGCACAGTCAACTTGTGGAACTCCTTGCCTGAGGAGCTTGTGAAGGCTAGGACTATAACAGGGTTTAAAAGAGAACTGGATAAATTCATGGAGGTTAAGTCCATTAATGGCTATTAGCTAGGATGGGTAAGGAATGGTGTCCCTAGCCTCTGTTTGTCAGAGGGTGGAGATGGGTGACAGGAGAGAGGTCACTTGATCATGACCTGTTAAGTTCACTCCCTCTGGGACACCTGGCATTGGTCACTGTCAGTAGACAGGATATTGGGCTGGATAGACCTTTGGTCTGACCCAGGATGGACATTGTTATGTTCTTATAATTGCAACCAATGAGAGTATTCACATGCTTAAAGCTAAAAATGTACTTAAGTTCTTTAGTGACTCAGAGCCATAAAGTGAGAACTTACTGACTATAACAATTTTTACTCTTTTTCTCTTTTGTTAGCACTGCAGAGCCAAAGAAGTAATGAGAGGGGGAGCTGGATGTCAATCTGTCTGGAATGGTTCATGACTGTGAGTGTCAATCTTAGAGCAGAGTGTCAAGAAGTTGGGAAGAGACCCCAAACTAGTTGTATGCTCTATAATTTTACCAACCCAAATGTGAATTCCTGAAGCACTGTAACAGTCTTACCATGGCGTCACAGATAGTCCCCTTGGTCATTCCAGTGCATCTTGCCACCCAGGTAAGTTGGACTTAGTGACAGTTGGTTGTTATACACCAAAGATGACAAATGATTTAGGTTGCTTTCTGTCCCAACAGGTCAGTCTCTTACCCTGATTAATTTGTATCTTAGACCTAACACTAAAGACAATGCTTGTAGCCAATCCTATAATAAACTGACTAACGATTTATTAACTAAGAAAAGAAATGAAAGCATTATTACAAGGTTAAAGCAAGCAAATTTGTATAGCAGAGGCGGCCAAACTTACCCTCGTGAATGACAATCTTCAGAAGTTCGAGAGCCAGGGTGTGCCTGCTGCAGCTCAGAGCTTCATCCCCAGGTGGGAGGCATCTACCAGGGCTCCCAGCTTCAGCCCTGTGGGAGGCGCCTGCTGGGGCTTGTGGCTTCAGCCCCATGTGCGGTATCTGCTGGGGCTTGTGGTTTCAGCCCTGCTCCTGCAGAAGCCATGAGCCCTGGCAGGTGCGCCTCATGGGGCTGAAGTCCCAAGACTCCCCTCCCCACTGGTCAGAAACCCCTACCCCACCACCCGCTGCAAGATAGGGGTCTCAAGCTCTACCAGCAGCCCCAAATCTGGTAGGCAGAGAATGGCGGAGGGAAGCTGCACCAGCCACATTTTAACAGTAACAGAGCCAAATGTGGCTCATGAGCCAGGGTGTGGCCATCACTGTTATATACACAAGTGAGTTACAGTCTATGGTTTTAAAAGGTGACAGTGTTACAGAAGTCTGTCAGGTCTGAATGTCTTGTAGGGCTAACTCAGGTTGCCCCTGGATATCCCTTCTTCCATTTCATAGCTGTGCCCTTTGGGAGTCTAAATAGCAAAGACATGACAAATTTTTGTGCTCCTTTTATTACCTTCTTCCAGGATTCACGCTGATGGGACGAGCCCTTTTGCATGTAGCATCTTCATGGGCGTGAAGGGGCAATTAATAAAGTCTTTGCATTGTGATGTCCCACAATGGCCCATTTAGTTTTGACAGTCCTTCCTGAGATAACACCTTTCATAGGGATTTAGCATTTTGCACTAGGTAAAGGTATTTTTCCTGTTTGTTGAGTTACATAGTTCAGAACAAATATTTTATAGCTACTTAGTACCCTTAAGTACCACCTTATAGCTGGGATACAGACATTATAAGTAGGATTAATACAGGTAGCAATTTACAAGCATTTCACAAAGTCTAAACACTAAATGCATTGTTAGAAGTCCCATACCCATCTTAATCATACTATCACACAGGTGAGCTGGACTTGTTTCCAGCAATGAAACTGTCAGCGCTCAGCTAACGCTTAAAGCCTTGGCAAGAGCTGGCACCTGGTCTCCCAGCATCACACTGGACACTTCTGGCTCTTTTAATCAACACTGTTGTGAATTTAATGCACTTCCAGAATCTTTACCTCAAAAAGTATTCCTCACTTACACGGTAACTACAATGCTGATAATCCACAGCTGAGCTACCAGCAATGATGCATAACTAGAAACAAATTACACTGAATTTGTAAGTCTGGCATATTTGATTTGGGAAACCTTGAAAGAGGAACACAGAATCCTGTGAGATGACTTTTAAGACGTCACTTTTCAGAGCATAACTTCATTTTATTCTTAAAGCATAGGGCACACAGAGGTATCTGTTTTTTTATTTAAAAGGTTCCTCCTGAGCAGTTGATAATGAGCTAGATGAGTGATACTCAGACTGAGACTCGGGAGCCGCAAGTGGCTCTTTAATATGTCTCCTGGGGTTTTTTGAAACACTGTGTGATTTAATTATTAACCAATCTAAGTTATTAACAAATCAGGATGCTTTTACTATATATCAACTAATTGTAGAATACTTGGTCAGTTATTTTGCTGTGAGAATGAATCTCTCTCTCTCTATGTATCACTAATTTGGCTCCTGAACCACTGAGGTCTGAGTATCACTGAGCTAGAGTATACAGAGTGAATCTGACTAGTTTTGGCTGACCTGAGAAATGTAATTCAACCCACTTGAAATATGTAGAGCACTTTCTAACACTTACTATGGGTTGTACAGACAGTAATAATACTGTGCTTTGCTTTAATTATAGACATCTAGCAAATGTAGGAAAGTATCTAATGGACCTTTTAAAACTTAAAGGCCATTAGCAAATGATGAGAATTAATACAGCAAATTATATGCTCCCCTTATTAAATCAGAATTAGGAATCAATTTAAAACTGATTCCCTTATTATCCTATTGAGCAGAATCACTAAAAACTCCCTTTCACTTGTGTGTACCGTGTGTTGCCAAACTTTGGACAAAACAACAAACTGCACAGCATTTTAAATACATTAAAAGACCATCTAGCTCAATATATCTGGTTTATCATAATCGTACCTTCCTGATTTTTCATTATGCCCTCCACTACTCCAAAAACAAATGTACACCTAGTCACAACAAATTTTCTTCCATCTAGGTCAGGGGTAGGTAACCTGTGGCACGTGTGCTGAAGGCAACACACAAGCTGATTTTCAGTGGCACTCACACTGCCCGGGTCCTGGCCACCAGTCTGGGGGACTCTGCATTTTAATTTAATTTTAAATGAAGCTTCTTTAACATTTTTAAAATCTTATTTACTTTACATACAACAATAGTTCAGTTATATATTATAGCGTTTAGAAAGAGACCTTCTAAAAATGTTAAAATGTATTACTGGCACACAAAACCTTATCTCAAAGTGAATAAATGAAGACTCGGCACACCACTTCTGAAAGGTTGCCGACCGCTGATCTAGGTTTTTGCTTCCCTGGTGTGACAAAGTTCCTCCTCTACTTTGGTGGGTCCTATGCTTATTGGCAGATTTGCTCACCTCAGTGATCTCCCCCACAGTCGTGATCAACTCCTCCTGTGTCTGATCAGGAGTTGGGAGGTTTGGGGGGAACCCGGGCCCGCCCTCTACTCCAGGTTCCAGCCCAGGGCCCTATGGATTTGCAGCTGTCTATAGTGCCTCTTGTAACAGCTGTGTGACAGCTACACCTCCCTGGGCTACTTCTCCATAGCCTCCTCCAAACACCTTCTTTATCCTCACCACAGGACCTTCCTCCTGGTGTCTGATAACACTTGTACTCCTTAGTCCTCCAGCAGCACACCCTCTCACTCTCAGCTCCTTGTGTCTCTTGCTCCCAGCTTCTCTCTCTCTCTCTCTCTCTCTCTCTCTCTCTCACACACACACACACCACATCACTTCACTTCACTTCACTTCACTTCACTTCACTTCACTTCCTCTCCCCCCCACCCCCATCTGACTGAAGAGAACTCCTTTTAAAACCCAGGTGCCCTGATTAGCCTGCCTTGATTGGCTGCAGGTGTTCTAATCAGCCTGTCTGCCTTAATTGGTTCTAGCAAGTTCCTGATTACTCTAGTGCAGACCCTGCTCTGGTCACTCAGGGAACAGAAAACTACTCACCCAGTGACCAGTATATTTGCCCTCTACCAGACTCCTGTACCCCACTGGCCTGGGTCTGTCACACTGGGTAACTTATTCCAAACACTTACTCTCCTTTTAAGAACCAGTTCTGAGCAGACTAGGTGCTACTCATTTTCAGTCTCTTATGCTCCAGTCCTGCAATGAACTCTGTGTGGGTGGACCCCTGTTGAGGGTTCCCATATTTCAGGTTCCCAAAAAGAGGACATGCCAGAAGGGGGAGAGGGGGACTGGAGGGAGAGTGGAGAGGAAGCTGAAAAGGGGGTACAGTTGGGGTTGCTGGATGCAGTATCTACAGTGGGGTCACTCCCTGTCACATGGCAGGCGCAAGCCCAGGATGCAGCAACAGCAGTCAGTCAGCGCCTCCCTGCGGGAACCCCTTCCCAGGGCTGGGAGCCAGGGTGGGTGGGATCCGGCAGCTGTAGCTGCAGCAGAATAGACTAATCAGCTGCAGATGCAGAGGAGGGGACCAATCTGGAAACAGATCATTCAGGGCTCTTTCTGAACTGCAATGTCTGCTCTGTAAAAATCTCGGATGTTTCCTGTTATTTGAAAAATCTGACTGGATAGAGGATGGAACCTCAAAAAAGAGGCAACGTCCAGGAAAACCCAGAAATATGGTAACCCTACCCCTGTAGCAAGGAGTGAGGCCAAAGCATCACAGCTCAAATTGGAGATTTTCTGCTATCTTGTATTTATAAAACACTCAGTCTTTCTGGAGTCAAGGCACTAATCAAAAACTAAGAATCACAAATAACCTAACAAAAGCAGATTCCCATCTGCCACCTTGTTTAGCTGCATTTAATTTCTCACAGACAACAACGGCATAGCATGGAGGTACTGGCCCAAATCACCCTCTCCTCCATGGATTCACTGAGATGAAATTGGATTTACAGATCTTGGGCATCAGCCAATAATGAGAATTATCCACCTCGTTCATTCTGTGCAGAATATGGCGTCCAAAACCACATCTCCAAAAGAATAATCAGGGCAAAAAACTTAGTGAGTTGAGAGTTATGGAAGTTTTCCGATCTCTACATGGGTTTTCTCCCTGTGAGGCCCATAACGTTTTTAGATTCTTCTGACTTGTTATCACCTGATCCCCTCACTGAAATCTCTCTTCCATATGGGAAATGCATATTAGCATTTATCCATTTTCAATTACTTTTATTATTTTTTTCTTATGAGTTATTAATACTGAAGTTACTCACACATTTCCATTGCTACTCTCTTCCAGAAAATGATCTACTTTCCACCCTGATACTTTTGGATAGAAAAGAATCTTTTGTATGTAGGAATAAAGTTAGAACAACCACCAAATTGTCAGAGGAAGCAGACATTTTCCTGATCTAATATCCTTATCTACATGAGTCTTAAACTATCTTTCAAAGCTCATGGGAGAAATTTTAGCCAGTTTTAATTCACAGGAGTAAGACAACAACAAGAGGAGTTTATTGAGTAAAAATGCGATTATGCTTCTATAGTTTAAAAAAAGATCTGATGTGTAATGTGGTGAGCAATTTGCCCATAACATTCTCATTGCTCTGAGTATTTAATTTCACCCTTAGGAGAAACAGCCAAGGTATTGAGATTTACAAGCTGTATGGTCAGTAAGTATTAATAAAAACAATATGATTCTTAGAAGATTTTTGGCACTTTGTGTACCTCCCTGACAGCTGGATTGACATGAAAGACTGCAATGGCTCCTAAGCAGCTGTTACAATCTATTGTGTCAATGATCTGTTAACTAAACAGGACCTGGGTGATAGACTAAAACCTGCTATGAAGAAGCCGTTATGGGCCACTGGGTCAAATATGGTCTTTTTGAAGAGTGCCTACGTACAAATTTGTAACATCTTAGAAGGTAAATTAGATAGCCTGACAGTCTTTGTGGTTTGATTTCAAAATATTTATAACATGTTATTTAGATGGCAAGTGCTTCAGGACAGGGGCCTTGTTTTTGCCTGAAAAGCAACCAGCACATCTACAAGAGAGTAAGAATAAATAATGACAAATATTAAAATGTCCTGTTTATATATATGTACATACGTATACGAGCCTTTTCTCTCTCACCCTTCCAACAAATACAGCAGCAACAGAGAAGAGGTGTCATCTTCTGCCCAGCAAAAGAAGGTCTATAGACATCAGTGGACAAAAGACTTGGTAGATTGTTTTCCCTACACCCATGAAGAGGGGACTACATGAAGGTTTGTCCCTTCACAGCTTGAGCTCTGAGAGAAGGAGATAAAAATTGCTGACCAGAAGGAACTTTATCACTGTGCTGCTTGGAGTTTGGACAGAGAAATATTTCTAAGCATTAGTAAGGGATCCCAAAGATGCTTAGCTTGGGTTAGCCACAAAAGACATAGAACTTGCACATTACAGCAGCTTCTACTACCTTTTGGAACATAAGCTAATTTGTGTGAGTATGTTTACCTGCTTTAACTTTGTAAATAACTTATTTCTTCTTCCTAGTTAATAAATCTTTAATTAGTTATTACAGGATTGCTACAAGCATTGTCTTTGGTTTGAGGTCTGAGGTACAATTAACTTAGGGTAAGTGAATGGTCGAGTGGGCCTGGAAGTAACCTGAATATTGTTGTGGATTTTTGATGTAAGTGGCCCTCTATCACAAAGGCAGGCTCGCCCGGGTGGTGAGATAGACCGGACTGTCTGTGACTCCATGTTAAGGCTGTTGTGGTACTTGAGCAGGTCACACTTGATACATAGACTCATAGACTCATAGACTTTAGGGTCAGAAGGGACCAATATGATCATCTAGTGTGACCTTCTGCACAAAGCAGGCCACAGAATCCTACCCATCCACTTCTATAACAACCCCCTAACCTATGTCTGAGTTATTGAAGTCTTCAAATTGTGGTTTGAAGACCTCAAGCTGCAGAGAATCCACCAGCAAGTGACCCATGCGCCATGCTGCAGAAGAAGGCGAAAAGCTCCAGGGCCTCTGCCAATCTGCCCAAGAGGAAAATTTCTTCCTGACCTCAAATATGGCGATCAGCTAAACCCTGAGCATGTGGGCAAGACTCACCAGCCAGCACTCATTCTCTGCAGTAACTCAGACCCCATCCCATCTAACATCCCATCACAGACCGCTGGGCATACTTACCTGCTGATAATCAAAGATCAATTGCCAAAATTAAGCTATCCCATCATACCATCCCTTCCATAAACTTATCAAGCTTAGTCTTAAAGCCATATATGTCTTTTACCACCACTACTTCCCTTGGAAGGCTGTTCCAGAACTTCACTCCTCTAATGGTTAGAAACCTTCGTCTAATTTCAAGCCTAAACTTCCTAGTGTCCACTTTATACCCATTTGTTCTTGTGTCTACATTGGTACTAAGCTTAAATAATTCCTCTCCCTCCCTAATATTAATCCCTCTGATATATTTATAAAGGGCAAGCATATCCCCCCTCAACTTTCTTTTGGTTAGGCTAAACAAGCCAAGCTCTTTGAGTCTCCTTTCATAAGACAGGTTCTCCATTCCTCGGATCATCCTAATAGCCCATCTCTGTACCTGTTCCAGTTTGAATTCATCCTTCTTAAACATGGGAGACCGGAACTGCACACAGTATTCCAGATGAGGTCTCATCAGTGCCTTATATAATGGTACTAACACCTCCTTATCTTTGCTGGAAATACCTTGCCTGATGCATCCTAAAACTGCATTAGCTTTTTTAACGGCCATATCACATTGGCGGCTCATAGTCATCCTGTGATCAACCAATACTTCAAGGTCTTTCTCCTCCTCTGTTGCTTCCAACTGATGTGTCCCCAATTTATAACTAAAATTCTTATTATTAATCCCTAAATGCATGACCTGGCACTTTTCACTATTAAATTTCATCCTATTACTATTACTCCAGTTTACAAGGTTATCCAGATCTTCCTGTATGATATCCTGGTCCTTCTCTGTGTTAGCAATACCTCCCAGCTTTGTGTCATCTGCAAACTTTATTAGCACATTCCCGCTTTTTGTGCCAAGGTCAGTAATAAAAAGGTTAAATAAGATTGGTCCCAAAACTGATCCTTGAGGAACTCTACTAGTAACCTCCTTCCAGCCTGACAGTTCACCCTTCAGTATGACCCGCTGTAGTCTCCCCTTTAACCAGTTCTTTATCCACCTTTCAGCTTTCATATTGATCCCCATCTTTTCCAATTTAACTAATAATTCCTCATGTGGAACCGTGTCAAATGCCTTACTGAAATCTAGGTAAATTAGATCTACTGCATTTCCTTTGTCTAAATAATCTGTCAGCTTTTCAAAGGAGATCAGGTTGGTTTGGCACGATCTACCTTTTGTAAAACCATGTTGTAATTTGTCCCAATTACCATTGACCTCAATGTCCTTAACTACTTTCTCCTTCAAAATTTTTTCCAATACCTTACATACTACATATGTCAAACTAACAGGCCTATAGTTACTCGGATCACTTTTTTTCCCTTTCTTAATGATAGGAACTACGTTAGCAATTCTCCAGTCATATGGTACAACCCCTGAGTTTACCGATTAATTAAAAATTCTTGCTAATGGGCTTGCAATTTCATGTGCCAGTTCCTTTAATATTCTTGGATGAAGATTATCTGGGCCCTCCGATTTTGTCCCATTAAGCTGTTCAAGTTTGGCTTCTACTTCAGATGTGGTAATATCTACCTCCATATCCTCATTCCCATTTGTCATCCTTCCATTATCCCTAAGCTCCTCATTAGCCTTATTAAAGACTGAGGCAAAGTATTTATTTAGATGTTGGGCCATGCCTAGGTTATCCTTAACCTCCATTCCATACTCAGTGTTTAGCAGTCCCACTTCTTCTTTCTTTGTTTTCTTCTTCTTTATATGGCTATAGAACCTTTTACTATTGGTTTTAATTTCCTTTGCAAGGTCCAACTCTGCATGGCTTTTAGCCTTTCTCACTTTATCCCTACAGGTTCTGACCTCACTAAGGTAGCTTTCCTTGCTAATCCGCCCATCTTCCACTCCTTTGTAGGCTTCTGCTTTTTCTTAATCCCTCTCTGAGATGCTTGCTCATCCAGCTTGGTCTACAACTCCTGCCTATGTTTTTTTTCCCCTTTCTTGGGATGCAGGCTTCTGATAGTTCTGCAGCTTCAACTTAAAGTATTCCAGGCCTCCTCCGCATTTAGATCCACAAGTTCTTCAGTCCAATCCACTTCCCTAACTAATTTCCTTAATTCTTTAAAGTTAGCCCTTTGAAGTAAAAACCCTCCGTCCCAGATCATTTTTGTTTATCCTTCCATCTAGTTTGAACTGAATTAGCTCATGATCACTCGAACCAAGGTTGTCCCCTATAACCATTTCTTCTATGAGGTCCTCACTACTCACCAAAACCAAATCTAAAATGGCATGCCCTCTTCTTAGTTCTTCAACTACTTGGTAAAGCAATCCCTCAGCTATCACATCCAGAAAAATCTGAGCCTTATTATTCTTACAAGCACTTGTCCTCCAGTCTATATCTGGGAAGTTAAAGTCTCCCATGATCACACAATTCCCATTAGTGTTTACTTCATTAAAAACATTAAAGAGGTCTCTATCCATACCCAAATCAGATCCCTGTGGTCTGTAGCACACCCCAAGCACTATCTCAGGGGAGGCTCTAGTAGCTTTCTTTCCCAGTGTGATTTTTGCCCAGATAGACTCTGTCTTATCCATTCCATCACTTCTTATTTCTTTACAGTTAACCTCATCATTGATATACAATGCTACTCCACCACCTTTGCCTTTATTTCTGTCTTTCCTAAACAGCACATAGCCTTCAATACCTGTACTCCAGTCATGACTACTATTCCACCACGTTTCTGTTATCCCTATAATATCTGGTTTCACTTCCTGCACCAGTAGCTCTAGTTCCTCCATTTTGTTACCTAGGCTCCTCGCATTAGTGTACGGACCTCTTAATTTTTGCCATTTGGCTTCACTGACATTCTTTACCCGGTTAGGCACAGACATTCTACCACCAGCAGCACCTGTCAGACTGGTATCTACACTACCCTTCCTCCTTATGTCAATACTTCTGTCCACCATGGTTGGTGATATCTAATTTTGGGTTTGTGCTCTGCTTCTTAACAGTCTGCCCAGAGGTTGGCATCTATGGTCGTGAGCCACTCCAAACAGCCTGACAGTGGGATGAAAGGAACAGCAAACCAGTGAGATATTTTGGTGGGTAAATAATCAAATTCAGTGCATACAAGACAAGCGTTTATAATCAGTGGGTTTAAGAGTGCACCGTGTGCAATCACTGGAGTGATTTACCACCTACTTTAAGGGTCTGACTGAAAGTCCACTAAAATCAATGGGACACTCTCCACTGACTTCAATTGGTGCAGAATTAAGCTCTAAAACTTTTTCTTTTTCATGTATATGAATGGTCTGCATGGATTACACAGAATGAACTTTCCACCCACAAACAGTTCTTGTCAAATGGCACCTCTAGATTAAGACAGGGTCCAGTAGATTTTGGGTCTCTTCTCTTAAACAGGTTACTGTGAATGAATGGTGAAGATCAACAAGATTAATAGTCTTAATTATCCACAGAGAGAGACAAGGTGGGTGAGTTAATAATGGACAAATGTCTGTTAATTATCCACAAACATTACTGGACATGGGGAAGTTTCTAACCATGTGCACAAATAATTCACATTACAGCAGACCCGCCCCCTGCATAATGCTAATTTGATATTTGACTTCATGCATATTAAATTGCTCCTGTGATGAGACTGTGTTCTGTATTCAATGAACACTGAGCAGAAATCTTCCTTCTGAGAAAACAAACATAAAAATGATGAATGCCAAGCAAGCGATTTGCTTATGAAAAATACCCAGAAAACAAGATAATTGCCAAACAAAACTTTCTCTACTCAGGCCATCTAGAGAAAGCTAAGGAGCAGTGAATGGGTGTTTTGTTTATGAAGATGTATAAAAATGCTAATGAATACTGAGTGAACATCCTTCTTCTGAAGATATACAGAGAAAGCTGACAAATGCCAAATGGATTTTTCTCTAACAATGAGATAAAGAGAAAGCTAACAACCACAGAGTAGATGGTTTGCCCTATGCTTATTAAAATTTATAAAGGAGAAACTAATTGTTCAGTTGCAAAAACACGTCAACGGGCCAAAGATGTTCATAATCATGCAAATATTTTCAAGCATGTAGCACTGGTATATATTTCTTGGGTAAGCTGGATATCTTGCCTAGTTAATCTTCTGCCAAAAAGAATGTGCATACATGTTTTTGCTCTTGGTTGTATACAGATACACTGTGGCACTTCCTAAAGGGTCAGTTCATCAGACACCACTTGCTGCTGTGATGAGATGCAGAGTGGCCTCAAAACAAGATGGCATTGTGTTTGAGGTAAGAGTATGAAAGAATTCAGAGTTATATTAGCAAAACATCAGCTGATTTTTATTACAAAATGAATTCAGCCTTGTGAAATTGATACTGAATGAAGAAACTGGACATACAAGACACCACTTTAAATCACTTCCCAAGAAATGTCAGTGAACAGGTTCGGAGATTATCTTGTGCATGGCTGAAGGTACAGTGCTAGGTTATTCTCTAATAGCATACTTAACATCAAATCTCTAATACATACTTAACATCAAGGGCCTGATCAATGGGAGTTTTTCCATGGACCTCAGTGGAAGCTGGATCAGACTTTGAATGCATTTGCTTTTGTTTCTACAAAATGACAAGGGATGAGGCAAGGAATCTGAGATTTCCTTTTTCTTTCTACTATGTTGGCCAGCAAAAATCATTTATGCTCAGCCCTGCCACTTGACATTGGAAAATGCAGTATGGCTGTCTGGTATTAAGAACTTTGCAACCTTTAGGAGAGACATGTCAGATACTTTCCATCATCAACAGTCCCTGCTCACAACTTTTGGAATGTTCCCAGCATTGTTCCTGGGGCAGAGTGGAGATGGCTCCTGTCTGCTAATAAGAAAGCACTACATTGGACCCTCTTGTCTACGGTCATCTGAAATAAACCATATGTGACTTCTCCAGCCTGTGGTAGACCAGTGATTTCGGGTGGGGATAGAAGGCTTCAGTTCACTGTAGAGATAGGGGCAACCTGTGAAGTTCATTTCTGGATATGAATTTATCCTAGTGTCTGAGCTGATCAGCTCTGGGGTTCAGGTTGATGGCCCCCATCCCTTCTCTATACATGAGGAGGCTTATATATGGAACATTAAACTCTATTCGGGGAGAAAAATGTCTTTTCTCAATTGTGGATGAACTTCAAAGGATTGGATTTATTTTTGGTTTAGTTAAAACAAAACTTTTAGTTAAAACAGAGCCATACAGTATTTTATCTCCTCCTCCTCCTGCACACATCCCCTCTTTCCTGACCCTTTCTTTTCATTATTGATGTGCCCTTCTGTCATAACCTTAGTCCCAGATTTGGACCTTAGCGTCCAAAATATGGGGGTTAGCATGAAAACCTCCAAGCTTAGTTACCAGCTTGGACCTGGTACTTGCTGCCACCACCCAAAAAATTAGAGTGTTTTGGGGCACTCTGGTCCCCCTGAAAAACCTTCCCTGGGGACCCCAAGACCCAAATCCCTTGAGTCTCACAACAAAGGGAAATAATCCTTTTTCCCTTCCCCCCACCAGGTGCTCCTGGAGAGATACACAGACACAAGCTCTGTGAAACTACACAGAGTGACTCCCCCTCTCTGTTCCCAGTCCTGGAAACAAAAAGTACTTTCCTATTCACTCAGAGGGAATGCAAAATCAGGCTAGCAAATCCAACGCACACAGATTTCCCCTGATTTCTTCCTCCCACCAATTCCCTGGTGAGTACAGACTCAATTTCCCTGAAGTAAAGAAAAACTCCAACAGGTCTTAAAAGAAAGCTTTATATAAAAAGAAAGAAAATTACATACAATTGGTCTCTCTGTATTAAGGTGACACCATACAGGGTTAATTGCTTAAAAGAATATTGAATAAACAGCCTTATTCAAAAAGAATACAAATCAAAGCACTCCAGCACTTATATTCATGCAAATACCAAAGAAAAGAAACCATATAACTTACTATCTGATCTCTTTGTCCTTACACTTAGAAACAGAAGATTAGAAAACAGAACTACTTCTCCAAGCTCAGAGAAAGCAGGCAGCCAGAAAAAAAAGACTTAGACACAAACTTCCCTCCACCCAAAGTTGAAAAAATCCGGTTTCCTGATTGGTCCTCTGGTCAGGTGCTTCAGGTGAAAGAGACATTAACCCTTAGCTATCTGTTTATGACACGCCCCCCAAATTGCAGACAGTGGGGAAGCTCACTGGCGGCGATTTCCTTCTAGAACTTGAAAATAAACAGATTAATACAACACATGCACCTTTACATATACCCCTAAGTATATAACTAACAGACTTCTACATTTTAAGAACACTTTTTAACTACTGAATTCTGGGAAACTCTCACAGGAGAGTGCATCAGCTACTTTGTTAGAAACTCCTGTGATGTGTTGAATTTCAAAATCAAAATCTTGGAGAGCTAAACTCCAACGAAGAAGTTTCTTGTTGTTCCCCTTGGCAGTATGAAGCCACTTTAGTGCAACATGGTCAGTTTGTAGTTTGAACCGCCGTCCCCAAACATATGGGCGTAGCTTTTCCAGGGCGTACACAATGGCACAGCATTCCTTTTCACTGACTGACCAGTGACTTTCCCTCTCAGACAGTTTCTTGCTGAGAAACACGACAGGATGGAAGTTGTGATCTGTTGCTTCCTGCATGAGCACTGCTCCTATACCACGCTCAGATGCATCTGTGGTTACTAGAAATGGCTTGTCAAAGTCCGGGGCCCTGAGCACAGGGTCAGACATGAGCATCGCCTTAAGCTGGGTAAAGGGCTTTTGACACTCATCAGTCCACTTAACGGCATTTGGCTGGGTCTTTTTGGTCAGGTCGGTCAATGGGGCAGCGATTTGGCTGTAGTGTGGTACAAATCGCCTGTAGTATCCGGCCAAGCCCTAAGAAGATTGGACCTGTTTCTTTAACCTTGGGACAGGCCACTTTTGGATAGCATCCACCTTGGCCTGAAGGGGGTTTATGGTTCCTCGACCCACCTGGTGCCCCAGGTAAGTCACTCTGTTTTGGCCTATTTGACACCTTTTGGCCTTAACAGTTAGTCCGGCCTGCCTGATGCGCTCAAAGACCTTTTCCAGGTGTAGTAGGTGTTCGGGCCAGGAGTCTGAAAAAAATGGCCACATCATCGAGTAGGCAACTGCAAATTCTCCCAGTCCAGCTAGTAGACCATCTACCAGCCTCTGGAAGGTAGTGGGTGCATTTCGAAGGCCGAAAGGAAGGACATTGAATTCATACACCCCCGCATGGGTGACGAATGCTGACCTCTCCTTGGCAGGTTCATCTAGCGGTACTTGCCAGTACCCCTTGGTTAAGTCTATTGTAGAGATGAACTGGGCACGTCCCAACTTCTCCAATAGCTATATCGGTGCGTGGCATTGGATAGTTGTCCGGACGAGTTTACCGCATTTAGCTTACGGTAGTCCACGCAAAAGCGTATTTCCCCATCTGGTTTGGGTACCAGCACCACTGGAGATGCCCTTGCACTGGTAGATGAGCGGATTATACCCATCTGTAGCATGTTCTGGATCTCCCGTTCTATAGCAGCTTGGGCATGAGGAGACACCCGGTAGGGTGGGGTTCTGATTGGGTGAGCATTACCTGTATTAATGGAGTGGTATGCCCGTTCAGTCTGTCCTGGGGTGGCTGAGAACAATGGGGCGAAGCTAGTAGCACAGCTCCTTGATTTGTCCGCCGCTGCAGACGTTCCAGGGTGGTTGAGAGGTTCACCTCTTCCACGCCACCGTCTTTTTTCCCGTCGTAGTAGACAACCGTCAGGCCACTCAGCATCATCTCCCTGGACTGTAAACTGACAAACCTGTAAGTCTCTGGAATAGAAAGGCTTGAGGAGAAATTAACATGGTACACTTTAGGCTTTATTGAGGAATTGGGAAATGCTATGAGGTAATTCACAGTTCCCAGGCGCTCTTGGACCGTGAATGGCCCTTCCCATGATGCTTCCATTTTATTGGCCCTGTTGCGCCTTCAAGACCATAACCTGGTCTCCTACCTTGAAGGAACGTTTTTCTGCATGTCTGTCATACCAGGCCTTTTGCTCTTCTTGAGCATCCTTTAGGTTCTCTCTAGCAAGGGCTAAAGATCTTCTAACAACTCCAGCCACAGACCAAGTTTGAATAATAACGTTAAATTTACTACAGGCTCAGTTCCCAAATGAGTAAAAGTGCAACTCAGAGTCCTACGAATTCTCTGGTCACCAGTTAATCAGCCTCAGTGATGAAGCAAAAGGTCACAACCACCTACTTACTCCCAGGAGTGTGGCTTCTTAATTTGAGTTGGCTAATCAGAATGTACAGCTAGAAACGGAATGTTTTCTATTGCTGTTCAGCTGTGTCTATTGTTCAGATCTAAAAGTAGCAAGAACAATGGTTATATCTTTGTTTGATCATGATTCAGTCATAAAATATGAATCATATAAATTAAATAAGTAGATCACAGATAGCTCTGATAGTCTAACTGAGCCTCTGCTGCTGCAAAAGGCACCCAGCCTGCCACGTGCATCACACTTTCGTTTTTTTAATCTTAAGGACTAGCTCAAACTTTTAAGACACAGCCCTACATTAGAGTAGTGCCAAGTTGCAAAGACACGGGGAGCTCAAGGAGGCTTACTCCTTGATGCATATGGAGAATGTGCAGGCTCCACCATCTTTAAGTCTGACCCCAGCATGACACATCCCAGCAACTCATAGGTTCATGCAGAGGGATGGGGGATGGGCCACAATCCTAGCGCCAACTCCTCCCTGTCTTCTTTGGGACACTACGAGCCCCAGGAGGCAAGCAGACTGTGCTCCTCTAAGTACCGAACTTGCAACTGTGATTAGTCCTTATCGAGATCGTGCAAGGCAAGAGGGGATGTTCCTTGCAACTTCCTCCATACTTGCTTATCATTGTCGTAACTTGCCACTCCAAAGCTGAATCCAATACTGGATGTTGTCACTTCTTTCAAATAGTTTCTTGGGAGTACAAGATGTTGACAGGGGACACTGCATCAGGCAATGTTCCAAGGTTTGTCTAGGCTCTTAACATTCATGTGTGGGGTAATTTTTTAGCTTCCACTTGGATATTTTTTCACTAGTCTTTGCCAGAGAATATCGATATTTTCATTCATGGTCAGTGCCTGGAGGGAGTTGCATTGAAGAAACCAGATTCTCTAGGATCACTTGCATTTCCTGCCATTTTGTTACTCTTCAGCCTTCCACTGTAGTAGTTTGTGGTAAGAGATGTTCAGGGGCAGAACTCTTTCTAGACTTTAGCCATTTGGGATGTGGAATGTGCCCATGCAGTGGATGTCTTCGATCATGCACATTTTTTTCTCTCTTTCTTATTGAAGGCATCACATCCAACTGATGGTGGCGCAATCTCTATAAAGCAGTGCAGCAACAGTGTAGAAGTTGGTTAAGAAGTCCCTGTGATGGGCCTACAGCATGGTTTGAGTTCAATATCAATTTTCTGTTCATAGGTCAAGTGTGACCGTCCTCTCCACAAGGGAGTTATACAGGGTAAGGCTGTTTGCTCAGTTTTGAGGTCTGCATCTCATTTTTATGTTGGCCAGTTTCTGAACGTCAGGAATCAGGATCAGCAGCAGAACTAGTTTCCAGGCAGCCTCATCAGTACAGCTTGGTCTGCAGGAGGCTGTCTCACTGGCCATGCCACCTGATTGGCTGCAGAGGACAGCTGACTGACTCCTAAGCCTGTAGCAGCAGCCACTCACTGGCTTCTCAATGCTCTTGCTCACAACAGTGCCTGTTCATGTGTTACCTTGTCCCTTCTGCCCCTGCCTTACACCCGCCTAGCCTCTGTCCTGCCCCTGTCTTGAACCCCTCTTTGCCTGATACCCTGCTTTCTCCAGTTCCTGCCCTCTGGTTTGACCGTGGCTTTGGCACCTGACTACTGACTCCATCTCTGACCCTAGTCCTTGGGGCTTGATACCTGCTCTGACCACTATCTCTGATGCCTGCTCCACATACTAGACTAGACCACTCCCATCCTGGCTGCCTGACACTGAAATATACAATTGCTGGAGTTCACTTTTTTTTTTCAGGTTTCAGAGTGGTAACCATGTTAGTGGACTCCTTGTCATTTTTTCTTTTTCAGCTTCTTCTTGTGCTCTTTGAATGTCAAAACTCTTTTTAATGTGACCCCAAGGTACACCAGAGGTTCATAGTGCTCAAATATCATACTATCCCATGACCTCTGACATTTTTGCTTGACCTGATGGTGTTTCACGTGAAAGGTGCACACTTATGTCTTGCTAGGATTGGCCTTCAGGAAACCATAGGAGACACTATTTTCCAAATGCATGCAGGGAACCCACTGGAATGTGTTCATGGTATCCTCAAATCCTTCCAACTGGGTGGCAATGCAAAGATCATCTGCATAAATTAATCTTCAATCATCAGGGAATACTGGTTGCTCATTTGTGTACACAATAAACAGAAAGGGTGATAACACTGCATCTTGGGGACATCTATTCTGTGGAATACAGCACTGACTTTTCTGACCATTCATCTTGACAAAAACATTGATTCTCGGGCAGGGAATTGATGACCTGGGCCATCTTGCTATTTCTCAGAATTCTAGCCAATTTTAGCAGACGTGCACAATAGTTCAGAGTCCTAAGCAACCGACAGATCAACAAACACTGACCCTGTAAATTTTTCAGGTTTCAAAGCCATCTATGATGCATTGGGTTAGCTTTATCATGCATGCATTCGATGAAGTGGATATTCACCCATGAAAGCTCATGCTCCAAAACGTCTGTTAGTCTATAAGGTGCTATAGGACTCTTCGTTGCTTTTTGAGTTAGCTTTGCAACTTGGCCACCCCATGAATGTCCTAAGAAGAATCTAGTTTGGTTATCAGTTAGTGACACTTCCACTATTTGTGCTATTCTACCTATTATCATCTCCTCCTATAAGCCTGTAGATTGAACAGATATCAGATGGCAACTCTTTGCAGAGTTAGGGTCTTTATGTGGTTTGAGTAGTGCAACCATTTTTGCCCATCTCCACATCCTGGGAATCTGCACGGTCTCCATGTAAGAGTTAAAGAAATCAAGCAGCCACATCTTTACTCTCATCCTGAAGTGTGGTAAGAGTTCATTACACATACCATTGGGACCAGTTGCCTTTTGGGACAGGAACAATCTTGGTCCTAATCTAGCATCTGAGAACTTGTACTGATATGACCTTTATGATATCAGATAGTACAGTGTCCCATATTCCAAAGTAGTTTGATGGGGTTTTCATCCCACACCTGAAAGGAAGGGGTTAATGGAGGCCTCATGGGCCTGCCACACTCTGCCCCAGAAAAAAGCAGTGAAGGTGAGTCCTCCAAGCAGCTTAGGGAGATTGCTCAGGAAGAAGCCAATTGGAGAGAGACTGAATGGAACAGCCAATCAGGGCCCAGTGGGCTCACATAAAAGGGAGCTACAGGCCAGAACAGGGTCAGTGGATGCTGGTTACTTGGGGAGTGAAGACTGTGTCCCCAGGAGATAATAGGAAGTACCTTGGACAGAGCAGCTGCTAGCAGGGACTGGGGGCACAAGAGGAAGCTTTTGGCTGGCTGATGGGACTAGCTGGCTCAGTGCCCTGAGAAGAGAGCAAAGAAGGTACTGAGGCCATGAGAAAGTAGCTCAGGGAATTGAAGCAGAAGAGATGGAAGTTGGAGAGGTGCAGCAGGAGGCTGCTTTCTACAGAGTCCCTGGGTTGGGACATGGAGTAGTGGGTGGGCCTCGGTCCCCTCTTCCCCACTTGCCACTGGGGACATAGCTGGACTATTGAACTGTGATACTTCATCCCTGGAAGGGGGTAACATGGATAGTAACATGGCTGGAGGGTTGAGTCATCAAGAGGACACTGCAGTACTTGGACTAAGGTGGGTCTACAGGCACAGATGATGATGAGAGCGGCACCACTAGAAGAGGATGCACTGGCTGTCAGAGCTAATCCCTGTGATGGCCAGTAGGAGGCACCATTGTGGTGAGCAGACTCTGTTATGCCTAATTAATAACAACATCCCTATTGTTATCATCTTAAATACAGCTAATTTCTAATGCTCATTTACATATATTGGAAGGAAGCACATTTCTAAATGTACCTACTACTCATAATTATGCTGCTCTATTTGGATATAGAATACTTCCTTCCTACAGTAAACCCCAGGGCCAAAGAGAATGAGCCCTGGCACTGTTCATTGGACTAGACTAGACTCAATTTCAGGTCACCCCACTGTATCCTCTTTCACCTCTGCCTCCTTCTCCCAAAATAATGTAGGAGAAAGCTGAATTAGAAATCTATAGTCAAAGTACCCTTACAGGAATTATCTGTTAGTTGATATTCCACCCAGATCCTGATATTGAGCATTTATTTTCTTCATTCTTCTTGCTGAAATAACACATAATGGATGCACCTGTCCAGCCATTGCAGAGAAAATGAGGACAACTGCATGTAAGTTAAGTATGACCTCTAGCCCAAAATGTTTCCCCCAATCACTCTGGTCCCTAGCATGTAGTGGTAATTCTTTTTCTTTTTTGAAGCAAGACTGAATTAATTCTTTCCAATGTGTCAACAAGCTGTGATTGCTTTTATTATGCAGTCTTATGCCACTCATAGCTTATCAGATTTTAAATTACCATATAAATCTACATAGTTAGAAAATATAAGAAACATCAGTTTAAATGTATCTAATCTCATTTTCAAAGTTAGATAAAAAACATCAACACTTTAAAATGAAAGTGAGACCCCTAAGCTAAAAATTGGGAAGTCTAAACAAATTATCTACCACTAATCATCATTAACTATAATAATACTTGCCAAAACAGAATCACTGATGTAATTAATTGTAACACCTACAGGGTGAAAAGAACCAGAATTTCCCCCCCAGACTACATACTGTTTGTTAAATCCCACACTACTGTGATATGAAAGGGAGATCTGTATGCTAATCACATGCAAGGTTTTACATTGTAATTTAAAAAGCTGTATTGGGGGTAGCAAAAGATTTATTATGTAGATGATGTCACAAGGTGAGCTGGGCTTAACCCACCTCCAGAGGTGGAGGACATTAATACAAGGGTCACGTCAGTGGGGGTGGGGTGAAATATGAGAGCACCTTGAGGCAACTCTAGATAGGAACAGAATGAATGTTTTACTAAGGACCAGGAGAAGGCTAATGAGGAGCTCATTAGGAGAAAAGCCTTAACAGGGACAGGACTAAGAGCCTTATACAAAGGGTGTGATGCAGCTAAGACATCTGGGTGGAAGATCAGTGTTTTGAACTTTGTTAATAAATCAGCTTCTTAAATGAGAAAATAGTGTGAAGTCAGATTAACTGGGAAAGAAGGAAAAACTGGAGCAGCACCTTGCTAAAGAGAATCCTCAAGATCCTCCGCCTGCCTCCATTGGTTTCAGTGGTACCAGCATTGGGTCCTAGAAGGCTAGTTAGAAAAAAGGCTCAGGCAGCTAGAGAGTGTCCAGGCTTAAAGGGCTGATAAAGCAGTGAAAGCTTGTTTTAATGATGCAATGCTTATAATATGTTGTTCTTCTGGAAAGATTTGTTATAGGGTGGAGCTCCAGTGGAATCAGACTCCACTGGAATTCTCTAGCTTATTTGTGCAACCTTTATCCATAATTAACTTAGTGGCTTTGGAGTTATTTTGCATTTCCTTTTTACTAATTCTTAGCCTAAATACGCAATACGGAGACTACATTGTTTCCTTAACTACTTATGCATTTTGCTGACATATAGGTTCTCTGGTATTAAAAGCCATTCAATATGTGTCCTATCCTATAAGCCTTGCATGTATTAGAACTCCTATTGGCTACAAGAGTAAGGATGGACATGAGCAATCGTAACTTAAGTAAGATTGTAGGATGGGGCCTAATATGTATGACATGTCATGTAGATAAGGTGTAAGGAATTAAGAATTAAATGCTATAGCCAGAGCCAGCAGTAGTCAAGGCTGACTGATGCTTCGCATTAAAGGCACTGTTTATAAATCTTGCTTATAAATCTGCCAGATTCTTACAGTTCAGGCTGACGTTTTCCATGTTGGTTATCTGTTTCAGGCTGAATTTTTTTTCAAGTTCCAGCTAAAATGTTCAGCCACTTACAAAAACACGATTAGGGGAAAATACAGGGTTTTTCTTGATGTTTTTAAAAATTTACAACTATTTCTTGCAGAAGTGCCAGTGCCTTAATACTTTGGAGCAGAGACTTAAAACTTGGCAATGAGGTAGCCCTAGTGTCTGCTGTGCCTTTTGCTGTTCCTGTGAAACTGCTCAGATTTGACAGTTAAAGCCTCTAGAAAATATCAGTTCACACATGCTTGGGAAGAGACTCAAGAGTCTGGCAGATAAATTCTCCGAAGATTCCATCTATGCAGAGTATCCATCTCAGAACTGCAGGAGCTGAGCAGCGCTATCTCTACAGTTGCTGCTGTTTGAGATTGGTGTGATGCTGTGCATCAAAACATATGAGAGAGAATCTGTGCTTTCAATGCTCCCCCTAACATCATCCACTCAGTGTAGAGAAGAAAAAATAAACAGCCACACTGGAATGTAGACCAATGAGAAGGGAGAGACAGGGCTGCAGAAGCTAGTGGCTAGGTTGGAACAGGTAGGGACATGTAGATAGAAAAAGAGGGGAATAAACAGACAAGGGGTAGAAGGGTTTATAACTATTAGAAAAACACTCCCTTACAGAACCTGGAATTCAAGCCAGGAGAATTCTTGGTCTCTACATTCCTTATCAGTCAGCAAATAGCTGTGAAAAATGTTGACAAAGTGTTGCTTACCCTCCTATCTGTGCCAATGATTAGTCCACAAGATACTAGCCTACCATTACTACCAGTTACTCTGTCACCTCAAGTAGTAGAGGTCTGAGCTGTGGTTGTGAAATATTCATGACCCAAGTTGGAGGTTAATATTGCTTCATGTGATGAAATTTCTGCTTTTTTCAGTTAAAAAAAAAATCAAGGTTGCAAAGTTAAGAACTCCAAAATTAAGAGAGGCTAGAATTAAGGTTGCCTATCCAAGGTTTTTTGGATCTAACAGAAACCTAGGGGAAGATCCTCAGTTGTTTTTAATTAGCTTAAGCTATGCTGCCTTCAGCAGAGTTGTGTTGATTTACTATAGTGGAAAATCTGGTCCAAAACATGAGTGTAGAAAACGTCCAAGTCTTAAATACATCAAAGTAAACTGAAACGTACAGATGTTTATGCACTGAAACATAAGAGGTCATTTAGTTGTATTGCCCGGGAACAATATCTCCCACTCCAGTTTTTCCTCCTATCAACAGATTCTCCAGCTCTTCCAAATATAACTCTTCTCCCTGTTTTATTTTGACACAAAATAGATTTGTTAACAAGCAAGTAACTGGGATATAAAATAAGTTATATCTAAATCAATTCAAAGTGTTTTTGTGTTACCTACTGCCCAAACTGCCTGTAGCCTGTAAACCAGTAGCATAGCTGACGGGGTTCAGTGGAAGCAGCTGCTTCCCCTCAGGCCGGCAAGCATAGAAGCAGCACCTGCTGGCCGGCAGCACAACTGGAGGAGCCAGGGGCCGGCAGCCCAGCGTGGAAGCGGCACCTGCCGGCCGGTGCTGCCAGTCACATGGCCGGAGGAGCCATGGGGCTGCAGGCCGGAGTGGAAGCTGCGCCTGCCAGCCCGTGCAGCTGAGTACTGGGACAGGAGCCAGGGACAGGCGGCAGCGCAGGAGGGAAAGTGAGTGGGGGGGGCAGAATCTGGTCTGGGGGTGTGGCCAGAGGAGGAATCAAGGAGGCATGGCGAGAGGAGGAGCCAAGAGAGGACACCTTTTTTATGTTTTTTGCTCCCCCTACACTGAAAACCTGGCTACGCCACTGCTGTAAACTCCCTCTTCGGCCATCTTCTATTTTTCCTAATAGTGGAATTTTACAAATAGTGTGTTCTGCAAAAAAACTTTGGCTGCCTCCATCCTTCCTTCTTTCTTTCTTTCTTTCTTTCTTTCTTTCTTTCTTTCTTTCTTTCTTTCTTTCTTTCTTTCTTTCTTTCTTTCTTTTCATGTTTATGCATGCTGTTTGAGAATGCAAACCTTCTACAGAGTGCAAAGGAAGTCAGACACTTTTTATTCTGATTCTAGTTCTGCTTTCATAAAGGTTTACAAACATGAACTCAATCTGTCTTGCACAAAAAGTACAGTGCAAAGGAGGGCATACATTATATTAAACCCCTACTAAAACAAATGAAGCTCGTAACTGCCAACTGGCCAACCTATCAGTTCTTCTTAAAGAATAATTATTAAATCTTTTCATATGGAAAATAAAAGCTCTACAGAACTACAGATAGAAATGTTCAATGTAAATATTGATGAAAAGTGAATAGTATAGTATTAATTGGCATTTACTAGATGGTGTGAAATCCAGTTTCAAATAAGTACATGGCTCAATATGGGGCAAAATTCTGATATTTGGCTCCAGCTGAATCATTTTTCAAATATTTCTCAAACGTAAATGATTAGGAGGTACAGCTCCCTCCCCATGGCTGGCATGGCTGCCTTGGATGCTTCTGTTCCCTTCTCCCTAATGGCCTGATATTATTTACAAAGTGGCGCCGACTTCCCCTCTTTTCTGTGGGTGCTTCACCCTTTGTTAAGTCCCCACCCCCCTACTCCACCACGTCCATGAGACCTTGCCCCTGCTCTGCCCCTGTCCCACCTCTCCCCTGTCCATTCCAACTCCCCTGCCCCATTCCAACCAAAGTCTCTGCCCCAACTCCTCCCCCTGCCTGCTCCTATTCCAACTCCTTCCCCAAATCCCCGCCTCCATCTCGTCCCTGCCTCCTCCCCTGAGTGTGCCACATTTCTGCTCCTCTCCCTCCCTCCCATTTGGCAGCGGTCGGGTGGGAAGCGCTGGGAGGTAGGTGGAGGAGTGGGGATGCAACGTGCTCAGGGGAGAGGGAGGAGAAGGAGGAGCTGAGGCAGGGGGTTAGGGGAGTTTTTTTCCCAGCCCCAGAGCACCCACAGAGTCCGTGCCTATGTAAAAGAATGTACATAAAGTCCTGTTTCCCTGAACACAATAGGAATAAAAAAGGAGACAGTTTCCTTTTTCTCAAATAATTGTTCAAAGCTGAATAATTGGGAGGCAGAGCACCCACCCATGGCTGGAGGCAGCTTTCTCTCCTCATCATTTTGGGAGGAGAGCAAGTTACAAGGTAGCTGTGGTCACTTCTGGTCCTTTTCTAACTGCTATTCATCTCCTGCCCCACTCTTAATAGCACCTTTGACAGATTCCATCCTGCTCCCTTTGTTATTCTGAGACCTAGGTGAAACCTCATTGAAGCTGGGACATATAATAGCTGCCTTTTTATTTAGGATAAATATAAGAAGCAATTAAACTCCCTCTGGAGTAAGGCAACTGAAACAATAGAAGCCATGACCCAAAACACAGGCCATATGCATGGGCAGTCAGAAGCTAAACTTTGTGGGCAGAGAGGTTTCACTGGTATGGATATTGTTTTTGGTGGAGAAGGGTGAACGTGTGTGTACACAGAGCCTGAAACAACACAAGTGCAGACAGAGAAGGCAGCAGAAAGCCAAGGACAGCCAGAGAAGCACTTTTGTATGACTCCGAGATAAAACTGAGGCCCACCTTTTTGCGTAGAGTCCTGGCTTGAAAAATAGGACTGAAATTTTGAGCACAAAAACTGGATCATGTTGTTGAGCATTATGTGGAACAGAACTTTTTGTGCAGTTTTTGTAAATAAACAGGATCATATCAAAGGAATATCTATCTCCATCAATTTCTCTTCCTAACAGAAACAATATATAAAACCTTAAATATTGGTTAACTGCTCAGGTTAAAAGGGGTAACATTATGATCACATTCCCATTTTCTTCACTGGTATCTGATCCCTCTGCCTTCCATGCACATATAGACACTCAGTAGTGAACTTTGGAGCCCTAAGAGATGGGAAGCATGAGATCTGCCTACAGAGAGGGCCCATTCATCAGTGCAATGTAGCTACTCTGTGCTGATTGTGTTTATGTAAAGTGGCACTAAAGCACTGTAATAGCTGGCCCATGGGGAATTCCACTGATGTAGGAAGAATTCTGGTGAGAATAGGGTCGGTGTAGCTGACTGTACACCAATCTCCACAAGAGATTTTGGTATGAGGAAGAGAGGTTGTCTCACCACTACGTTCTGGCTACTCCCAGGGCAAGTGCAACCATTTAGGCGACCTAGATGGTGGCATAGGGTGCTAGGATTTGGGGAGAAGCACGCAGGGGAACTCCCCGTCCCAGCTGACCTCTGCCCCGTCTCCTCTCCGAGCACGCCGTGGCTGCTTCACTTCTCCTGCCTCCCAGGCTTGCGGCGCCTAAGCTGATTGGGTGCGGGGGGTGCCTCAGGGCAGAGAGGGGGAGTTGCCGCAGGGAGGTGGGATGCCTCAGTGCGGGGTCTCGGGGACAGGGGAGGGCACAAGGTGGAAGTTTTGCCTAGGGCACGAAACATCCTTGCACCGGCCCTGGCTATTCCTAGCTACTAGAATTGCTCATAGGGCTATTGACAACTAGGCACAAACTAGGGCTGCTCCTAGCAAGCCGCAACATAGAATGGGGGGCCAAGTTGGAGTAAAGGCATTTTCATTCCTTCTCCCACTTCCCCCCTCAGTAGGCCCTGTGCTATGAGCTGATGAATAGGGCCCACAGTTTCTAGGCCAGCTACCTATCTTATACCTTATTATCAGAATCTACTTTAATAAACTGTCATGCTGCTATCAAAACACTGTTTAAAAGAGACAGATATTCATATTGTGTGACCTACCTATCCTACCTTACTAGGTCAGTAATAGAAGTAAAAGATTATTCATAGTGAGGTATTGCTTCCCACAGGGCACTATTTTATTTCTCATTTTAAACCAACAGCCAAAATTTAAAATTAATTTAAAATAAAGTAACGCTGATAATAGATTTAACTGCTCAAATGTCTTTTTCATTACATGGAAATTCTGGTTTAGTGAAGTTCTCATATAGCTGCTTAATCAAAAGATCTTCAGTGAGAGTTTTTACCCCCATAATGTAATGATGAAAATAGCAACATATCATAAAAAAAAATTGTTAACTAAGTTTGGTTTTGTGGAACCATGGGTCTGGTTAACTATTGGTTCTAATACTAACATCCAGGTGCAATCAGTGATCAGATATAATACTTCCAATTGTACTACTTATTGCAATATCAGCTTCTAAATTATTTTTTGTTAAATAACTGTTCCAGTTATGTAGAATTTGAATGAATACTAAAAATACACTTTGCACATCCTTAGGTCCCATTCAAATCATGAGATCAGACTTGTAATATATAACTCTGATTACCTATACAGTAAATTTCCTGTACAATAACTCAGAGGTTTTGCTTGTGACACTTGCTGTGCACTATTTCAGTTCAAATCACCAACGTTTAAAAAGTTACTGAATTATGCTACTACTTTCATGACGTTTGTGAGATTTTTGCTTTGGAAAAGTACCTTTTCCTTATTTAGATGGAAAGTTAAAATGATTTTTTGTTCTGACTTTTTATAAAAATCACAAATGTTTCACATGCAAAACATATTTCTTTCTCTACTTGTGCATGTAATACAGGCCCTGCTCCTGCGAATGTTTATCAGTGGGTTTAACTTTAAGCACATCAGTAATCCATTGACTTCAAGCAGGAATGGCAATAACTAGAGCACCTGTGATGAAAGTAATGCCATGTTGAGTCCAACCAATCATGACATATAGTATGTGTGTGTGTTCAGTGCCGGCTTTAGGAAGTGTGGGGCCCAATTTGAACAGTTTCGACGGGGCCCTGGCAGGGATGATTTAAAAAAAAAAACATGTAAAAAAACATGTGGGGTTTGTACTCACCGGGCGGTACTCTGAGTCTTCGGCGGCACTTCGGCAACAGGTCCTTCACTCGCTCCCTGTCTTCGGCGGCACTGAAGGACCCACTACCGAAGTGCCACCGAAGACCCGGAGTGAATGAAGAACCCTCCGCTGAAGTGCTGCTGAAGACCTGATGCACCTCCAGGTGAGTAAAAATTAAAAAGGCGCCTCTAGCCAGGGAAGGGATCCCTCTTAGACGCGGGGCACGATTCGGGAGAATTGGCAGAATAGGCCTAAAGCCAGCCCCGTGTGTGTTTGTTTTTAAATATCCTATGCCATGTGTCATAACATTTTTCCCAGATTTGGACCTTAGCGTCCAAAATATGGGTGTTAGCATGAAAACCTCCAAGCTTAGTTACCAGCTTGGACCTGGTAAAGCTGCCACCAGCCAGGAATCTATACAGTGCCTGGCGCACTGTGGTCTCCCCAAAACCTTCCCTGGGGGACCCCCAGACTCAGATTCCTTGAGTCTCACAACAAAGGGGAATAAACCATTTCCCTTCCCCCCTCCAGGTATTCCCTCCCTGGGTTCCTGGAGAGATATACAGAAGTAAGCTCCGTGATTCTAAACAGAGGGACTCCACCCTCCCTGTTTCCAGTCCTGGAAAACACAAGTACTTCCCCCCCCCTCACCCAGAGGGTATGCAAAGTCAGGCTTAGTAAATCTAACACAGAGATTTCCCCCCCCCCACTTCTTCCTCCCACCAATTCCCTGGTGAGCTGCAGACTTAATTCCCTGGAGTCCCCACTAAAGAAAAACTCCAACAAGTCTTAAAAAGAAGGCTTTATATAAAAAAGAAAGAAAAGGACATAAAAATGGTCTCTCTGTATTAAGGTGACAAATACAGGGTCAATTGCTTAAAAGAAAAATGAATAAACAGCCTTATTCAAAAAGAATACAATTCAAAACATTCCAGCAACTACACACATGTAAATATAAAAGAAAACAATATAAACCTTATTGCCTTACTATATTTGTACTTACAACTTGGAAACAGAAGATTAGAAAGCTGGAGATAGAAAAATCACTCTCATAGCCGAGAGGTTCAGACACAAGACAAAGAACTCACATTCAAAACTTCCCTCCACCCAGATTTGAAAAAGTCTTGTTTCCTGATTGGTCCTGTGGTCAGGTGTTTCAGGTTACTCCTTTCCAGGTGAAAGAGACATTAACCCTTAGCTATCTGTTTATGACACCATGTCTCCCTGGAAAGCAACAAGGCTTTTTAGCCTCTACCATAACATCTGTTCCCAGACAGATTGGTGTGAATCCTCACTATCATCACTCTTTTACTGAGTCACGTTTTTCTTTTCAGTCTGTAGACAGACTTGCTCAGATTTGGACTGAAATATGCACTACCATGGAAACAGAACAATGTCTTGAGAGGACAAATGCAGTATCTTCCCTACAGATGGCAGGGTTCCAGCATCTCTAAGAAGAAGGCATGCTCAAGCAAATGTTTGCTGCTAACAATCTTAAGTATTGACCTTTGTGGTGAAGATCATTGAGAAGATTGTGGCAAGCTAGCTGTGGCAGTTTCTTGATTCCTTAGAATTTCCTGACACCATCAATCAAGTTATAGTCCTGGGGGAGAGAACCTGTACTGGTTTTGTTAACTGGCAGTGAATGAAAACAAAGCGTCTATGCTGATTCTTCTACATCTATAACAGTCTTTGATATCTTTAAATACATTAATTTGTTGATCCATTTGCAGACCTTAGTAGGGATGGATGGAGCTGCTCCAAAGTAGCTCCATTCCAATGATCTTGAGGCAACCCAAAGGATAGTTGTGAGCAACTGGATCTCTGCCCCCAGACTTTCTCCTGCAAGGTGCCATGGGGGGATATATCCTCACCTTTCCTGTTCACCATGTACGTGAGATTGCTGGGAAAGTTAGTGAGGAGACATGGACTGCAAATGCATTCAGTATGCTGATAACACTCATCTCTGTTTCCATTTTGTCAGACCCAGACAGAGTATTAGAATGAATTACCCATAGTCTGGATGAATTTGGTGCCTTGATAAGAGCTAGTCAGCAGACTTAATCCAGACAAAACCGAGAATGTTAGTGGTAAATTGGGGAAGCAGCCAGGAAATTGAAGGAATTTACATTTGTGTTCCTCACTGAAGGAGTGCAACTCCCATTTGGACGACAGGTGTGCAATTTAGGGTTGGTGTTAGATCCTGGGCTGTTCCTGAATGCCCAGGTAGCAGTTGTAGCAGTTGTATGAAAAGCTCTTTTCCATATGCGCCTGGTAAGACAAATTTCTTTCCAGTGACCTTTTCTTTCCAGTATGGACTCTGCCACAATTCTCCAGGCCTTTATCACCCATGCTTAAAGTTTAATATGCACTACATCAGGCTACACCTTAAGACCATTCAGAAGCTGAATCTGAGACCAGTCTCTTTTGTCTAATATATATTGCTAAACCTGACTCTAAAGAAAACAAGTATTGGGGACTGAGTGTGTTACTTGTAGACCTCAACTATTTTGATTTGAAAGGTTTAAACTAAACCTTTCACACTGATTCAATACAAGTTTGTGTTTCCTTTTGTTTTAAAAGTAACTGAAAAGATAAAAATCTCATTTTACCTTTGACATGACAAACAATATCACTTCTTCAAGAACCACAGTCAGACCAATGAAAACCAATAAGGGGCCTTTAATCCCAGGACAGATTTATTTGTCACTACAATCGAGATTTTCGAATAAAAAAAATCAGGTAGTATTAACAAAATTTCATACTGAAAACCTTATAAAAAAGAAAGTACTGCACATACTAACTGCCAGTGAAATCTCATTATCTTGGCTCAATTATCATTTAAAATGCCCATGCTCTTGATTATATTAACCTACCAAATTTCACTTCTTTTGAGACAAAACTTTAAATTCTGACCAAAAAACACCCTGCAAAATACCCTTTTAAAACTAGTGTGGCTAGTTAGCACATCAAGGTCACTGAGAAGACTATTAGTAAAACTAGCAGTAAACTTCTACCAGGAGTATTCACACTGGGGACATACTGCTAAGCAAATTGGAGGGTAGGGTAAGGGGGTGAGTCATAATGTTAATTGTAGCATGAGAATAAATCTTAATATCTTCTTGTACTAAGTGGTTACAGAAATTGTGGCACATGTTAGAAATGGAGAAACTTGCTTACAATTTTCAAAATAAGAAAAAGGAATAAAAGTTCATTTGATGCTCTCTTTAATTACTTCTGTTCTATCAGCTACCCCCAAACCAATGATTGACTGAAATTCTTAATCTTATGTAATATGTTGGCTTGATGCAAAAAGGAATAATAGAAAAAGGATGTCATACGTAATCCAATCTGATAAAGCGTGCCAGTGGTGTTAGCCCGGACATTCAGTAATTATCTTTTAGGCATAGTCCTGAATAAGGCCTGGTACATAAGTGGCATCAAGTTAGAATTAGTTCTAGGAGGCATTATGAGTTTGACCATCCTCTGAGTTACAATTCTTCCTCCTTGCTCCCTGGGGGTAACAATTTACTGCTACCCTATATCAGAAGTAAACTACTACCACCCACAAACCCAGTCCTGGGCTATTACTTATTTTTAAAGAATCCTTATTGAGGTTGCAGGAAAAAACCATCCCGATGTGTAGGAAGAATAGTAAATATGGCAGGCGACCAGTCTGGCTTAACAGTGAAATCCTTGCTGATCTTAAACGCAGAAAAGAAGCTTACAAGAAGTGGAAGTTTGGACAAATGACCAGAGAGGAGTATAAAAATATTGCTCAGGCATGCAGGAGTGAAATCAGGAAGGCCTAATCACACTTAGAGTTGCAGCTAGCAAGAGATGTTAAGAGTAACAAGAAGGGTTTCTTCAGGTATGTTAGTAACAACAAGAAAGTGTGGGCCCACTACTGAATGAGGGAGGCAACCTAGTGACAGAGGATGTGGAAAAAGCTAATGTAATCAATTTTTTTTTTGCCTTTGTCTTCACAAAGATGGTCAGCTCCCAGACTGCTGCACTGGGCAGCACAGTATGGGAAGAAGGTGACCAAACCTCTGTGGAGAAAGAAGTGGTTCAGGGCTATTTAGAAAAACTGGATGAGCACAAGTCCATGGGGCCGGATGTGCTGCATCCAAGGGTGCTAAAGGAGTTGGCGGATGTGATTGCAGAGTCATTGGCCATTATCTTTGAAAACTCATGGCAAACGGGGGAGGTCCTGGATGGCTGGAAAAATGCTACTTTAGTGCCCATCTTTAAAAAGGGAAGAAGGAGGATCTAGGGAGCTACAGGCCAGTCAGCCTCACCTCAGTCCCTGGAAAAATCATGGAGCAGGTCCTCAAGGAATCAATTCTGAAGCACTTAGAGGAAAGTGATCAGGAACAGTCAGCATGGATTCACCAAGGGCAAGTCATGCCTGACTAACCTAATTGCCGTCTATGAGGAGATAACTGGGTCTGTGGATGAGGGAAAGCAGTGGATGTGTTATTCCTTGACTTTAGCAAAGCTTTTAATACGGTCTCCCACAGTAGTCTTGCCAGCAAGTTAAAGAAGTATGGGCTGGATGATTGGACTATAAGGTGGATAGAAAGCTGGCTAGATCGTCGGGCTCAACGGGTAGTGATCAATGGCTCCATGTCTAATTGGCAGCCTGTTTCAAGTGGAGTGCCCCAAGGGTTGGTCCTGGGGCCAGTTTTGTTCAATATCTTCATTAATGATCTGGAGGATGGTGTGGACTGCACTCTCAGCTAGTTTGCAGATGACACTAAACTGGGAGGAGTGGTAGATATGCTGGAGGGTAGGGATAGGATACAGAGGGACCTCGACAAATTAGAGGATTGGGCCAAAAGAAACCTGATGAGGTTCAACAAGGACAACTGCAGAGTCCTGCACTTAGGACGGAAGAATCTCATTCACTGTTACAGACTAGGGACTGAATGGCTAGGAAGCAGTTCTGCAGAAAAGGACCTAGGGGTTACAGTGGACGAGAAGCTGGATAGGAGTCAACAGTGTGTCCTTGTTGCCAAGAAGGCTAACGGCATTTTGGGCTGTATAAGTAGGGGCATTGCCAGCAGATCGAGGGATGTGATCATTCAACTCTATTTGACATGGTGAGGCATCATCTGGAGTACTGTGTCCCGTTTTGGGCCCCACACTACAAGAAGGATGTGGAAAAATTGGAAAGAGTCCAGTGGAGGTCAACAAAAAAGATTAAGGGGCTGGAGCACATGATTTATGAGGAGAGTCTGAGGAAACTGGGATTGTTAAGTCTGCAGAAGAGAAGAATGAGGGGGGATTTGATAACAGTCTTCAACTACCTGAAAGAGGGTTCCAGAAAGGATGGATCTAGATTGTTCTCAGTGGCACCTGATGACAGAACAAGGAGTAATGGTCTTAAGTTGCTGTGGGGGAGGTTTAGGTTGGATATTAGGAGAAACTTTTTCACTCAGAGAGTGGTGAAGTACTGGAATGGGTTACCTAGGGAGGTGGTGGAATTCCCTTCCTTAAAGATTTTTAAGGTCAGGCTTGACAAAGCCCTGTTTGTGATGACTTTGAACAGAGGGTTGGACTAGATAACCTCCTGAAGTCCCTTCGAACCCCGATATTCTATGATTCCTATCAGTGAGTAAGAGGTAAAACCAAGGCATTGCCATGTCCTTACCCATGTCCTGCCCCCACTAGCTGTAAGGATGGAGTGAGGAGGCAAGTAGCCCCTGCTGGCTTCTACATGCCTGCATTCAAAGTCCAGATAGCCCAAGGGAGGCATAGGGGAGTTTTTACTTCAGCATGGTTGTGCAGACTGGACTACAATGTAGGCTTAAATATAAATTGTTGCAGAATACAGTTATTTTCTTTTGCTTCTTTTTTTTTTAATTTACAAGGAAAAAGGATTGAGGATTTTTTCTCCTACTGAGAGTACATAAAGATGTTAGGGGTTTTTGTGTGTGTGTGTACTTTAATTACATCAATAAAAAACCCCAAGAAATAAGATGGCTAACCAACTGGACAAGATACCTCAAAAGATGAGCTTCAACCTTTGGGCTGTGGATGTGAAATCTATCCCCAAGGCAGTAGTTTTGTATTAACAATGGAGTAACAGAGGACTAAGTGAAATGAAATTAATTGGTGAGTCTCAATGCAGTTCCTATTACATAGAGAAGAGTCACCATCACACTAACCATCATCACCCAGTGGATGGGAAGGCACAGACATTCCCTTGCAGTACCATGAGCCTCCACCTCCCCACCTCCCAAATGTTCCAACACAAGCTTCCTTCTTCTCACCCTTCCCCCTTTTTTTAAAAAAAGGCCCCAACACTTACTTAGGCTTCCTCCTGCCTCTTTTTGCTTCTCTGGTGCAGGCTTTGGCTGGCCCCTGTCCTCTCTGCAGCAGTGTCAGGCAGCTTGCTGAGTCTCCCCACTCACACTCAGTCCCCCAGCCTCTCTTCTCCCCTGCCCAGCTTTCTCTTCATGGGCTATCCTGCCAGACTCCTCTCCTTTGCACAAACTCCTCCAAAGTGCAGACTCCCTCTAACCCAGGGGTCGGCAACCTTTCAGAAGTGGTGTGCCGAGTTTTCATTTATTCACTCTAATTTAAGGTTTTGCGCGCCAGTCATACATTTTAACATTTTTAGAAGGTCTCTTTCTATAAGTCTATAATATATAACTAAACTATTGTTGTATGTAAAGTAAATAAGGTTTTAAAAATGTTTAAGAAGCTTCGTTTAAAATTAAATTAAAATGCAGAGCCCCCCCTGACTGGTAGCCAGGACTAGGGCAGTGTGAGTGAAAATCAGCTCACATGCCGCCTTCAGCACATGTGCCATAGGTTGCCTACCCCTGCTCTAACCCAAGGCACCTCTCTCTCCCTTCCCTCTCTGGCCACTGTCCCAGCCTCCATTTCCCAGTCCCAGGCACACCTACCCTTCTCACTGTAACCTCCTCAGTCTATCCCCTCCCCGAACCTGCCTCAGTCTCTCCTCACGGCAAAGGCCCCTAATTACCTCTCTAGCCCTAAGTCTCTCTTCCTTCCCCCAAATCCTTCCACCCTCTTCCTCCTGTTCCCTCCTGGCTGCTTTAGTTGCCCCTGCTGGCCAAAAGCTGCCTTTGCAGCTACCTCTTGCCCTTTGGCTGCTGAGTTAGGCTGAGAGTGAGAGGAGAGCGTAAACACAAAGCAGCATCAGACTCTTTGCTCTATGTCCTATTGTACTGCATCCCCTCCCTCATCAAGGACAGCCAAAAATTGAGGGAGAGGCAGTACTGTTGCCCCTTGCCCAGGCTAAAAGCTGTGAGAGGAAGAATGTTCCCACCCTGTCACCTACTATAATTAAACTTGTGTCACAACCTTTGCTTCTTATGAACTTTATCTAAGATAGTAAATGTATTAAAAATAATAGTGTAACTATATTAGATTTCAGCTCCTCAGGATAAGTCTGTCTTCTATTATTTCTGTAGAGAATCATGCATATGTGATCCAGCATACATAATAACTTTTCAAATAAGTCCCCATTTGTGAGAGTCTTGTCCAGCAGGCCCAGGATTGTCTGGAAGTGGAGAATGGATCACTCTCTCACTTATATGTGGATCCCTTCAGGTCAAAGTACCATGTTATGTGGCAAAGAAACCTCTGCTTTATCAATTCTGTGGAAAGATAAAGACAGTTTGTGAGTGCTCAGAAGAATTTTACTTTCAGCAAAACAGAAGGTGGCCAAATAAATCTGAACCAAATGTTAAGGTAGGAGAAAGAGCTGGCTTCTCTAGCTGATGCCACATATGCAAAGTCTCAGCCTGAACAAAATATGTACATGATATAACTGTCGGAGAGAGGGATAGGGTTGCCATCCCTCCTGGATTGTCCTGGAGTTTCCAGGAATTAAAAGATTAATCTTTAATTAAAGATTATGTCATTTGATGAAACCTCCAGGAATACATCCAACCAAACTTGGCAACCCTAGGGAGGGAGAAGAGAGGGGAATGTGTCTGCATAAGGGTATTGCCCTTCATTATTAATGATATACATATTACAAAAAGCAGCAGCAAAATATTATGAGAGGAATCCTGGCCCTGTTGAAATCAATGGGAGTTATTTCTATTAACTTCTACAGGGCCAGAATTTTACCCTATATGTTTTAGCAAGCAGTAGAAGCACAACTTCAGTAATTTTAAGCTGTGGGGAAGAACAGAGTCCAGAAGAAAGACTGAAGTGTGTAAGTCTGGGAAGGGAAGAGATGACTAGAAGGGGTGCAGTGTGTCTGGGCAAGGTCATAAGCCATGAAAGATATGTACAGGCAAAGAGAGGATGGTGGGGCAAGTCATTGTCTGTGGAAGGAATTGCATCTGGCAAAGGAGAGAGGACTGAATGACCATACGTTTATTTGAAGGAACACTGGGCCCTGGCTAGAACTTAAAGTAGTGTCTGGTACACAAAATGTTACCCCAGACAATGGAACAAACAGAATATCTGATGCGGTGAAAAAGTCAGAATGTACAAAGAAGCATTATGCAGATCAAATACTCATAGGACACTCCCATGGAATGAACACCTGGATCATCAATTTCAGGATTTCTGTGCAAAAGGGTATTGCACAGACTTCTGTCCGGCAGAAGTTCAAATCCCTGGCAGACTTTGGGACCATGAAACAAATTTAATACATCTTGCCCATTCCTGCCAGTGTGTTTGTGCATGACTATAGGAATCAAAATGATAGCAGGTATTTGCAATAACATTTTAGTCTTAGTAACCCTGCAAACAAAAGGAGCTAGAAGAGGAAATTAGTACCATTGAGTTGTCCTCTGCCACCCACTTGTCTGTTGTAGTTTGGGCCCAGATTCGAATAAACTAACCCTTTCTTATAAGTGGAAGTAGTTTGGGCACACTCTTGTGCTGTGATTGATTTAGGAAAGAGGATGACCTTCTTTGTCTTAGAGACATGGCATGAGACAACCCTGAAAATTAGGAAGAACAACAAGATTATAGCACCTTGCTCTACAAGATCCATTTTGAAATTAGGATTTAGAACTGCCTTATTGAATGAAAAATGGAAGTGTCTACAGTTCACCTTGGGAAGAGGTGTCACTAGAGGAGGTTTTGGAATGAATTGATAAACTCAACAGTAACAAGTCACCGGGACCAGATGGCATTCACCAAAGAGTTCTGAAGGAACTCAAATATGAAACTGCAGAACTACTAACTATGGTTTGTAACCAGTCCTTTAAATTGACTTCTGTACCCAATGACTGTAAGATAGCTAATGTAACACTAATATTTAAAAAGGGCTCTAGAGGTGATCCCAGCAATTACAGGCCGGTGAGTCTAAAGTCGGTATCAGGCAAATTAGTTGAAACAATCGCAAAGAATAACATTGTCAGATACATAGAAGAACATAAATTGTTGGACAAAAGTCAACATGGCTTCTGTAAAGGAAAATTAGGTCTTACTAATCTATTAGAGTTCTTTGAAGGGGTCAACAAACATGTGGACAAGGGGGATCCAGTGGACATAGTGTACTTAGATTCCAGAAAGCCTTTGACAAGGTCCCTCACCAAAGGCTCTTATGTAAATTAAGCTGTCATGGATTGAGAACTGGTTAAAAGACAGGGAAGGAATAAAGAGTAGGAATAAATTTTCAGAATGGAGAGGGGTGACTGGTCGTGTTCCCCAAAGGTCAGTCCTAGGACCAATCCTATTCAACTTATTCATAAATGATTTGGAAAAAGGGGTAAAAAGTGAGGTGGCAAAGTTTGTGGTTGATACTAAACTGCTCATGATAGTTAAGACCAAAGCAGACTGTGAAGAACTTCAGAAAGATCTCACAAGACTAAGTGATTGGGCAACAAAATGGCAAATGAAATTTAATGTGGATAACTGTAAAGTAATGCACATTGGGAAAAATAACCCCAACTATGCATACAATATGAGGGGGGCTAATTTAGCTACAACTAATCAGGAAAGAGATCTTGGAGTCATCATGAATAGTTCTCTGAAGACATCCATGCAGTGTGCAGCAGCAGTCAAAAAAGCAAACAGGATATTAGGAATAATTAAAAAAGGGATAGAGAATAAGATGGAGAATATCTTATTGCCCTTCTATAAATCTATGGTACACCCAGATCTTGAATACTGCGTACAGATGTGGTCTCCTCATCTCAAAAAAGATATACTGGCATTAGAAAAGGTTCAGGGAAGGGCAACTAAAAGGTTCAGAAAAGGGCAAATTAGGGGTTTTGAATGGGTTCCATATGAGGAGAGATTTAAGAGACTAGGACTTTTCAGCTTGGAAAGGTGGAGACTAAGGGAGGATATGATAGAAGTATACAAAATCATGAGTGATGTGGAGACAGTGAATAAGGAAAACTTATTTACTTGTTCCCATAATATAAGAACTAGGAGCCACCAAATGAAATTAATGGGTAGTAGGTTTAAAACTTCACACAGTGCACAGTCAACTTGTGGAACTCCTTGCCTGAGGAGATTGTGAAGGCTAGGATTATAACGGGGTTTAAAAGAGAATTGGATAAATTCATGGAGGTTAAGTCCATTAATGGCTATTAGCCAGGATGGATAAGGAATGATGTCATTAGCCTCTGTTTGTCAGAGAGTGGAGGTGGATGGCAAGAGAGAGATCTCTTGATCATTACCTGTTAGGTTCACTCTCTCTGAGGCACCTGGCATTGGCCACCGTCGGTAGACAGGATACTGGGCTGGATAGACCTTTGGTTTGATCCAGTACAGCCATTCTTATGTTTCTAAGAGCCTGGGGTCTAAGTCTCAGTCAAAAGTTTCATCATCTCCATGTTTGTTCTTGCATTGTATGATTTGGAGGGAACAGGGAGACAGGGACCATTTTTTTGGCATGTATTCACACATCCATAAGCACAATGGGCCCATGATCCTGATTAGGGGCCCTCAAGTCTAAAGTAACAAATATTTAATAGTCACAGACTCCTTTGCAAGGCAAACTGACAGGAGCATCAGTAATTTTGGGGCAAGGGGAGCAGTTGCCCCCCCACCCCAGACCTTGGCTTGATCCTACAGACTTTTTATATGTCTGTATGCCCCACTTTTTGTTGTCCATCCCCTCCCCTCCCACTCCCCACTCCCTGCCCAGACTTTGCAGGGTATAAAATAATCATAATGATCAATATGCTGACACAAGTTTGGCTCCTTCCCACATAATTTTTCTGAAATGATGCCACTGCAAACTGATGGAAATAATGTTGTGGTTTGGACCAACCAGGTACATGGTCACACAGCCCAGTGGGCAAAGATGGAAACAGGTTAAGGGACAAAGACTGAGCCTCATTCTCTGTGGCATCATAGAGAAACTTCATGACCTGCTCCTTTAGGGCTAAAGCATTTACTAAGCCAATAAAAACCACCCTATGAGTCGCCAGGGGCGTTTTCTTCTACATCCACCTGAAAAAAAGGCCCAAGAAAAATAAGTTGCATGAATGGAGGAGCACACAGGAGAAGTGGCCACCCATTTGCACCCACAAACATTAAATTCACCTATTCCATTCACAGAGACAAGCAGCTTCACCTGGAAAATGGTAGGTCGTACATTTTGAGAACTATACTCAGGCCTTGGCTACACTTGAGAGTTACAACGCTGGTGGTGGCTTTACAGTGCTGTAACTTATTCCCTGTCCACACTGGCAAGGCACATACAGCGTTGTATCTCCCTGGCTACAGCGCTGGTTGTACTCCACCTTGACGAGAGGAATAAAGAGAATAGCGCTGGTGCTGCAGCACTGGGGTGCCAGTGTAAACAGAATAATCTTACTACGCTGTAACTGACCTCCGGAATCTTCCCATAATGCTTCTAAGTAAAGATAACACTCTTTGTTTTGTTGTGATGCCTCTGTTTGTTTTGTTGTGAACTCCAGGCTCCTGAAGCTGCTTATCAAAAAAACAAACCGAGCTCCTGTTTGCTGTGAATGAGCAGAGGCAGGGGGGCTCCCTTTGGAACGCCCACAGCTAGTGTTTGCTTGAAGAAAGGGGTCTTGAGGAGAGAACCAGCACGGCATGAGGAAGGGGGTGAGGTCCGTTTCAGGGAGGCTGCTTATCTGGTGCTTTCAGTGAGCGAGAGAGGAGTGGGGGAGGGGGTCAGAACTTGCAGCTGCTGACACAGTGTCAGCTCCAAAAATCCACTCTCTCTCTTCCCCACGTTCCCTGTCACACTCCCTTTTGAAAAGCACGTTGCAGCCACTTGAACGCTGGGATAGCTGCCCATAATGCATCACTCCCAATGCCGCTGGAGATGCTGCAAATGTGGCCACGACAGTGTGCTGGTAGCTGTCAGTGTGGACAGACTGCAGTGTTTTCCCTACACAGCTGTACGAAGACAGGTTTAACTCCCAGCGCTGTACAGCTGCAAGTGTAGCCATACCCTCAGTAAAAGGACTATAGACTGAATAGGCATAAACTTACACTGTTGTGGGTTAAGTATCAGATGGGTAGCTGTGTTAGTCTGGATCTGTAAAAGCAGCAAAGAATCCTGTGGCACCTTATATACTAACAGACGTTTTGGAGCATGAGCTATCGTGGGTGAACAGCCACTTCGTCAGTTGCACGTAGAGGAAATTTCCAGGGGCAGGTATATATATGCAAGCAAGCTAGAGATAACGAGGTTAGTTCAATCAGGGAGGATGAGGCCCTGTTCTAGCAGCTGAGGTGCAAAAACCAAAGGAGGAGAAACTGCTTTTGTAGTTGGCTAGCCATTCACAGTCTTTGTTTAATCCTGAGCTGATGGTGTCAAATTTGCAGATGAACTGAAGCTCAGCAGTTTCTCTTTGAAGTCTGGTCCTGAAGTTTTTTTGCTGCAGGATAGCCGCCTTAAGGTCTGCTATAGTGTGGTCAGGGAGGTTGAAATGTTCTCCTACAGGTTTTTGTATATTGCCATTCCTAATATCTGATTTGTGTCCATTTATCCTTTTCCGCAGAGACTGTCCAGTTTGCCCGATGTACATAGCTGAGGGGCATTGCTGGCATATGATGGCGTATATTACATTGCTGGACATGCCAGTGAATGAACCGGTGATGGTGTGGCTGATCTGGTTAGGTCCTGTGATGGTGTCGCTGGTGTAGATATGTGGGCAGAGTTGGCATCGAGGTTTGTTGCATGGATTGGTTCCTGAGCTCGAGTTATTATGGTGTGGTGTGCGGTTATGGTGAGAATATGTTTCAGGTTGGCAAGTTGTTTGTGGGTGAGGACTGGCTTGCCACCCAAGGCCTGTGAAAGTGTGGGATCATTGTCCAGGATGGGCTGTAGATCCCTGATGATGCAGTGGAGGGGTTTTAGCTGGGGCCAGTGGAGTCCTGTTGGTTTCTTTCTTGGGTTTGTCTTGCAGTAGGAGGCTTCTAGGTACACGTCTGGCTCTGTTGATCTATTTCCTTATTTCCTCGTGTGGGTATTGTAGTTTTGAGAATGCTTGGTGTAGATTTTGTAGGTATTGGTCTCTGTCTGAAGGGTTAGAGCATATGCGGTTGTACCTCAGTGCTTGGCTGTAGACAATGGATCATGTAATGTGCCCAGGATGGAAGCTGGAGGCATGAAGGTAGGCACAGCAGTCGGTAGGTTTTCGGTGTAGAGTGATGTTAATGTGACCATCACTTATTTGCACCATGGTGTCTAGGAAGTGGACATCCCATGTAGATTGGTCCAGGCTGAGGCTGATGGTGGGGTGGAAGATGTTGAAATTGTGGTGGAATTTTTCCAGAATCTCCTTCCCATGAGTCCAGATGATGAAGATGTCATCAATGTAGCATAGGTAGAGAAGGGGCGTGAGTGGACGAGAGCTGAGGAAGCATTGTTCCAGGTCGGCCATAAAAATATTGGCATATTGTGGTGCCGTGCTGGTGCCCATAGCAGTGCTACTGATCTGGAGATCTGATCTGGTGTCATCAAATTTGAAATAGTTGTGTGTGAGGATAAAGGCATAGAGCTCAGCAGCCAGTTGTACTGTGGCATCATCAGAGATACTGTTCCGGACAGCTTGTATTCCATCTGGGTGTGGGATGTTTGTGTAGAGAGCATCTACATCCATGGTGGCTAGGATGGTGTTTTCTGGAAGGTCACCAATGCATTGTAGTTTCCTCAGGAAATCAGTGGTGTCACGGAGATAGCTGGGAGTGCTGATGGCATAGGGTGTGAGTAGAGAGTCCACATATCCAGACAGTCCTTCAGTGAGAGTGCCAATGCCCGAGATGAGGGGGCGTCCAGGATTTCCGGGTTTGTGGATCTTGGGTAGCAGATAGAATAACCCTGGTCAGGGCTCTAAGGGTATGTTGATTTGTTCCGGTGTTAGTGTAGGCAGTGTCCTGAGTAGATAGTGCAGTTTCTTAGTGTATTCCTCAGTGGGATCTGAGGGAAGTGGCCTGTAGAATTTGGTATTGGAGAGTTGTCTGGCGGCCTCCTTTTGGTAGTCAGACTTGTTCATGATGACAACAGCACCTCCTTTATCAGCCTCTTTGATGATAATGTTAGGTTGGTTTCTGAGGCTGTGGATGGCATTGCGTTCTGCACGACTTAGGTTATGAGGCAAGCGATGTTGTTTTTCCACAATTTCTGCCTGTGCACGTCGGCAGAAGCATTCAATGTATAGGTCCAGACTGTCATTTTGACCCTCAGGAGGAGTCCATGTGAAGTTCTTCTTCTTGTGCTGTTGGTGGGAGGGTACCTGTGTATCAGTGTGCTGTTCAGTGTTGTCCTGAAAGTATTCTTTGAGTCGGAGACAGTGAAAGTAGGCTTCCAGATTGCCGCAGAACTGTATCATGTTGGTGGGGGTGGCAGGGCAGAAAGAGAGTCTCCGAGATAGAACAGACTTTTCTTCTGGGATGAGTGTGTAGTTGGATAGATTGACGATATTGCTGGGTGGGTTAGGGGTACCATGGTTGTGGCCCCATGAGGTAGGTAGGAGTTTAGACAGCTTACAGTCCTTTTTCCTTTGTAGAGAGGTGAAGTGAGAAATGTAGATCTCCTGTCTTATTTTAGTGAAGTCTGTTTGTATGGAAGTTTGGTTTGGTTGTGGGTTGTTTGGTTTTCCTGCAAAACTCAGGACACTCTATATACATGCACGCACACACACCCTTCTAATCCTTTCACTGTGCTCCCAGAGCTTGGCTCCCGCGAGTCTGCAAAATAGCAGTGAGCTGGGTGTAACCTAGCAAATGAGCCTACCTAACATGGAAGAGTAAACAATGGAAATAATTCCTTCACAAGCACCCACAGATTTTTCACTCTAGGTTCTTCTCTCTGTGGTTTACAGATATTGGGCTGAAAGCTGCTGAAAGTAATCATGCTGTAGGCTGATGACTAGTGTGCTTGAGAGAATCTAGCACACGCAAAGGGCCACTTGCTTCTGAGGGAAGAGCATGAAACTAGAAGTCAATCTTCTCGCTATTAGCTCCTAATACGTTGCCAGTCAGTGAGAAGATAGACCAGAGAGAAAAAATAACATTTATGTTTTCTCACTAATTTAATGAGAGCAAAACAGACAAGAGAAAGGAGCTGGTTAATTTTCTAGTCAGTATCAATGTTAATGTTTCCACAAAGACAGGCTGAGAAAGGCAGAGATACAGTATAATAAATCTTGACCTGCTGTGTTGGTTGGGAGAAGATATTGCTATCGTAAGAGTTCTAGAGGCATAATCCCATAATTCACTGTTCCAGTCCAATGAGTGTCCCACTTCTCTTTTCACTGAGCTCATTTACAATCCCAAGCAGTCTCTGGCTGTCAGTTCCTATTTGCATCTCCTATTTCCCCTGTTTTTTTTCTTTTCACAGAGATCTTCCCTGTCACATCTCATCTTATTTCTGAGTTGTTGTCATCTTTCCTTGAGCTGTTTCAACTTACTTTTTCTGCTGTCAGCCACAGTTTCCATCATCTGGAGGTTAATGAAGCAAACCTGCTCTAGCAACAGCACTGCACCCAGCTCAAAGCTTTTTTCCTGTTTACTTTTCCTCAAGCTAAGCACAGTTTGTTGCTGTTTCTTATGCAAATGAGTTTTGAGGTAGACTAGGCAATTGTCTCCCCTTCCTTCCTGGTTCAGGTCACCACCAGTTGAGGCAAGTTGATTATCTTTTACTACCTAACACAGAGCTCATAGGCTCTGATTCAAATGTCCACAAACCTGTAAATCAGAAACGTGCCATTGAAGTATATATACTGATTTACACCAACTAAGGGTCTGGCCCACTGTGGTTCTGAGATCAACACTTTTGTCTTTACCAATTTCATATGTTCTTAAGGCAAAATAAGTTGATGGTCTATCTGCTCTACTCTTATATACAATCCTTTTTTTGCTTAGTCACTTTACCCTAGAGACCTTTCTTTAACAAATTTGTTAGTCTCTAAGGTGCCACAAGTATTCCTTTCTTTCTCATTCAGTGACTTTAATCTGAGTATCTCTGGGTTATCATTCGGCTTCATCTCTTACCCTAACAAGTAATAAATTGCCAGTTGATTTTGACCCTATAACTCAAACAGATGTCTGCCATTGTCTTCTTACCTAACTCCCTGCTGGTTTAACACTGCTTCTATGTAGCAAATTCCATTCCCATCTCAGTATTAGTCATGTGTAATTTTATAGCCATGAAACTCTCTTGTTGTTCGGTCAGTGACCCAGCAATCTAATTTTCCTTAGCAATCCCATCACTCACTGTTTCTGTGAGTGTATCCTTTCAACAAGTATATCCTTCTATCAGTATTTTGCTAGTGTCATTCCACCACATGTCACTGGTTTCACACATTTTCACATTATCTCATACCAATCCAGTTGTCAGCACGTTTGCTTCCCTGTTGATTTTGTGTTCTTGCATTCCAGCAGCCTACATACACATTAAAACACAGTGGAGTATGATGATGTTGACAGGGCCAGATTGGGCAGTCTGGCTGAGCTGCACTCAGTGCAAGACCTTGTGGGTGCTTTGCAGCCCCAGATTCTGAAGTTGCTCTTCAATGCCTGGAACCCCATCTGGAGGATGCTCTGAATTATACTGGATGCCCTCTGGCAACCATTCTTGCAGCTGGGGATCACGTTGGCTTAGGGAAGCCCTAGCCTTACCCCTTTACCCACAGGAATGGCCTCTTCACTCTGTGCTGGTTGGAGTGGTATTGGAGCCACCACAGCAGCTCTACAAAGCCTAAGGATTTCCCACATAGGAGGATGTCATGGTACAATTCCCCACTCTGAACCTTAGCGCCCAAAAGATGGGGTACCAGCATGAATTCCTCTAAGCTCAATTACCAGCTTAGAACCTGTAGCGCTGCCACCAACCAGGAATTCCATTGCCTGGTACACTCTGGTCCCCACAAAACCTTGCCCGGGGAACCCCAAGACTCAGACCCTCTGGATCTTAGCACAAGGAAAGAAAACCCTTTCCCTCACAGTTGCCTCTCCCAGCCTTCCCCTCCCTGGGTTACCCTGGAAGATCACTGTGATTCAAAACTCCTTGAATCTTTAAACAGAGAGGACAATTCACCTTCCTCCCCCTTCTCTTTCCCCCTCCCAGAATCTTCCTGAGAGAGAAAGTAATCCTGGCACAGGGAGAAATTAGCCTCTCTCTCCCCCTTCTCTCCTGTCTCCCCACCAATTCCCTGGTGAATCCAGACCCAGTCCCCTGGGGTCTCACCAGAATAAAAAAACAATTAGGTTCTTAAACAAGAAACGCTTTTAATTAAAGAAAGAAAAAACAGTAAAAATTATCTTTGTAAATTTTAAAAAAATGGAATAGGTACAGGGTCTTTCAGCTATAGACACTGGGAACACCCTCCCAGCCTAAGTATACAAGTACAAATTAAAATCTTTTCAGCCAAATACCAATTTGAACTCCTTTCAGCCAAATACACATTTGAACTTCTTCCAACCAAATACACATTTGCAAATAAAGAAAACAACCATAAGCCTAACTCGCTTTATCTACCTAGTACTCACTAGTCTGAAGTTATAAGAACCTGTGTCAGGGAGATTGGAGGGAAACCTGGTTGCACGTCTGGTCCCTCTGAGCCCCCAGAGTGAACAACAACCAAAACTAACAGCACACACACAAACTTCCCTCCCTCAAGATTTGAAAGTGTCCTGTCCCCTGATTGGTCCTCTGGTCAGGTGACAGCCAGTCTCACTGTTCTTGTTAACCCTTTCCAGGCAAAGAGATATGAAGCACTTCTGTTCTATTAACTCTTGCTTATCTGTTTATGACAGAGGAATTCTCAAGGGGACAGTTAAGCTGGCTACAGGATTCTTTATACCATGGAGTGTGGAAAGTTTCTAAATTCACTTTCTGCACTTCTATGGATTGCTTATGTATGTTGATAAATAGTTTTTCTCATTACATTGTTTTCCTTCCTTTTTACACAAGATCCAGCTTTAAATGTGTTACTAAATATTAAAATAGGAATTTAAAACAAAAACAAATGTACACTAGATCTGTTCTTCTATGGGAGAAATTCATTCCTGTGAATCTAGCTAGTTGTTCATCTGATAACTTGCCTTTTTTTTTTTTTGACATGAGAAGTGTCTTGTACCAAGATACTTACAGACATGCGTATCGAGAAAACCTAAGGGGGGAAAAGGGAATATGTTACAGATCAATATGTTAACAGTGAGAAACAAGATTAATATTCACAAGAAGCCAATGCAAATATTTTAAACTAATAAGAAAACCCAAATGTATATTAAAATACTGATGCATAGTGTATGTTAAACATGAGTCTATTGCTTATACAAACGAAGGAATGAGAATACCATGGCAGAGGCGAGGAGGAGGCCTCCTTCTGATGCTTACAGAAAACTGCATGTAAAGATTCAGAAGAGTTCCAAATTTAAAAACAAATCTTTTCAGATATTTAAGTTGGAAATGAGATGCCTATGATTGAGCACCATTCAGTGCTAAAATAATGGATAGATCATAAGTTTCATAATGAGATACAGAGGTTTTCATCTACTAGTTCAGACTTGTCCCAGTTGTCTGATGGTGGTTGTTTGATGCTTATTAGTCTCTACAAAATGAGTTGATCTCAGTGCAATTTCTTGTCCACACTCTGAAAACCATCAGAATTGGCACTGTCACCCTATTGCAATCTCAGCACTGAGGCTTATGGTGAATTAGCTGTAGGGACTGAACTGAAAGGCCAGAGTAGTCTAGTAGTTTAGTGAACCATCAAGAGATGCACTAATGAACAATATCTTTTCTACCAGAATCAGTTCCAGAGGTCTGACGTGATGAGAAGGCATCACCAGTTTGGAGAGGTTCACAGTTTTCTTTTTGAGGGTCTCTGGATTTTCTGAATCTTCAAAATGTGATATAATTTTGTTTGTCACCTGTTCCATGTTGTTCCCTCTTTTTATTCCTTCTTTAAAATCCTGTAACCAAGCCTTTAGAATTAGCAAGTAAAAGCCAAATTAAGGTAACATTTAAAAATATCCCTTTTTGTAATTCAGGTGCTGTGCCTGATCTTCCTCCAATTTTTTCCTTTTAAATTAGTTACATGGTTGTCTAAGAGATGCAGAACTTCTCCCTTGTATATGTAGGAATAATGCCAGTAAATTAGCTGTGCCAGCAACAGGTAGGAGAGAATTATCATACCTTGATTGTTTGGGGCTTTAGGAAGGATCTTCAAGCTTTGTTGTTGTTGTTGTTGTTTTAAATTATGCATTTGTAATGGTAGTCAGCAAATTCTGGGATCTTAACCTGACTGTTGTAAATGTATGTGTTTTTATGTAGTCAATTATAGTGTGCCATGGGGCAATTTCTCTTCTGGACTCTTTTGCATACTGTTGATTAGAAAAACTAGTCAGGACAGCAGGTGTGCCCTCAGTTTAAATTATGAGTAAAAGGAAAGAGCAGGACTTCCTCTTTTGGACAATGCTATTTTTCTGTGTCCCTATCAAATGTGCAGCATCATGGATGCAGTAGCACTGTATGGGGGATGAGAACATTCTTGTAAAAAATCAGAATTGTTGATTGTTTTATCTCTTGCAGCAGAGATCCAGTGCTAGCTAGAGGAAAGATGAGACCCGTTGCTGTCATCTCAACAGTGTGTCAGGGAACAGCATGTGGGGTTGGTGTATGTGAGGGGTTTTGTGCTATCCAGGAGAGAAGGACATAAGAACTTGACATGCGTGGTTGCAACACTCACACTTATGAAATGCCTTTTCAATTTTCAGCAGTTTTACTATTGATGATTAGTGAAGTCACAAACATTCCAACCCAGCAAAGAAAGTAAAAATAATATAAAATGAGCATCCATATACTCACTCTATCCCTTGCAAAGAAAACCCTGAAGTGTTAGTCATCCTCCTCCTCACCATCATCTCTAGTGGTGGTCATCTTGGCATTTCCTAAGGCATGCAGTCTGGGAATTTTGCTCCAGTATGGATTGCAGTTTGGCCCTTCTAAATGACAAAGTGTAGACACAATCATGTGAGATGTTGAATGAGTCCACTGAGGTCACTGGGAGTTAAAGGAGCTCATCATCTCTTAATTGGTGCTTGGCATCTTTGGGATCAGGCAGAAATTCCTTATGGTTGTGGTTAGGAAACAATCTGAGTTCAGTTTGAAAAAAAGTCCTCAAATTTATTTAATGTCCTATTTCCAAGTAGGGATCCCACAAGACACTTAACTTTGACTGCACTCCAATCTAAACTTTTCTAGGTTATTCTCCTTACAAGTCTGTGGAAGGAATACCTAAACGTGATGTTATACAGAGTTCTGTAACAATTAATTATATCTTGACATCTACTGTATTGAAATGGTTGAACGTAAGAACCCAAAAAAATCCCCAAAAGCTTCCACACAAATTGACTCTGTTTTAATAAATCCAAACCTACAGAGGCTCAAGTGACAATTTCTAAATGTGTTTGCCACATAGACCTACCCAAAATAAAATCTCTCCTTATCCCTCTTTTTTTCTGTCTTCTTTTTTTCTGATATACACACGCATACTGTCATATCCAGTCTCCAATACAGTCAGGTCAGTAGTGAGGACTGAAGCAATATCTCTCTTTATCTCTGACTTTTAAGGAAGTGACATCTTTTAAAATATTATTTTCTCTTGACTACTTTCATGGTGTTTTTTTTTTCCTGACTCATTAGGTAACAGACCACTGAGGTCAATTGAATTCCACAAAATCTAATATTAAAAGAGGGCAGCAGAATAAAGCGAACAGCATTCAGGAAGGTCCAACATTTCTCTCTCAACAAATCAGAAAATGAATGTATGTCTTAGTCTTCCTTTTTACACCAGTTGCTGACATCTCTTCTTTGACTTTTTGTCTTATTCAGTCATGAAGATGGTATCCAATTGTTTCAGAATGCTAGTGGCTTGGACTACAGAAACCTATTTGAAAAATAAAAGTATGGATTGAATGCAGCAGTGGAGATGAAAAATATATTGCCATGTAATGGAAAAGGCAATAATACTCTGTATCATACCGAGAGGGGAAAGGAATACAATTCTTTCAACTAAAGTAGTAAATCTGGAAAAGTGAAACACAAGCAAAGACTATAAACATGTAATGTACTAAACAACTTAATATCGGTTGATAGGGTTTATGCATTCAGTTGACCAGTATAGCTACCCTGCAGTCAGGATGGGGGATTAAAGCTCACGTAGGCATACCCAAGCTTGCTCTGATCTAGCTAGATCAAAGCTAGTTCAAGCAATAATAGAAGTGTAGCCACAATAGCAGGGTTGGTGGTGTCAGGAATCAGGGCTTGCAGCACAGCCAACCTGGAAGCAGGCCAATCAGTTAATGGAGTCCATAGCCCTGTGGAAGGCTGCCTAATCGGCTACCCCACCTGATTGGTTGGAGAAGTCAGAAGACTTGCTCTTAAATCCAGCAGCCGCAATTCAAAGCATTTGCTCATGGAAGTGACAGCTCCTGCACCTGCTTGTTCTCGGCTTTGTTTCAGACCTCCTGGTGCCTTGCCTCATTCCAGGTAATCTCAGCTCCAATTCCTGGCTCCTGACTCTTGTTCTGACTCCAGTTCTGACTCTGGGATCTCACTCCTGGCTACTGACACCTGCTCAAATTCCCAACGCTGTTGGCTGATCTAACCACTAGGCACAACTGCTCCTGTCTCAATCACATGGCAGTTTGAGCAGACTAACTCAAACAATAACAGAACTAGAGCTAATACAGAGAGCATGGATTCTACAAAGACCAATATCTCTCTGACTGAGATGGGGGAGCCTTACAGTCCTTGCTGGCCCAAGCAGCTGCCTTACAGCTGCAGAATACAGTCCTGCAAGCTCAAGCCACAACACCTTCAGCTCCAAGCCCTGCACTCCATGAGCCCAAACTCCCCCAGACTCAGAAGTTTAATGGTGATATTGACAAATGTTGTGGGTTCCTAAATCTACTATGGTATCTACTTCTGTGTGCATAGTCATATCCCCTTAACCAAGTGGGACTGATTATCAGTGTGCTTACCAGGGAGACCCTGGCTATGGAGTCTCTACTCTTAGAAAAATTAAGCCTGTATCTAGCACCACTTGAGGACTTTGTTAGAGCGATGGCAGCAATCTTTGATGACCCAATCCATAAGTATATAGCTGAAGCTGTGCTTCAGGTGTTGTGGGAGGGACACTGGCCAGTGGCTAAATATGCAGTGAAGTTCCAACACTTGGTAGTAGACGCCTTGTGGAATGGGCCTCCCAGCGTTATCATTTCCAGCGTGGCCTATGATATTAAAGATGAACTGGCACAGGTGGAAATTCCATCTGGCATCGATGCCTTGGTCGACCAGTGCATCAAGATCAATGACCATCTAACCGAACACCTCCAAGAAAAGAGGGTTTTCCCGGCTCCCACCAATCTTGGTGGCTCTGCTCACCTTCCACCAGTCCCTTCTCCATTGCTGAAACCCATGCAAGTGGATCAGGTCCAATCCTACCTCTCCGACGTGGAGAAGAATAAACACTGGGCCTGTGCCTATTCTGTAGGGAATATTCTGAGACTATTTTGCACCAAACTACCCTTCCAAGGTCCAGTCTGCACCCAAGTCAGGAAATGCTAAGCCTCAGCCCTACTGAGGTATGAGTGTGGAAGCTGGGTTGCCACCCTTGCCCTCTTCCCAGCAGTCCACAGCAAAATTTGTCCACTGGTACCGTGGTGATAGCCATTCAGCATCCAACTCCCTCTCCAGCACCAGCATCCTGTGATGTCTGACACCAGCCTAGAGGCACTGATGAGCTTGGGTGCTTCAAGCAACTTCCTGGCTCTAGAGTTCATCTGAGCACACAATATCCCCACCCAGCACAAGGACTTCCCAAAGTTAATGGAGTCCATAGATGCGTCACTCCTTTTGTTGGGATCAGTCATGCACCAGATGGCTCCCTTAGAGGTAGCCACATTTTGAGGCCACCAAGAAATTCTCCAGTTTGGGCTAATTCATGCACATTCCCCAGTGGTACTTGGCATCCCCTGGTGTATTGCCCACAACCTACACATCCACTGGCAGTCAGGCACAATACACTTTGATTCTCCATCTTGCTGACAATCCTGTTTCCTGAGAGCTGACTTGGGACCAGCAACTCATTGCACATGACTTGGTTGTCCAAAGAATTCAGAGACTCAAACAGTAGATCCAAAGACTGCCTCAGCAAACCTCACTATCTCCCCAACAGTTGCAGGGATTCCTGTTTAAATATCAACTCTATGCTGACATGTTCAACACAAGGAAAGCTGATACCCTACTGCCTCCTTGCAGTTACAACTGCCCCATCGACCTTCATCTGGGAGCAAAGGTTCCCTTTAGGAACTTTCACTGGCTCTCCAAACCCAAACAACAGATACTCTGGAACTACATTGAGGCAAATGTGCAGAAGAGATTCATTCACCCCTCCACATCCCCAGCAGAGGCCCCACTCTTAGTGGTGAAGAAAGACTTTTCCCTATAGCCCTTGTATGGACTACTGAATGTGGAACAAGATGACAATCCAAAACCGGTACCCTAGACTGCTCATTAATGAGCTAGTCAGAAGACTTCCCTCTGCCAAGATCTTTTGAAAGTTGGATCTCATGCTTATAAAGTGGTGAGGATCTGTTGATGGAATAAATGGAAGACCTCCTTCTGCACCAGCTATATCCACTTTGAGTATTTGGTTATGCCATTTGAGTGGTGCAACTTCCCAGCAACCTTCCAGCATTTTATAAATGACATATTTAAGGACATACTGGATCAATTTTGTCATAATTTACCTTGATTTCTCTGAATGTTAGGACCTTCACAATCATCAAGTGTTCACTGTCTTGGAGAGATTCTGCCAAACCACCTCTACATAAAGCTCATACATGAGTTCAAACAGGACACTATGGAATTCTTGGGATACATGATCTTGCCCAAGGGACTCATCATGGAACCAAATAAGATGGAGGCAATATTGGACTGGCTGCACCCAGGGACATATTTTGGGATGCAGTGATTTGCAGGGTTTGCCAATTTCTATAGATGATTTATAAAAGGATTCTCTAGATTAGTTGCATAAAGGTGCACATGCAACTGGGAGCCTGTTTCTTCTGGTCCACAGAGGCTCAGTCAACCTTTGATCGATTGAAGGGGGCATTCATCTTGGCACCTATCTTGATTCATCCAGATCCTACTAAACCATTTACTATAGAGCCCAACTCCTCAAACTTCCACAGGTGCAGTATTACCTCCACATCCAGGCCCCTGCAACCAGTTTCAACAATGTGCTTTTTATTTTCTGAAGCTAACTCTAGCAGAGAAAAGTTACAATATTTGGGACAAAAAGCCACCTTGATATCCAGTAGCTTCTAAGTTGTAGCTCCCAGAAGGATTCCCAGTCCCGATGGACTATAAAAACATGGAATACCAGTGGACCACTAGTCAATTTAACCAGCCTCCAGTCCACTGGTCCCTCTTGTTTACTCACTTCAACTTTATCACCTATCACATGGAGATGAGAAATGGGAAGGTAGGATGCCCTGTCCCACAAAAACAAATATCTTGATCTGGGGGAAGAACTGTCTGCTACCATGCTCAAGGCATCCAACTTTTGTCACAGCACAACTCTCAGCAATTTGACATCATCTTCCATCTGCTTCCTGCTCCCTGATGACCTGTTTGTGACCCAGATCCACCAGACTATGAACAATGAGAGTACTGGACTCGACTCCAAGGTCTGACTACAGAATTGCCACCTCTATCATAAGGGTGGTATTTATGTTCCAGAGACACAACCTAGGCCTCAAGTATTGAAACTATGCCTCAATTAGCTGCATGCGGGCCACTTCGGCCAATTCAGGACCTGGAATCTGGTCTTGAGAAGCTTCTGATAGCCAGACCTATGAGATTACTTCAAGGATTATAGATGGTCTTGTGACCTCTGTGCCCAGATCAAGAACCCATGATCTAAGCCTCCTCCAGCCTTTGTCTATTGTCTATTAGCATTGTTCATTATCTCAATGGAATTCATGGTAGAACTGCCACACTTCCAGGGACATTCAATAACCCTGGTTGTTGATGACCTCCTAACAAAGAGGACACACTTAATCCTGTGCCATACTGTTCCTACTGCACAGGAGACAGCTTGGGTCTCCTTGGAAAATGTCTTCCGCAACCACGGGTTACTGTCAGGAATTGTTTTGGATCACAGTCCCCAGTGTATCTCCTAATTCTGGTAGGAATTTCTCAGACTTCTTGGTATTGAGTCCCTCACCTTGTCCAACTATTTCTCCCCCTCCTCCCTGACTAATGGGCAAACAGAGGGTTAATCAAACCTTGGAGCAGTATCTTTGCTGTTTTTTTGAGCTACCGATAGGGAACATGGTTCCCTGCTTTGCTGCACTGAATTTGCATACAACTATGCAATCCACACCTCAACCCAACATAGCCCTTTTTTTTTTTGCCAACTCTGCCTTTCAGCCCTGCTTCCACTCAGACTTGTCCCTGAGTTTCCCCCGGACAGTCTGCTTCAGATTTAGCCTCCCACCTACAGTGCGTACACTGGGAGCTCAGAGAACGCTTGCAGTCTGCCAAGAAGCCTATAAGCACCATGAAAACCAAGGCTGTCAGTCTGGCCATAGGATGCAAAGTTTACCTCTTAGATTGAGTGCCCATCCACCAAACTAAACCACTGATACTTGGCCCCTTCAAGATTATAGAATGGGTGAATCCAGTGGCCTTCAGACTACAGTTGCCTGAGTCCTTGGGAGAGCCACTCTATCTTTACCATCTCATTTTTAAAGCCCTACATGGAGAACCCATACTCAAATTGCTCCAACCTGCCACTGCCACCCATAAAAGGCCAGTGACAAGAAGAGTACTTAATCCACTGAATCCTTAACTTGGTGATTTAGAGCAGGGGTCGGCAACCCGTGGCAGGGGGCCGGACCAGTTTGTTTACCTGCTGCATCGGCAGGTTCAGCCGATCGTGGCCACGGTTTGCCGTCCCAGGCCAATGGGGGTGGTGGGAAGCTGCGGCCAGCACATCCCTCGCCCGTGCTGCTTCCCGCCACCTCCATTGGCCTGGGACGGTGAACCATGGCCAGTGGGAGCTGCGATCAGCCAAACCTGCCAACACGGGTGCTTACCCTGGTGAGCCATGTGACAGAGGTTGCTGACCCCTGAGTTAAAGGAAGTCTCTAGTACCTGGTGGACTGGGAAGACTGCAGTTCAAATGAGTGATCTTGAACTGGATCCACACTCCAGACCTACTGCGAGACTTCCATCAGAAGTACCCTGAGAAACTGGGCACTGAGGCCCTAGGAGGCATCCCTGTGTGTTTGTGATGGGGGAGGGAGAGGGAGAGAGGGAAGGGTACTGTCAGGAATCAAGGCTTGTAGCAGAGCCAGTCTAGAAGCAGGACCTGCAGCAGATCCAGTCTCTGGGTAACCTAACAAGTACAGCTGACCCAGGGCCAGCTCCAGGCACCAGCATTCCAAGCTGGTGCTTGGGGTGGCATTCTTCAAGGGGCGGCAGTCTCTGTTGTTTTTCCCCCAGCAGCTCACCGAATTGCCACCACGGACGGCGTGGGCAGTTCTTGTGCCCTTAGGGCGGCATGTGCGTTTCCGAGGTGGTGGCAATTAGGCAGCAGCTTCTATGTTTAGCTGTCCGTGGCAGCTTCAGCTAAACATAGAAGCTGCCGCCAAATTGCCGCTCCCGCGGAAATGCACCTGCCGCCCTAAGGGCACATGGACTGCCCCCGCTGTCCAGGGCGGCAATTCGGTGCGCTGCTTGGGGCGGCGAAAACTGTAGAGCCGGTCCTGAGCTGGCCTATAGTAAGCTGCCTAATTGGCTACACCATCTTCTTCTTAGTGTATGCATGACATGCCCCAGGTAGCATGTGACAAGGATTTATCACTGAATTTGGTTCGCTGGTTGGATCATGAGTTTCCCTGGGCCGGGTACCGACAGGGAGCATGACATGAATGCTGATCTGTGCCCCCGGCTGCACCATCTAATTGGTTGGAAGAGTCAGCAGCACATCTATGGCGTAGAGCTGGCAGAGGCATCATAGAAACTTCATGTACTGTTCTCCCACCCCCACCGTAAGGAGAAGGAGGGGGAAGGAGAGGCACTATATAGGTGAAATCTATTACAACTGATCCTCTGCGGGTGTAAGGGACCTTGCACCAGAAGCATATATTACAGCAGGACACTGCTATTGGGTCCTGCTCTGATTTACATCATCGGGTCTTGGCAGCCCCAATTCCAGGAGCCACAAATAGCCCTTCTCCATTATGTCTGGGCAAGTAGCTTGGATATAATGGAGAATTGAGGTGTGAAGGTCTAATTTCAAGAAGTGTCTTGCCTGTATATAGGATTCTGGTGAGAGGTTTTAAACTATCTTTCCCTGCCCCCAAAATGACCACAGAAACATTACTTTGGAATGATAGACATTCTCTAAGGGCATAATCCTGCAAACACTTAGGCACCTGGGATGGGGTAAGAGCCTCCTCCCACCTTCTTCCTCTCCACTTTGAAGTTTTCACCCCAAGAGGTGGAGGCACTCCTGAGGGAATTCTGTGTTACTGTGCATGTGCATAATTAATAAGCCACACATATATTATTTTTTGTGCAGAAAAAAGCTTCTGCCAAAATGTTGCTGCAGTTCCGCCTTTTTCCCACCAGAGGGCACTGTAGTGCAAGAACAGCAGCAACTCTGAGCTAGAGAGGGAAGAGAAAAAGCTTGCCTTCTTCGCAGGGCCTGTCAGGCCAGGTCAAGAGACAGGGGCGATGGGGAAACAGACAGCATGGGGTGCTGTGGGGTCAGACAGGGGCTTGTGGGTGACAACAGACTGGGGCAGGGGGTGAATGGGAGTGGAGGCACAGGGCCACATGGGGCAGGGAGGTGTAGGGCCATATGGTGTTGTGAGAGGGGGTGCAGAGCTATATAGGGACAGGGAAATGGCTGGGTGGAGACACAGGCACATGGAGACAGGGGGCATGAATACAGGGACACATAGGGAGAGGGGAGTGGCTAGGTGGGGGAACAGTGACACTTGGGGATGGGTGAGGGGAGAAGGACCACATGGGGATAGGGGAAGTGGGTGTCTGAGTGGGGGTGGAGGGACATGTGAACAGGGGGTGCAAGGACACATGGGGTGCAGGAACACATGGGGAGGGGTAGATGTGCCTGACTGAATGGGAGAGGCTAAGGGTCACCCAGGGTCTACCTTGGGAAGCTCCCTAACAATTCTTCCCTATCCCTCAAAAAAACCTGTTCCACACTTTCCCCACCCCACACCCAACAACCCTCCAAGTTCACACCCAGGCTCCTTCACAGCAATTTACTTCCCTCTCCCTCAGCTCCTCCATTACCCCTGATTCCTCCAAGCCTTTTGCAGGGTGTGGGAAGTACAGTTCTGCACTGTTTAAATGAATTATTACTCTGTGTTCTGTATTAATATGCCTACTAAGGAATCTATTTGTCAAAAAAATTTTCTTTTGTTGTCTGTATTGTTACAGACATACTTGCTGACAGGTATTTGGAAATAAATGACCAAACATATTTGAAACGGGGGTGATTATTTTGTGTTATTTTGACAAATAAAATAAGCAGAATTTTGCAGAATTTTAAAATATTTCGTGCAGAATCTGTAATTATTTTAGTGCAGAATTCCCCCAGGAAGAGGTGGGGGGAAGAGTTCCTGTGGTCGCCTGAATGCAGAAACTGAAACTGACAGAGAAGTACCTGCTCTATGTAAGAGGAGGAGGCTTCTTATGCTCTTTCCTCCTTCCCCATGCACTACTTGCACAAGGGTCACTTACAATCCAGCTCATAAATGTTACGTACAGAGATATGCTTTGAACATCTAGGTATTGTGTCTGTGCATGCCAAAGAATCATAGTTATCCATTACAACAGATGTTTGATGGTACTTCTGTAATTAGAGCTCTGCAATATCATGCCAGAGGCACAGGTTTGATCTCTTGCTCTCTGAGCAGGCAGGGGATGGGAGCACTGCTGAGGCAGTGTGCAAAACCCCAGATGGGCAGGCAAAAGAATACTTTCCATTGCTCTGAAGTGGCCCTTATAGCTAATGAGGATGATATTTTGTGCTCTTATTGTGACTTTCATTTAAGGACCCCCAAGTGCTTTAGACATCGTGCAATCTCCTTGTGAAATGGCAAGTAAGGGTTACATAGGGATCCCTTCATCACCTACCTCTGGGTCGTAACACAGCAGCTGTCTAACAAAGCAGAGCAATTCTCCTCAGCTATTTAGAATGAGTGGTAAAGAAAAACATAAGTTCCAATTAAAGCTGCCAGGAAAATTAAAGTAGGCATGGCAGAATGTAACTATAGAACTTTTGCTGGGATTTGTCCAAGGCACTTCCGCCAACACCCTTACTCTTAGGGAAAGAGTCATGGGATTTTTAATGACCACAAGCTGCTGGGCCCTCTGTCTTATCCAAACACAGCACCTCCAACAGCACAGTGCCCCCTAATACACTGGTGGCTTATGGGTTTAGTAATTATGTGGGAAGAGTGTCACCAACTGACTGATCAGCAATGCAAAGCCTGGCACTACCACTTCCAGAAGTGCCAGAAAAATTATTTGAGCCACTTACCACCCAAAATGTAACAGACTCATCTAAATAAATAGGGAGTAGGATCTTTGTGTTGCCACCACTCCTAGCTTCAGCCTCAGTTTAGGAACCCCTCAGAGGGCTCCACATGCAAGCTAATGAAATTTAGATGGATTTTCTCTTTCCCCTCAGGTTATTTAACTATAGAATCCACATAAGGTGCCCTATCATTATTAATAATATAACATATGTTAAATGCTCAAATCTTTTCCCCTAAAATGTACAAAATGATATCTGCTAGAGAAGAACACACAAAGAAAACTCATTGAGCTAAAAGTCCAGTGTGCCCTTTGTACCATTTCTTTATCACCACTGTCTCTCCTTTCTTCTCTGGCTTGTTCTCTGCATACCCATTCTTTTCCCCCTCAGTTCTAGGTATTGTTTTTTCTTTATATTATTCTGTCTACTAATTGTCATCTCCTTTAAGCAGCATGATCTTCATTCTCATTTCTTCTGTCATCCTGTCCACCCATTGTTACTTTTGTCTCTGATGAATGTTGTGTGAATTACAATAGTGCCTAGAAGCCAGGGCCCCATTGTGCAGGCACAACACAAACAGAGGAAAAAAGAGACAGTCCCTTCCCCAAAGAGCCTTGCTTCCTGTTTTTCCTTCTCTCTATCAATTTTCAGGGTAGGCTGCTTCTTATCTGAAGCACGTTGTCATCCCTAGTAAAAATGCACATATAGTTGCAAGGGAATTGTTGACCTAATTTTTTTCCCTCCAAATATATTTGCTTTTATCCATGTCATAAAGGGAACCAACTTTCTTGGGGGATTTTTAATTCAATTATAGGAGACACTTCATTTCCTTGTTTGTTTTCAGAAGAAAATAATTAGCAAACCCTTCTGTTTTCCACATGGATCTTAGTTTTCTGCAAAGAAGATGACATTATACCTAGGTAAACAGCAAAAGATTAGCAAAACAAAGTCAAATAAAGTAAAACAAAGGAGACTTTCCTTTGCTTTGATAAACTCACCTGGCACTCTACAGTCTTTCATTTGCAACACAGTCTTTCCTTCCGAGATTATTTTTTATTAATCTAATTTAGCTATATACAGAATAATCAAAGTAGTCTTACCACTACTACTTTATTTACAATTTTTATTGGCCTTAATTCCCTTGTGATTGCATTTTGGTTTAATTTGTATTAGAACCCAATGGGAAAATGTGTTTTAATTAATTTTTGTTAGGGAGCTTTATTTTACAGCACGCTTTGTTTTTTCACTGTTTGGCAACTGCTCCCCCCACTACTCCTAAGGTCAGAATGATTTCAGCTTCAACTAGCTATTCAAAGATATCTGATCAAAAGAAGTTTCATCTCTGTGGGTGCTGGCTAGTGATAAAAAGGCACCAAGGGTTTCAATAGAGACTAATCCTAATTCAGGAGTGGATAAACAATCTCCTTTTTGGTGACAGATCAGACACTTGACTTTATCATTATTTATTTTTATTTATAGTACCATCCACCCTTCTCTTCCTTCCCAAACTGCTGGAGCACCATGGATGAAGATTCTGTTTATGCCCTTACGTGAAAAGTGGTTCTCCTCACCAATATGAATGGCATTTTAAGTAGGTGGAGAAAAGACCAACAACTCTTCCATCCCCACGTCCTCTTGGCCCAGGCCTGTTTGCTCTCCACAACATGGCCAGCTAAGGTCAGATTCATAGGATACCTGCTCTATTGCCTTGCAGCTACCTCCAGTGGTTTCTCCACCTGCCAAGCTACAGTAGTTCCCGCCACAGTCCTAAACAGGGAAACAAAGATACCTGGCTCCTTTTTTCCCACCAGGCACTAAACAGGGAACAAGGATCCCAACAGCTTGTGTAAACTTTCCCCTAAGGGAGAGCATAGAGTAAAACTACTGGCTTCTATAGGAGCTAGGGGAATGGCTCTAGAACAGGAGCATCCAGAAGACGAGGTAAGGGATGCCATCAGGGATGAATTGAGGTCCAGTTGGGGATGAGAGGCTGAGGCAGCCTCTGCAGTTGTGAAGAGGCTGAGCTGGAGATGGGTGTGCTTGCTGAAGCTTTGAAAAGATGCTTCTGAGGTATAATGAAGTGGGTTGGTTAGAAAAAGAGAATGGATAAATTTGGAGATAACTGAAGGAAAAGAAAGAGCTGAGGAAGCTGGGCTGAGGGGGGAATGAATGAATGCACTGGGGAGCATTGTGAATGAATATGTATCATGACACATGACTCCCATGTTGCAGTATTGCAGGTCAATCAAAGGGGAATGCTATAGGATATAGCTGCCCAGTAGCACCCCCTTTTGGTCAAGTGAGGCACAGCTGGCACTTTCGAGCTTAATTGCCTTCCTCTCAGTTGGTGCCCTCAGCTTTCCAGATAGCAGTCTATGCAGGAAATGGCCCTCTGGCCAAGAGAAAAACAAAAGTAATCCCTTCCAAGGTAGCAGAAGTCAGACTAAAACCACCAGGCTGGTTCCCCTGGAGTTCCAGCCCCCTACGGACCCTGCCTCAAGGATTTTCAAAGGAGCCTGGCCATCTCTATGGTTCCACTGTCTAACTAATCTCTGTCCTTTTCTAAGGCCCAAGTACCTATTAAGATATCAATTGGCCCTCCTAAATCCTGCACCATCAAGCTAGTAGCAGCTTATTAACTATGGCACTGATGTGGCTAACTTCATTCTCTCTTAAAGGACAGGAAAACTTTGGTGCATCATGGGAGGTGTAGTCCATCCATGGTACCTGGTCCATAGAGGAGAATGGGGACATGAGGCCTCTGAACTTCAATTCCCATAAGACATTGCAGCAGTTTAGGAGGACACAATTAATGTGAACTAGCCTGAAATAAAACTTCTTGATTTAGTTCAACAAACCAAAATGCTTCTGATTCTGGTCAATCCGACACAAAACTAAATGTTTCATTTTGATTTTTGCTGATGGAGAATTGAAAAAGTTCAGTGAAAGAGAAATTTTCCCATGGGGAAAATTCTGATTTTGCAGAAACTGCATTTTCCATTGAAAAAAACATTTCAACAGGAAATTCCCAATGAATACTAATTAGTGTGACTAAGTGGGATGAATGGCAATGAGTGAGGGCTTATGTGCCTGAACTGGGAGCCCAGTAGTGAGTGAATGTTGAGGTAGGGTGTGAGACAAACAGGTATTAAAGGTGTGTGTGTTTGTGTGACAGAAAGCTTGGGGTGAGGAAAGTATATGAATGAGAGCAAGTGGGGCTGAGGAGAGAAGGAGGGGAGAGAGAGAGACTATCCCCATTCACAAAGTTAATAGGGTTTTGGCATGGTCACCTTTTTAAGCAGCTCACCTTCAACACATCACAGCAAATATTTTTGCAGTTTCTTTTCAGCTAATTAGCTTGTCTAGAAACAGGAGCCAGATCACTGGCTTACATAGCATGGTAGCCTCTGTGTAGTTTCTGCCTTTCTTGTTTACAATAAATAAATTTATTTATTTATTTTTGAAAAATCTGTATTGGGAGATTTAGCAGATGGAAAGCCCCTCGAGTATTTTGGTTTATAAAGTGAAAAGGGGATGTATCAGGTTCTGTGTATTGGAAACAGATATGGCAAATCAGGTTATAACAGGAAACCAGAGGATCTAATCAGAATCACACTGATGGTATTTATATTAGACATTAGAGGTCAGTCCTGCAAAGTGCTGATCACTTTCAATCTCCATTGTCTTAAACAGGAATTCAGGGCTCTTGGTATCTCAAGGGAGATGCTTAGCTTCACCCAGGACTGGACCCTATTATGGACATGTCTACACTGTGTTTAAAAACACACGTTGAGTAAATCTCAGAGCCCGGGTCTATGGACTCAGGCTCTTGAGTCTGAATGGCTTCTCTGATTTTTAGTGCTGTAACTTGAGCTCCACAAGCCTGTGTTTATATATCTGGGCTCTGAGACTTGCTGCCGAAGGTTTTAAAATGCAGTGTTGATATACCTACTGTTTCCAAGAGACCCAATGTTTTTGCTGCTGTAACATACACTATCCATGTTCTCATTCTCATTGTCTTTCTCTCTCATTTACATTTTTCTTCTCACCATGTATATCACATCAATTCAATGAAATTTATCTCGATTCCTCTTTATTCTTTTTGCTTATTACCCCTTTTAAATTCTCGTTTATTTTTTCAATTTCATTTGATTTGTTTGATGTCAATGTCCATATTCTTCATTGGTGGTTTCCATGGAGACATTCACTTCCAATCCCTTATGCTTTTTCTGAATTTTTCTTATTAATAAGTGATACAAGGATGACTTTTTAAAAATAGTTTCCATCTTTCATGAGCTTATTTACATTACATTTACAACTTTTTTTTCTGGTTTGCTAAAATAAATTGCCGTTTCGCGTTATAAATGACAACAATCACCATTTCATAGCAACAATTCAGGCACCATATGGAATGGTGAAGAAAGAAATCCCAAACATTCTTTTAACCAATAGATTCTCAGTTGCATGAACCACAGGAAAAGAAATGTCACTCCCTGGAGTTTTAAGAGACTGCAAAGCCTCAAGTTTCCAAAGGCTATGCAAGCTTGTTGTGCCCACTCTGTACACCACATTAAGAATAGGGGGAAACCACAGGAACATAGCTGGGTTCCAAACAACTGGTGTTGACTAACTATATACAAATGTACAAGCCCTAGCCACATATATATATGCTACTGATCTGTTCAGTTCTGGTGGTTCTGCAATAGAGTGTTCACGACCTATTAAAGGAATACTATCTAATTGCTATAAACTACAAAGCTTCTCACTTTTTTCACTGTAAGGTAGACACCATTCTTCAATACTTAATATTAAATCTGCAACACCAATTTCTGTTCATTAAAAGAGGACATGGATATCATGTCTGTGGGGAAGATAGTACTGGGAATCAGGCGAACTGGAGTATTTTGATTCCTCATCAGCCTCAGGCCAGCTAAGGCCTGGCCTGAGGCTGCCTAATCCTGGAGCTTCTACTGACCTTGCATGATTATGGGCAAATCACTAAGATCTCTGGTCACCAGCTGCCCATCTGCAAAACTGATATTATTACTACTACTTACCCCCTCTTCTAAAGCCTTGGAGATTCTTGGATGCAAGAGAAAAGTTTTATTTTATGTTGTATCAAATTTTGAGTCTTGTTCTGTGTCATCAACTCTATTTTATCACTGGTCTCATGACACTTGATGTTTTTCTTAATGCCCCAGCTCGTGGAGTCATGTGATTATATAAAAATCTCAGCTTTCACTTAAAGTCAGTTTCTAGCCCTCATTATTGCAGAGAAAGCTTGACAATATGACCTAAAAACATAAAAGAAAAAAGCAACTAAAAAAAATCCAAAACTTAAAAAAAAACAAAAAACTTCATGATTTTTTGGGGTTGACCCTTGAGGTTTTTTGGCAATATTGCACATGCCAACAGTGAGCACAAAGTATTTAGTCAGGTGTGGTGAGAGTACTCTTACAGAGTCATGGATGATCGATCTTTACATTCAGAGGAAATTTTTCCCAAATAAAGACTGCAGGAGGGTCAAACAAGTGTGTTATATCCCAGGTACATCAGACACCATTTGGAATTTTGTTTTGGACTCCACCTCAAGGGGTCTTTTACCATAGGATTTGTGCTGGTCTTGCTCCTGTATCTTTTTATTATTATGTTTTGCTCCTATTAGCAATGATAAAGAATCTGTTTACATTCCCCTTTACTGTCCATAGGGTAAGTTTGTTCTTGACAATTTATGAAATATAGAACTAAAATTAAAAAAAACTATATAAATGTTCACATTTCAGCCTTGGGTAACTCTGAAAAGGCAAAAGCTTGTGCACAGTTAATGTAGCTGCACAAGTAGTAACAATGTAAGGAGCATGGGTGGGGCTCAGGGGGCTGGCATTTCTTTTACTATCATCTTATGTAGACCAGCTCTGAACAGGACTGGCTGACAGCCTCGTAAAAATGCTTCTGCCTTGTCTATTGCTATTGTGATCCCACTATTGCTTGCACCAATGGCTTTAGATCAGAGGCAATACAGCAGTGTGAAATTTCTTTAAAAAGGCAAGCAAGCATGGGCAACAGATAAAGAATTATCAGGAAAGACAGCATAGGCAAAGATTTGATTTTCTGATGTTTAAAAAAACAAGCAAGAAAAAAGCCCTTTCAGCTCTTATTTATACATCATAAAGAAATGAAAAAGACACAAACCTTTGAGGTCATCTTTCAGCATTTTAAATTAAAGGGGCCAGATCCTGAGCTGGAATAAATTGGACATAGCTCCACTGAAGTTTCACTGGTTTATAGCAGTTCGGTATCTTGCCCTTTGTACAGGAAATGCTAGATCAAGTTGAAATGAAAGGTATTTGAGCTCAGCTGATTTCAAAGCTTCTCTTTCAGATCAGAAATCATGAGTGATCCTTAGTAATGCTGAAATACCCTCTGTTGAGTTTCAGGGCTCAAACTTATGTAATCTATACAAACAAATTCCCAAATATTTTTGGACTGATTCTACTTGGAAAGAACTACGTGCATTAGCTTTCAAAATGCAAGAGCTATACTATTCTCTGACGACTGAAGCAAATATGACAAATTACCATAATTGAAAGAGGCTTGGGAAAATAGCTTGGAGGCTCAATTTTTCTCCTGAGGAAAGGAACGCTATTTTCATTGACCTATGGCTGTGAGGGACACAAGATCAAGGTTTATTAATTACAATATTATATAACAAATGTGTAGGATACCATAGACATTTCACTGAATGAGGGAATATATCAACTTCGTACTGGAGGAACTGTTATGATATGGAGTCGATGGTGCAAATGTTATAGGATTGTCTTGTTATGTTTTAGCAACACTCATTTCAGTGTACGATTATTTGAATGCTAAAGAAAAGTTTTAAGAAAATAATACTTCATCTCATATCTACATTTTTATGTAACCTCCAAATAAAAAAATAACTGCTGCTGTCTGACTCTTAAGTTTTCCTTTGCATGTATCAGCTGTCATTGCTGAACTCTAAAGTGACATGTTTCATGCTTGATTACCATTGATTGCATAATTCACTATCTATGACTGAAATACAAAAATAACAATTATCTTGGGAAACTCAGTAATCTCTGAGAAGCTTATTGAAAATTTGAAATTTGTTGTCTTGAAGACTGAATTTTCCATAATATTTGACTTCTCAACCTGACTTCATTTGGCGTTCACCACAACAATTAGTTCTTAGATCACAAATCCTTCTTTCTTCTTCCTATTCTCCATAATTGGCATGAGTGTATATTTTTTCCTCAGGATTGCTTTTGCCACATAGTTTTCCTTAGATAGGCGTCTGTTTCCCCTGAAGTATTCCTCCTCCTCAGAGGTTCTTAGATTTTTCTCCTTTGAGATATTCAATGTTATTTATAAATTATGGCTTCCCTGCATGGTAGAGGGGATTGTAATAATTTATATGGAATAAAGGGCCCAAAGAGTCAAAGATGTTACTGTGACTTTGTCAATGTCCAACATTACAGTGATAAACAAGGGATTTGTTATACAGAGCCCTCAGGCTCCTTAGTAAAATGGCAAACTCACCATTAAAAATCTCTTTAAACCTTTTATTAAAGATGCAGAAAAGAAGGTAAACAGTTAAAGCACTGAAATGTAAAATGTTAGGTAAAGCTTTCATTTTAACCATAATCCTTGCTCCCTTTCCCTTCAGCTAGAGAGAATCTTTATAAGGAAAAAAAAAATCCCTTGTCTGACAGTCTCTTAGATGTTTGCAGTGTTGTTGGTCCCACTATATATGAGAGACCAGCAGGATCATAATCAGGGCTGGGTGAGAGGAAGCAGAAAAATGGGGCAGCATGGGGTGTGTGTACATGTAGAGTCACACTCTCCTCCTCCCAGATTTCTGACTTCCATTTAGCCCAGAGGTTTTCAAGCAAGCAATCTCCTCAGGGAACATCTCATGGCAGCTTGGCTTCTTGAGTAGGGGGCAGTTCCAAGGGGCATTGCCGGCCGGCACCAGGCTCCTTTGAGGGAGAGGAAAGAGCACGTCAGGGCACATCTCAGAGCTGTGCCACCTTTCCTGTCTAGGGAGCGTCAGATGATGCAGAGGCAGCCCAGCTCAGGGAGTTGGGCAGGGAGGGCAGTAAGCACCCTGGCTCCCACAGCACAGAGAGGCGGAGGCCTGAGGTGCTGGGGGGGCTCCCACCAGCTTCTGATTCCCCATCTTCTGGCAGGAGGTGACAGTTCTCAAACTGTGAAGGGCGCCTCTCTACAGGGGCATGCCCCACAGTTTGAAGATCTCTATGTTAAATGGAAGGCAGAAATCTGAGGGCCAACTTCTGTTAGCTTGCTTGTGAGACAGGACTCTCCTGTGGAGAGAGAAACTTAGAGAGTAGGTCAGCCTAGGAGAGGCAGAGGAGTAATTAATTCAGCAGAGAAAGGAGAAACTGGGAGGACTGAGCGAGAAGCCAGAGACCTGAGTTCCAAAGAGAAGGGAGGCTGTGTTAATCACAAGTTGCAGAGAATCAGCACAAGAGGACTTGGAGATAGGAAGTGGCCCAGGGAAAAAGCACCACAACTGAACAGCCTGACTTAGCAGTTTAATATAGGGTCCCTGTGCCAAATAAAGGGGGAGCCTAAGTTCCACTACCAGCCCTGAAAAATGGGCATGCAAGTTCAATGGAAGGAGTGTTGAGTCAAAGGTGGAGCAGAAAACCAACAGTGGGCTGGAAATAGCTCCAGGGGGGCTGAAGTCTCTGTTGTGTTGGGGTGTTTTGTGAATTTACAAGTTGGACCATTTGTTACCCCCAGAAAGGGATTGAGCTTTATGCGTCTTGACTGGAGGGCTGTGTCAGACAATGGTTCTAGGTAGCCCTGCCCAGCGGGTGGAGCAGGCATCAAAGCCAGGTAATGAGAGTCTGACGGTCTGAGGTTCAGGAGGGCTGAAGCAGTTCAGTCACAGGGTTGGAGCAAGGTCAGAGTAGGACAGAGACAAGGCTGGAGCAGGCTAAAATGGGGCTCATGCAAGGCAGGAGCAGGAACAGGAACTGGCTCAAGAGCAGCATGGGTGTCCAGAGAGTCTTTTACACTGTGAGGCAGCAGCAGGGTTCCTGGCTGAGTAGTGCTGTTGCTCATACTAACTTATAGCTTTGGCAGGGCTGGGGAAATACTTGAGCCTGGGGTCGTCTAACCTGGGGTCTGCTTAGGGATAGGCTACTGCTGCATGCCTGAGGGCTGCATCACTTCAGGCTTGGTTGGAGGGGTCAATTGTGGCAGTGAGCAGCCCTGGTATGGCTGCAGGTTTGGCTCTCAGGCTGATCCATGGAAGACCTGGCAAGAGGCAGATGGCCAGTAGGAGGTGCTGGAGATGAGGACACCTTGCAGTATTGCATGTGGCAAGTACACTATCTTATAGCAGACTACACCTTTTAGAACAGGTGCAGTAATTCCTGCTCTTCCTATGCATTCTCCTTCAGTGCCTTGGGGCATAATGTGTTCAGGCAGTGCTCTTCCTCTGAGTGTGGCTCTTGAGGATGAACAATACAGTATAAGCACCAATTGGCCCAAGGGATTGGAGTCTTCTAGTATAGCTGAACCCAAGTTTCCTGTGTGGAAGTACATGTGCTATCCGGTGGGTCACTTAGCAGCAACATTAGTTAGAGATGGACAAGTCCATCCCCCTGTATGGACAGAGGACATACAGTTACCCAGTATTATTATAATCGAAACACATTGCATGGTGTGTGAAAGACACACTGTGTGAATAACTTAATGAAAATGGAAAGATACACTCATGGGACTAAGATGGTCTCTTTACAAATAACACCATCTTCTTCCAATGGGAAAATGATGGCTTGAGAAGAGACTCAACAAGACAAATCTATACTTTCTCAATTCTCCTCAGACACTGAGGTGATTTTATGATTTTAATCCATTAAAATATTTTCCCTGTACATTGTATCAAACAAAGACATGTCTCTGGCTTGAGGAGGAAAGCTAGAAGAAGAATGCATGCTAATTAAAGCTCTAAGCCTTTAACCACTAAGGGTGAAACTTTATGCAAAAGATGTTTTCAGAATTTTTGCTTTTGACTTAGAAAAGCAAACACAATGTCTATGCCAGGGCCCAAGGACCACATCTGGGTGGGGAAATTGTATGCAGGGTTGGAGAAGGGGGTTGGGAGAGAGCGCAGGGTGTGGGAAGGGGTGCGGTGTGCAGGAAGGAGCTCAGGGCAAGGGAATGGGGCAGAGGAGGGGTGTGCGGTGTATGAGGGGGCTCAGGGAAGGGGGTTGGGGTGCAGGAGGGGGCTCAGGACAGGAGTGCAGGAAGGGTGTGGACTGTGGGAGGGGGCTCAGGGCAGGCAGATGGGATGCAGGAGGAGTGCAGGGTGTGGCGGGGGCTCAGAGCAGGGGGTTGGGAGTGCACAGGGTACAGCAGGGAGCTAAAGGCAGAGTTTCAGGTGCAGGAAGGGTGCGGGGTGTCCGAGGGAGCTCAGGGCAGGGAGTTGGGGTGCAGGAGGGATGCAAGGTGCAGGCAGGGGGCTTAGGGCAGGGAGTTGGGGGTGGGGTGCAGGAGGGGTTCGGGCTCCGGCCTGGTGCCACTTACCTAAAGCGGCTCCGGGGTGGCAGCGGTGCACACTGGGGCCAGTGCAGGCTCCCTGCATGCCTGCCCTGGCCCTACGCCGCGCCGCTCCAGGAAGCACTGCAGCCCCTGGGGGGAGGAGGGAGGAGGGCTCTGCATGTGCTGCCCTCCAGATACCTCCCCTGAAGCTCCCATTGGCCGTGGTTCCCTGTTCCTGTCCAATGGGAGCTGCGGGGGGCTGTGCCTGAAGACAAGGGCAATGCATAGAGCCCTTTGTCTCCCCTCCCCTCCCCCGTCCCAGGAGCCGCAGGGATGTGGTACCAGCTGCTTCTGAGAGCAGCGCAGGGCCCACGGCACCACGGGGGGCAATCCCATGAGCCAGATCTAAAGCCCTGAGGGGCCAGATCCGGCCCACAGGCCGTAGTTTGCCCACCCCTGGTCTATGCCCTTGATTTTAAGTTCAACCATTCACAAAACTATTAATACATAAACCACAGCTATTGTAACTGAGACACCATTTTGATGGGTTTTTTTATACCTACTTGTAAATCTACTATTACTATTATTTTTGTATCCCAATGGTGACAAATATATTATTAATTTGTATTTTACAGATGTCCAGAGGCCCCAATAAGACTAGGGTTGCTGAATACTGTATCCTATATTTCCCCATGCTACAATTATTCTAACCAGCTTTTTTCAAGGAAAGAGACATTCATGTACTTTAGGCCCCAAATTTGGGTTTTATAAAATGTAGTATGAACAGAAATGTTTTCATTATTTTCTTTTTCAATCTGAAAGGAAAGTTTGTTTACAGTACACTGTTGCCTTGCAGGTTTTGCACCTCTGCACTAGTCTATGGGTTTTCATTCATGGTATCTTCATGTAGTGATTATGGATGAGAGGGAAGGAGGTACATGAGAAAAATGTGTGGAGCAGCTTTTCCATGCATTTGTGATTGCTTAACACCCTTGTGATAACTAAAGCAACTGCCTACATGGAAAAGGAGTAGTATGAAAAAATGTATTTAAAACTTCCTTTAATGTGATTTAGCAAATGGAAATAAGGAGCAAGTGCAAGCACTATGAGATCAACAAGGTACCCAGAGTCCACCAGTGGTCCATGAACCACAATTTCAAAACCTCAGAACTGGCCAGACACTGAGCTATAATTCCAGTTCCCACACTAGCAAGTGTAGCTGTGAGCAAGGAGTTATGACTTAGGGAATCTATTTATGTAGAATTTATGAATTCTGTATGAGTATGAACTCTCTGTATCTATCTTTATCAAACTACAAACTCTATTTGGACTGTAAGGCTAGTCTGCCTTCTTTTTACCTCTGTTTTGGGATGAAATTCCAAAGGGTGGGGACACAGAGCTAAAATGGAAGTTTGTTAAACCTGAATCTTCTGTTCAAGTGGAAGTACCCTTAAACAAAGAAGTTGGCCAAACCAAGAAAACTGGTTCTGAAAGGTGAGCTAGTAAACAGGCAACAGATCATCTTATGGGAAACTTTGAACACCTTAAAATGCTGAAGGGGGGGAGGAGACACATGACAGAAGCGACTGAAACTTTATCAGGGAGGACTCTCTCACCAGTCATGTTAGAGAGAGAGAGGAAGAAGAGACCAGACAAAGAAAGCAAGGCTGTGCAAGAGGAGAAGGGAGAGAATCCTGGACAACCTGGAGGCCTCTTACTTAAGTCCACAGAATGCTCCAGAGTGATGAGGAAACTGAGACAGGGAAAGGTGTGTAGGTGTTCTGTTTCTGTCTGAATCTGTATGTCTCTTGTGTGTCCAAAGAAAAGAGTAATTGTTTTAGAAACCCTTTTGCAAAGTCTGCATGTTATGTACTTCAGCTATCACATGACCCTAGAGAGGTAACTGTAAACCAGTGTGCCAACAGGGCTGAAATTCTGGGAAAGGCTGTGCTTAAGTTACTTGAATGTCCTGGGGACTCATCACTTTTCCTGCGAGTGTAGGGCAGCTGGACTGTGAAGTCCCACTTCCATGAAAGGATACCTGACAGAGTCTGTGCCCAGGAAGTGTGCCAGAGGGACTAAAGAAAGACAATGCTGGAGCCTATCTAGACCAAAGGAAGATTAAACATACATGGGTCCAGCATGTGGGATCGAAACACAGCAGTGTGGTGCATGGCCAAATAGAGAAGCTCAATGAGGGCTGTAATAGGGCCATTTTCAGATACTCTACCATGGAGCTTCTGTCAGCAGAAGGTAACTGATTGCTCTGACTCCATAGGATACCTCCCAGGGGAAGCTGGTAGGGAATTGCACAATACACCTCCAGATGTCTTGGCCATCCTCTGCCCAGTTGATTGCACTCAATTTTCGGGGCTTTGTCAGTTGACTATGAGCCCCATGACAGGTCATAGGCAGAGAGCACATTATGCAATATCAGCCTCATGCTAGCAGGACTTTCCAATGCTGGAGGTGCACAGCTGACATAACCTGGACTGAATCTGACCCACTGACAAGGAACAAATTCAGAACTGAGTATTAAGGCTTCATTGCCCAAGTTTGGTGGAAATGTAAATAAGATAGCATAAATGGGGACAAATAAATGAGATTTTAAACATTTTTTAGTTTTAATAATTTAAATGGTTAATATCATGGGTAAGATATTTAATCCACCTGCATAAGATTTTTAACTTGGCAATGTATCTTTTTAAAGTAACTCTTACACCACAGCATTGTAGTATAGGAATTCAGATGATAAACCAGAAGTTTTTGAAAAAGGTAGGCAATTATTTCTCTGCATGCAGAAATCTTTGCTTTAATACTTATTACATTAAGTATTTGTACAGTTCCTTAAAGAACCAATTTTATATCTGGCAGCTTAAGCTCTTACCTATAAAGGCAAAATGACAAAGTAACCCAAGAGGTAATGGAAAAGAAAAATATTACACCTTCCTTAATTAGTCATGTTGTGTGTGTGATCTTCTCTCAGGAGCTAACATTCTGTTGTAAATTTGTTCTTATAGGCTAGCATGATCAGGATTTGCTTACTGGAATATATTGTCTACTGCCACTTTAAAATTCTAGCAATCTGATTACCTCCCAAGTAATGATGGGCTTGTCTACACTTATACTGACATAACTATGCTCTAATGTAGATGTACTTATACCAACAGAACAATGCTTTTGGAAGTATAGTTTTGATGTTTCTTGGGGAACTGCTGTAAGCTATTCTGGCAGAAGCACTTGTATGCCAGTGGAAGCTGCACCAACACTAGGAGAGTATAGCTAAGCCAACAAAGCTTTCTCAGTGTAGCCAAGGCCATGGTAAAGGTACAAGGTTGCTATATTGAGTTTAGATAGATCTAGAAGGCAGACTTCTGAGGGTGTTTTCCTAGCACAGGGTGAAATATTGAAAAAGGTACCATGTGCTTTGATTCTATGTCGAACAGAGATCCCCCTGTGTGAATCCCCTTACAGAGCTAGGGTCAAAGAGATAAAAGACAAAATTCTACTCTCATATACACTGTTATAAATCCAATGTAAACTTCAATGGAGATGTGCTGGATTTACACTTGTCTAGCTGAGAACAGATTTGACCCCATTAGTTTGTTTTTGCTTACTGCTTTCCATTGTACTTCTCTTCTGTGCTGTATGTTGTGCTCCCTGTAAAACAAAAGGTAATACAGAGGTTATATGTCAGTAACACAGGCTAGTTACTTCAGGCCAAATTCTATCCTTGGTTACTTGAATGCAAATCAATAGTATTAGAGGCAGAATTTGCCCTTGAGCGCTCAGTTCTCTTAAAAATATTTTGCAGCTTCCCTGATGACAGCTAAGAGATCAGCAAGCCCTAATAGTATAGTTACCTATATTCAGTATTCCCTTCACAAATGTAGTGTAGGATTTGCTTATAAAAAGATGCTCATTGTTCACAGAAGCAATTGAAATTTTCACAGTTTTGCATAGTACAGGTGTAGGCAAAATGTTATTTGAAACCTCATAATTAACCGTATCTTTTATTCACACTATCAATTAGCAAAATGCTTTTAGATAACAAGATAGTGTTACCCAAGGTGTTTTGATTTTTTCCAGGCATTAAAAAAAAATATGTAATTGCATTATGGCAGGTTAATGCAAATTAACATTTCTGGCCATCATCATGGTCAGTGCAGTGGAGCACTAAAAAGTATGCAAATCCTATGCTATTTTGCCTTGAGCACAGAAATAATTCAACTCTCCACTATAAATCTTTCATAATTAAGTTATTTTTTTTGTCTTTTAATCTCCTGCTTCGAGAGCCATTAATGATTTAGAACTGAGACACGTATAATCTGTAATAATTCAGTTTATCTGGTTTTAAAAGAGCATTTGTTTTGTTTTTAATCTTAAGAGAATCTGTTTCAGCTTAAAACTGTGTGAGATAAGTAGTCATGTTGAGGGTGGATACAATTTAATTTACATTAAACAATTCTTAGCCCAGTATTGAGCCTTTCATCTGTTGACTTGATGCCATCGCATAGCTGAAGAACAGCAGAACATATAAAACTTGTTGGAGGACGTAGGTGGTTCAGGGACTCATTTATTGATACATTGCTGGTTCCTATGCTAGCTTGATATCAGAAAGTTGTTAAAATCTTTTTGCTTTTTGTGGTTTGGTAGTCTCAGTCCAGTTCTTAGTGGACACTTGTCTCAGGTAATTGGGAATTTCTTGAATCAAAGCCCTGAGTCTTGTCTTGTTAATGAGTCATTGGTAATTACAAGCCGTATTGAACATATCTGGATTGACTAAACACCCAAAATCCCAGACTAGCATGCACTGGTTTCACCACAAAACCTGCATTGCAATCTCTTAGCTATTCAAAAATCTTCATAAGGACTCTGGAGGGGATAACTTTACATACATCAGAAAACGATCACTACAATTGGTACTAACTGATAGGCTTAGTAGAAAGACCAAAGATTTAAATGACATGTTTTGTTTGATATTTGTAAATAAGCACATAACATTAAATTACATAAATATATTTGTAGTGGGTAGCTTTTCAAATCGGTTTTTCAGCACACTCAATGTTACCTCTGCCCCATTCCTCAAATGGCTTTCCCACTGTTAATACCCACAGTTACTTCTGTGTCTTAGCTGAGTTGCAGCCAGTTACTTTTCATCCAGATACCTCTTTAAGATCAGATCCTGGAATGAGTTGCATGCAGGTGAATCTCGGATGTACACAGGACTCCACTGAAGTCAATGGTCTCCATGTAGGTGCAGGGGTACATCCACATGGAGTTCATTGAAGGATCAGGGTCTTAGTCAGAGACTGGAAGAATACTGAGACTATCAAATTTGATTAAGGATTATCACTCCTGTTCCAAATATCACAAACATTGACAATCTTTTCACAGTCAGGTAAGAGCTAAGGGCTTCGCTAGACTTGGCTGGTAAATTTTTGTTGAACTACAACTGAAAGAAAACAAGCCATCCCTATTCAAGATAACACTGAGGTAACAATAGGATGTAAGCATGCACCTAAAGTTGAAATGTGCTTAAATGCTGTATTGAATAGTGAGGTTTTCCTGAATCTGTGCCCAAATCAGGACTCGTCATAATTACACATCTGAGGACCCTTGGGAAGGAAAAGCAATTGCCTATAACGACCCATTGGGACTTCCCTGAGAAGAAGTGAATTCACTGCAGGTGAATTTACAATCTAGAAGGATACATCAGCTGAGTCTGGAGTTCCACACTGGCAACAGTCATCAGCCTACAGACCTTTCTCATGTCACTCTAATTTCCATAGATTAACAGTCAGTGCTGTCTCAGTTGTAAATCCTGATGTGACAGAAATCACAGAAACCTGTAGGACAGAGAGACACTCAAAACAATTGTTGCCTTAAATTACGTGTTAAAACAAGAAGTACAAGTACAAAATTAATATAACTTTCAAAGGAAACATTTATCAAAAATGGTAAGTTTCTTTTTAGCACAAATCAATCAAAATTCACAATTCTTAAACATTTTTTCCAATATAAATCTGTGAAATTTTGAATTGAATAAATTCAAAGAAACATGAGGATCTCTCTTTTTTTCCTCAGATGAATCCTTTTGAACTGAAATGGATTTGAATAGTCCTGGCAAGTAGATTCATGGCAATGGTGCCCTTTAATTAACATCTGGAACACATGCATATGTATCACTTATGTTTGTCTCCTGTTGTACAAGGTGGTCTTGCTAGTCAGATGGCACAATGTCAGTGATCATAAACCATCTGCAAAGGAAAAAGTGTTTATTGCCAGTGATTTCACCTCAAGTGAAATTTTCTTAAGAACAGACTTCATATTCTGGAGAAGACTTGAAAAAGAAGAAAATTAATTTAGACAACAATTTCTTTGGTGCTCTTTTTGCAATCATTGCAGCTACCCTTTTTTAAAAGAAAAAAAACAAAAATATCCCCCATTTGAATCCTATGTTGTCCTGGTCTTTAATCCTGCAATGAAGTATTAAACTAATATTGTAACATCACATCCAGGCCTATAGTAACACTTGATTATTACCTTTATGCAGGATCAAAGAGCAGAAGAAGCTGGAATATTAGGGAGAAACACCAAGGGCCTGATTATAGCTATTTAAGTCCTGGTTCACTGAGGAGCAGAGGAACATTGGTGTGGACCGGAAAGGGAGCCTGTAGTGGTGTGGCTGCTCACTCCAGCAGAACAGGGGTTAAAAAGCAGCCCTGGAGAGGGCAGTGGCTGGGATAAAAAAAAGTGAGAGCAGCTGAGCTAGCTGACCAGAGGTGTGGCCAGCTCAGTTAGGGCCCAGCTGGCCCTGATAAGAGGACTGGAGGCCAGGAGCTGGGAAAGTCTCACTTCAGCTGCTTGGGAGCAAAGGGTACCTGAAGCAGAGCAGTGGTGGGAAAAGGCAAGAGGAGCTGGGGAGCTCTAGCCTGGCAACTCCCTAGGCTAAAGGCCTTGTTGAAGGCCAGCAGAGGTACTGGGGCCGCAGAGATACAGCCTGGGAATAGGTAGAAGCAGCTGGTCCAACCCCCTTGCCAATGATGAGTGGCCATAACAGACTGTAGTCTGCCCCAGGAAACAGAGGCTAGATGATCACTGGCAGTAGTCACTGAGGCAAGGTGGGTATAGAGGGTTGGGGGTTCCCCTGGGAGGGGAGACACAGAATGCAAGGTTATTGCTGGGACAGAACCCTGAGAAAAAGGTCACTGGAGTCCAGGAGGGACACAGAGGCTCAGGCAGGGGAGACACCAGCAGGCAGAGGATGCTCTGAGAGCTGGAATTGAACTAATTCCTGAGGTAACCAGCAGGAGGTGATGCATTACTGAGTCCACAATCTGCTACAGAGCCCCTTTCCCTTCTAACACATCTACATAATGAGTGAGCAATCTTAAAATGTTGCTTGAGGTCCATGATCATAGGGGAAGAGTAGAGTATGTTCATAACACTCATCACTCCAGAGAAGGTGAGTTGGGGGACAGGGAATGGCCATAACACATCTCCATTATGTACCACTGTGTTTACACTTTTATTTTTGTATATATATATATCTTGGGCTTCTAGGGAGCATCCTCCCTACAGTGTCTCTCTTTTAAAAGAAAGCATTGTGCCTGCTTTTACAGTCTGTAATGCATCCAGCCTCTACTACTAAGATAACATACCTCTTCTTCCCTCAACTCATCTCCTGTGATTCTGGCACTAGGAGTCTTACTTTGGGCTAAATCACCTTTCAAAATGAGCAAATATGTGCTTTGTCATGGCTCTTGAACTGCTGGATGAGGATGGAACAGAATGTACTATCAATTATTGTCTCATCTGAAATAAAAGCAACTATTTTGAAAGATTAGGAGAAAATTAATTGATTGCTGCAGAACCTCCATTGTCAGAAGCTGAGCCATATCAGATGGTTTAAACTACTCCATGGTATGGAGTGTAGTTAAGTCTATTCAGGGTCATTCTCTCCATTTAACACTTCAAAGATGAACTTGACTCAAACCTCCATTTGGCCACACTCCACGTCTATATCATCCTTTCTATACACAGTCGTAACTCCTACTCATTTCAATGGGTGTTATGGTTACAGCTTGAGAGGAGATTATAACTCAGAACAGCCACATGGCAGCTCTAATCAAGTTTACTTTGGAAGTGTTAAATGTGTGGAGTGATGCTCAATCTATGCAAAGTAAAGCTCCTGGGAGTTCTGTGCATGCAATGAAAGGAAAATATAGTCTTCTACAGATGGAGGAAGCAAACTTATTAGGAATTAATAACAGTCTCAGGTCCAAGAAAATAGGCAAAAATAATGCACTTAGTCCATATCTGTGTAGCAAAATGTGCTTAACAAGGAGGTCAGAGGTAAAGGATATACTATGCAATTAACGACTTATCAATCTTGCAATACACAGGTAAACACAGCTCCAGTTTAATAATGAACAAATCTTCTGATACAAGAAATACATATATAGAACTCCCATTTGTATAATTCAGTGGGGATCTTATTTATATTTCTTGGAATAGTTTGTTTTGCAGTTCTGTACATAGGTTTTAGAAAAACTCAATACCCTTTTTCCCCTACATCTTTCTTTAGATTGTTCTTCTGGTCTCCTACTATTGAAAGCTATAATGTGGCTCTGCTGTGTACAATGTGTGACCCACTAATTTGTGACCCACTATATGCAGATAAAACAAAGCAGCACCAAGGTTCTTTGCTAGCACCTCTGAGTTGCACTGTGAAGGGAGATTGTAATGAATACCTAGCTTAGTTAAGGGCAAAATATATATTGTTACCTGTTCAGGTGTCAGGTCGTCTGTATAGAATGATCTCCAAAGATTTGGTTAGTCCAGGACATGTGCCTTCTGATATGATCTGTGACCTGCTGATTCCTGATACAAATAGCTTGAACATTGTATACTGCAAATGACTTCAATTTTATGTTCTTTCCAGAAAACAGCCCCCTCTTAAAGCATATCAGTGAGGCACATTTTATTTTAACTGTTATATTTAAACTCTGCAGAATACTCTAACATTTAACAACTACCTTTTTACACCAGTGTATTTTCTGGTGCCTTCTTTTCAGGTTCAAAGTTCCCATCCAGCATAGATTAATACCTTTGCCTTTGATTATTTGCTGGGCACAAACCAAGTCTCTTATTGTTTTTTCCCTTTCCTATTTCCAAAGTCCCTTTTCTCAGCAGTCCTGGGGTAAATGATCAATGTTGCTTATAAAATTTTAATATTTAGCAAAGCAGCACTTAGAAATGCTTGAGACAGGATGTGATTTCATGGAACTCCCATCATCAAAATCGAATATCCTGCAAACTTGCAGTACCTGGCACCATCCTCTAGATTTATGCTAATAGACTTCCTGGTCTTGTGGCCACAGAAATACACAAAATAGGTACAAAACCCCCCCTAAGAATTCAGTGCATTTTTTATTTCGGCCCTGCACTCTGGTGGTACAGATAATTGTGAGCAACATGTTGGCCTCTTGAGAAAGTCATGCAATAAGAGTCAGGACAAATACAAAATGTGGTCAATAAGGGCAGTGTTCCCTAGTGGATAGATCTCTAAATTAAACTCAAGAAATCTGGATTTTAATCCTGTTTCTGCTAGTGTCCCAATGGGTGACATTGAGCAAATCACTTCCCCATCCTGTGCCTCAGTTTTCCTATCTGTAAAATTGGGATATTGATACTGACTTCAATTGTAAAGCATTTTGAGGTCTATTGATTAAAAGCACTATACACACACACACACACATTTGTATGCACAAATACAAGGAGTAAGAGGAATTAACAGGAAGAACTGGAAGTTTTCACACACAAACAAGATAAGTTGTAACTTATCGGTAACTGGCATTACAAAGTCTTTGTGGGATAAATCTCATGGCTGAAATATTGGTATAGAGGGGTGTAATGTATTTGGGAAAGACAAGCAGGAAAAAAAGTGAGGAAGTATTGCATTATAACTCAAGAATATATGTACTAGTTCTGAAGTCTAGAAGGAGGTGAGAAGTAAACCACTTGAATGTCTCTGTGGGTAAAGAGGGGGAAAATAGGAGTGACATCATGGGAGGGGTGTACTATAGACCACCCAGACATTTGTTGGAAAACACAAAATTTCCAATAAGCCCTTGGAATGTATTTTGGACAATTTCTTGTTGCAGAAAGTGGAGGATGTAATCAGGAGGTAGGAAGGGAGCCATTTTACACTTGACTCTGAGGGAGGAATTGGTTGTGAATCTGAAGGTGAAAGGTAATTTGGATTAAAGTAATCATGAAATGATAGATTTCATGTTTCTAAGGAAAGGAAAGAAGAACAGAATGATGACAATTGGCTTCAAAAAAACAGACTGTAACAAACTCAGAGAACTGGTAAGGAACCCAGGGAAGGAAATCTAAGAGATAAAGGAGTTCAGGAGAGCTGGCAGTTTCTTTAGGAGACAATATTAAAGGCACAACTGCAAACTATTGCTATGCAAAGGAAAGATAGAAAGAATAGTAAGAAGCCAGTATGGTTCCATCAGGAACTCTTTAATGACTTGAAAATCAAGAAAGAATCCTACAATAGAAACATGGATGAATTGCTAAAGAGGAGTACAAAAGAATAGCAGAAATGTGTAGGGATAAAATCAGAAAGGTTAAGACACAAATGAATTATACCTAGCAGGAGATATAAAGGCAATAAGAGCACCTTCAAGAGAATGATGAAGGAAAGTGTAGGTTCTCTACTTAGTGGGAAAGGAGAGATAATAACTGATGACATCAAGAAGGCTGAGGTGTGTAATGCCTATTTTGCTTCATTAAAAATATTAATGGTGACCAGGAACTCAACACAATTAATGTTAAAGATGAGGAAGAAGGACAAACCCAAATAGGGAAAGAACAGGTTAAAGAATATTTAGATATGTCAGAGGCATTCAAGGCAACAAAGTCTGATGAAATTCATCCTAGAGTACTTAAGGAACTAGCTGAAGCAATCTCAGAACCATTAGCAATTATCGTTTAGAACTCACGAAGGAGGGTGAAGTCTGGGACGAATAATTCTCATTTTTATACATAATTTCCAGGAGATGGGAAAGAAAAGCCTCTGTGGAAAATGACCTATTCTAAACCATGTTAGCAAATTAAAACTGAAAATCATTCAACTGCTACTGTAGATGAAGCAAACTATCTTTGACTCCATTTGGAGAAGGCATGATAGAAACACATGTAGTGGAGTCTTTTGCCAAACTTGTGAAGCGTGCAGTTAAGGAAGGATGCATACACATGTATGTGAGAGACCATCTTAGGCCCCAACCCTGCATAAGAACATAAGAATGGCCATACTGGGTCGGACCAAAGGTCCCTCCAGCCCAGTATCCTGTCCACCAAAAGTGGCCAATGCCAGGTGCCCCAGAGGGAGTGAACCTAACAGGTAATGATCAAGTGATCTCTCTCCTGCCACCCACCTCCAAGCTCTGATAAACAGATGCTAGGGACACCATTCCTTACCCATCCTGGCTAATAGCCATTAATGGACTTAACCTCATTGAATTTATCCAGTTCTCTTTTAAACCCTGTTATAGTCCTAGCCTTCACAACCTCCTCAGGCAAGGAGTTGCACAGGTTGACTGTGCACTGTGTGAAGAAGAACTTCCTTGTATTTGTTTTAAACCTGCTGCCTATTAATTTCATTTGGTGACCCCTAGTTCTTGTATTATGGGAATAAGGAAATAACTTTTTCTTATCCACTTTTTCCACATCACTCATGATTTTATATACCTTTATCATATCCCCCCTTAGTCTCCTCGTTTCCAAGATGAAGAGTCCTAGCCTCTTTAATCTCTCCTCATAAGGAACCCGTTCCAAACTCCTAATCATTTTAGTTGTCCTTTTCTGAACCTTTTCTAGTACCAGTATATCTTTTTTGAGATGAGGAGACCATATCTGTATGCAGTATTCAAGATGTGGGCGTACCATCGATTTATATAAGGGCAATAATATATTCTCAGTCTTATTCTCATAGACTCATAGACTCTAGGACTGGAAGGGACCTTGAGAGGTCATCGAGTCCAGTCCCCTGCCCTCATGGCAGGACCAAATACTGTCTAGACCATCCCTAACAGACATTTATCTAACCTACTCTTAAATATCTCCAGAGATGGAGATTCCACAACCTCCCTAGGCAATTTATTCCAGTGTTTAACTACCCTAACAGTTAGGAACTTTTTCCTAATGTCCAACCTAAATCTCCCTTGCTGAAGTTTAAGCCCATTGCTTCTTGTTCTATCATTGGAGGCTAAGGTGAACAAGTTTTCTCCCTCCTCCTGATGACACCCTTTTAGATACCTGAAAACTGCTATCAGGTCCCCTCTCAGTCTTCTCTTTTCCAAACTAAACAAACCCAATTCCTTCAGCCTTCCTTCATAGGTCATGTTCTCAAGACCTTTAATCATTCTTGTTGCTCTTCTCTGGACCCTCTCCAATTTCTCCACATCTTTCTTGAAATGCGGTGCCCAGAACTGGACACAATACTCCAGTTGAGGCCTAACCAGCGCAGAGTAAAGCGGAAGAATGACTTCTCGTGTCTTGTTTACAACACACCTGTTAATGCATCCCAGAATCACGTTTGCTTTTTTTGCAACAGTAACACACTGTTGATTCATATTAAGCTTGTGGTCTACTATGACCCCTAGATCTCTTTCTGCCATACTCCTTCCTAGACAGTCTCTTCCCATTCTGTATGTGTGAAACTGATTGTTCCTTCCTATGTGGAGCACTTTGCATTTATCTTTATTGAACTTCATCCTGTTTACCTTAGACCATTTCTCCAATTTGTCCAGATCATTTTGAATTTTGACCCTGTCCTTCAAAGCAGTTGCAATCCCTCCCAGTTTGGTATCGTCCTCAAACTTAATAAGCGTACTTTCTATGCCAACATCTAAATCGTTGATGAAGATATTGAACAGAACCGGTCCCAAAACAGACCCCTGCGGAACCCCACTTGTTATACCTTTCCAGCAGGATTGAGAGCCATTAACAACTACTCTCTGAGTACGGTTATCCAGCCAGTTATGCACCCACCTTATAGTAGCCCCATCTAAATTGTACTTTCCTAGTTTATCTATAAGAATATCATGTGAGACTGTATCAAATGCCTTACTAAAGTCTAGGTATATCACATCCACCGCTTCTCCCTTATCCACAAGGCTCGTTATCCTATCAAAGAACGCTATCAGATTAGTTTGACACGATTTGTTCTTTACAAATCCATGCTGGCTATTCCCTATCACCTTACCACCTTCCAAGTGTTTGCAGATGATGTCTTTGATTACCTGCTCCATTATCTTCCCTGGCACAGAAGTTAAACTAACTGGTCTGTAGTTTCCTGGGTTGTTTTTATTTCCCTTTTTATAGATGGGCACTATATTTGCCCCCTTCCAGTCTTCTGGAATCTCCCCCGTCTCCCATGATTTCCCAAAGATAATAGGTAGAGGCTCAGATACCTCTTCTATTAACTCCTTGAGTATTCTAGGATGCATTTCATCAGGCCCTGGTGACTTGCAGGCATCTAACTTTTCTAAGTGATTTTTTACTTGCTCTTTTTTTATTTTATCTTCTAAACCTACCCTCTTCCCGTAAGCATTCACTATACTAGACATTCCTTCAGACTTCTTAGTGAAGACCAAAACAAAGAAGTCATTAAGTATCTCTGCCATTTCCAAGTCTCCCGTTACTGTTTCCCCCTCCTCATTGAGCAGTGGGCCTACCCTGTCCTTAGTCTTCCTCTTGCTTCTAATGTATTGATAAAAAGTCTTCTTGTTTCCCTTTATTCCCATAGCTAGTTTGAGCTCATTTTGTGCCTTTGCCTTTCTAATCTTGCCTCTGCATTCCTGTGTTATTTGCCTATATTCATCCTTTGTGATCTGACCTAGTTTCCATTTTTTATATGACGCCTTTTTATTTTGTAGGTCACGCAAGTTCTCAAGGGTAAGCCAAGGTGGTCTTTTGCCACATTTTCTATCTTTCCTAACCATTGGAATAACTTACTTTTGGGCCCTTAATAGCGTCCCTTTGAAAAACTGCCAACTTTCCTCAGTTGTTTTCCCCCTCAGTCTTAATTCCCATGGGACCTTACCTATCAGCTCTCTGAGCTTACCAAAATCCACCTTCCTGAAATCCATTGTCTCTATTTTGCTGTACTCCCTTCTACCCTTCCTTAGAATTGCAAATTCTATGATTTCATGATCACTTTCACCCAAGCTTCCTTCTGCTTTCAAATTCTCAACAAGTTCCTCCCTATTTGTTAAAATCAAGTCTAGAACAGCTTCCCCCCAGTAGCTTTTTCAACTTTCTGAAACAAAAATGCAGTCCAGGAACTTATTGGATAGTCTGTGCCCCGCGATGTTATTTTCCCAACATATATCTGGATAGTTGAAATCCCCCATCACCACCAAATCTTGGGCTTTGGATGATTTTGTTAGTTGTTTGAAAAAAGCCTCATCCACCTCTTCCACCTGATTAGGTGGCCTGTAGTAGACTCCCAGCACGACATCACCTGTGTTTTTTACCCCTTTTAGCCTAACCCAGAGACTCTCCACACTTCCGTCTCCTATGTCCATCTCCACCTCAGTCCAAGTGTGTACATTTTTAATATATAAGGCAACACCTCCTCCCTTTTTCCCCTGCCTATCCTTCCTGAGCAAACTATACCCATCCACACCAACATTGCAGTCGTGTGTATTATCCCACCAAGTTTCAGTAATGCCAATAATGTCATAGTTGTATTTATTTATTAGCACTTCCAGTTCTTCCTGCTTATTACCCATACTTCTTGCATTTGTATATAGGCATCTAAGATACTGGTTTGATCTTGCCTCCCAGCTTCGCCCTGACCCTCCTTCCTCTCTGCCATTATCTCTATCCCCTTTGTAATGATTCCTAACATCCTATTTGCCTTTTTGACCGCCTCTGCCAACTGCGTGGACATCATCATATTGTATGTATAGTTGGGGTTATTTTTTCCAATGTGCATTATTTTACATTTATCCACATTAAATTTCATTTGCCATTTTGTTGCCCAAACACTTAGTTTTGTGAGATCTTTTTGAAGTTTGTCACAGTCTGCTTTGGTCTTAACTATCTTGAGCAGTTTAGTAACATCTGCAAACTTTGCCACCTCACTGTTTACCCCTTTCTCCAGATCATTTATGAATAATTTGAATAGCATTGGTCCTAGGACTGACCATTGGGGAACACCACTAGTTACTCCTCTCCATTCTGAGAATTTACCATGAATTCCTGTCCTTTGTTCCCTGTCTTTTAACCAGTTCTCAGTCCATGAAAGGATGTTCCCTTTTATCCCATGACAACTTAATTTACGTAAGAGCCTTTGGTGAGTGACTTTGTCAAAGGCTTTCTGGAAATCTAAGTACACTATGTCCACTGAATCCCCTTTGTCCACATGTTTGTTGACCCCTTCAAAGAACTCTAATAGGTTAGTAAGACATGATTTCCTTTTACAGAAACCATGTTGACTATTGCTCGACAATTTATGCTTTTCTATGCACCTGACAATTTTATTCTTAACTGTTGTTTAGACTAATTTGCCTGGTACTGACGTTAGACTTAGCGGTCTATAATTGCCAGGATCACCTCTGGAGCCATTTTTAAACATTGGCGTTACATTAGCTAACTGCAAAACCACATATATGTGTTTAAATTGACATACCCACCTGCTAAATAGTCTTTTTTCCCTGGTTAGGCACAATTTTTAATTGTATCCAAACAAGAAGAAATATACCTACCATGTGAAGGAGGTGCTGAAGTAGTCCGCACTAGAGAGAAATTGATTATGATTCAGTAAGGTTGTGTGCAAGAAAAGCATGTTGATTATGGTCTGTACTTGTAGCATAGTAGCCTAGCTTGTGTCCTAGCCAGTTTGTCTCTGCGTTTATCCTCGCCCTTAATGTTCCATACAGCTAAATAGCAAATGGACTCATGCTGCAAGGTGCTGAGTGCCTTTTTTGAAGCTCTACTTACCTGATCAAAGTGAATGCTAATTCATATTGCTGCACATATTGCAAAAGGTGCTTAGCAGCTTAAAGGTTCAGGCCATAATTAGGTAACAATTTTGTAAAGTGTTCCTTTTTTCATCAGCTTTAAAACTCATTTACTTCACTTGAACATGTGTCAAAACATGCCAGACTATGAGCTTGGTCTCAAGATCATTTCAATCCATGACTCCATTACTCTTACAGCTTCCTTTTTATTGAATGATTGTGGTGCATTTTATATTCATTTTTATTTTCTCTCTCTCTCTCTCTCAATCTCTCTCTCTCTCTCTCACACCAGTTTAGGTTAAGTTTAGCTTTTTTCCACCCAGAGACACTCGACATTTTCTATAACAGAAAGTGTGGTTATTTTGAACATATTGAAAAATCTATTTTCCTGTTTATTTTTCTTAAGGAAACAGAAAAAATAGTTTTCAGAAGAGCTCATGATCCTGAGATGCTTCTGTCTGCTAGAAGAAAATATGCAAATCTCTTTAAATTAAATATTTGATTGAATATCATAACATAAAAGATGATAAAAGGCAAAAAAACAGAGGACAAGTAAATCACACCTAGAAACAAAAGAATAATAAAATTATTATTATAAAACTATGAAGTCCTGCTGGAAGTAGCACAGAAGACGTTCTTCACCTCCAATGTTATTAAACGAATACAGCCAATCACTGTTGACTAAGGTGTCTAAACACTTCTGAGAATCAGGGCCTACAACACTAATCATTGCCTCTAACTCACTTACCCTCCATATACCTACTTGGAACAAATGATGATATGGGAAGTAATATTGCCTATGTTATATTTATAAGTCTGGAAACTTTGTATTAACCTCATAGGAAAAATTTAGCTCTGAACCTTATCCTCTTTAGTGTTTGTATAAATATATGTGATTTAGTAGTTCAATAGAGTTTGTGATTAACTAGAATGTCTATCAATAAAGGCTTAATCCTGGCAACATTACCAACCAAAATTCTGGTTGACTTCTGAGAGAGCTTTGCCTTTGCAAGGGATTCAGATGATAGTCCAAGATATGTAGTTAGAGGTGCTCTGCATTCCTTCATGTCCAAATATTATGCCTGAATAAACACATGAATACTAAATGCTAGTTTTTATTGTTATAATGATTAAGGGCTTGTGCCCGCAGATCTTTATCAGGCAAAACTCTGATTTCAGTGGGAATTTTGCCAGAGTAAAGACAGAATCAAGGCCTAAGTGAGCGCTCTTCAATCTTATTACACCTGCTTCATTTGCTGTTGTTTATATGTTTTGGTAGCACCAGATGGAAGCAGCTCCTATCCAGGCCAGACTTGCTGCAATAAAACAATATGTTGTTGGGCTTGTGTGGTGCTACTATACCATTTACAAACTGGCAAGGATCCGCTTACTTATCTACCAGAAAGACTCTGTAGTAATTAGAATTGATCTTCTTTAAAGATGAGCGCATTGTGATCACCTAGTGGGATTTCACATAGGGAAAAAGAAAAGTGGCCACATTTTAAGAAACTTTTTCTTTATGTAAACACTTTCATCCACATCTGCCATTCTTGGCCCTGTTATAGGACAAAGGTCTCTTCAGCATTGCTCCTGTCCAATATACTGAAGGCTTTGGCTATGTTAAGCAACTGGAGGTTGGCAAGAGCATGACACTATTAGCCAAAGCTGTCTCTGAAGTCTCAGCTGACCTTAATTCCAAGGTTGAACTTGCCAGGGACTGTCATCTTCCTGATTCCCTACTGGCAATACTCAAAGGTTCTCTGTCAAACTGACAATGAGGGTAGCGACTCAGGCTTCTAGGTCAGTTTACACAAATGCATCTTATCAAATTTGTCACAATTATGGAAAGATACAAATCTAGAACAGGAGACTTAAGATATTAATGCTCTTTATTTCTGAAGTAAGTGTATAAGGTGGGGGTTTTATCTGCATTTTTTTAAATTTTTTTTTTGCTGCTTCTGTCTTGTATCAAACCATCTGGTTTATGCAAATCTCAGAACAAGGTACTAACAATTGCTGTTAAAAGTATGAGTAGTTGGCTTTCCTGTTTGCTTTATTATTACTCCACCTACTGGAGTTGTGCTAAAATGAATATCTAGTTTATTCGTGATTAAAAAAAATACTGAGAAGTGAAAACTATCCCATAACACAAGCACTGAGTGGTAAATAATATAGAAATTATGGGGAACATCAGTTCTAAGGAATAAAAAATGGTTCTTTATAGTGCTGGTACAGGCTGATGATGCGTTTCTTCTTTTCTGTACATAAACATTAGATATTTTTTAATGAAAGAATATCCCTAAAATGTAGCAAGAAAGGAGCAGATATGACAAATTTGTTCATATGTTTATAGCCATTCCACTGTATCTGTATATCACTGTATAAATATATTACAATCTACATGAAAATGAGTTAAACAACAATTAAAAGTTAAGTATTGTGAATGCCACTAAGATGTGGATAAATACAGTATGACACTATCTGAAAAATTATAATAGGGGAAACAAAGGCTGTCACAAACCAGCTGTGTTCGGATATTGGATATAATTCCTTATGGAAGTAGAATTGCTCAGGGAACTGAAACTGCAAGAAGTGCTTTCGACACCAGAGTGGAACTTGTCAGTTCTGGGAGCCAAGTACTTCTGGTTCCAGGACAAGGGAGGGTTGGTTGTAGCTACTGAAAGGGTTAGGCAAAAGTGACACAGAAATGTGGGGTCACCTCAGAGTTTAGTGCAGTTTTGAGTAACCTGAGGGCTGCTTGAACTTGCAATGGCAGTCAGAGGTCTCAAAAGCATAATGGCAGCCAACAGTAGTAGTGTTACAGATAACTTCTCCTCTCTGATTTCATCTATAACATGCTTGTTGTAGTAGAGTCTGTTGCAGGTGGTGATATAGGGCCAGCCATACTAGTCTGTGCCTACTGCAGAAGCCTGTTACATTAGGAAATTCTCTGGGAGCCAGATCTGTTGGCTTTATGGTGCCTATGTAAAAGGGTCATGGGGCAGTGATGATTTGAGGATCATTGATGGCTGGCAATCCTCTCCTCATTTAGCTGGCATGCATACTTTGTATGGTCTCTCTCTTGGCTATTTCCTTCACATCCTTCTTTTTGGAGGGCCATTCTGCTGACAAATTAGCTGCATGCTTTCACTAACTGCCAAGTAAGAGTGGGCTTAGACTTACAAATTGTTTAAGATTGCAAGCCCATAAAACATTAGGTGTGTGTTTGACCAAGTGTGAGGATCAGTGTGGTGCTTATCCTTTTTGCTTCTGTGAAGGTAAAGTAGGATTAGCACCACATTGATCCTTGCACTCTCCCATGCCTGCCAACACTTACCACCCCCAAAAGATAACCTGAGCAGTGGTTTAAAGATAGCTTACTGTCACAGTCTGGCTACAAGCATTAGAATTCTGTACGTGGTGCGAAATACTCATGAACATCATTTGGGGCATCAGAATATAAGTACAGGAATATATTTTCTGCAGGAACAATATGAGCACAACAAGGCCAAGGCATAGACAGACACCAGCAGCAACGTAAACTGTAATATAGGATAGGATTTGCCCTGCTGGGGAAAACCAGTAGTCCATTAAGTCACTGGTCCATATTTGATTGATTACCCCTCATAACACACCATGGTATAGCTGGTTGCATAATGCTTAATAGTTTAATACTACCTCTCCCTGCCGGCCACACCTCTCTCTATCCAATTTTCTCCTGCCAATTTCTGACTGAACAGTCAATACAGGAGTCAGTAAGTTATGTTGAGAATTCAGGGAGAGATTCAGAAAGGAAAGTGCATAGGAAACAGCAAGTGGGAAGTGTGGGGCTGATGAGTGGGAGGAGTGGGATGTAATTGATTGCTGAAGAATGGTGACAGGTATTTTATCTTGCAAGAGAGGGAGCGAGCAGAAGGTAGGAAGATGACAGGACAGGAGCAGGAAGGTATTATAAATTGGTTTAGTTCTATTCTTTCCCAGTACCTCAGTGCCAAACATAGTACGCTTGTCCTCAGTGCTCCAGGGTTTGAGGTACAGGCCTAAGTGGTCATCCAAAGGACATTCAATTAGCTTTCATGTGGAGCAAAGCCAAAATAAGAGAGCCTGCACCTGTGGATTCTTGATGGAAAAAACACTTGACTGAGCATGGCTAAAGTGAGATGCTTTTTCTGCACAGTACAGTGTGATTGTGTACTGCATACAAGAGGATCAGCACAGCTGGTTGTTAGCATCCTGATTAGAGATGGATGAACTGGTTTGGATAAAACAAGAGATAGCCTGAATCTTTGTCTCAAGCGTAAACTGAACCTGAATTTGGAAAATAATTGTATAATTATTTTAATTGCTTACATTTCCATGTATCTCTGTACTTCCTGGTTGTAGCCAAATGGAAGTGGAAATGCCAAAAAAGCTGAGAGATGCAAAGAATAGCACATTTCCTGGCTGAAGGAAAGCGGGAAACACTGAAAGTCTTACAAGAAACTCTATTCATTTGAGATTTCAGCCACATTTCAAGACCAAAGTGAAGCTTTCAACACTTCTCAGTACCCAGCCACTGGACATTTGGAGGTTTGCCCATCACGAGTCTGTATTCCCAAATCTGTGCCAGGTAGCAGAAAACTGGCAGTCTTAAATAATAGCATCAGTTTTCCTGGAAGGCTCCTTGCAGTTTTTATAAAGTTTCTCAAGAGGATATTGAGCTCAGAGTGTTGAAAGTTTCCCACATGCTCAGTTGACAGTCTAACATCTCTAGACCAAAGTGACATTTAACTTCTTGCTCTGCAATACTAATAGAGTGTTGACAAAACTAAACTAAAGGTCTGCGGGAGCATTGCAGAAATATTTAGGTCCCAATTTAAACAAAGGTTCCAAATGGCACTAAAGCTGGAACATGCTTTTTGAAAATGCATCTAAATATTTTATACTTTTTAAAAATGCCATTTTTATACAAAAACTTCTTCAAATACAGGAAAAAAACATATTTACAAGTAAGTATTCTACAGAATGTATTCAATTGCCTCTTCTAGTTTACTTCTTAATTTAATGAAGATAAATACCCATAGCTAGTTATTTTCTTGGGCCACTCATTTCAACTCTAACCAATCTTCAGAAGTCTACATTTTACAGAGAAAGCTGATATACATGTTAGGGTTTTCTTTCCTTTAATTGCACAGTGCGATTGTTTCCAGCAATTAAAATTTCTGACACCAATTATTTTGCAGTATGGGGATGTTGTCTTTTACCTTCATTTCATTTTCTCTAAATTAATCTGACAGTAATTAGATTTTAAATAAAAATTTCTAGATAATAATTGGAAATACTCCAATCTCTTAGAATTGGAAGGGACCTTGAAAGGTCATTGAGTCCAGCCCGCTCCCTTCACTAGCAGGACCAATTTTTGCCCCATTTCCCTAAGTGGCCCCCTCAAGGATTGAACTTGCAATCCTGGGTTTAAGCAGGCCAATGCTGAAACCACTGAGCTATCCCTCCCCTTGTAGAATTACTTCCTTGTAAAGTGTGGTTCACTTTGCATTAAACTTGGTAACGCTTTTAGTTATGAAATATTCTGACACTAATTACTTTTTGAAATATAACCATTTAACTGTGTTTCTCTGATTTTTTTCCCTCATTTCAGATTAGTTTAACAGTATTGGCTTGTTGTTTTATTGCTAACTATTGAAGTTGAGAGCTATATTACATATATCAGTGTGCTATTTTTTCTGTCTTTAGCTTTGTTAATTAAATTCTGAATCCTCTCTATTTCTTATGATTTGTAATGTCTGTTGCCAAATCCCAGGTTCTGCATGTTAAATCTACTCAGTATAAATATTTTATATGTCCAAATGTTTTTGAAAACTACTTCAGCCATAACGTCTATCATTTTCCTCCTTTGCAGAGTGCTGAATGACCATAGTATAAAATAGTATAAAAATGAAAGATCTCCTGTCCACAGGGAAAGTCTCTTCCTAAAATCTGTTAGCTAACCATTGATTTATGCCAAAACATCAGGGTTCAAGCTTCATATGCTTTACAGAAAACTACTCTTTTTAAAAAAAATTCCTCCTTTAATTCTGGCTATTCTTGTTATCCATATTAATAGCTATTCATTTTTTTAGGGCTGTCAATTAATCACAGTTAACTCATGAGATTAACTCAAAAAAATTAATCACGATTAATCACATTGTTAAACAATAGAATACCAATTGAAATGTACTAAATATTTTTGGATGTTTTTCTACATTTTCAAATATATCGATTTCAAATACAACACAGAATATAAAGTGTACAGTACTCACTTTATATTATTTTTATTACAAATATTTGCACTGTAAAAATGATAAAAGAAATAGTATTTTTCAACTCACCTCATAAATAGCGCAATCTCTTTATCAAGAAAGTGCAACTTACAAATGTAGTTCTTTTTGTTACATAACTGCACTCAAAAACAAAACAATATAAAACTTTAGCCCACTCAGTCCTGCTTCTTGTTCAGCCAATCACTAAGAACAAGTTTGTTTACATTTATGGAAAATAATGCTGTCCACTTAATTACAATGTCACCAGAAAGTGCCAGATGTGCTAAAGATTTGTATGCCTCTTCATGCTTCGGTCATCGTTCCAGAGGACATGCTTCCATGCTGATGGCACTCATTAAAAATAAAATACATTAATTACATTTGTGACTGAACTCCTTGGGAAGAATTGTATGTCTCCTGCTCTGTTTAAGTGTTTTGCCATATATTTCATGGGAAAGCAATCTCGGATGATGACCTAGCATGTTGTTCTTTTTAAGAACACTTTCACTGAAAATTTGACAAAACGCAAAGAAGATATCAATGTGAAATTTCTAAAGATAGCTACAGCACTCAATGTAAGATTTAAAAATCTGAACTGCATTCCAAACTCTGAGAGGGATGAGGTGTGGAACATTCTTTCAGAAGTTTTAAAAGAGCAACACTCTGATACGGAAACTACAGAACCCAAACCACCAAAAAAGAAAATCAGCCTTTTGCTGGTGGCATCTGACTTAGATGATGAAAATGAACATGTGTTGGTCTACACTACTTTGGATTGTTATCAAGCAGAACCAGTGATCGGCACGGAAGCATCAAGGGACATACAAAACTTTAGCGCATCTGACATGTAAATATCTTGAGATGCTGGCTAGAACAGTGCTAAGCAAATGCCTGTTCTCACTTTCAGGTGACATTGTAAACAAGAAGCAGATAGCATTATCTTCTGCAAATGTAAACAAACATGTTTGTCTGAGCAATTGGCTGAACAAGAAGTAGGACTGATTGGACTTGCAGGGTCTAAAGTTTTACATTGTTTTATTTTTGAATGCAAGGTTTTTTGTACATAATTCTACATTTATAAGTTCAACTTTAATGATAAAGAGATTGCACTACAGTACTTGAGTTAGGTGAATTTAAAAAATACTATTTTGTTTTTTACAGTGAAAATATTTGTAATAAATAATAGATATAAAGTGAGCACTGTACATTTTGTATTCTGGGTTGTAATTTAAATAAGTATATTTGAAAATGTAGAAAACATCCAAAACATTTAAATACATGGTATTCTATTATTGTTTAACAATGCAGTTAATCACAATTAATTTTTTAATCGCTTGACAGCCCTACTTTTTATTTGTTTTGAATCCTGCTTAGCTCTTTGCCTCAATCATTTGCTCACAAATTCTAAAGATTTTTGTAGAGTGTGGGGTAGTTTTTAATTGGTAAAATGTTCATCTGTTTGTAACACATCTAGTGCAAAATATCTTGAATTACAGCAGTCCTTTAATTACATAGTGACAGTATGTAAAACTGTTCTAGAATGTAATGGAAATGGACATGGAATCTGATTCATGAGGGGAATTTTCAGACAATTGTATCTATGTTCTCTGAGTTTGATTCCATAGATTCTAGAGACAATCCTACACAGGGAGTTTGATGCAGGTTCAACAAGAACTTGGTGTACAGACCTAGCCGAAAGCAATGTGTCATAACGTACCATTTTCAATGCACACACAAGAGAGGATAATAATATTAAGGCTAAATTCTGTTCCTGACATGGATGAACGCTGTTCCAATGCCAGGGAAAATTAGCAAAGTGCATGCACAGTCCGATACACTAACTGTTTTCAAGATATGAAATGCATATTGGGGGACAGAATCAAGTCTTTCATTTGAATTTAAGGAAATATGGCATAATTAAATTTATATTCTTCCTCACTAAGGGTGAAATTCACCCCTATGCAAACAGCCAGAACAAGTCATGTGCACCATTTTTGCTCTCAAGATAGGTCTGAAAATAGGACATCTGTGGTACATAGATCTTCTGGAAGGTCTCTGCAAAGGAGTGAATTTCACACATGATTAGAGATGCACAGCACAATCAGATACAACACTGAACAGATAAAGTAGGAAATTAAATCTGTAAATCAGTACCCTGCTGAGCAGGCTTTTTTATTTAGCTTTTTTCTATAAGTCCTTGTATATCCATCTCCAACTCTTTCTTCTGGTGGGAGATCAGTCTTTTACACCTCCTACTCAGGCTATTGAGGTCCACCTACTCATTAGCCTGATTAGGAGGCAGTCAGATCAAGAGGAGGTTGTCTAATCAAGAATGGAGGAAAGCAGCTACTGCTTCTCATACGTGGCCACTTGCCTGCCTAATTTCTTCAATGGGAGTTAGGTGCCTAAATACTTTTGAGGATCTGGGCCTTCAGTTCTTTGGGTATTTCCCTGGTATAAAATAGTGGAGAGGTATTTCTGACATACAACTATTCCCTCCATGAGCCGTGAAGGGCTGTAAAGGGCCTATGTTCTCTAACACTCTTGCATAAAAAACCTCAAGATTATCAAGTGTCCAATAATTTTGGATGCCTCAATTTTTAAGATATCTAGGCACTGATTTTCCAGGGGTGGTGAGCAACCACAAATCCATCTGAGGTATATAGAAGATTCAGGTCCCCAGCATCTCAAAATCAGATCTGAGGTGTCCCAGTTTAAGTATACAACAGTTAAGGCATCCTAAGTTTGAGGCCACTTATGATATGGTGCCTTATATGCAATATAGAAATAATATCTAGGGAATATTTATACAAACTGAAAAAGGATAGAACCTGTCAGCTGCAGCACAAAAAAGGTTTTACAGCAAAAACTGTGATGTCCTATATCTGGTTCCTGTTTTGTTTTGTGTGTGTGTGAGGTATTTCCAGCATTATGAGGGTTTTTTTTTTGTTGGTAAATGCAGCAATAGTTGCTTTAACTAGATTTAACTGCCCTGTAATTAATTCCCATGAGGATGTCATTAGCTTCCTCTCACAGGAAGAGCTAATGAAGGAGGAGAAATATCTATTCTGGAAATGAGCATTGAAAAGGTCTGAGGCAGAGAACAAAAATCACAAAAGTTATGAGTAGCAGTGTGTCCTCTAAAATACCATGACAAAGATTTCTTCATTTTCAATGCTTTTATCTGGAAGCCCAAGAAGAAAACTAGAATTGTCAGTAAAAGAGAGGGAGAAAACGGGCACACTAGAACAAAGCATTGTATGGGACTCTCTTCATGTACACATTGGCACGAATAATAGAGGATTAAATTTCATCTCTTAGAAAGAGAGGCAAAATTTAAATGAAGTAGAATTCACAGGGAAGTAGGAGAGGCAGAGGCAGAATCTTCCTCAAGGGAGTTTGGCTGTGAAGTGTCCAGTAGGTAGTGAAATGCCCATTAGGAAGAAGATTGTAAGCTTCATGCAGTCCTCCTTGTTTAAGTGCTTTGGCATGACCAATGCCATCAACATGGTGACTGAATGCCAATTGAAGGTCTCATAGTGTAAAAAGCAACTCAAGTGATGATTAGTCAACTGCTAACATGGCACAAAACACAGTATTATATTGATTCTTGTGCGAGAAGACAAATCTGTTGTTTGGGGAAGCTTAACAAAATGTCTACAGTTTTTTAATCTTAGGAATGTTTGTTCTCATCTAAAAAGATGAATAAGTATTCTCTAGAATGAAGGGATGGGTGAGATAAAGGGTGTCCTTAGGATCACCTCTACACAGGTCTTTGGGAACAGGTCTTTCAGGGACAAGAAGTTCACACTAGTACGTTGTGGCAGATTAAATGAACATCAACAAATGAAGTTGGTAGATTCTAGCCCTGTATTTTCTTTTGTAGGGGTCAAAGTACAATTTCAAAAATACTTGACCAATAGCTCAGTAAAATGTAATTTACTTATGGGAATCAAGCCATTTGATTTTCTTGTTCTGGGCGAATTAGCTAAAAGCTGACTGATTCTGTGACCAAAGAGCCCCATAAAATGTTGAGGTATAAATTCTGAGAAACAAGATTCTGAGAAATTCTGAGAAACATGTCATTGGAGGTTTTAGCTGCTTCTAACTACAACTTCTAACTACAAAGATATCACATTGGAAGTAAACGTGTGAGTTAGTCAGACAGAAGTTGATGTTTTAATATCTTCTGTACTGCATGAAGACTTTTATTAAAATTTGTTGTTTTTTTGCTGCTGTATATGAGATTTACCTCCTTGAAAAAGAATCTTTGTCCACTTCCCAGAATGGCATAGAATCATTGGACTGAATAGGATTAGCCTTAACACTTCCCCACCCCAAAAACCTAAGAGTTGTCATTGCTTTTTCAAATGAAGATTAAATATGGGATCATTGGATCATAGGGTTTTAAGCCTCCTCAGAGAGGAGTGTGGATGGAAGTTATTTGGATTTAGCACCATGGAGATCAGAATGTGGCTAGTGAATACTGTGTAGCTTATATCAGATGGAAGAATGTAACTATGTGTTACACCCTCTAGACATGAGAAGAGGAAAAGACCCTACATCCCCACATATCTGTGACACTGAATTCTGACTGGAAAATCTGAAAATAGATTAGGACCCAGCAGTACCAGATCTCAGAACAGAATTAAACTCACTTCTAGGTAACATTTAGTAGGAGAATCAAGACAGGGAACAAGTAATAACAATCTTCATAGTAATAATAAATCATCTCCAAAAGAATGGAGGCATAGATGTATATGACATTATAACTGTGACACTACCATGCTATAAATATGTCTAGTAATAAAAGTGTGAATACACCCTTGATTTTTATGGATTTATTTCTTCTTCTCCCTCACCAGAAACAAACCAGTATTCCAGGTTAAACATGTATAACCTGATTGATAGTGGGCCACCGCTGAGATCACATATCAAGATAAGGGGCTTCCCATAGATTTGACAGATCAAGCCTTATTTGCCTTTCCCCTCTAATATCTGTTAAAGTCCCTAATTCTTTATTTTGCCATAAACATAAATGGGCCAGTGATCATTGCCAACACTCCAGCACTAATGAGTAGCTCTGTTACAACAAACCACTGTACACATGCAATAGAAGAAAACAAATCAGCAAGGAAACAGATTTAAGCTTTAGGCTACCCTAGGGTGTTATAGAGAACAGTGTGGGATGAAAATATTTTAACAGTTATGAAAAGTGTTTCATTAGTATCCTGATAATTGAAGCATATTGGGCTTTCTTGCAGTAATGATATGTAATCCATGTCGATGGGCTAATAGAGACAGAAGAGGAGACCCATTAAGGCTATCTGCAGTGGTTAGGGGCTGACTAAATCTAGAACAAGGAGAATTATTTTTATTTTCTCTTGAAATGAGCAAGCCTGTAAGTCCTACACACTTTTCCTTTTGTCAGAAAAGTCACTCCCTTAAATCTACAGAAAATTTTGCAGGTCAAAAGTAAAAATGCTCAGGTTCTTTCTTTCCCCCCCTTAATATCAATAGATGAATGCCTGTTAGATTTTTTCCATTATAAGCCCTATTTAAGGAATTTAGAGTATGTCCACAAAAGTTAGCTTTTGACTGTAATTTGACATATGTTTCAACCCAAAAGAATGAGTTTACAAAAATGCATTTTGCATGTGTTAAATGCCAGAAGTTAAAAATGTTTCAAAACAAATCCCAGGCTATGTATCTTACCACAGTATCTGTACTAAAACAAAACCTAGCACACAATTAGAGCTGACCTGGAGAGCCTTACTCACACAAGTATTTCATTCAGCTTCACTGGAAGGACACATTGAAATAAAGATGACTCACAGGACTGTGTCCTTAATTAATTATATGAGTTAGATACTTTTGACCCTTTGAAAGAAATCCAGCCATATCAAACTTTACAGTTAGCACACTAAATGCATTCAGAAATGTTTTGCCACAATGCAGTAAACCTTCCAGCCTTATGCATGAGGGGTAAAATCCACTCAAAGAAGCTCATATAGCTGGGTTTTGTGGCAGGCACTAAATGAGAGTTGGGGGAAGAAATAGAATTACCCTCACAAATCCTTGGCACTCCAGGGAGCTGCAGTGCAGCCACTTTGCTGCCATAACTCCAGTGAGAAGGTTGTGCAAGCTGCCAATATTTCATACTCTCCTTTGTGGAGTATTAGGTGACCTGAGATAGCCACAGTCCCTTCCGCTTCTTGCTTTCAAGCTTCCATCATGTCCTGAGTTCTCCAGAGCCACTGCAGGACCCCCTTTCTGCGACACATGGGATGGGTAGAGGTCCTCTGTGCAGTTGGTTTGCACACCACTCTCCCCTTGAACTTAAGTAATATGCAGTCCTTGTGTATGGTCCTCCAAACCATGGGTAAATTTCACCTGCAGAATCATCCTTGCAATCCTTTCTCAAGCAAAACTGAGAGTCAAGTATATCAATGGGGTTTTGCCGGGGAAAGAGTGAAATCCTGTGTTGTTGAGACTACTTGTGGCTGAACTTTTACTTTGGTTGAAGCTTTCAAATTCTTTAGATTTAGAGTATGCTCTCATTTACTGGTCTTTTCCATATTTTGTTTTATATTAGCTTTTCTTGATACATTTGTTAATGATTGAAAACATTAAAGGAACTTTGCTCCTGCCTGGGGCCTGGTTCTACTTGGTCTTCCAGTTGGTGTTTTATGCTACATTTGACACTGTGATTATTGCCTTTGCAATACACATGACATCACAAATACAGAATTATTAAGACATGGATTTTAAAATAATATTCTTTCAGTACTGGATGGAAAACATGAACTTCTCGAATAATTCACCAAATACTTTTATTTTTGTGTCAATACTCCACTATGAAAGTTGTCCTTTCTCTCATGGTGTTTGTTTACTACATGTTTTATCCCTGACTGAATACGTGATTTCTGATGCGCCATATGGGGTTTTCTCCTTGATTTCAAAGCCAGCAGCTCTGTAAGCCTGGTCCAAAGGACACTGAAGTCAATGGAAAGAGCCCCTTTGACTGCAGTCGGCAATGGATCAGGACTTATGTGGTAGCAGTGGACAAAGTCCTCCCTATCCTTTTTTTGGTTACTCGTGGTGTGAATTATATGCGTCATAAGGTCAACTCTGTTTCTGGCATGATAATGAAGTTCTCACTAATTCACTAGTAACAGCCCTACTCAGATGAGAGGACAGGAGCTTCATGGGAACACCTTTCCAACCTTGATAAGTGGAAAAGGAAAAATAAAAGTTTGAAGGATGCCAGATTGTTTTTTACAAAGCAGCTTTCCATAGTTTGCTCCTTTCTTTGTTGTAGATGACATTTCCAGAGAAAGCCCTTTTAAACAAACTGATTTGCCTTTTTGTGTACATATCATTTCAAGCTGTCATGGAGGTTTCTTTTTCTCGCAAGCCCCTTAGCAGAGGCAGAGGCAGAGAGAGAGAGAGGAGCCAAGACAAAAAATAAACAAACAAATCCTTTGTGAATCCTTGTTGGAGAGGGCTGGGGAAACAGAGATTAGATAAAGAGAGATTTGCTTATTATATTGAAATAGTGGGTGGCAGCAACTTGCACCATGTATATCATCCCAGCTGCTGTGCATGGTTTCCCCACTTAGTGTCTCTGACGGTTGGGTACCATTCTGGTTCAGCTGGCATTTAGCATCTTACTTACAGCTAGTGCAGGCCAGAGGCAACAGACTGTTTAATTAGAACAAAACATTATGATGGCTTGTGGTAGGCACACCTCGCCTGTGATTTTTCCCAGTGCTCTGACTGTCAAGATGAAGAAAGATATTCATTCTCATGCGTGTGCATGTCACCATCTGTGTAGCAGAGTCAAGCGTCTTTGAAGGATGACTCAGGAGAACAAGAAGCTTGATTCTTATTTCACTCACGCTCATGTAAATTGGAAATAATTTCGCTGAAGTCATTGGAGTAATATTAATATAAAACTTGTGGGAGATCAGAATTGGGTCCATTAGGGCAATCACATAGTGGCAAATGAATAAGCAATTTTTTAAGCCCTGGAAAATAATCTCACATTCCAAGCTACTTTCTTTTGCAATGTCTCTACACAAGTTACTTAATTCTGCCCATAAAGATGTTCCAGTGGCATTTTGCCCTTTCTTTTCCACCCCACTGTATATGTCTGTGCAAGTTGTAGGGCAATGGGGAATCAGGTGTAAACTAAGTGGGATGCTCTCAAGCTGCTCATGCAATGCTATTGCTCATAAATAGCCTAACTCTCCTCTCACTTAAACAGATGTCAATCAAGGGGTAATAGGTTAAGTCAGGCCCCTTTAGCAAAGACCCCAGAGGCTCTCATTTCTGCCCCCAAGAACTCAAGGCTGAAGGGACGTGACTTGTGGTGGAGACAGTATCAAGTAGAGTGCTCAGCAGGGGTAGTGCACTTACTAACCATAACAGTGTTCAGGATGACAGAAACCTCTCTTGGAGCAAAAAAGCAAAAGCACTCTTGGTCTTTATTTATAGTCTGAAGGCAGTCTGTGAAACAGGGCCTCACAAAAGCCTGACATTTGGGTTTAACCGGGAGGGTTTGGAAAAATTGGCACAGGGATTATGGCTTGAGTCAGCAAATCATTCAAGGAGATACATTTTACGTTACTGCTCAGCTGATAAAATAGTAATTCGGCTTAGTGAGTCAAGCACCTCAGGACCAAACACTTGGTATATGTACTAAATTGAGAACTTGTCTACACACAAATGTGTACCAGTTTAGTTTAACTAATTTAGTTAAACAAGTGTAAAAACCCTATGTGAACATCCTTATTTCAGACTGAGTGATTTATTTTGCTGTTGTTTAAATCTGTTCCTAATCAACCTAAATGCAAATAAGCATAGTTCAAACCAAAATAAATGTGTCCACACATCCTTTTACACTGGTTAAACTAAAGTGGCTTAAAACCACACTGAGTTTTACTGATGCAACTCTGCATGTAAATAAGCCCTAAAGAACAAATGAAATGAAGCTGCTATCTGTGGGATTATGAATCAGAATCCTAGGTCTTGCCTGTATTGAAAGCGGATTTAAATTGAAACCAGCTTTAAAAATGGTTTAGTTAAACAAGTGCAAAACCCTCTGTAACCCTCTTAGTTCAATTCAAATCTGGTTTATAACAATTTAACTAAACTTAAGTCCTTATTGAATTAAGCTAAATCAATATAAATGAGGTTTGATTTATCTTAATTCAATAAAGACTTGAGTTTAGATGAATTGATAGAAACCAGATTTAAACTGAAGTAAGAGTGGCCACAGAAGTTGGTTTAAAATCTGGGGGCAGATCCTGAGCTGGTATAGATTGTCATAGTTCCATTTACTGCAGTGACTATTTATACCAGCTGAAGACTTGTGCCACATCAAACCATGCCCTTTGAATATAGACAAAGCCATTGGTCATAATCCCTAACCCTGCAACATAGTGGGCAAGATTTTCCATTGCTCTATTTTTGCACTTAATGCAGGGATGAGGGCAAAGATGCATTTAAAGTGATCTCCATATTCTTAGGCATATTTATATATACTAAGGAAACTTGTGCATGCGTGATCTAAACCTTCACAAATGGTGGGACTGCTTCATGTTCCCATATTTTCATATCTAATTTGTGAGTTGCCTAAAGGTGTATTCGTTTGGATGATGTGAGAGAGACAGGGCATGCACTAAAAAGGCCAGTGGTAGGGCTAAGTGGGTGCAGGTTATATTCAGTGTCTTATATTCTAGCAAAAATAACTGCTCCTGAAAGGCTTGGCCCCTGGAATGCACAGGGTTAATCATTAAAGTTGCTACTGTTGCAGGAATGACTTTTTTTCACCCTTAATATTTCAGGCTTGTCTTTAAGTCAGCAATACTTAAAGAGATATGGGGCTGCTGTGAGGGTATAACCCTGCTTTGAAAAATGTTGCTTGAGAAACTAAATCCTGGCATACTGCTCTGTTAGAAGTACAATATTTCTTCTGGAATATTTCCTTCCACTTTTCTTCAACACAATCCTCTTCCCTTTGTTTTCTCTTCCTGAATATTTTCCCCATCTAATAATATTTGCCTGTTCCTGGACCCTAGGAGGTGAAATGCCAATATGTTCTTCCTCTTTCCCTCAACTGTGGCCCTGTTATTTAATGGTTAGAACTGGAAATCAGGACAAAGTTGTGCTAATAATTTTCCTACAGCACTGAACTCTTTTCCCCCAAATCAGGGTGTTTGTCTATTATTAGTATTTAATTACTTGTCAGTAGAACCTCAGTTACGAGCACCCTGGGAATGGAAGTTGTTTGCAACACTGAACTGTTCATAACTCTGAACAAAACATTATGGTTGTTCTTTCAAAAGTTTGCAACTGAACATTGGCTTTGCTTTGAAACTTTACTATGCAGAAGAAAAACACTGCTTTTAACCATCTTAATTAAAACGAAACAAGCACAGAAACAGTTTCCTTACCTTGTCAAATCTCTTTTTAAACTTTCCCTTTGTTTTTTTAGTAGTTTATGTTTAACACCGCATTTGTTTTTTGGTTTTTGTTTGTCTCTGCTGCTGCCTGATTCATACTTGCGGTTCCAAATAAAGTGGGTGGTTGACTGGTCAGTTTGTAACTCTGTTGTTTGCAACACTGAGGTTCTACTGTATTACAGTCGGCTAAGTGGAGAGAGTACCTGGGGGAATGCCTGAAACAAAAGGGGCTTCTTGTGCAGAGCTGGAATGATACCGTCCCTTCAAACAGAGTCTGCTGGATTTGCCTACCCATACTCATGATTCTGTGCTGTAGTCACAACTCTTCTACCATGACTAACTGGGGCATAACATCCCTTTGCCTTGATTTCTCCATCTGTAAAAAGAGGATAATGCATAATTCTCAGGGATGTTTCAAGGCATAATGATGAATAGTACATAGCACTTTGAAAGTATAAAGCACTGTAGCACTGCAGTTGCTCAGTATTATTTCTAGAAATGTTGTGAGAAGGTGAAATAATGTTCAAAGAGCTGTTATTTCCTGCAAGAGGCAAGAGCATCATTTATTATAATACTAGTAGTAAAATCGTTGCTTTCCCGGCTCATTTATTCTTGAAGTATGCATATTGTGACCAGGAGCAGCGCCAGGGTTTCTGACGCCCTAGGCGGACGGCCATTTTGCCGTCCCCTGTGGCACGGTAGACTTATCGCAGTGATGCCGGCGGACAGTCCGCTGCTGGAAAGGCTCCGGTGGAGCTGCCGCAGTGATGCTGGCGGGCGGTCCGCTGGTCTAATGTTCTCTCGTTTGCCGGCAAGTGCAGCTTCAACTGCTGCCGGCGGCGCGTGGCGGAGAGATGCTCGAGGGGTCCTTTCTGGTCCCTTACCAGGGAGCCCACTACTGGGTGCATTACTCAACGGGGGAGGCCCGATGCTACCTCTGCCGGGTGATGGGGCACGTCTGGAGGGACTGTCCCTTGGCTCAGCAAGGAGGAGCGTCCGGGACCCCCGAGCCCCGGCAAGGCGCCGGCCCTGTCATCGCCGGTCCCCCTGGCTTCCCGGCACCCGAAGTTGCCCCTACTCCTCCTTCTCGGTCCACTTCTGTGGAGGAGGGTGTGGCGGGGCTACCGCCGGACGTGGGAGAGGGCTCGTCCCAGGGGGAGTCCTCCCCGGTTTCTTCTGTCCCACCACTGCCTCCCCGAGTCCCTGAGCCATTGCCCTTGCCCCCCGAGCCGACCCCTGTTAGCCAGCCCCCGGCTGATGCCATGAAGGGCTGGTCCTTAGCGCAGGGGAAGCGGGGCAAGCGGAAGGCTCGAGTCTCCTTACATCCTTCAGATTCGGAGGCCCCCCGGAAGAGCAGGAAGGGGGGCACCGATGACGAGTCTTCCGCCTTGCCCCCTGATGACTCCCGTTTTGTGGTGCCAGCTGGGGACGCCGTGGCAGCACCGGAAGGTGACACCACCCCTCCTCCAGGGTCCCTTCCCGTGGAAGCCCCCGAGGAAGCTTCTCTCGCCCCCTTCCCACTCGACGCCTCTGCGAGCGCCGCAGTGGGTATCACCTCTGGTGCTGGCGGGGAGGGCCCTGGGGTGGTGGACGGTGATCTCCCTCCCATCTACGCGGAGATCGAGGCCCTGGGTTTGAGCCCAGTCACACAGGGGGAGGACGACCCTCTGCCGGCGGGCCTCGATCTGGGCGACCTCACTACATCGCCCCTGTCCCCGGGTTCCCTTCCCCTTCCCGCTGTTTCTGCTCCCACCTCTGCGGGTCCCCTGGAATCTTCCCTCGACTCGGCTGTGGGTGGCACTCTGTTGAGGGCTGCCGAGCCCCTTGGGGCAATGGCCAGTGCCCCGCTGCCGAGACCCACTTCCCAGGGGGTGTCCCTCTTGGGTGTGGAGGACCCATCCTCCTTCCTCAGCGGGGACCCCATTGACCACCATCTCTCTCTGGATGCCGAGGCTGCCGCACGTGCCACAGTGGCTGAGCCCGGCATCGTTAGGGGCCCCCTGCCCACTTCCCAGATCCTTGAGCCTGGCCAGGAGGAGCCACTGTCCGGCGTCTCAACTATGGAGGCTCCGGATCCTGCCTCTACCTCCTTCCCAGATTCTCTCCCTGATCTCCACCCTACTCCAGCTGGCTCTGTCCTTGTCCCCGCCACCTCCTGTGATGCCAATGTCGCCCCTGGGACTACCTCCCAGGGAGCGGCTTCATTAGTTTCTTCCTTTCCTGACCCCCCAGGGGCTACTGTTCTCCTTCCACTGCCCCTTCTTGAATCTGGGAGCGGGGCGGTTCGTGTGGCGTCGGCCCATCTGCTGCCACGTTGGGGGTCTGCCCCCTGCCTACCCGCCTCGGTGGGCCACAGGGCTGTGACGGGGGCCCCACTGGGGGCCAGTCATCGATCAGTGACCCCACCCCCCCATGCGCTGAGGGAGGAGCTGTGGGAGTTCCTTGAGGACGTCCGTGGCTCCCGGAACAAAGTCCATCTTGCGCTCCAGCGGTGGGGGGATTTTCATCAGGTCCTCTGGGCTGCGAGGGCCCTCATGGGTGAGGGTAAGAGGACCGGGAAGCAGGCCGCTGTGGCCTACCGGCGAGTCCGTGTCTTCCGTGACTCTTTACTCACCTTCGGGGTTGGTCACGGATTGCTGCGCGGCCTGCCGGAGGCCGTGGGCATGTCTGCCGGCGAGGATCCCCCCCAGCCCTCCTCATGACGCCGATCGTCCTTGCCACCTTAAACACCCGGGGCTGCAGGATGGGTCTCCGCAGGAGCCAGGTGCTCTCCTTCCTCCGGAAGGGGGGGTACTCTGTGGTTTTCCTGCAGGAGACCCATACGGATCCGGCCGCTGAAGCTAGCTGGCGGCTGGAGTGGGGGGACGGGGCCTACTTTAGCCACTTCTTGGTTTGCGCGGCTGGAGTGGCGACCTGTTCTCCCCCGACCTACGGCCCGAGGTGCTGGGGGTCGCCGAGGCTGTGCCGGGTCGCCTGCTGCACCTCCGGGTCCGCATGGAGGGGCTTGTGGTTAATCTCGTCAATGTTTACGCCCCGACATCGGGCCCGGAGAGGCTACATTTTTATCGGCAGGCGTCCGCCTTCCTTGGCTCCCTGGATCCTCGTGAGTGCCTGGTCCTGGGAGGGGATTTTAACACCACCCTCGAGGAACGGGACCGCTCAGGGACCGAGCAGTGCCCGGCAGCTGCGGATGTCCTCCGGGAGATTGTCGACCGCCACTCCCTGGTGGACATCTGGCGCGACCACCACCCTGACGATGTCTCGACGTTCACCTTCGTCCGGGTGGAGGCCCATCGGTCGCGCCACTCCCGGCTGGACCGTATTTACCTGTCACGTTTCCACCTTTGACGGGCCCACTCCTCCAGCGTTCGGCCGGCCCCCTTTTCGGATCACCACCTTGCCACCGTGACGGCCTCTCTCTGCGCGGAGAGGCCGGGGCCGGCCTATTGGCACTTTAATAATAGTTTGCTGGAGGATGCGGGCTTCGTGGCGTCCTTCCGGGAGTTCTGGCTGGCCTGGCGGGGGCAGAGGCGCGCCTTTTCCTTGGCGCGGTGGTGGTGGGATCTGGGGAAGGTGCGCACCCGGCTCTTCTGCCGTGACTACACTTGGGGTGCCAGCTGACGGAGGGATGCGGCAATAGGGCAGTTGGAGCGGGAGGTCTTGGAGCTGGAGAGGCATCTGGCCACCAACCCCGAGGATCCATCCCTCTGCGGAGCGTGCTGGGAGAAGTGGGAGGAGCTCCGGGACCTTGAAGACCATCGGGCCCGGGGTGCTTTTGTTCGATCCCGCATCCACCTCCTTCGGGAGATGGATCGCGGCTCCCGCTTCTTCTATGCCCTGGAGAAAAGGAGGGGGGCCAAGAAGCACGTCACCTGCCTCCTGGCGGAGGACGGCACCCCCCTCATGGATCCGGCGGAGATATGCCAGAGGGCCAGGGCCTTCTACGCTACTCTTTTCTCCCCAGATCCGACCGATCCTTACGCTTGCAGAGTGCTCTGGGACGGGCTCCCGACGGTCAGCACGGGCGACCGGGACCGGCTAGAGCTGCCTCTCACTCTGGCCGAGTTCTCGGAGGCCCTCCGTCGCATGCCCACCAATAAATCTCTGGGCTTGGACGGGCTGACCGTGGAGTTCTACCGCGTGTTCTGGGACGTCCTTGGCCCAGACCTGGTCACCGTCTGGGCCGAGGCTTTGCAGAGCGGGGTCCTCCCTCTCTCGTGCAGGCGAGCCGTGCTGGCCTTATTGCCGAAGGGGGGGACCTCCGCGACTTACGGAATTCGCGTCCCGTCTCGCTCCTCAGCACAGACTACAAAATTGTTGCGAAGGCCATCTCGATGCGGCTAGGGTCCGTGCTGGCGGACGTGGTCCATCCAGATCAGACCTACACTGTCCCGGGCCGCACCATCTTTGATAACTTGTATCTGGTCCGGGACCTTCTGGAATTGGGGTGTAGGGATGGTCTGTCGTTCGCCCTCTTGTCCCTGGATCAGGAGAAGGCGTTCGACCGGATGGATCACGGGTATCTCCTGGGCACTCTGTGAGCGTTCGTCTTCGGACCCCTGTTTGTGGGTTTTCTCCAGGTGCTGTACGCTTCTGCGGAGTGTCTGGTCAGGCTCAACTGGACCTTAGTCCCAGATTTGGACCTTAGCGTCCAAAATATGGGGGTTAGCATGAAACCCTCTAAGCTTAGTTACCAGCTTGGACCTGGTAATGCTGCCACCACCCAAAAAATTAGAGTGTTTTGGGGCACTCTGGTCCCCCCGAAAATCTTCCCTGGGGACCCCAAGACCCAAATCCCTTGAGTCTCACAACAAATGGAAATAAACCTTTTCCCTTCTCCCCCCTCCAGGTGCTCCTGGAGAGATACACAGACACAAGCTCTGTGAATCTAAACAGAGGGACTTCCCCCCTCCCCATTCCCCAGTTCTGGAGAACAGAATTACCTCCCTCTTTACCCAGAGGGAATGCAAAGTCAGGCGAATAAATCTAACATACACAGATCTCCCTCTGACTTCTTCCTCCCACCAATTCCCTGGTGAGTACAGACTCAATTTCCCTGAAGTTTCCCAGTAAAGAAAACTCCAACAGGTCTTATAAGAAAGCTTTATATAAGAAAGAAAGAAAAATACATACAAATGGTCTCTCTGTATTAAGGTGACAAATACAGGGTCAATTGCTTAAAAGAATATTGAATAAACAGCCTTATTCAAAAAGAATACAATCCAAAGCACTCCAGCAACTATATTCATGTAAATACAACAGAAACATATAAATTTTATCTGATCTTTTTGTACTTACAACTGGAAACAGAAGATTAGAAAACAGAAATCACTTCTCAAAGCTGAGAGAAAAGCAGGCAGACAGACAAAGACTCAGACACAACTTTTTTCCTCCACCCAGAGTTGAAAAAATCCGGTTTTCTGATTGGTCCTCTGGTCAGGTGCTTCAGGTGAAAGAGACATTAACCCTTAGCTATCTGTTTATGACACACACTCCAAATTGCCGACAGTGGGGAAGCTCACTGGCGGTGATTTCCTTCTAGAACTTTAAAATAAACAGATTAATACAACACATGCACCTTTACATATACCACTAAGTATATAACTAACAGACTTTAACATTTTAAGAACATTTTTAACTACTAGATTTTGGGAAACTCTTACGGGAGAGTGCATCCGCTACTTTGTTAGAAGCTCCTGTGATGTGCTGAATTTTAAAATTAAAATCTTGGAGTGCTAAACTCTAACGAAGAAGTTTTTTGTTGTTTCCCTTGGCAGTATGGAGCCACTTTAGTGCAGCATGGTTAGTTTGTAGTTGGAACCGCCGTCCCCAAACATATGGGCGTAGCTTTTTTAGGGCATACACAATGGCATAGCATTCCTTTTCACTGACTGACCAGTGACTTTTCCTCTCAGACAGTTTTTTGCTGAGAAACACAACAGGATGGAAGTTGTGATCTGTTGCTTTCTGCATGAGCACTGCTTCTATACCACGCTCAGATGCATCCGTGGTTACCAGGAATGGCTTGTCAAAATCCGGGGCCCTGAGCACAGGGTCAGACATGAGTGTCGTCTTAAGCTGGGTAAAGGCCTTTTGACACTCATTAGTTTACTTAACTGCATTTGGCTGGGTCTTTTTGGTCAGGTCGGTCAGTGGGGCAGCGATTTGGCTGTAGTGTGGTACAAATCGCCTGTAGTACCCGGCCAAGCCTAAGAAGGATTGGACCTGTTTCTTTGACCGTGGGACAGGCCACTTTTGGATAGCATTCACCTTGGCCTGTAGGGGGTTAATGGTTCCTTGACCCACCTGGTGCCCCAGGTAAGTCACTCTGTTTTGGCCTATTTGACACTTTTTGGCCTTAACAGTTAGTTCGGCTTGCCTGATGCGGTCAAAGACCTTTTCCAGGTGTTGTAGGTGTTTGGGCCAGGAGTCTGAAAAAATGGCCACATCATCGAGGTAGGCAACTGCAAATTCTCCCAGTCCTGCTAGTAGACCATCTACCAGCCTCTGGAAGGTGGCGGGTGCATTTCGAAGGCCGAAAGGAAGGACATTGAATTTATACACCCCCGCATGGGTGACGAATGCTGACCTCTCCTTGGCAGGTTCATCTAGCGGTACTTGCCAGTACCCCTTGCTTAAGTCTATTGTAGAGATGAACTGGGCCCATCCCAACTTTTCCAATAGCTTATTGGTGCCTGGCATTGGATAGTTGTTCGGACGAGTTACCGCATTTAGCTTACGATAGTCCACGCAAAAGCGTATTTCCCCATTTGGTTTGGGTACCAGAACCACTGGAGATGCCCATGCACTGGTAGATGAGCGGATTATACCCATCTGTAGCATGTTTTGGATCTCCTGTTTTATAGCAGCTTGGACATGAGGAGACACCCGGTAGGGTGGGGTTCTGATTGGGTGAGCATTACCTGTGTCAATGGAGTGGTATGCCCGTTCAGTCCGTCCTGGGGTGGCTGAGAACAATGGGGCGAAGCTAGTGCACAGCTCCTTGATTTGTCGCCGCTGCAGATGTTTCAGGGTGGTTGAGAGGTTCACCTCTTCCACGTCACTGTCTTTTTTTCCGTCGTAGTAGACACCGTCAGGCCACTCAGCATCATCTCCCTGGACTGTAAAGTGACAAACCTGTAAGTCTCTGGAATAGAAAGGCTTGAGAGAATTAACATGGTAAACTCTAGGTTTTAGTGAGGAATTGGGAAATGTTATGAGGTAGTTCACAGTTCCCAGGCGCTCTTGGACCGTGAATGGCCCTTCCCATGATGCTTCCATCTTATGGGCCTGTTGCGCCTTCAAGACCATAACCTGGTCTCCTACCTTGAAGTAACGTTCTCTGGCATGTCTGTCATACCAGGCATTTTGCTCTTCCTGAGCATCCTTTAGGTTCTCTCTAGCAAGGGCTAAAGAGTGTCAGAGGGTGCTTTGTAGGTTGCTTACAAAGTCCAGAATGTTAGTTCCTGGAGAAGGCGTAAACCCCTCCCATTGCTGCTTCACCAACTGTAATGGCCCCTTAACCTCATGGCCATACACAAGTTCAAACGGTGAAAACCCTAAACTGGGATGTGGTACAGCCCTGTAGGCAAACAGCAACTGCTGCAACACTAGGTTCCAATTATTGGAGTATTCGTTGACGAATTTACGTATCATGGCCCCCAAAGTTCCATTAAACCTTTCCACCAGGCCATTGGTTTGATGGTGGTACGGGGTGGCAACCAAGTGATTCACCCCAGGAGTTTCCCACAGTTTTTCCATGGTCCATGCCAGGAAATTAGATCCTGAATCTGTAAGGATGTCGGAGGGCCAACCTACCCTGGCAAAGATGTCTGTTAGGGCCAGGCACACAGTGTTAGCCCTGGTGTTGCCTAGAGCTACTGCTTCTGGCCATCGGGTAGCAAAGTCCACTAAAGTCAGTACGTACTGCTTTCCTCTGGGCGTCTTTTTTGGGAAAGGACCCAGAATATCCACAGCTACTCGCTGAAATGGGACCTCAATTATGGGGAGTGGCTGGAGAGGGGCCTTGACCTGGTCTTGGGGTTTTTCCACTCTTTGGCATACCTCACAAGACCGGACATACTTGGCAATGAACTTGCCCATCCCCTCCCAGTGGAAGAACTTCCCCAAGCGGTCCTTGGTTCTGTTCACCCCAGCATGGCCACTGGGATGATCCTGGGCTAAGTTTAAGAGCTTCCCCCGGTACTTAGTTGGAACCACCAACTGTTTTTGCGGCTGCCATTCTTCCCGGTGTCCACTAGAAAGAATCTCCTTGTATAAAAGTCCTTGGTCTACAACAAACCGGGATCGATTAGAAGAGCTGAGAGGCGGTGGGGTGCTCCGTGCCGCCGCCCAAGCTTTCTGAAGGCTGTCAACTGCTTCCTGCTCAGTCTGGAACTGTTCCCTTGAGGCTGGGGTCACCAGTTCTTCCTCAGACTGTGGACTTGAGCTTGGTCCCTCTGGAAGCAATGTAGGTGATGGGGTTGGTTCCGTTGCTGGTGAACCGCTCTCCGCTGGTGCACCTCAGGGTATTTCAGGCTCTGGCTGAGCCTTTTGGGTATGGCTGTCTGTTGCTTCTGCCAGTTTTGGCTCGCTGGCGCCCTCTGGCGTTGAGTTTGAAGATGTGGTTGCACTTGCTGGTGCTGGTTGCTGTTCCAGTTCCGGGCCTGGGACTGGAGGTGCTGTGGCGGTTTCAGTGGTTAGCATGGTATCCGGGTCCACTACCTCTGTCTGGGTCTTTGGTAACACAGATGGGGTGTCTGTGGATGGCTCTGGAACAGGAATGGGTCTGGAAGCTTGCCTGGTTTGGCTACGTGTAACCATTCCTACTCTCTTGGCCCGCTTCACCTGGTTGGCCAAGTCTTCCCCCAGTAGCACGGGGATAGGATAATTGTCATAGACTGCAAAAGTCCACATTCCTGACCAGCCTTTGTACTGGACAGGCAGTTCAGCTGTAGGCAAGCCTACAGCTTGTGACATGAAGGGGTAAATTGTAACTTTGGCCTTTGGGTTGATGAATTTGGGGTCAACGAAGGATTGGTGGATAGCTGACACTTGTGCCCCCGTGTCTCTCCACGCAGTAACCTTCTTTCCACCCACTCTCAAATTTTCCCTTCGCTCCAAGGGTATTTGAGAGGCATCCAGGCCTGGGGATCTTTGGTGTGATGGTGGTGTAAGGAATTGCACTCGCATGGTGTTCTTTGGACAGTTGGCCTTGATATGTCCCAGTTCATTACACTTAAAGCATTTTCCATCTGATGGGTCAGTGGGCCGAGGTGAGTTACTGGAGACTGGTGAGGTGGAAGAATAGGGCCTCTGTGGCTTTCCTTGGGTTGTATGTGGGGTCTTTGGCTGTCCTCGGTTGTAGGGTTTATGGTTGGTGTACCCCCTCGGGTATTCGTTCCCCTTGACCATAGCTTTCTTGCTTTCTGTCACTTCCATCCATTTGGCTCCAATCTCCCCCGCCTCAGCGAGATTTTTGGGTTTTCCATCTTGTATGTATCGTGTGATGTTCTCAGGAACACCATCCAAGAACTGCTCCATTTGTATGAGGAGGTGCAGTTCTTCCAAGGTTTTAACATTGTGTCCTGATATCCAGGCCTCATAGTTTTTCCCAACGTAGTAGGCGTGTTTGGGAAATGACACATCTGGTTTCCACTTTTGGGTTCTGAAACGCCGACGGGCATGATCCGGGGTTATCCCCATTCTGTACCTGGCCTTGGTTTGAAAAAGTTTATAGTCATTCATGTTCCCCTTAGGCATTTCAGCTGCCACCTCTGCTAAAGGTCCACTGAGCTGTGGCCTAAATTCTACCATGTACTGGTCTTCAGGGATGCTGTACCCAAGACAGGCCTTTTCAAAATTTTCCAAGAAGGCCTCGGTGTCATCACCTGCCTTGTAGGTGGGAAATTTCCTATGCTGTGGAACAATCATTGGCGCAAGGTTGCTAGGGTTGACTGTGTTTTGCTTAGCCTTTTCTAATTCCATGGCCTGTCGGTGGGTTTCTCTCAGGAGTTCCAACTCTCTCCTGTGGGTAGCCTCTTTTTCTCTTTCCCTCAGCTCCATGTCTTGTAGTCTTTTTTCCAGTTCTCGCCTGTGTTCAGCTTCTTTGATTTGTTCTTCAGCCTCCATTTTTGTCATGGTAGGCATGGTTCCTGTTTTTTTTGTGTTGGGGTGCCCTCCGGTGTTTATCTTCTGAACTGCGGGCTCTGTTGCCTCCTGGGGTCTGCCTAGCAACAGTGCCTTTTCCCTTTCTTTGTCTAGCTAATTTTTTTCAATGTAGAGTAAACCAGAAAAACCACTTTATTTGCATGAGTATAGTGCTGGTAATGACTCTCAATGGGAGTGCTATTGTCACAAAAGACTCTTAACAGCCCCTTAATGGGTTCTTGCTTAATATGCAAGCCACAACTGCCAGAGAGAGCAGAAAAAAAAATTCTCTCTGGTTCCTTTTTAAAACCAAACTGTTTCTCTCTGCTAAAAAGCCCCTAGCAGAGAAAAGAAAAATATAATATTCCTACTGGCTTCTGGATTCTGTCTATCCCAACGCTGCACACCATATCAGATAACCATAGTCCCAGATTTGGACCTTAGCATCCAAAATATGGGGGTTAGCATGAAACCCTCCAAGCTTAGTTACCAGCTTGGACCTGGTAATGCTGCCACCACCCAAAAAATTAGAGTGTTTTGGGGCACTCTGGTCCCCCCGAAAACCTTCCCTGGGGACCCCAAGACCCAAATCCCTTGAGTCTCACAACAAAGGGAAATAAACCTTTTCCCTTCTCCCCCCTCCAGGTGCTCCTGGAGAGATACACAGACACAAGCTCTGTGAATCTAAACAGAGGGACTCCCCCCCTCCCCGTTCCCCAGTCCTGGAGAACAGAATTACCTCCCTCTTTACCCAGAGGGAATGCAAAGTCAGGCGAATAAATCTAACATACACAGATCTCCCTCTGACTTCTTCCTCCCACCAATTCCCTGGTGAGTACAGACTCAATTTCCCTGAAGTTTCCCAGTAAAGAAAACTCCAACAGGTCTTATAAGAAAGCTTTATATAAGAAAGAAAGAAAAATACATACAAATGGTCTCTCTGTATTAAGGTGACAAATACAGGGTCAATTGCTTAAAAGAATATTGAATAAACAGCCTTATTCAAAAAGAATACAATCCAAAGCACTCCAGCAACTATATTCATGTAAATACAAAAGAAACATATAAATTTTATCTGATCTTTTTGTACTTACAACTGGAAACAGAAGATTAGAAAACAGAAATCACTTCTCAAAGCTGAGAGAAAAGCAGGCAGACAGACAAAGACTCAGACACAACTTTTTTCCTCCACCCAGAGTTGAAAAAATCCGGTTTTCTGATTGGTCCTCTGGTCAGGTGCTTCAGGTGAAAGAGACATTAACCCTTAGCTATCTGTTTATGACACCCTGACCGAGCCGGTCAGCTTCGGGCGGGGAGTGCGGCAGGGGTGCCCCCTCTCGGGCCAGCTGTACACTCTGGCGATCGAGCCCTTCCTCTGTCTCCTCCGCAAGAGGTTGACGGGGTTGGTGCTTCAGGAGCTGGGGCTGCGGCTGGTCCTGTCGGCGTACGCTGATGATGTGCTCCTCGTAATCCAGGACCCGGGCGACTTGGCGCGGGTGGAGGCTTGCCAGGCTGTGTACTCGGTGGCCTCCTCCGCCCGGGTCAACTGGGTCAAGAGCTCTGGCCTGGTGGTCGGGGATGGGTGGCAGGCAAGCTCCCTCCCACCCGCACTTCAGGCCATCCGGTGGAGCGCGGGTCCGCTGCTCTATCTCGGCGTTTACCTTTCTGCCATGCATCCGTCTCCGCCGGAGAACTAGCAGGATTTGCAGGGCAGGGTGACGGAGCGGCTCCGGAAATGGACAGGACTACTCTGGTGCCTCTCCCTTCGGGGGAGGGCACTGGTACTTAATCAACTGGTCCTGTCCATGCTCTGGTACCGGCTCAACACCCTGTTCCCAGCCCCGTATTTCCTGGCCAGTCTCCGGACGGCGATTCTGGAGTTCTTTTGGCCAGGGACGCACTGGGTCTCTGCAGGGGTCCCCCACCTGCCCCTGGAGGAGGGGGGGCAGGGCCTGAAGTGCTTACGCACTCAGGTCCATGTCTTCCACCTCCAGGCCCTGCAGAGGCTCCTGTTTGGTGCGGGTAGTGTGGCGTGGAGCGTATTGGTGCACTCCTTCCTCCGCCACTTCCGAGGGCTCCGATACGACTGGCAGCTCTTCTACCTCCATCCAAGAAGTCTTCCGCGAGATGTCTCCGGGCTGCCGGTCTTCTACCAAAACCTCCTTCGGACCTGGAAGCTCTTTTCAACGACCAGGTCCGTGGCGGCCACCGTGGGGGCTGACCTCCTCGCGGAGCCCCTGCTACACAATCCCCAGCTTCGTGTGCTGGTGGCGGAGTCCCCCACGGTGTGCCAGAGACTGGTCTCGGCGGGAGTCACCAGGGTCGGAGACCTCCTGGACTACGACCGGGGAGACTGGCTGGATCCCCTGACGCTCGCTCAGCGCATGGGGCTCTCCAGACCTCGTACTCCCCAGCGCGTACTTCAGAAGATGAAAGCCGCTTTACTGCCTGCTGCTCGGGCTTACCTCGACCGGGTCCTGCGAGAGGGCACGCCCCGCCCACCCTCCACCACAGGCCCCATGGAAATTTTTATCGGGCCCCTGCCCCATGGACCCAATCGGGTGCCTCACCCTTTCACTGCCAGCCGGCTGCATGATCTGCAGCCGGTTTTGTTCCAGACCGCGCCACGGAAACATCTGTACTCGCTTGTGCTCCATACCCTTCACTACCTCACCCTCGCGTCCCGCCCCGATACCAAATGGCGGGACCTCCTGCTGCCTCTCGAGGGTGAGGAGCCCCGATGGGCCAGCTTGTACTCTGCCTTGGTCCCGAGGCCTGCCGGGGATATCGGTTGGCGGCTCCTTCACGGAGCCGTGAGCACGGGCGTGTACTTGGCGCAGTTCACATCTGTCCCTAGCACCTGCCCTTTCTGTGGTGAGAAGGAGACCTTGGCGCACGTTTATTTGGACTGCGCCAGGTTGCAGCCCCTGTTCCGGCTCCTCCTGAATATTTTCCTGTGTTTTTGGTTGCACTTTTCCCCTCACCTTTTTATCTACACGCTCCCCATCCGTGGCCCCACGAAGTCGCGGGATCTCCTTTTCAACCGCCTCTTGGCCCTGGCCAAACTGGCCATCTACAACACCAGGGAGAGGAGGTTGGCCGACGGGGTTTCCTGCGACTGTAGGGCCTATTTCTGTTCCTCCGTCTGCTCACGCATCCGGGCAGAGTTCCTCTGGGCGGCGTCCACTGGCTCCCTTGACGCCTTCGAGGAGCAGTGGGCATTGTCCGGGGTTCTCTGCTCGGTGTCCCCATCAGGTTCCCTTCGTTTAGCCCTATGACCTCACTCCTGATCCTGTTTTTTTTCATTAGTTGTCCACCGTAATTACTTGGTGTCCCAGACCTGTGGGTCCTCCCCTTAGGCTGGGGGGAGGCCCTTTAGAAGTGGGCTGGCTTCGCCCGCCCACCCCCGCTGGATGCCAATAGGACCGCTCTGCTGAGAAAAGAGGGAGAGGGCTTCTGCTGCTGCTGCTGTTTCCTGCTGGGCACTGGGCCCTCGCTGCTGCTGCTGCTGCTGCTGCTGCTGTTGTTCCTGCTAGGCACTGGGCCCTCGCTGCTGCTGCTGCTGTTGCTCCTGCTTCTGCTGCTCCCCTGGCTGGGCTAAACACCACCAGCCCCTCTCTCTGCTGTCTGTTTGCTGGCTGGCTAGTGGTTCTCCCCCCCCCCCCCTTCAGTGACTGCTGTTACTCCACCTACAGCCCCGGGGGGGGGGGGGGTTGCTGGCCTGCTTCCCAGAGAGGAGGGTGAGGTACCCCAGCTCTAGTTGCTGAGACCACCACCATCTGAGCGGGGTCCCTCCTGCCTGGACACCAGGCCACCACCACCTGGAGCTGCTGGGGCTGCTGAGGCTGTTGCTGGGGAGCTGTTGGTGCCCAGAGGATGAGAGGAAGGAGAAGACGACCGCCTGCTGCTGGGAGACCACGTGGAGACCACTGTGGAGGGGACTTTTCTGGACTGAGTCTTTTTCGAACTGTGCTCTTGTGATGGGGGTTTGGACTGTGTCTGCTGGGGCACCGGAGGTGTGGCGTGGAGCCTGCCCCCGGTCCATCCGTGTCCCCCTTCGCCCCCACAACCATCGTTGCCCCCTCCACCACCCCCGCTGGCTGTTTTCCTTCTGCTTTGGACTCCTGCCTCTGGGTCTGAGCTGCTCGCCTGGCTCACCACGCCCACTTCCACCATTTAGCCTGCAGCAGCAGCAGCTAACCATTGACTTTTTGGCACAAGTGCCTGTGGGTGCACCACCTTCCCCCTCCTCCTGGACTGACCCCCTCCCCTTTGCCACATTTGTCCACCCCACCTATTTCCCTCTGCCGCCTGATAGTTCTGCCCCGGCCCTGTAGCTGTCCCCGTGGTCCCTCTACCTCAACCTCAGCTCACCCTTTCCCCCCACCCTGTGCTCCCCCAGCCCTGATCGGTCCCCCTACCATAACCTTAGTCCCAGATTTGGACCTTAGCGTCCAAAATATGGGGGTTAGCATGAAAACCTCCAAGCTTAGTTACCAGCTTGGACCTGGTACTTGCTGCCACCACCCAAAAATTAGAGTGTTTTGGGGCACTCTGGTCCCCCTGAAAACCCTTCCCTGGGGACCCCAAGACCCAAATCCCTTGAGTCTCACAACAAAGGGAAATAATCCTTTTTCCCTTCCCCCCTCCAGGTGCTCCTGGAGAGATACACAGACACAAGCTCTGTGAATCCAAACAGAGTGACTCCCCCTCTCCGTTCCCAGTCCTGGAAACAAAAAGGACTTTCCTATTCCCCAGAGGGAATGCAAAATCAGACTAGCAAATCCAACGCACACAGATTTCCCCTGATTTCTTCCTCCCACCAATTCCCTGGTGAGTACAGACTCAGTTTCCCTGAAGTAAAGAAAAACTCCAACAGGTCTTAAAAGAAAGCTTTATATAAAAAGAAAGAAAAAATATATACAAATGGTCTCTCTGTATTAAGGTGACACAACACAGGGTCGATTGCTTAAAAGAATATTGAATAAACAGCCTTATTCAAAAAGAATACAAATCAAAGCACTCCAGCACTTATATTCATGCAAATACCAAAGAAAAGAAACCCTATAACTTACTATCTGATCTCTTTGTCCTTACACTTAGAAACAGAAGATTAGAAAACAGAACTACTTCTCCAAAGCTCAGAGAAAGCAGGCAGACAGCAAACAAAGACCCAGACACAAACTTCCCTCCACCCAAAGTTGAAAAAATCCGGTTTCCTGATTGGTCCTCTGGTCAGGTGCTTCAGGTGAAAGGACATTAACCCTTAGCTATCTGTTTATGACACCCACCCCACGTGCGCCCACGCCCCCTCCCAGGCGCTTGTGCCCTTCCCCATTTGGTTTCCCCTTGTTCACTGCACTCCCCCCTCTGCCGTTGCCCCCCTGCTCCCCTAGTGCAACTGGAGGAGCCGGAACCCCCTGAAACCCTCCGACCCTTAGGTCCTTGGTTGCTCCCCACGCCCCTTTAGCCTTCCCCTTCTGGCTCCCTCCTCCCTTGCCTGCAGCCTAGTGGGGAGGGGTGGCCGCCTCCTCTCCTTCCCCTCCCTTCGCTGTTTGTCCCCCTCCCCGCTCTCGTTATGGCAGGGGACATGGCGGGGAGACACCTCGCGATGCTCCCACTGCCCCTCCTCCACCTGCCCCCGTGTCCACTGCCCAAGCCACTACCTCGTCTGCCGCTGCCGATCCACCTACCACTGCCCCTGCTGGGGCACTGGCGGTGGCGAGTACTGGGGAGGCCTCCGTTGCTGCCACGTCTCTTGCCCCTTCTGATTCGGGGGGAACCCCCCAGCCGGTGGGAAGGGTCGGGGTGGGAAGAAGGGTAAGGGCCCCGCTAAAAAGGCCGGGCCCTCCATGGCGGAGACTGCCCCCGCTGCCGCAGCCCCGCTACCGGCTGCGGCATCCCTCCTCGCTGTTGCCTCCACTAGCTCTGCAAGTGTCCCTCCCCCGGCCCCCAGGGCGTACGCCCAGGTGGCGGCGGCCCCCCCCGCCTGCTGCTGCTCCTCTGACCGCCGCTTCCGCCAACATCTACAGTGGCCGGGGCCCCTTTCCCACTTTGACCAGGAAGCACGGCGTCCGTTGCCTCCTGGTGCCCGCCTCGCCCCACGTGGAGACCTACGTGCGGGCGTTGGCGAGGGTGGTGGGGCCCACGGCCATCGTCCGGCCTCCAAAATGTACGGAAAGGTGGTCTTCTTCCTGGCATCAGAGGCCGCCGCCCAGGAGGCGGTAGAGACGGGCCTGGAGGTGGGGGGCGTATTCGTCCCCCCGGAGCCATTGAAAGACCTGGGGGTCCGCTTAATCTTGACCTCCGTCCCTCCCTTCCTGCCCAGTGCCGCCCTGCTGCCCGCCCTTTCTGCCCTGGGACGCCCCATCTCCGTCATCAGCCCTCTCCCCTTGGGCTGCAAGGACCCTGCCCTCCGTCATGTTCTCTCGTTCTGCCGGCAAGTGCAGCTTCAACTGCCGCCGCCGGCACGGGGCGGAGAGGTGCTCGAGGGGTCCTTTCTGGTCCCTTACCAGGGAGCCCACTACCAGGTGCATTACTCAACGGGGGAGGCCCGGTGCTACCTCTGCCGGGCGATGGGGCACGTCCGGAGGGACTGTCCCTTAGCCCAGCACAGAGGAGTGTCCGGGACCACCGAGCCCTGGGAAGGCGCCGGCCCTGTCATCGCCGGTCCCCCTGGCTGCCTGGCACCCGAAGCTGCCCCTCCTCCTCCTTCTCGGTCCACCTCTGTGGAGGAGGGTGTGGCGGGGCTACCGCCGGACGTGGGAGAGGGCTCGTCCCAGGGGGAATCCTCCCCGGTTTCTGCTATCCCACCACTGCCTCCCCGAGTCCCTGAGCCATTGCCCTTGCCCCCCGAGCCGACCCCTGTTAGCCAGCCCCCGGATGATGCCATGGAGGGCTGGTACTTAGTGCAGGGGAAGCGGGGCAAGCGGAAGGCTCGAGTTTCCTTACATCCCTCGGATTCGGAGGCCCCCTGGAAGAGCAGGAAGGGGGGCACAGATGACGAGTCTTCCACCTTGCCCCCTGATGACTCCCGTTTTGTGGTGCCGGCTGGGGACGCCGTGGCAGCACCGGAAGGTGACACCGCCCCTCCTCCGGGGTCCCTTCCCGTGGAAGCCCCCGAGGGAGCTTCTCTCGCCCCCTTCCCACTCGACGCCTCTGCGAGCGCCGTGGTGGGTATCACCTCGGGTGCTGGTGGGGAGGGCCCTGGGGTGGTGGCCGGTGATCTCCCTCCCATCTACGCGGAGATCGAGGCCCTGGGTTTGACCCCGGTCACGCAGGGGGAGGACGACCCTCTGCCGGCGGGCCTCGATCTGGGTGACCTCCCCACGGCCCCTCTGTCCCCGGGTTCCCTTCCCCTACCCGCTGTTTCTGCTCCCACCTTTGAGGGTCCCCTGGAATCTTCCATCGACCTGGCTGTGAGTGGCACTCTGTTGACGGCCGCCGAGCTCCTTGGGGCAACAGCCAGTGCCCCGCTGCCGAGACCCGCTTCCCAGGGGGTGTCCCTCTTAGGTGTGGAGGACCCGCCCTCCTTCCTCAGCGGGGACCCCATTGACCAACATCTCTCTCTGGATGCCGAGGCTGCCGCACGTGCCACAGTGGCTGAGCCCGGCATCGTTAGGGGTCCCCTGCCCACTTCCCAGATCCTTGAGCCTGGCCAGGAGGAGCCACTGTGCGACGTCTCAACTATGGAGGCTCCGGATCCTGCCTCTACCTTCTTCCCGGATTCTCTCCCTGATCCCCGCCCTACTCCCGTTAGCCCTGTCCTTGTCCCCCCCACCTCCATTGATGCCAGTGCTGCCCCTGGGACTACCTCCCAGGGAGAGGCTTCATTGGTTTCTTCCTTTCCTGACCCCCCAGGGGCTGCTGTTCTCCTTCCACCGCCCCTTCTAGAATCTGGGAGTGGGGCGGTTCGTGTGGCGTCGGCCCATCTGCTGCCACGTTGGGGATCTGCCCCCTGCCTACCCACCTCGGTGGGCCACGGGGCTGTGACGGGGGCCCCACCGGGGGCCAGTCATCGATCAGTGACCCCACCCTCTCATGCGCTGAGGGAGGAGCTGTGGGAGTTCCTTGAGGACGTCCGTGGCTCCCGGAACAAAGTCCATCTTGCGCTCCAGCGGTGGGGGGATTTCCATCAGGTCCTCCGGGCCGCGAGGGCCCTCATGGGTGAGGGTAAGAGGACTGGGAAGCAGGCCGCCGTGGCCTACCGGCGGATCCGTGTCTTCCGTGACTCTTTACTCACCTTCGGGATTGGTCACGGATTTCTGCGTGGCCTGCTGGAGGCCGTGGGCATGTCTGCCGGCGAGGATCCCCCCAGCCCTCCTCATGGCGCCGATCGTCCTTGCCACCTTAAACACCCGGGGCTGTAGGATGGGTCTCCGCAGGAGCCAGGTGTTCTCCTTCCTCCGGGAGGGGGGGTACTCTGTGGTTTTCCTGCAGGAGACCCATTCGGATCCGGCCGCTGAAGCTAGCTGGCGGCTGGAGTGGGGGGATGGGGCCTACTTTAGCCACTTCTCGGTCTGCGTGGCTGGAGTGGCGACCCTGTTCTCCCCCGACCTACGGCCCGAGGTGCTGGGGGTCGCCAAGGCTGTGCCGGGTCACCTGCTGCACCTCCGGGTCCGCATGGAGGGGCTTGTGGTTAATCTCGTCAACGTTTATGCCCTGACATCGGGCCCGGAGAGGCTACGTTTTTATCAGCAGGCGTCCGCCTTCCTCGGCTCCCTGGATCCTCGTGAGTGCCTGGTCCTGGGAGGGGGCTTTAACACCAACCTCGAGGAACGGGACCACTCGGGGACTGAGCAGTGCCCGGCCGCCGCGGACGTCCTCCAGGAGATTGTCGACCGCCACTCCCTGGTGGACGTCTGGCACGACCACCACCAGGACGACGTCTCGACGTTCACCTTCGTCCGGGTGGAGGCCCATCGGTTGCACCACTCCTGGCTGGACCGTATTTACCTGTTCCGTTTCCACCTTTCACGGGCCCACTCCTCCAGCGTTCGGCTGGCCCCCTTTTCGGATCACCACCTTGCCACCGTGACGGCCTCTCTCTGCGTGGAGAGGCTGGGGCTGGCCTATTGGCACTTTAATAATAAAGTGGAGGATGCGGGCTTCGTGGCGTCCTTCCGGGAGTTCTGGCTGGCCTGGCGAGGGCAGAGGCGCGCCTTTTCCTCGGTGCGGCGGTGGTGGGATCTGGGGAAGGTGCGCTCCCGGCTCTTCTGCTGTGACTACAGTCGGGGTGCCAGCTGACGGAGGGATGCGGCGATAGGACAGTTGGAGCGGGAGGTCTTGGAGCTGAAGAGGCATCTAGCCGCCAGCCCCGAGGATCCATCCCTCTGCGAAGCGTGCCGGCAGAAGCGAGAGGAGCTCTGGGCCCTCGAAGACCATCGGGCCCAGGGTGCTTTTGTTCGATGCTGCATCCACCTCCTTTGGGAGATGGATCGCGGCTCCCGCTTCTTCTATGCCCTGGAGAAAAGGAGGGGGGCCAAGAAGCACGTCACCTGCCTCCTGGCAGAGGACGGCACCCCCCTCACGGATCCGGCGGCGATGTGCGAGAGGGCCAGGGCCTTCTACGCCACTCTTTTCTCCCCGGATCCGACCGATCCTAACGCTTGCAGAGTGCTCTGGGACGGACTCCCGACGGTCAGCATGGACGCCCGGGACCGGCTAGAGCTGCCTCTCACTCTGCCCGAGTTCTCAGAGGCCCACTGTCGCATGCCCGCCAATAAATCTGCGGGCTTGGACGGGCTGACCGTGGAGTTCTACTGCATGTTCTGAGACGTCCTCAGCCCAGACCTGGTCACCGTCTGGGCCGAGTCTTTGCAGAACAGGGTCCTCCCTGACTCGTGCAGGCAAGACATGCTGGCCTTATTGCCGAAGAGGGGGGACCTCCGCGACTTATGGAATTGGCGTCCCGTCTCGCTCCTCAGCATGGACTACAAAATTGTTGCGAAGGCCATCTCGATGCGGCTAGGGTCCGTGCTGGTGGATGCGGTCCATCCAGACCAGACCTACACCGTCCCGGGCCGCACCATCTTTGATAACTTGTATCTGGTCCGGGACTTTCTGGAATTGGGGCATAGGGATTGTCTGTCGTTCGCCCTCTTGTCCCTGGATCAGGAGAAGGCGTTCGACAGGATGGATCACGGGTATCTCCTGGGCATCCTGTGAGCGTTCGGCTATGGACCCCTGTTTGTGGTGCTCTACGCTTCTGCGGAGTGTCTGGTCAGGCTCAACTGGACCCTGACCGAGCCGGTCGGCTTTGGGCGGGGAGTGCGACAGGGGTGCCCCTCTCAGGCCAGCTGTACGCTCTGGCGATCGAGCCCTTCCTCTGTCTCCTCCGCAAGAGGTTGACGGGGTTGGTGCTTCGGGAGCTAGGGCTGTGGCTGGTCCTGTCAGCGTACGCTGACGATGTGCTCCTCGTGGTCCAGGACCAGGGCGACTTGGCGCGGGTGGAGGCTTGCCAGGCTGTGTACTCGGCGGCCTCCTCCGCCCAGGTCAACTGGGTCAAGAGCACTGGCCTGGTGGTCGAGGACGGGTGGCAGGCGAGCTCCCTCCCACCCACGCTTCAGGCCATCCGGTGGAGCTCGGGTCCGCTGCTCTATCTCGGCATTTACCTTTCTGCCACGCATCCGTCTCCGCCGGAAAACTGGCAAGATTTGCAGGGCAGGGTGACGGAGCGGCTCCGGAAATGGACAGGACTACTCTGGTGCCTCTCCCTTCGGGGGAGGGCACTGGTACTTAATCAACTGGTCCTGTCCATGCTCTGGTACCGGCTCAACACCCTGTTCCCAGCCCCGTATTTCCTGGCCAGTCTCCGGACGGCGATTCTGGAGTTCTTTTGGCCAGGGACGCACTGGGTCTCTGCAGGGGTCCCCCACCTGCCCCTGGAGGAGGGGGGGCAGGGCCTGAAGTGCTTACGCACTCAGGTCCATGTCTTCCACCTCCAGGCCCTGCAGAGGCTCCTGTTTGGTGCGGGTAGTGTGGCGTGGAGCGTATTGGTGCACTCCTTCCTCCGCCACTTCCGAGGGCTCCGATACGACTGGCAGCTCTTCTACCTCCATCCAAGAAGTCTTCCGCGAGATGTCTCCGGGCTGCCGGTCTTCTACCAAGACCTCCTCCGGACCTGGAAGCTCTTTTCAACAACCAGGTCCGTGGCGGCCACCGTGGGGGCTGACCTTCTCGCGGAGCCCCTGCTACACAATCCCCAGCTTCGTGTGCAGGTGGAGGAGTCCCCCACGGTGCGCTAGACGCTGGTCTTGGCAGGAGTCACCAGGGTCGGAGACCTCCTGGACTATGACCGGGGAGACTGGCTGGATCCCCTGACGCTCGATCGGCGCATGGGGCTCTCCAAACCTCGTACTCCCCATCGCGTACTTCAGGAGGTGAAGGCCGCTTTACTGCCTGCTGCTCGGGCTTACCTCGACCGGGTCCTGCAAGAGGGCACGCCCCGCCCATCCTCCACCCTAGGCCCCGTGGACATTTTTATCGGTCTCCTGCCCCGTGGACCCAATCGCCCCCCTCACCCTTTCACTGCCAGCCGGCTGCATGATCTGCAGCCGGTTCTGTTCCAGACCGCGCCACGGAAACATCTGTACACGCTCGTGCTCCATACCCGTCACTACCTCACCCTCGCGTCCCGCCCCGATACCAAATGGCTGGACCTGCTGTCACCTCTCGAGGGTGAGGAGCCCCAGTGGGCCAGCTTGTACTCTGCCCTGGTTCCGAAGCCCGCCGGGGATATCAGTTGGCGGCTGCTTCAAGGGGCCGTGAGCACGGGCGTGTACTTGGCGCGGTTCACCCCTGTCCCTAGCACCTGCCCTTTCTGTGGTGAGAAGGAGACCTTGGCGCACATTTATTTGGAGTGCGCCAGGTTGCAGCCCCTCTTCCAGCTCCTCTTGCATATTTTCTTGTGTTTTTTGGTTGCACTTTTCCCCTCACCTTTTTTTCTACACGCGCCCCATCCGTGGCCTTACAAAGTCGCGGGATCTCCTTCTCAACCTCCTCTTGGCTCTGGCCAAACTGGCCATCTACAACACCAGGGAGAGGAGGTTGGCCGAAGAGATTTCCTGCAACTTTAGAGCCTATTTCTGGTCCTCTGTCTGTTCACGCATCCGGGCAGAGTTCCTCTGGGCGGTGTCCACTAGCTCCCTTGACGCCTTCGAGGAGCAGTGGGCGTTGTCCGGGGTTCTCTGCTCGGTCTCCCCATCAAGTTCCCTTCGTTTAACCCTATGACCTCACTCCCGATCCTGTTTTTTTCATTAGTTGTCCCCCGTAATTACTTGGTGTCCCAGACCTGTGGGTCCTCCCCTTAGGCTGGAAGGAGGCCCTTTAGAAGTGAGCAGGCTTTGCCCACCCACCCCCGCTGGATGCCAATAGGACCGCTCTGCTGTAGAGGAAGGAGGGAGAGGGCTGCTGCTGCTGCTGCTGTTTCCTGCTGGGCACTGGGCCCTTGCTGCTGCTGCTGCTGCTGCTGTTCCTGCTCCTGCTGCTCCCCTGGCTGGGATAGACACCACCACCCACCCCTCTCTCTGCTGTCTGTTTGCTGGCTAGTGGTTCCCTCTTACCTCAGTTACTGCTGTTCCTCCACCTACAGCCCCTTGGGGGGGGGCTACTGGCCTGCTTCCCAGAGAGGAGGGGAGTGAGGGACCCCAGCTCTTGTTGCTGAGGACACCACCCTCTGAGCGGGGTCCCTCCTGCCTGGACACCAGACCACCACCACCTGGAGCTGCTGGGGCTACTGTGGCTGTTGCTGGGGAGCTGTTGGTGCCCAGAGGAGGAGAGGTAGGAGAAGAGGACTGCCTGCTGCTGGAGACTGTGTGAAGACCACTGTGGAGGGGGCTTTTCTGGACTGAGTCTTTTTCAAACTGTGCTCTTGTGGTGGGGGTTTGGACTGTGTCTGCTGGGGCACCGGGGGTATGGCGTGGAGCCTGCCCCCGGTCTATCCGTGTCCCCTTTTGCCCCCACCACCATTGTTGCCCCCTCCACCACCCCCGCTGGCTGTTTTCCTTCTGCTTCGGCCTCCTGCCTTTGGGACTGAGCTGTTCGCCTGGCTCACCACGCCCACTTCCATCATTTGGGCCTGCAGCAGCAGCAGCCTAGCATTGACTTTTTGGCACAAGTGCCTGTGGGTGCACCACCTCCACCCTCCCGCTAGACTGACCCCCTCCCCTTTGCAACGTTTGTCCGCCCCACCTATTTCCCTTTGCGGCCCTGATAGTTCTGCCCCAGCCCTGCAGTTGTCCCTGTGATGCCTCTACCCCATTCCCAGCTTGCCCTTCCTCTCCTCCACCCTGTGCTCCCCCAGCCCTGATTGGTCCCTCCCCTCGCGTGCCCATGCCCCCTTCCATGCGCTTGTGCCCTTCCCCGTTTGGTTTCCCCTTGTTCACTGCACGCCCCCTCTGCCGTTGTCCCCCGTGATCCCTTAGCGCAACTAGAGGAGCGGGAATTCCCATCTGCGTCGGTGACTTGACGCCCTCCCACCCCTGGGTCCTTGGTTGCTCCCCAGGCCTCTTTAGCCTTCCCTTTCTGGCACCCTCCTCTCCTGCCTGCAGCCTAGCTGGGAGGGGTGGTCGCCTCCTCTCCTTCCCCTCCCCTCGCTGTTTGTCCCCCTCCCCGCTCTCGTTATGGTGGGGGACGCGGCTGGGGAGACCCCTCGTGATTCTTCCACCGCCCCTCCTCCACCTGCCCCCGTGTCCACTGCCCAAGCCTCTACCTCAACCGTCGCTGCCGATCCACCTATCTCCACCCCTGCTGGGGCATCGGCAGCGGCGAGTACCGGGGAGACCTCCGCTGCTCCCACGTCCCTCACCCCTTCCTATTCAGGGGGAGCCCCCCCAGCTGGTGGGAAGGGTCGGGGTAGGAAGAAGGGTAAGGGGCCTGCTAGAAAGGCCAGGCCCTCCATGGCGGAGACTGCCCCGGCCGCGGCATCCCTCCCCGCTATTCCCTCCACCAGCTCCGCGGGTGTCCCTCCCCCGGCCCCCGGGGCATGCGCCCAGGTGGCGGCGCCCCCCCTGCCTGCCGCTGCTCCTCCGTCCGCTGCTTCCGCCAACATCTACAGTGGCCAGGGCTCCTTTCCCACCTTGACCAGGAAGCACGGCGTCCGTTGCCTCCTGGTGCCTGCCTCGCCCCATGTGGAGACCTACGTGCGGGTGTTGGCAAGGGTGTTGGGGCCCAAAGCCATCGTGGTGGCCTCCAAAATGTACGGGAGGGTGGTTTTCTTCCTGGCATCGAAGGCTGCCAACCAGGAGGAAGTAGAGACAGGCCTGGCGGTGGGGGGCGTGTTCGTCCTCCTGGAACCTTTGGAAGACCTGGGGGTCCGCTTGATCCTGACCTCTGTTCCTCCCTTCCTGCCCAATGCCGTCTGGCTGCCTGCCCTTTCTGCCCTGGGGCACCCATCTCCATCATCAGCTCTGTCCCGTTGGGCTGCAAGGGCCCTCAGTCACCTCCTCTTGTTCCACCGGCAAGTGCTGCTTCGACTGCCGCCGGCGGCACGTGGCGGAGAGGAGCTCGAGGTGTAATTTCTGGTCCCCTACCAGGGAGCTCACTACCAGGTACATTATTTGACGAGGGAGGCCCAGTGCTATCTCTGCCGGTCGATGGGGCATGTCCGGAGGGACTGCCCCTTTGCCCGGCACAGAGGAGCATCCGGGACCCCTGAGCCCCGGCAAGGCACCGGCCCTGTCACCGCCAATACCTCTGGCTGCCCGGCACCTGAGGCTGCCCCTTCTCCTTCTCAGTCCACCGCTGTGGAGGAGAGTGTGGCTGAGTTACCGCGGGGCGTGAGAGAGGGCTCGCCCCAGGGGGAATCCTCCCTCATTCCTGCTACCCCACCACTGCCTCTCCAAGTCCCTGAGCTATTGCCCTTGCCCCCCGACCCGACCCCTGTTAGCCAGCCCCCAGATGCTGCCATGGAGGGCTGGTCCTTAGTACAGGGGAAGCGGGGCAAGTGGAAAGCTCGGGCTCCATTACATCCTTTAGATTTGGAGACTCCCCAGAAGAGCAGGAAGGGGGGCACTGATGATGAGCTTTCTGCCTTGCCTTCTGATGACTACCGTTCTGTGGTGCCAGCTGGGGACACCGTGGCAGCACCGGAAGGTGACACTGCCCCTCCTCCAGGGTCCCTTCCCTTGGAAGCCCCCGAGGGAGCCTCCCTCGCCCTCTTGCCACCCAAAGCCCCTGCGAGCTCCGAGGTGGGCCTTGCCTCGGGTGCTGGCGGGGAGGGCCCTGGGGTGGTGGTCGGTGATCTCTCTTCCATCTGCAAGGAGATTGAGGCCCTGGGTCTGACCCCAGTCACGCAGGGGGAGGACGACCCTCTGCCAGTGGGTCTCGATCTGGGCGACGTCACCCCGGTCCCCTTGTCCCCGTGTTCCCTTCCCCTAATGCTGCTTCTGCTCCCGCCTCTGAGGGTCCCCTGGAATTTTCCATCAGCCCGGCTTCAGGTGGCCCCCTGCTGACGGCCACCAAGCCCATTGAGGAGACGGCAGGTGCCCCAATGCTGGGACCCGGTTCCCAGGGGGTGTCTCTCTTGTGTGTGGAGCACCCAACCTCCTTCCCAGGCAGGGACGCCCGTCTCCTGATGCCGGGGCTACCGCTCAAACCACAGTGGCTGAGCCCGGCATCGTGGGAGTCTCCTTCCCACTCCCCAGATCCCTGAGCCTAACCAGGAGGGGCCGCCGTCCAGCGGCCCGACTATTGAGGCTCAGGATCCTACTTCTTCCCCCCTCCCCGGTTTCCTGCCTGATCCCCACCCTACTTCTGTCCCCTACCCTATTCCTGATGTCAGCCCTGTCCTTGTCCCCTCCACCTCCCATGCTGCCAGTGCTGCCCCTTGGGATACTCCCCAGGGAGCAGTTTTAGTTGTTTTTCCCCATCCCGACCCATTGGGGGCTGCTGTTTTCCTTACGCCGCCCCCTGTTGAACCGGGGAGTGGGGCAGGTCGCGTGGCGTCAGCCCATTGGATGCCACGTCGGGGGTATGCCCCCGCTTGCCCCCCTCGGTGGGCCATGGGGCTGTGATGGGGGCCCCACTGGGGGACAGTCATAGATCATGCGCTGAGGGAGGAGCTGCGGGAGTTCTTTGAGGACATCCGTGGCTCCCGTAACAAAGTCCAGCATGCGCTCCAGTGGTGGGGGGATTTCCATCAGATCCTCCGGGCCGCGAGGGCCCTCATGGGGGAGGGTAAGAGGACAGGGAAGCAGGCCGCCTTGGCCTACCAGCGGGTCCACCTCTTCCACGACACCTTACTCGCCTACGGGGTAGGTCACGGATTGCTGCGTGGCTCGACGGAGGCCGTGGATGTGTCTACCAACAAGGATCCCCACCAGCCCTCCTCATGGCACCGATCATCTTTGCAACGTTAAACACCCGGGATTGTAGTATGGGTCTCCGCAGGGGCCAGGTGCTTTCCTTCCTTCGGAAGGGGGGTACTCTGTGGTTTTCCTGCAGGAGACCCATACGGATCCGGCTGCTGAAGCTAGCTGGCAGCTGGAGTGGGGGGATGGGGTCTACTTTAGCCACCTCTCGGTTTACATGGCTGGAGTGGTGACCCTGTTCTCCCCCGACCTATGGCCTGAGGTGCTGGGGGTCACCGAGGCTGTGCCGGGCCGCCTGTTGCCCCTCCATGTCCGCATGGAGGGGCTTGTGGTGAATCTCGTCGATGTTTACGCCCCGACATCGGGCCTGGAGAGGTTGCATTTTTATCAGCAAGCGTCCGCCTTCCTCGGCTCCCTGGATCCTCGTTAGTGCCTGGCCTGGGCGGGGACTTTAACACCACCCTCGAGGAATGGGACCGCTCAGGGACCGAGCAGTGCCCAGCTGCCGCGGATGTCCCCCGGGAGATCGTCGAACACCACTCCCTGGTGGATGTCTGGCGTGACCACCACCCGGACGACATCTCGACGTTCACCTTCGTCCGGATGGAGGCCCATCGGTCGTGCCAGTCACGGCTGGACCGCATTTACCTGTCACATCTCCAGCTTTCACGAGCCCACTCCTCCGGCGTTTGGCTGGCCCCCTTTTCAGATCATCACCTTGCCACTGTGACGGCCTCTCTCTGCGCGAAGAGACCAGGGCTGGCCTATTGGCACTTTAATAATAGTTTGCTGGAGGATGCAGGCTTTGTGGCATCCTTCCGGGAGTTCTGGCTGGCCTGGTGAGGGCAGAGGCATGCCTTTCTCTCTGCGCGGCAGTGGTGGGACCTGGGGAAGGTGTGCGCCCGGCTCTTCTGCCGTGACTACACCCGGGGCACCAGCCGACGGAGGGATGCAGCGATACAGCAGGTGGAACGAGAGGTCTTAGAGCTGGAGAGGCGTCTGGCCTCCAGCCCCAAGGATCCATCCCTCTGTGGAGAGTGCCAGGAGAAGCAGGAGGAGCTCCAGGCCCTGGAAGACCATCAGGCCTGGGGTACTTTTGTTCGATCCCGCATTCACCTCCTTCGGGAGATGGATCATGGCTCCCGCTTCTTCTATGCCCTGGAGAAAAGGAGGGGGGCCAAGAAGCATGTCACCTGCCTCCTGGCAGAGGACGGCACCCCCCCTCACGGATCCGGTGGAGATGTGCGAGAGGGCCAGGGCCTTCTACGCGTCTCTTTTCTCCCAGGATCCAACCGATCCTAACGACTGCAGAGTGCTATGGGACGGACTCCCAACTGTCAGCATGGGCGACCAGGACCTGCTACAGTTGCCTCTCACTCTGGCTGAGTTCTTGGAAGCCCTCCGTCGCATGCCCACCAATAAATCTCTGGGCACGGATGGGCTGACTGTGGAGTTCTACCGTGTGTTCTGGGATGTCCTCAGCCCAGACCTGGTCACCGTCTGGGCCGAGTCTTTGCAGAGTGAGGTCCTCCCTCTCTCGTGCAGGCGAGCCGTGCTCGTCTTATTGCCGAAGGGGGGGTCCTCAGCGACTTATGGAATTGGCGTCCCATCTCGCTCCTCAGCATGAACTACAAAATCATTGCGAAGGCCATCTCGATGCGGCTAGGGTCCGTGCTGGTGGACGTGGTCCATCCAGACCAGACCTACACTGTCCCTGGCCGCACGATCTTTCATAACCTGTATCTGGTCTGGGACCTTCTGGAATTAAGGTGTAGGGATGGTCTGTCGTTCGCCCTCTTGCCCTAGATCAGGAGAAGGCGTTCGACAAGGTGGATCACAAGTATCTTTTGAGCAGTCTGCGAGTGTTCGGCTTCGGACCCCTGTTTGTGGGTTTTCTCCAGGTGCTGTACGCTTCTGTGGAGTGTCTGGACCCTGGACCCTCAACTGGACCCTGACCGAGCCGGTCAGCTTCGGGTGAGGAGTACGGCAGGGGTGCCCCTTCTCGGGCCAGCTGTACGCTCTGGCAATCGAGCCCTTCCTCTGTCTCCTCCGCAGGAGGTTGACAGGGTTGGTGCTTCAGGAGCTGGAGCTGCAGCTGGTCCTGTTGGCGTATGCTGACGATGTGCTTCTCGTGGTCCAGGACCTGGGTGACTTGGCATGTGTAGAGGCTTGCCAGACTGTGTAATCGGCGGCCTCCTCCTCCTGAGTCAACTGGGTCAAGAGCTCTGGCCTGGCTGTCGGGGACGGGTGGCAGGCAGGTTCCCTCCCACCCACTCTTCAGGCCATCCGGTGGAGCGTGGGTCCACTGCTCTATCTCAGCATTTACCTTTCTGCCACGCATCCATCTCCGCCGGAAAGCTGGCACGGTTTGGAAGGCATGGTGACGGAGTGGCTCCGGAAATGGACAGGACTACTCCAGTGCCTCTCCCTTCAAGGGAGGGCACTGGTGCTCAATCAGCTGGTCCTGTCAATGCTCTGGGACTGGCTCAACACCCTGGATTTCAGCCCCGGATTTCCTGGCCAACCTCCGGATGGCAATTCTGGAGTTCTTTTGGCCAGGAATTCACTAGGTCTCTGCAGGGGTTCTTCACTTGCCCCTGGAGGAGGGGGGGCAGGGCCTGAAATGCCTACGCACTCAGGTCCATATCTTCCGCCTCCAGGCCCTGCAGAGGCTCCTGTATGGTGCAGGTAGTCTGGCATGGAGCGTATTGGCGAACGCCTTCCTCCGCCACTTCCGAGGGCTCCTATACGACTGGCAGCTCTTTTACCTCCATCTGAGAGGTCTTCCGCGAGACCTCTCCGGGCTGCCGGTCTTCTACCAAGACCTCCTCCGGACCTGGAAGCTCTTTTCAATGACCAGGTCCGTGGCAGCCACCGTGGGGGTTGATCTCCTCGCGGAGCCCCTGCTACACAACCTCCTGCTTCATGTGCAGGTGGCGGAGTCCCCCACGGTGCACCAGAGGCTATTCTTAGCGGGAGTCACCAGGGTCGGAGACCTCCTGGACTATGACCGGGGAGACTGGCTGGATCCCCTGACGCTTGCTCAGCGCATGGGGCTCTCCAGACCTCGTACTCCCTGGCACGTACTTCAGGAGGTGAAGGAAGCTTTACAGCCCGCTGCTCGGGCCTACCTCGACCGGGTACTGCTAGAGGGCATGCCCCCCACATCCTCCACCCCTGGCCCCGTGGACATTTTTATCGGGCTCCTACCCCATGGCCCCAATCGGCCCCCCCACCCTTTCACTGTGAGCCGGCTGCACGATCTGCAGCCGATTCTGTTCCAGACCGCCCCAAGTACACATCTGTACATGCTCATGCTTCACACTCTTCACTACCTCACCCTTGCTTCCCGCCTTGATACCTAATGGCAGGACCTCCTGCCACCTCTTGAGGGTGAGAAGCCCCAGTGGGCCAGCTTATACTCTGCCCTGGTCCCGAGGCCAGCTGGGAATGTCAATTGGTGGCTCCTTCACGGGGCTGTGAGCACGAGCGTGTACTTGGCACGGTTCACCCCTGTCCCCAACACCTGCCCCTTTAGCGCCATGACGGAGATCCTGGCACACATTTATTTAGAGTGTGCCAGATTGCAGCCCCTTTTCTGGCTCCTCTTCAATATCTTATTGCGTTTTTGGTTGCACTTTTCCCCTCACCTTTTTATCTATGCACTCCCCATCCGTGGCCCCATGAAGTCGCGGGATCTCCTTGTTAATCTCCTCTTGGCCCTGGCCAAATGAGCCATCTATAAAACAAAGGAGAGGAGGTTGGCCGACGGGATTTCCTGCGACTGTGGGGCCTATTTTTGCTCCTCCGTCCGTTCACGCATCCAGGCAGAGTTCCTCTGGGTGGCGTCCATTGGCTCCTTTGATGCCTTCGAGGAGCAGTGGGTGTTGTCTGGGATTCTCTGCTCGGTGTCCCCATTAGGTTCCCTTCATTTAGCCCTATGACCTCACTCCCAATCTTGTTTTTTTCATTAGTTGTCCCACTAAATCATTTGGTGCCAGAGACCTGTGGAACCTCCCTTTAGGCTAGGGGGAGGTCCTTTAGAAGTGAGCGGGCTTCGCCCGCCCACCTCGTGGATGCCAATAGGACCAGACTCCTGTACCCCACTGGCCTGGGTCTGTCACAATATGTATATATAAAAATTATGTCTGTACAGAAACAATAGGGCATTGTATTTCAGAGATGTGGAAGTTATAGGCAACTTCTAAAAGTTTGGAGGATAAAAACACATACCGGTTTCTTGAGCCATGAGTATGTGCTTTGACTTTACAAGTGAGCATTTTTATAGGAGCAGGAGTCAAGGTTAAATATAAAGTTCCTGATTTGCTGTTGCCCTGTATATTTTGTGGTTTCTTTTATTGCAGTGCAAATGGGATGTAAAATGCTGCCATTCTGATCTGTTAATGTTTTACACTGACTTTGTACTCACTTTGCACTGGTGTAAATGGTTACATAAGGTGCAGAACAATGGAGAATTGACTCCATTGTTTATTTTCAGGGGCAAATTCCTGATCCTGGTGCTAAACTGATGCATGCCTATGGAACACTACTGGCAATCTGAGGGAGAAAGTCTGCTGTTGTGTCTTATATTCTTTGCACAACAAAAACAGCATGCAGTAACTCTGAGTATAGATGGGTCCCAAATAACTGTTTACTTTATTTTTTTTTCTTGGAGATATACCAGTCTCCTAGAACTGGAAGGGACCTTGAAAGGTCACTGAGTCTAGTCCCTTGCCTTCACTAGCAGGACCAAGTACTGATTTTTCCCCAGATCCCTAAGTAGCCCCTTCAAAGATTGAACTCACAATCCTGGGTTTATTTAGCAGGCCACTGCTCAAACCACTGAGCTATCCCTAGGGCAAGCTACATACATGCTGATGCTCTGATTGCTTTCTAAAACAGAACACAGTGAATGCCAACAGAAGGCCCACTAACTATTTAAAGGGATACTACTCTTTTCCTATAGGCTACCTTCCACTTTGCAACCAGTTAGCCATATCAGTCATTGACTCCAACTTCCACTGCCATGTATAGCTGTGGAACTGCTGCAAAGGGATGGGCAGAACTGCCAGCTCATTGGATTTCCTTTGTAGACTGTGGGTTGTGTCTCTTTCTCTACACCCATGTCTACAATACAGGAACAAACAAAAAACAAACAAAATGAAGGGTTTTTTCACACAGTGCACAGTCAACCTGTGGAACTCCTTGCCCGCGGATTTTGTGATAAGTTCATGGAGGATAAGTCCATCAATGGCTATTAGCCAAGATGGGCAGGGATGGTGTCCTTAGCCTGTTTGCCAGAAGCTGTGAATGGGCGACAGGGGATGGTTACCTGTTCTGTTCATTCCCTCTGAAGCACCTGGCATTGGCCATTGTCAGAAGACAGAATACTGGGCTAGATGGACCTTTGGTCTGACCCAGTATGGCCCTTCTTATATTTCTTAACTATAATGGCATAGCTGTGTCAGCATAACCCCAAGGTTAGATGCAAGTATGTGACAGAAGAAGTTTTTTTGTCATTGTAGGAAGACCTCATTGAGTGATGGTAGCTAACTTAACAGTAGCATTCTTCCTTTAACCTAGCTGTATCTATATTTGAGGTTAGGTCAGCAGAGCTGTCGCATTGAGGGGTGTGGATTTTTTATATCCCTGAGCACTGTAGCTATAGCTATCTAAATTTTAAGTATAGACCAGGACTCTCTCACTGTTGCACACAGCTGGTTTTGGTGAATGCCTATGCTGACTGGCTGCCCTTCCCCATTCCCCCACCTGATGGGGAAAACCAGTCAATAACAGCAGCACTTCCTAGCCCAGGTTCAGTCACACAGGTGCAGAGTACCATTATGAAGGAACCTAGATCAGTGCTTCTCAAAGCCGGTCCACTGCTTGTTCAGGGAAAGCCCCTGGCAGTCCAGGCCGGTTTGTTTACCTGCCACATCTGCAGGTTGGGCTGATCGTGGCTCCCACTGGCCGCAGTTCGCCATCCCATGCAAATGGTGGCTGCGGGAAGCAGCACGGGTCGAGGGATGTGCTGGCCGCCCTGCCCACAGCTCCCATTGGCCTGGAACAGTGAACCATGACCAGTTGTTGCTTGTAGGTCTAAAGTTTTGGTTTGGGCCCATCTCTAGGAAGATTCTTTGATGTACAGGGTACTGACTCGACAGTGAAACTAGATGACCTTCCTACCCATTTATAGCTCTGTGACGTTATAAGTATAATATAATATCTCATTGAAAGGTGACAGGGCCAGAAAGAGTTAATTAACTCACCTCACCGACTGACCTGACCCATGGGTGAACCTTAAGAACTGGTTAGCAAAATATGTAAATGAATAGAGCTTTGAAATGCAAGTCTGCATTGTTAGAGGTAGAAGGGCAGATGTTTGCTCAGGGCTTGTAATGTAAGCAGACAAGTCTTGTCTATTGCTATAGTTTTAATTCAAAGATCAAAAAAGGAATATTAACATTTAAGATGATACTTGAGTGAAACAGTATTATTGTCTATGTGTCTCTTTGAAGGTTGTGGTAACCTGTATCTGAACTGTTTAATGGATAAATTACTCTGTGCTAATTGCCAGGATGTTTGGAAGAAGGAGTTAATCCTATTGTTTTCTCAGGCCGAAAGGCTGCTGGAAATGTATAAGAAGCCTGGGACATGATCCTTCTTCATCTCAGACCTGCTTTGGGTTTCAAGAAGGGGAAACCTTAAGCCACAAGGATTGAGATCCCCAGTCACTGACTGGAGTCACCCTGAATATGGACATTGAATTATAACCTATGGACTATTTCTAAAAGGACTTTTGGCAACTACAAGCTTATCTCTACTATGTATCTGAATGTCAAGAATTGAATTCAAGTCTGTATGTGTATTTATCTTTTAACCAACACTCTCTCTCTTCTCTTTTCTGATAAATTTTAGCTTAGTTAAGAAGAAGTGGCTGTAGCGTGTATTGTGGGTAAGATCTAAGTGATAATTGAACCTGGGTATGTGGCTAATCCTTTGGGATTGGAAGAACCTTTTCTTTTATATGATGAAGTAAGATTTTTAGAAATCATCATCATATCTGATAGGTGTGTCTGGATGGAGGCCTGAGGCTGGGCACTTTAAGGGAATTGCGTGGTTTAAACTTCTAAGTAACCAGTGAGGTACTATAGAAGCTGTTTTTGTGCTGGCTTGGTAAATCTAAGTATTGGAATAACCACCAGCGTCTGGGGTTTGTCTGCCCTGTTTTGTTTGCAGTTCACCCTAACTGAGTGACCTCAGCTGGCTCCCACGGGCAGCACCGTCACAAGCTCTCATTTGGAGGCTAATGAAATCAATCAGTACACCTTCTCCACATTGGGTCAGCATGAATGTTTATAGGTCTATCCTCAGCTTCTCAACTGAGGGCTGGAACCCTTTGTTTTCCCAGCCAGGAAGGAGCAAGTTAGGTTGCATGGAATGGCAGGATCCAATCCCAAATGCACATCAATAACAACAATTGAAAAGTCTGAGTGAAGCCTCCCAAGAGATGGATGCTGTAAATCGTATAGTCCCTTTGACAGCATCAGTTCAACAACTACAACAAGAACAAAGATTAGTTTTTAATAACTTGGCTTCGAACTCGGCCAGCACCTTGAGCAATTGAGTGGTGACTGACAATCACAGATATCTTCCAACAGAGACAGAGTTCCTTTTTAACAATGCAAATGTTAACTAAATGATAAATTGTTTCATAGTCTTTTCCCAGAGAAATTCCAAGTCACAGCCCTTGTTGCTAGTATCCTATAGCCCAACACCTATGATGTCAAAGCAAGCCCTCAAAAATAAGTTTACTCTTTTTGTGTGTGAGCTTTCCCTGTCATTTTTCTGTCAACATAATTGCTTGGAGGCTGGATTCCAAATCAGATAGTCCCCATGGACTAATACAGACAAGTGGTGCTACTGCTTTAGGAATGAAAGTCATGGGAATTTCTTACAAGAGCGCTTTTCCTCTGCTTTGGGTTCCTTTTAATAGTTTGCATAAGGTGTATGTCTCTGGGTCTTACATGGGGACGCTGGGGTGTGAAATCACAAAGATAGATGGTGGAAGGAACCTTAACCCCAACTTTGTTCAAAATCTAGAGCAATCACAGTCCCTGATCATGGGGAAAGTGCAGAGACTGCTCCCATTAGGTGAGCTGAAAAAGAACCTTTTCTCTTAATGGAAGTGTTGCTCAGCAACAAAAGCTGAGTAACTTTACAAATGGTAATTCTGTGCTATTAGTACTATCCACCATTAGTATGGAAGTATCATGACACCAATAAGATGTAAGGGACTGGGGCACAGGCTGTCTGACTTACTGGTCACAGTTAGACTGAGGTCTGGCCACCTGGCAGGAGTTGGAGGAATCACAAGGCTAGGTCCTATAAACAAAAGTCAGGGTCAGAGTCAGAGACTGGAGATTAGAGACAGTGGCAGGCTAGGATTGAGAGGCAAGAATCAAGGTCAAAGTCTGGCTGGAGTCAGAGATCAGTTAAGTGTGACATTGCAGCAGACCAAGGTCTTTATGATTGCCCAGACAACTTCCTGGGGCAACCCTTGAGATTAAGTAGGAACACTTGGCCAATCAGAGTGCCTCAGGATACTGTCACTCTGGGTCTCTTGGGCTGTACTTCCTACCGCGCATAATCTCCACTGTGCTCCCAGGCACTGCCTATGCATAGCCTCTCAGTGGCTCCTGGAACCTCAGCCCCCTGCCTCTGCAAACCTGTGTTCTGGTCCCTGGGTCTTTCTGTAAGAGCTTTCCTTCCAAACCTGGCCAGCTCATTTCCTTCCAACATAAATGTGAGCTTCTGGCTTTACCTCTTGTAATTCTGAATGCGTTCTACCCCTTTATGTAAAGCTATAAAGAGGATGGACTTCTAACTACAGCTGTGCAAATAATGGATTTTTTGGTACATTGGCATTTTCAATAAGTCAAAAACTTCATTTCAGGTTGGACAAAAAATGGAAATTTTCAGCAAATCAAAAAGTTGGAAAAATTGTCATTTTGGGTCAAATGAAACATTTTGTTTCAATGAAACTGAAATGTTTTGTTTTGATTCTCACTATTTTAAAATATTTTGAATTTTTCAAAAACAAAACAAAACAAAATAATTTCAAAATTCTTGAAACAAAATGTTTTGATTTTTCAAAGCTTTTGTTTTAAACAAACAATTTGGTGAAATCCACACAAATTCATGAAAGGTTTCTGTGTTGGTGAAACCTGGAAAAAAAATTGGCCCCAAAATTTCACCCAGTTCTACTTCCAACCTGTTCTACTGAGCATAGGGATACTTGCGACAGTGTTTTTCTGTGAGTTAAACAGCTTCCTGAAAAACCCAGATGAAAAACCTCTATTTTCCATATTTAGTTGAGGATTGCAATGACTTTCCCAACTTGTTTGACTCACCTCTATTTAACACCTCCCATGACCCCCTTTGTGTATCTCCATAAGTGCACATTTATGTTGCAACTATTTTAAAATAAATTTAAAATATAGCCATTTTTAAAATGTCATTGTGATGGTTTGTTCTCCTAACAAAATCTGTCGTGTTTCTACTTTTCATAAAATATGGTATCACAAAAAACCTGGAAATTTAGTGGTGTTGCTTGTCTGGAATAGGACAAAAGATATACTGAGGTGCTACATTTCCCCAGCCAGCACATGCTTCTGTAATGTTTCTAGTGGGTAATGGTTTGTTAGTGGGATGATGTATGTCTTCTGTGGAGGCTACAGTATACTGTCATTTTTGCAGTTTGTTCACAGAATTTTTACCAACCATATTATTTGTCTGAGATGAGAAAAGCTTCACTTCCCACTCTGACAGGGTAGGATACACAGATATAAATCACGCTTCAGTTCCATAGCAGCAATGAATCTCATGAAATGAGAGGATAGAAAACTGTAATTAATGTGTAGTGAAATCCCTATAGAAAAACATACTTCCCTTAAGGTATAATATGTTTTTAATGAAAAGTATAGCTCTAGATACAATGTATTCCACCCTAGCTGCTTAGGTATGCAGGATGTTAAATCAAACACTTGCAATAGTAACATTTGAATTCTGAGATGCCATATTTCTTTTAGATGAAGAACTAATTGTACCGTATCACTGACATGCTCAAGAAATGTTACTTAAAGATCAAGCTACAACATCAGTAAGCATTTTCTGTAGTTGCATACTTTCAGCTCTGAAAAGGTGACTTTGTTTATGTACTGTCAGCTACATTATTTATTGAATTCACAAACTAAAAATTGATGTTAAGGTAGCATTTGTAAATATGTTGATATTTTAAATTCCAGTTGCTGCATTTAATCAATTCAATAGATCAAATCAGATTTAAACAGTCAGACAAAAATTGCTTGATAGATAGAAGTACTCCTAAAACAAGCCATCTAATTATAAGATGTAAGAGGTGTTATTATATTCAGATATGCCAAACCAACATTCATTACTACCAGTGGCCTTTATGTTATAAAAAAGAAGCCCATCATGAATTTTCAGAGTTGCCACCTACGTAGACTGCTTAATTTAATTGTCTTTCTGTGGGGGTTTTGAGCATTTGTGAACATTGCTATGTCAAACTTGGCACTTACCATCTGAAAACAACACATGCAAATAGATATTTAACTGTGAAATTCTTACTTCCATCATCATCATCACCACCATGCCCATAACTGCACTGTCATTGGGGCACCATCATTGATGAGCAATCAGCCAGTTGTCTCCGTCCCTGACAATTGTGTGTCAATGCTTGAGGGTCTGCGAAGTCCATTCGTGTCCATTCTTTTATGTTGTCAATCCATGTCTTCTTCTGTCTACCTCTTTTTCTCTTCCCATATATGTCCTTTAGGCCAGATGATCTTGTTACATGGCAGTACCACTTCAGCTTGTGCTTCTTCACAATCATCAAGAGGTCATCATATGACCCAGTGCATTGGTTTATTATGTTGCAGACCTCTTCATTAGTGACGTGGTCAACGTAGGAAATGTCCAGGATTTTACGGAAGTATCTCATCTCTACTAACTGTATTTTTGGTTCAAGTTCTGCTGTGAGGGTCCATGTCTCGCAAGCATACATAAAAATGGAGACGACCAGTGTGTGCGGCAGTTTCAGTTTGGATTCCAGGGTGATGTTCTTACTCCTCCAAATTGGCTTAGTTTTGCCACTGCTGCTGCTGTTCGTGCAGTTCTTGTTTGAATTTCTGCCTTGGATCCTTCATCAGTTATGATTACTCCCAAATGCTTGAACTGTTTCACTGTCTCTAGCTCTTGTCCACTGATAGTAATATTTGAACTGATCTCATCACATTTGTTTGTCATCCGCTTGGATTTCCATGCCCTGTTTTGTGGAGGTTTTGTTCAATCATTTCACAAGGTTGGCAAGTTCATTTTCATCGCCTGCCAGGCCATCAATGTCATCAGCAAACCAAAGATTTGAGATTGTTCACTCCCCAATGCTGACTGTGCATATGTGACCTTCTAGGACAGGGGTCGGAAACCTCTGGCACGCAGCTCACCAGGGTAAGCACCATGGCAGGCCGGGCCAGTTTGTTTACCTGCCATGTTGGCAGGTTTGGATGATTGCAGCTCCCACCGGCTGCAGTTCACCTTCTCAGGCCAATGGGGGTGGTGGGAAGCGACGCAGGCTGAGGGATGTGCTGGCTGTGGCTTCCCTGGCCTGGAGTGGTGAATCGCGGCCAGTGGGAGCCGCGATCAGCTGCACCTGCTGATGCGTCAGGTAAACAAACTGGCCCGGACCGCCAGGCTGCTTACCCTGGCGAGCTGCGTGCCAGAGGTTGCTGACCTCTGTTCTAGGGTATCAGTCATTATGCTTTCTAAGTAGACGTTGAACAGTGTGGGCAAAAGAAGGCAGCCTTGCCAGCCTCCAGCATTGGTATGAAACCACTGTCCTATTGTGCCATTGACAAGAACTGCACTGCTGACCTTGGCATACAGTTGTTTTTATGATAAGAATAAGCTTACGACCAACATGGTCCTTCTTCATGGTTGCCCAGAAAGCTTCATGCCATACTCTGTCAAATGCCTTCTGGAAGTCAACAAAGACATGGTAGATATCCTGCTGGTGTTGTAAGCACTTCTCACATAGAACACGAAGGTTGAAAATCTTCTGTGGTACTTCTTTTAGCACAAAAGCCAGCCTGTTCTTCAGCGATGATATTCTCTGCTTGTGGCTTCAATCTGTTCAATATGACTTTCAACATCGCTTTGCTGGGATGGCTAATTAAGCTTATGACCGGTAATTTTGACACAGCTGCAAGTTGCCTTTCTTTGGTGCTGATTAGTGACTGTGTCCACATGGAGGGTCACTCACTGGTCTGCCAGATCTTGTTGTAGATCTTGGTGAGTATATCCATTACTATTTCTCCTCCGAATTTCATCAATTTGGCTGGGATGTTGTCAATACCTGTAGCCTTTCCGTTCTTGAGTGATTTCACAGCTGTCTCCACTTCTTCACATAATATTGGAAAGTAGTCCTCCTCTGTTGAATCTGGGCTTTCTGGGGCACTTGGATCTCCATTTGTCTGATGGTTGTATAGATCAGAGCAGAAGTTTGTCCACCTATTGATGATGTTCATTTCTTCTGTAATAATGTTCCCTTCTTTGTCTTGAATTGCATTAGCTTTGATCCATCTTTCCTTCATCAGATCTTTTACAACCTGGAAGGCTTGTTTGCTATTTTTATTATTATTGATACACTCTTCAATTTTAGAGCATCTTACTTCCACACAAAGGGTTAAACAGAGTGCCAGTTGGGAAGGGATTTTCCTCCATGGCCCTAATGAAAGGTACCTGACATGGGTTTTCATCTTTTCATGTAGCCTGGGGCATGGAACTTAATTCATTCTTACCTAACCTTTCTGAAACGTAAACTATAAACAGATTCTTTACTCTGGTTTTCTGTAAGGAAACCCTTGAATGACAGCCCTCACTCATCAGTTCTTGAATTAACTGACCAGGATGCCACTTTATTACTAATCTAAACTCTAGGGTACAATGTCCTGGCAGCTGTAAAAGGGTCACTTTATTTGGGTCCTCTTTCTTTCCCACTGATTATACACGCTGAGGAGATCTAGCTGGACACCAGTGCAATAAGGTAGCATAGAGGTGGTGTGAGGGGCAGAAATGTCACATAAAGCCATTCACCTATCTATCTTAGGTACTCATACAGTCCCCTTTATATGGCCTCACAATCTTTAATGTACTTATTTTCATAACACCCTTGTGAGATAACTCCATTTTACAGATGAGAAACTGAGGCACGGACAGACTTGAGCTTAGAACATCAGAAGTACTTTGGTGTTGCTTTGCTCAGCATTGCCATAGGTGGCATGTGAGTCTTTCCTTTGGAGAGGCTACAGAGTATTGGAAGTGGGGGGTCACTGGCACCTGGACCATGACTCTTCCCAGGCACAAGGCCCTATCCTTGCTTGAACTCTTCCCCCCGAGGCCCAGCCCCCACTTCCCCTCCCCCCCGCAAGACCCCACCCTCTCTCCGTTGCCTGGCCCCAGCCTTACACTCTGCTACGGGACTCCTCACTTCCCCTCTGTGCTCCTTACTGCCCCCTCTCACTCTGCATGGGCTTCTTACTGCCCCGAACCCTCCGCCCCCAGGCTTCTTATTGCCCCTCCCACTCCTCAGGACTCATTCCTGTCCTTTCCCCTTGCTCATACCCTGTGAGGTCCTGGAAGGGAAAGGGGAGAGGCCCATGCCGGAGGCAGGGGAGATCAGCGATGCAGCTGCTAGGGAAGCTCAGGTTAAGATAGAGCTAGCCCTTGGAAGGCAGGAGTTCCATGGCCACCGCTGCTTCCCTGCAGGGTGACGCAGCTCATTCGGTTTCCCGCGATGCTGGGCTCCAACCAAGCCAGCGAGGCACTGCCTCCCCGGATCAGTGATGAGGGGAGCTGGGCACTGGCCCCAGGGTTGAGCTAACACCGCCCCACCTGCGTTCTGCCCCGGACTCCCAACCTGGCTGAGCACAGCACCGCAGACAGTGGGAAGGCAGAGCTGAGTGCTGTGCTGGGGGCAGGCAGGGGGGAAGAGGCGGTGTGGGGGTGGGCCTTGGGGGAAGAGGAGGAGCTGGGACAGGGCAAAGTTCCAGGCACCAGTGCCCCTCCCCCACTTCTAGAAAGCTTCCAGTGCTCCTGGACAATGCAAAGGCGGCGGGCGATTGCACCTTCAAAGGAAGAAGACCCACGCCGCATCTGTCATTTGATCTCTGCATGGCTAAGCCTCCCCAAGACTCTTATACATGCCACCCATGAGCATTGCAATGCCTAACACATAGGTGGCCTACCATCTTCAGCCCTGACCTAAGTGCCCAGGCTAAGTACAATGCATGGGAAGAGTCCACGGAAAAGCTAGCAAGCTTATCAGGGAGTCACCTAAGCTGGTGTCGTGCCAAAGGGGAGAGCGGGGGAGGGCTCGAATACACTCAATGAAGCCATACCAAATGCATGAGTATAACCGGTTTTCTGGCCAAAGTGCAACAAGCTTCCCAACATTTACGTGTTACTAAATATGTGCAAACAACCAAGCAAGAATCAATGCTTATGCCCCTTCTGGTATGGACAGTCCCAGACCCTCCAGCCTTGTCCTTGAGGGCTCATAGCAGGCGCTGCTCCAGTGTGGGGAATTCCTGGGCACTCACAAGGTCAGGGTCTGCAGGTAAGACTGTTTGTCTAAAGCAATTTGCAAAGCTGTTTTTTATCATTATCGTACATTCACAAGCAGGCTCTGGCAGGAAACCCTACTGTTTTCTATTCCCACACTTAATCGTCCTTCTTTCTTTTCTTCTTTATCCAGTCGAGTGGCTGCAAGCCAACCCGGATGGCCAAAGCCAGTTCACTACTAGCTCCCCCCGAACCGTTCTGTAACAACAGGCCAAAGTAGCTTGCGGTCAGCCCTAACAGCTAGCCAAGAGTGAAATGCCCAAGAAAGGGGGCAGGGAGAGGAGAGTGGCATAGGTGCCTAAGTGACTGACCTGGCGTGCCTGGCTAACAGTCCAGAGATAGGCATTTCCCTCTGCTCACAATCCTCAGCCACGAATTCTCTCCTTAAATTTGGACAGATCAGTCATTTAGTAGCCCATACCCTAGCAGCTGAAACCATTTCTCTCTCCCTTTTTGTCTCTCTCTCACAGTCTCCTGTTTATACTCCTTACCTCTCTCACACTTGCCCTACATTTCTCTGTGCCTCTGGCTGTCTTTGGTCCAAGTGCAGTGCTGCCTTCCTGCTATGGGTACCCTGCATCCGACTCTCCTGCTGTGGGATGTAACAAAGCGACTGATGGCAGGACACTACTGAGAGTATCAATTCAGGACAAATTGCTTAGAGCAGGGCAGTCACAGCCCAAGGCTGTGGTCTTTTACTTCTAAGGCAGACGAAACCAGCTGAAGAGTGATGACTTCGGTTTCATCCCACTGGCTAACCAGAAGTCATACAAGCAATTCCCTCAGACACTCTGGTTTCCCAGTGTCGCCACCAGCACTGCTCCTTATGGGGATGAATGGTTATGAAAACCAGTACACCAGTAAAAGAAAAAAGATTCTCCTGATCCCAGAGGACCACTCCCCAGACCCAGGTCAATATACCTGTTAGGTCTTACCCACAAATCACGCTGTTGCCAATCCTTTAGAATCTAAAATCTAAAGGTTTATTCATAAAAAGAAAGAAATATAGATGTCAAAACTGGTTAAATGGAATCAATTACATACAGTAATGGCAAAGTTCTTCATTCAGTCTTGTATCAGTGATGTAATAAACTGCAGGCTTAAATCAAGTGTCGGGAGTACATCCACAGTTTGGATGGGTCATTCGGTCCTTTGTTCAGAGCTTCTGTTTGTAGCAAAGTGCCTCCAGAGGTAAGAAGCAGGATTGAAGACAAAATGGAGAAGATGTAGCTGCCTTTTATAGTTTCTTGCTATGCAGCCTGTGCTTCCTTTGTTCCAAAAACAAGCTGCCCAGCACAAGGCCTGAAAGCCTTAGAGTCCCCTCTGTAGGCACGCCTCTGCATACCTTGCTGAGTCATAAGGTGTATCTGCTTTCTCTCCATGGGTCAGTTGTATAGCTGATGGTCCTTAATGGGCCATCAAGCAGGCTAGGCAGTGCTGATGCCAAACTGTCTGGGGTGTCACCCAGAAGCATAGCACAAGTTTGAAATACAGACAGTATAGAGACAATACTTATTTATAACTTTAAATACAAAATGATACCTGCATACAGAGAGCATAATCATAATCAGTAAACCACAACCTTTTCATAGACACCCTACTTGACCTCCTTTGTAAATGATTTGGTGCAGCTATAGGACCTTGGTTGCAACAATGATCTATATAGTCATAGTTAATGTCAATAACATCACATGGGATCTGGCAGGAATCAGGTCTTAGGCATGCTCAGAACACGCCTGTGGGATTAGGTCCTGCTGGAAAGATCAGTGTTCTCTTGCTTAGTTTGAAAAATCCCACTTCTGGGCCTATGAGGCTTCGGTTGTTGCTAGGACCCTGAGCAGCTCATTAGCTATGGGGTGGCATCAAGGGTTTGTGAAAGCTGACTGAAGTAAATATACATACCTATGGGGTTAGGCAGCAGCTGACAATATTTCTGGTCCTTTAATAGGACTGACTTTCCTAAATGCCTTTGAAGATCTGGGGCTAAATGATTTGCTCCAAGATTCCATAGATTGACTGTGATGGAGTAGAGAATTTAACCTGGTCTCTCAAGTCTCAGATTAACATCCTAATCATTAACACTCCACTCCTTCCCCCGCATCTTGTATGATATTGCTCTGGCACACATGGAGCTCTGGCCCTTGGTTACTGTAGCAACATTAATTTCCAGATATGGCTTGGACATACAGGACCTGATTGTGATCTCAGTTGCATCAGTGTAAATTGGGAATACTGGAACTCCACTGAATTCTGAGCTAAATTGGTGTAAGCGGGATCAAAACTGAATTGGCACCACAGTAGTGATGATTGTTTTTTGAAGATATTCCCACCTTTCTCACTGCAGCAAGGGACAAAAAAGTCTCTTATTTATTTTATTTATTTATTTAAACAGGGTTCAGTTTACTCTTAGGCATAGAATTGTAGTGCCCTTTAATACAAATCAGAAGTGCCTCAAGCAGCAAGAGGTCAAACCAAATTAGAAACAGAACAAAAGCAAGTGGAATGCAGCAAAACTGCATCTGATCAGTAACTTGTGAGTATTCATCCCTGTTTTGCTCCATGTCTATCTTCTGGTTTCTTTGCAGTGTAGTCAAGTACATTAGATAGGGCTGCCAGTGTCACTGTACATTTATATCTTTGGGACATGGTTCCATTAAGTCTCATAATATAAGCAAGTGGCCCCATTAGGGTGAATGAGTGGATACAAGGCAGGGGAGGGCTAGCTCAGTGGTTTGTGCATTAGCTTGCTAAAGCCAGGGTTGTGAGCTCAGTCTCTGAGGGGGCCATTTGGGGATTGGTCCTGCTTTGAGCAGGTGGTTGGACTAGATGATCTCCTGAGGTCCCTTCCAATCCTAATAATCTATGATCCCTAAGGAAAACCTAAATGTTGCTGGTGATTTAGTAGGTAGACACTCTTCTTTCTAGAGTATCACTGAAACAATAACCCAGCCCAGGGGTACTGACTGCACTAGTGTTTCTCAGCTGACAGGTAAAACTAATGTTCTGTCTAAAAAATCCCAGAATTCTTTAGAAAATGTATGTTAACCTTGGTACATGGCCCAAATGCCCACTTGGGAAATTACATTCTATCTACTTAGGGCCAGATTTTTAAATGTATTTAGGTGTGTAAAAATGCAGATAAGTACCTATTGGGATTTTCAAAAGTACCTAAGCACCTAACTCATGCTTAAATTACATTTTCTCTGCAGTCCCGAATGGATACAGCATTTTTTATTCCCTTTCGATACTGTTTTGTGATGCTATGTGCTTTTAAACGGCGTTTAAAGCTCTCCACAGCAATGTCTGCCATTTAATGGATGGTGAAATGATCCTTGCCTGCAGTTTTCATATAAGTTTGTAAAGCACTTTGATATCCTTTTGAATGAAAGGTGTTATATAAATGGAAGACCAACATGTGGTTAAAAAAAAATCCAAAATATATTCATTATACTTTTCAATATTGATAAACCCAGGGAACAAATTGCTGTGGCTGCAACTTCAAAACAATTCCTCTGTTCCAGTTTGCTAAACCAGTGTTTATTTAATATTAATTATTTATACATTTTCTTTCTTCAGATCACCATATTCATTAATAACTTAAAATATAAACTATCATGCACTAAGCATGCATATTTTATTCAAATTATGGGGCTTGATTCTACAACACTTAGTCATGATTAGTACCTGAGTTGCCCCACTGGCTTTATTGGAATTACTCTGTGAGAAAGGAATTACTCACCGAGAGTAAGGGTGGAAGAATCTGGCTGTCGCTTATTATTAAACAGTCTGGCCAGCACTGCTGCCTGTTACAGCACACTCTTAAAAATTTTGAGTATAACTCTCATGTATACTGCAGCCTGTTTACAGTGTTCTGGTAATAAATTACACTTACATGCAATTAGGCCCCTTTAAGGACTCCCGTTTGGACTGGAGATTGAGCCTACCAGTACCCTGCACTAACAGGCAGCAGTAGCTCCTACCCTATGGGCCCAGCTCCCTGCTCCAAGTGTTGCAACCTGGCATATGGGGTTTCACCACTGCTTAGGTTTGGCCCATCCACCCCTCTGTCATGATGGAGAGGATGCTGGGCAAAATTTGAGTGACTAGCTCTGGGACCCAACACACACCAGGTTGCAACAGCCAGGGCAGGGAGCTGGCCCAGCCTGTCCCCGCAGGACAAGAGTTGCCACTGAGTAGTGGGCTTGCTCTCCAGCCTTTTTCTTTCCCCCTTGGTCCTTCCCTGAGTACCGGACCAGTGACCCACTTAGAACCTTCCTGTGACCCAGTGCTGGTGGGTTGTGACCCACCATTTGGGAAATGCTGCTTTATTAAAATCTTGAAAACAAAGAAAAGTCATGGACAAACAAAAAAAAATAGTATATCACATTTTTACAACTGTGACAAACCTGCAGCCCTATTAATAACATATTGTAATAGAGTAGTCTGTGCCCCATAAGGTAGTAGTGGCCCATGGCCAGCCAATTCTGGTCCAAGGCCCAGCCCCACTAAGAAAAGACGTACTGAGACATGTAATTCTCTGAAGGACCTGGCAATTCCATCCTGTTGTGGGGAGGGTATCAGGTGTCAGTTACATGACCAACAACTGATATTAGAGAGACAAGGTGGGTCAGGTAACGTCTTTTACTGGACCAATTGCTGTTGGTGAGAGGCAAGTTTTTGACCCATGCACAGCTCTTCTTCAGGCCTGGGAAAGATACTCCCAGTTTCACAGTTAAATGCAAGGTGGAACAGATTATTGAGCATAAGTGATTAGCACATATTCTAAGGGACCATTCAAGGTAGAGTGTTCTGTTAACATCTCTACAGTCATAGGACAAAAAGAAGGTGTTAATGGGTTTCAGAGAGTTGTAATAAGCCATAAAGCTAGCATCTCTGTTCAATCCATAAAGTTTAGTGTCTAGCAAAATTATGAATTTAAGCTCCTAGGCTCATCTTCTAAAAGCATTATGCATGTCTCCTTTGAGGGTGAGGACTAATAGGTTAGATACAGAGTGATTGCTTTGTGAAAAGTGCTCACCCACAGGTGATACAGTGTTTTTGTCTTCTATCATTTTCCTGTGTAAGTTCATTCAAGAGCATAGTGATTGTTTGGTTTCACCTACATAGCTGTTATTGGGGCATTTAGTGCACAGGATGAGGTATACCACATGTTGTAATGGGCACATGTAGGACCCATGGATCTTGAAAGGTGCGTTTGGTGGGAGGTGTTGATCATTGTAGCAGTGGAGGTACGTTTGTAGTTTTTGCATCTGTGTTTCTGCTATTTAGCTGTGATGCTTGGAGTAACTTTCCCAGACCTGAAGAAGAGCTCTATGTGACTTGATAGTTTGTCTCTCTTACCAACAGAAGTTGGTCCAGTAAAAGATTATGTCACCCACCTTGTCTCTCTAACATCCTGGGACCAACACATGTACAACGACACTGCATACACCTTCTAGTCTATAAGGCTAGCTTATAAACAGCTTAGCCAGTGAGGGGTAAATGAGGAGACTTTTGAGAGAGCTCAGAATTAGCAGGCACTAGCCTGCTGAGGAAGAAGTCCTAGCTTAAGACTGTGACACATTAGAGGGCTATAAGGAAAAGAAAGCCCTGAAGGAGCTATTGGGGAGGGCTATACAGATTGTGAAGCAGTGAAATGCAATTCAAGGACTGCAAGGACTGAGAGAAACTGATGAGCCTAGAAATGAAAGCCGAGAGACCTGGCTTTCAGTGAAAATGTTGTTTTATATCAGTAAATCATGCCCCAAAAGGGGAAAATAATTCAAAGCACCAGTTGTGGTGGTTGGTTTCACTGGGGAAAGAGGAGGAAACTGAAAAAGTGTGTTGTCACAGAACTGGACTGGGAAAACTTCTGCTACACTTACATACAAATAGACTTAGATTATGTCACAGCTTTGCACACTGTATCCTAGTATAATTTATCATTATACCAAGTTTTCAGATCAGCCCACATCAAGAATAAGCAGAAACTTACTGTTAAGGCTGATTCCCCACTTTGACACTTTGAGTGCAGAAGGATTCTAAAAATTAATACTGGTCACTCCAGGCTTGTATTAAACTCCCAAGGTTACAGCTTCTTTCTGACCTTGGATGGGTAGACACTGTCACCACCCAAGTGCAAAAAATCCCTTTTGACACAGGAAGCACACTTGGGAATTCCTCCCTGTGGGGTACCCTCAAGCTCTTTTTACCTCTTCCCTGCACTCCGGGGAAGAGCTGAGAAAGAAGACAAAGGAAATCATCTGTTGCCACCAGCTAAATAAACAACATACGCACAAACCTCTTAGTACACAAAAAACCCAATCCTGTTCTTCCAAAAGGTCAATTTTATGAAAAACAAAAAGAAAGAAAATGCAACTGGAACTTAGGCTATTGCTAGATTTAAAAAGAGAAAATATAATACTTAAGCATCAGGAATGGTTTTCTTGAGTCCAGCTTAATGGTTACAAGCAAAACAAAAGTATTTGGGGGTTAGCGCAGAGGAGTCCACAAGCTTTACAGAAATAAAAAAGATAAACGCATCTTTCTAGGCATTTCCTGATCTACTTACATATCTGGGGTTTCAGATTGAGTAGTTCTAGGTATGATCTGGTGATTTTCATACCTGGTTCACAGCTTTTTACAGCGTAGCTTCAGCTTTGTTCTGCTCTGTCCCCTCTCTCCCGAGAACAACAACAGATGAACAAAGGGAAAGTTTTTTTCCCAATTTTAAAAAGTTTTAGCACTCCCATTGGCTCTTTTGGTCAGGTGCCCACTCCCTTTCTTTTACTTATGAACTTTTTAACCCTTTACAGGTAAAGCAAGTAGGGAACAATTACTAACAGGGATCTTGTAGCTAACTGGCTGGGTGTCCATAAAAGGGAGTTATCTCTCCCCCCCTTCATTTATCACACTTATGTTTCCCATGTGCTTTCAGACCAGCTTCTTCCCTTTTGAACAGTGCCAGCATCACATCATTCTTCCCCCATGCCTCCTGCCTTGGCTTTAGATATAAACATCCTTTCCTTGGTGGATCCACTTCTGAAGGAGGGCTTGGACTCTGGTACTGGGGGTAGGAAGGTCCTGTAAGGAAAACAAGCAAGGAGGGTGGGTCCTAGCAGGGCATGGGTAGGTACTAACTCCAATACAGCATCCTGATTCCATCCCATCTCTCAGTGATAAGTAACCTTTTCTCTCTGGCATTGTGCCTTCTTCTAGCCACCTCCACATTAACTGTCCAGTCCTTTAAGTGGTGAATTACCCAGTGCCCTGAGTTCTTCCTTTTAAGCATTTTTATAGTGCTAACCTCCTCATAATCTGCGGCTTTCACTGTTTCTCAGAGCAGCAATATTTATCTTAAAAAGGGGGTGGGGGCATTGTGATTTAAACATTAGTCTCCAACTTCTTGCTGGTTTGACTTAATGGCCACCAAACTGCCTGGTGATTTTTCTTTTAAATTACCTTTATTGCATCCTAGTATAGAAGACTGTTTAGTGTATTATAGCCACATGGAATCTATTCTTTTCTTTAATTCTTTATTGTCCTTTCATCCTAACTGATTACCGTCTCAGTCAGAATTTATCAGCTCTGTTCTGTGCACTGGACTGTGTGACCTAAATTTTATGACCTTGTGTCCAAAATCTAATTCTCTGCTACAAACTCATATTTCTCTGTTGAGCTTTTAAAGACATTTTCTTCATTACCATCACAAAAAGGCATTGGAAACCAAGTGAAACAATATGCAATTTTGCATTGCACACAAATTCTTCACTGCAGTGCACTCAGCTAACTTCCCATTAAAATTGCATTTTCTTCCCACCTCCTTATTTTATCTTTAGCAAACATCTAATCTACCGATGGCAGGGAAGTATTTATTTCTCTCTCTTTGATTATTTCCATTAGCCACCAAGCTTTAATTTGGCTACTTTGCTGTGGCCACTGAGTTCATCCCATGAAAATTCAATGCTAGCAAAGATTCTAATATGTTAAAAAATAAAATCCACAGAAATAGTATTTTTATTTCAAATTATATTACCATAAAATGAAAAAATACAAAAAAAAGCATGAATCTAAATTCCATTATAATATTAACTTTCAGGTGCTAAATTGTGGTTCTCAGTGAGGAATATCAAACACTTTCAGCAATGATGACAATGAGAGTATATGAAAAAGAGAATAAATTATGGACAACTGTGAATGACAAGGCTGTAATCCCATCCAGATAAATCAGAACTGTGAGCTTGAGTAACAAGATTTTTTTTCCCTGCCTTGTAACTCATGAGTTCTACAGGAATTTAGATTGTTTCAATAACTTTAAAATTCTACACTATGCACTAAAGGCCACCTCCAGAAATCCATCTCCATTCTTAAGCAAACAAAAGTATTATGAGTTTGCTGTAAATACAGTTTTATTTGATCTTGCTACTTCTTACTAGGCACAGCAAAACTTTGTTAATCACTTTGATAATTTGAGGTTCCCTGCAGTTCTTGGAAGTGGAAAGAACCATCAGGTTGAACTGTCTCAGACAAAGATGTATTTTTATTAAACAGCTGTAGTCCTTTGTAAAGTAGATGTAATGTTAGAAATGTTGAAAGAAGTGGCTATATATACAAAGTATGTGAAGAATGGTGACTACTGTGGAGTACAGAAAAAAAGAAAGTAAAGATTTTATAAGAAGGCTGTAAAGACTTTTTCCATGATACATTCTGTAAGTTAGACTAGATAAAGAACTTGTCAGAGTAACTGCATTTTTAGTTCTTGTAGATGAATATGTAGCACCATTGGTTCTCGTAAATGTTAATGCTGGGTTCAGAAAAACAAATATCCAAATGGGAAAAAATGGTATCTTTATGATCTTCTGTTTTCATCTAGGGACTCTGAGGACCGTATTTTGCCTGACCTCTGTATGCAAGGTGGGGAGATGGTCACAGAGAAAGTTCTCCTTCCACATTCTCTACTTCTTGTAGCATCCTTCTCAGGAGCTACATACAACTGAAGCCTCTGCCTTCATTTGATCACAGATACTGCTCGATTCCTTCCCCTAGGAAAAGAAACTGCAAATTAGGTGGATCAAGGAGGGAGGGGCATGGCCTTATCTTTCTCTGCCCACCCTGCACTCTACAGGAGAGTTGGATGGGTGCAGGAAGAGGAACATGTAGCAAGTGAACATTCCCTGCATGCTTGACAGTTCCCAAATTTTCTGTCCTGGAGGCACAACCAATCCTGGAGCTTCCCACAGGGTGGTGCAGCTTCTTATGAACCTCCAAATGGGTAGGTCAGTTTTGTGGACAAAAGAGACTAGAAAGGCCTAGAACTAAAATCCTTTTTTGTTTGCGGCTACCAGAACACAAGTAGCTTTACTAATTACTGTAAGTAGGCTGTAAAATTAAAACAATCTAACAAGAATATGGCTATTATAAGACAACATTTTCGAAGCTCAGGTAAATTTCTTTGTGGTTGAGGAAAAATACCTCCAGAGAGAGAAGCTGATTATTACAAGAAAGGAATAAGAATGAATATATGGTACTTCTAAAGCGTGTGTGTGTGCTCCATGAAAGCTTCTCTTGATAAACATTCAAGATGAGCTATAAAACTGCAAGATTAGGATATTTTTAAATATGATACCTGAGATCAGAGAAAATCACAATGTTAAGTATACAAAAGCACTCAGATCTGTGCAGAATGTATTACTCAGTCAGGGTAAGCTAACCACTTTAGATTTCATGATTACCTGAAAAACACTTTGCAGCTTTCACTCTGCAGACACAGCACTTAAAAGATGCTGTCATTCATGTACTGTAGGAAACAAGCTAGGAATTGCATAAAAATCGTACAACTACTGTACAGAAAATCACCTGAGATGCTTAACACCAAGGACCACATCATGATGTCAAAGGGAATTGTGTTCAACGCTCAAGGGCATTTTTTTTTCAGTTTAGAAAATGTGCCCATTGTAGTGATTGCCTTTAGTCTATCAATAATTCATGCCTGACACAGAAGAGAATTAATGTAAATAAAGAAGGCTAACAGCTATGAGTTTAAACTTGGAGACAAAGCAGACTGTGGGCCTTCTGGTAAATTAATACTTGTGATCAGGGACAGTAAGCATTAGAAAGGAGTTTAATTAGCATCCCATAAAACTTCTTCTAAAAGGATATACTCACATGAAGAGTGAAAGTGCCCCATATGTGTCAATCTATCTTTGAAGGAATGTTTGGAGAAATACTGGTAATAGGGGGGAAAACAGAAACCCAAACCTGTTTATCCAGCGGCAATGATTATATAGTGAGTGACTTTAAAGTTAAATTGATATATCATAAGGGAAGGTGACCTCTTCAAAGAGGACAGGTGGGTAAATACTTTTGTTTGGAGGGAGGAGGTTTACTGGTTTCATAGGGGTAGATTGTGTCATTTAGACACAGCCCTGCATAGGTGGTAGTACAGAGCAGCACTACCCCAGGGAGAGCACCCTGCAATAGCACTTATATTGCATTTGTACCATTTAGATATTAACTAACTAATCTCCATAAAACCCCTGCCAAATAGGTGGTAAAGCATTATCATTCCCAATGTACAGATGAGGCAATAGAGGCAGAGAGGCAAAGTGACTCACCCTGTTACGCACAGTGAGTCAATGGCTGGAGACATAGCTCACTACTTATTAAATGATAATAATTTACTTCTTTCTTACTTCTTATTAATTTATAATTATAAAAGTCCTTCATATTCCCCTTAGGTTCTTTGGGTGGCATTTACTTCATTCTGCTGTTTTGCTGCCATCAAATTTCCCCTCCTGCCTCTGACTCTGTCCTTGTTTGGTTATCACCTCTTTTTCCAGAACAAGGTATCTGCCCCCACCACTATCAGTAGGTAAGGGTCATCTCTGTCTTCAACTTCATGGCTCTGAGAAGACACTTTGATCACTTCTTGCTCATTGTGTTTTTCCTTCTTGAGAGCAATATTCTGTCATGCTTTTAATATTTGCAGCGTTGTTGTAGCCATGTTTGCGCCAGGATATTAGAGAGATAAAGTGGGTGAGCCTTTAATATTTTCTTTCAGGTTCCTCCAACCTTCTCTCACAAGGGTTTTTTTATTAATTTACGATGGATTTGGAGTTACTCTATGCATTGTTTACAAGCTGTTTACTTCAGCTATTTGCTAAAATAACAAAGATGCCTATCCAAGGCTCTAGGCACCCCAGCATAATTAATTATAAAATAAATGCAATTACATTGACTCTCAGCAGCAGTAAAATCATTTGTCTCACAGGAATTCAGCCACCTTCATCAACTAGGAAATATAAGAAATGATGGTCATCAAAGTCACATGGTTTTGTTTCTGCTCCTTGACTGAACAACTGAAACTTTTAAAACGTGAGAATAATGAATAGCAAATCACAATTGCTGTTGTTCACACATGAACAACCTTGTGTCACAACATTTCTTCCCAGATCTGGACCTTAGCGTACAAAATATGGGTGTTAGCATGAAACCCTCCAAGCTTAGTTACCAGCTTGGACCTGGTAATTGCTGCCACCAGCCAGGAATTATACAGTGCCTAGCTCACTGTGGTCTCCCCAAAACCTTCCCTGGGGGACCCCAAGACTCAGATTCCTTGAGTCTCACAACAAAGGGGAATAAATCATTTCCCTTCCCCCTCCTCCTCTCCAGGTGTTCCCTCCCTGGGTTCCTGGAGAGATATACAGAAACAAGCTCCGTGAATCTAAACAAAGGGATTCTACCCTCCCTGTTTCCAGTCCTGAAAACACAAGTACTGAGAGAGCTAATCTCTCTTCCCCCTTACCCAGAGGGTATGCAAAGTCAGGCTTAGTAAATCTAACACAAAGAGATTTTCCACCTGACTTCTTCCTCCCACCAATTCCCTGGTGAGCTGCAGACTCAATTCCCTGGAGCCTCCACTAAAGAAAAACTCCAACAGGTCTTAAAAAGAAAGCTTTATATAAAAAGAATTAAAAAGGACATAAAATATAGTCTCTGTATTAAGGTGACAATATACAGGGTCAATTGCTTAAAGGAAAAAAATGAATAAACAGCCTTATCCAAAAAGAATACAATTTAAAACATTCCAGCAACTACACACATGTAAATACAAAAGAAAAAACAATATAAACCTATTGTCTTACTATACTTGTACTTACAACTTGTAATTAGAAGATTAGAAAGCCTGGAGATAGAAAAATCACTCTCAGAGCTGAGAGGGTCAGACACAAGACAAAGAACTCACACCCAAAACTTCCCTCCACCCAGATTTGAAAAAGTCTTGTTTCCTGATTGGTCCTCTGGTCAGGTGTTTCAGGTTACTGGTGTTACCCCTTTACAGGTAAAAGAACATTAACCCTTAGCTATCTGTTTACGACATCTTGTTTGCATGTGAGTGTATGTCTTCATGTGAAGAAAAACAACTCTTCAAATAAAAAGGGATATGGACATCCAAGAACTATGTAATCATGTAGAACTCGGATGTTGGCAAACACCATTTCCGCAGTATTCAGCCAGTTTTATTCCAGATACTCCTCAATGTTTTTGTCACCTCTCCCTATCCTGGTCCCTGTGGGTATGTCTACACAGCAAAGAAACCCCCACAGCTGGCCCATGCTAGCCAATGCAGGGTCAGGCTGTTTCATTGCTATGTAGACTTCTGGGCTCAAGCTGGAGTTTAACTTCTAGGACCCTGCAAGATGGGAGGGTCCCAGAGACCTGGCTCCAGCCTGAGCCCAGATGTCTACACAGCAATGAAACAGTACTGCAGCCCAAGCCATGCGAGCCTGTTAGCTGGCATGGGCCAGGCATAGGGTTTTCTTTGCTGTGTAGACATATGCTAAGAAGCTACATATAATCTTATTCTCTTTGTCTGAGTATTGTCTTCACTTGGGTTCCTCTCTATTAAGTTTCTAAGTGTGTCCCATTTCATTGCTTGCTGCATTGTCATTGTTTGGGCATCCATATATTTTTTCTAGGTCTTCTCCTCTTCATAAAGGGCAGAATATCTTATGTGAGTAACTATATTAAAAGGGTCTGCTGACAAGGGCTTTTCTCTTATCAATCTTCTTACATGGCAGTTTTCCATCTCTTTTATTCCTTCCATATGTTTCCCATCCATTCTCTCAACCTGTGGCATGTGTCTGATTGTGTTTTTGTCCATGTGCCATCAGATTTTTGTTTTCCCTTTTACCTCTGAATGATTTCAACTTCTGTTTCAGCTCCTCTATTTTCTTTCAGTAAATAAAACTGTTTCCACTTCCATACCTGTGCAAATCTTGCACCTCATACATTCCTTAATAGAACCCTCACAATAAGAAATTTTATCTAACCTGATCTACAATTTTGTTAAAAAAACAGTGCCTTTTACTTAAATTGCTTCATCATATATATATTTTCTGCCAGCCACACACACTTCCAATTTTAGCAAAGCACTTATGCACAATCTTAATTTTAAAGTTAAGCACATGCTTAATTTCTTTGCTGAATCATTGCCTTCAACAGGATCTCCCCTATCTAAACCCTATTGGCAGGAGAACTATAGAGATGTCTACAAGTAATTGCAGTTATATATTTCCCCATCACATCAGTTTCAAGAGTCCGGAAACTGGAGTACTGTGTCCAGTTTTGGGCCCCACACTACAAGAAGGATGTGGAAAAATTAGAAAGAGTCCAGTGGAGGGCAACAAAAATAATTAGGGGCCTGGAGCACATGACTTATGAGGAGAGGCTGAGGGAACTGGGATTATTTAGTCTGAAGGAGAGAAGAATGAGGGGGGATTTGGTAGCTGCTTTCAACTACCTGAAAGGGGGTTCCAAAGAGGATGGATCTAGACTGTTCTCAGTGGTAGCAGATGACAGAACAAGGAGTAATGGTCTCAAGTTGCAGTGGGGGAGGTTTAGGTTGGATATTAGAAAAAACTTTTTCACTAGGAGGGTGGTGAAGCACTGGAATGGGTTACCTAGGTAGGTAGTGGAATCTCCTTCCTTATAGTTTTTTAAGGTCAGGCTTGACAAAGCCCTGGATGGGATGATTTAGTTGGGGATTGGTGCTACTTTGAGCAGGGTGTTGGACTAGATCAGTGGTTCTCAAAGCTGGTCCATTGCTTGTTCAGGGAAAGCCCCTGGTGGGCCGGGCCCCTTTGTTTACCTGCTGTGTCTGCAGGTTTGGCCAATTGCGGCTCCCACTGGCCGCAGTTTGCCATCCCAGGCCAATGGGGGCTGTGGGAAGCGGCGATGGCCAAGGTGTGTGCTGACCGCCGCTTCCCACAGCCCCCATTGGCCTGGAGCGATGAACCATGGCCAGTGGGAGCCGCGATCAGCCGAACCTACGGATGTGGCAAGTAAACAAACCAGCCCAGCCCGCCAGGGGCTTTCTCTGAATAAGTGGTGGACAGGCTTTGAGAACTGGACTAGATGACCTCATGAGGTCTCTTCCAACCCTGATATTCTATGTTTCTAAAAGGATTATTTCAGTGCTTAGATGAGTTAACTCATGGCTACATATCATCAGGTTTAATACTCTGCATCTCTTTATTGCCAGGAAGTGCAATTGTGGATGTTGTTTCACCGGAGAGGTTCCTGGAATAGTTTAAGGCTTTGTATGCACCTCTGAAGTAGAGAGACAGATTTGTTTAAACCCCTAAGGCCACGAGGTAAACCATGTGGCACAGCATAGTTTATTTTTGTGAAGCAATTTCCAGTCAGATTAAAGGCAGCCTTATTTCTATAGCTGTTTGGAAAAATCCTGAAAGAAACTTTTCCTCACTTTGAAGCACGGATATTAGGTCTTTTTGCTACTGTCAGGAAAGTTCTGTGGTTCCTAAAGATGTGCAGCTTTTTCCTGGAGCATGCCCCCCCTTTCCTTCAGTTGGGTTCTGTCATAACCTTAGTCCCAGATTTGGACCTTAGCGTCCAAAATATGGGGGTTAGCATGAAAACCTCCAAGCTTAGTTATCAGCTTGGACCTGGTACTTGCTGCCACCACCCAAAAAATTAGAGTGTTTTGGGGCACTCTGGTCCCCCTGAAAACCCTTCCCTGGGGACCCCAAGACCCAAATCCCTTGAGTCTCACAACAAAGGGAAATAATCCTTTTTCCCTTCCCCCCTCCAGGTGCTCCTGGAGAGATACACAGACACAAGCTCTGTGAATCCAAACAGAGTGACTCCCCCTCTCCGTTCCCAGTCCTGGAAACAAAAAGGACTTTCCTATTCCCCAGAGGGAATGCAAAATCAGGCTAGCAAATCCAACGCACACAGATTTCCCCTGATTTCTTCCTCCCACCAATTCCCTGGTGAGTACAGACTCAATTTCCCTGAAGTAAAGAAAAACTCCAACAGGTCTTAAAAGAAAGCTTTATATAAAAAGAAAGAAAAAATACATACAAATGGTCTCTCTGTATTAAGGTGACACAACACAGGGTCGATTGCTTAAAAGAATATTGAATAAACAGCCTTATTCAAAAAGAATACAAATCAAAGCACTCCAGCACTTATATTCATGCAAATACCAAAGAAAAGAAACCATATAACTTACTATCTGATTTCTTTGTCCTTACACTTAGAAACAGAAGACTAGAAAACAGAAACTACTTCTCCAAAGCTCAGAGAAAGCAGGCAGACAGAAAGCAAAGACTTAGACACAAAATTCCCTCCACCCAAAGTTGAAAAAATCCGGTTTCCTGATTGGTCCTCTGGTCAGGTGCTTCAGGTGAAAGAGACATTAACCCTTAGCTATCTGTTTATGACACGCCCCCCAAATTGCAGACAGTGGGGAAGCTCACTGGCGGCGATTTCCTTCTAGAACTTTAAAATAAACAGATTACTACAACACATGCACCTTTACATATACTACTAAATATATAACTAACAGACTTCTGCATTTTAAGAACACTTTTTAACTACTGAATTTTGGGAAAGTCTCACAGGAGAGTGCATCAGCAACTTTGTTAGAAGCTCCTGTGATGTGTTGAATTTCAAAATCAAAATTTTGGAGAGCTAAACTCCAACGAAGAAGTTTCTTGTTGTTCCCCTTGGCAGTATGAAGCCACTTTAGTGTAGCATGGTCAGTTTGTAGTTGGAACCGCCGTCCCCAAACATATGGGCGTAGCTTTTCCAGGGTGTACACAATGGCATAGCATTCCTTTTCACTGACTGACCAGTGACTTTCCCTCTCAGACGGTTTTTTGCTGAGAAACACAACAGGATGGAAGTTGTGATCTGTTGCTTTCTGCATGAGCACTGCTCCTATACCACGCTCAGATGTATCTGTGGTTACTAGGAATGGTTTGTCAAAATCCGGGGCCCTGAGCACAGGGTCAGACATGAGGCCTTTTGACACTCATCAGTCCACTTAACTGCATTTGGCTGGGTCTTTTTGGTCAGGTCGGTCAATGGGGCAGCGATGTGGCTGTAGTGTGGTACAAATCGCCTGTAGTATCCGGCCAAGCCTAAGAAGGATTGGACCTGTTTCTTTGACCTTGGGACAGGCCACTTTTGGATAGCATCCACCTTGGCCTGTAGGGGGTTTATGGTTCCTCGACCCACCTGGTGCCCCAGGTAAGTCACTCTGTTTTGGCCTATTTGACACTTTTTGGCCTTAACAGTTAGTCCTGCCTGCCTGATGCGCTCAAAGACCTTTTCCAGGTGTAGTAGGTGTTCGGGCCAGGAGTCTGAAAAAATGGCCACGTCATCGAGGTAGGCAACTGCAAATTCTCCCAGTCCAGCTAGTAGACCATCTACCAGCCTCTGGAAGGTGGCGGGTGCATTTTGAAGGCCGAAAGGAAGGACATTGAATTCATACACCCCCGCATGGGTGATGAATGCTGACCTCTCCTTGGCAGGTTCATCTAGCGGTACTTGCCAGTACCCTTTGGTTAAGTCTATTGTAGAGATGAACTGGGCATGTCCCAACTTCTCCAATAGCTCATCGGTGCGTGGCATTGGATAGTTGTCCGGATGAGTTACCGCATTTAGCTTACGGTAGTCCACGCAAAAGCGTATTTCCCCATCTGCTTTGGGTACCAGAACCACTGGAGATGCCCATGCACTGGTAGATGAGCGGATTATACCCATCTGTAGCATGTTCTGGATCTCCCGTTCTATAGCAGCTTGGGCATGAGGAGACACCCGGTAGGGTGGGGTTCTGATTGGGTGAGCATTACCTGTATTAATGGAGTGGTATGCCCGTTCAGTCCGTCCTGGGGTGGCTGAGAACAATGGGGCGAAGCTAGTGCACAGCTCCTTGATTTGTCGCCGCTGCAGACGTTCCAGGGTGGTTGAGAGGTTCACCTCTTCCATGCCACCGTCTTTTTTCCCGTCGTAGTAGACACCGTCAGGCCACTCAGCATCATCTCCCTGGACTGTAAACTGACAAACCTGTAAGTCTCTGGAATAGAAAGGCTTGAGAGAATTAACATGGTACACTTTAGGCTTTAGTGAGGAATTGGGAAATGCTATGAGGTAGTTTACAGTTCCCAGGCGCTCTTGGACCGTGAATGGCCCTTCCCATGATGCTTCCATCTTATGGGCCTGTTGCACCTTCAAGACCATAACCTGGTCTCCTACCTTGAAGGAACGTTCTCTGGCATGTCTGTCATACCAGGCCTTTTGCTCTTCTTGAGCATCCTTTCGGTTCTCTCTAGCAAGGGCTAAAGAGTGTCGGAGGGTGCTTTGTAGGTTGCTTACAAAGTCCAGAATGTTAGTTCCTGGAGAAGGCGTAAACCTCTCCCATTGCTGCTTCACCAGCTGTAATGGTCCCTTAACCTCGTGACCATACACAAGTTCAAATGGTGAAAACCCTAAACTGGGATGTGGTACAGCCCTGTAGGCAAACAGCAACTGCTGCAACACTAGGTCCCAATTATTGGAGAATTCGTTGATGAATTTTCGTATCATGGCCCCCAAAGTTCCATTGAACCTTTCCACCAGGCCATTGGTTTGATGGTGGTACGGGGTGGCAACCAAGTGATTCACCCCATGAGTTTCCCACAGTTTTTCCATGGTCCCTGCCAGGAAATTAGACCCTGAATCTGTAAGGATGTCGGAGGGCCAACCTACCCTGGCAAAGATGTCTGTTAGGGCCAGGCACACAGTGTTAGCCCTGGTGTTGCCTAGAGCTACTGCTTCTGGCCATCGGGTAGCAAAGTCCACTAAAGTCAGTACGTACTGCTTTCCTCTGGGCGTCTTTTTTGGGAAAGGGCCCAGAATATCCACAGCTACTCGCTGAAATGGGACCTCAATTATGGGGAGTGGCTGGAGAGGGGCCTTGACCTGGTCTTGAGGCTTTCCCACTCTTTGGCATACCTCACAAGACCGGACATACTTGGCAACATCCTTGCCCATCCCCTCCCAGTGGAAGGACTTCCCCAACCGGTCCTTGGTTCTGTTCACCCCAGCATGGCCACTGGGATGATCATGGGCTAAGCTTAAGAGCTTCCCCCGGTACTTAGTTGGAACCACCAACTGTTTTTGCGGCTGCCATTCTTCCCGGTGTCCTCCAGAAAGAATTTCCTTGTATAAAAGTCCTAGGTCTATAACAAACCGGGATCGATTAGAAGAGCTGAGAGGCGGTGGGGTGCTCCGTGCTGCCGCCCATGCTTTCTGAAGGCTGTCATCTGCTTCCTGCTCAGTCTGGAACTGTTCCCTTGAGGCTGGGGTCACCAGTTCTTCCTCAGACTGTGGACTTGGGCTTGGTCCCTCTGGAAGCGATGTAGGTGATGGGGTTGTTTTCGTTGCTGGTGAACCGCTCTCCGCTGGTGCACCTGAGAGTATTTCAGGCTCTGGCTGAGCCTTTTGGGTATGGCTGTCTGTTTCTTCTGCCAGTTGTGGCTCGCTGGCGCCCACTGGCGTTGAGTTTGAAGATGGGGTTGCAATCGCTGGTGCTGGTTGCTGTTCCAGTTCCGGGCCTGGGACTGGAGATGCTGTGGCTGTTTCAGTGGTAGGCATGGAATCCAGGTCCACTACCTCTGTCTGGGTCTCTGGTAACACAGACGGGGCGTCTGTGGACGGTTCAGGAACAGGAATGGGTCTGGAAGCTTGCCTGGTTTGGCTACGTGTAACCATTCCCACTCTCTTGGCCCACCTCACCTGGTTGGCCAAGTCTTCCCCCAGTAGCATGGGGATAGGATAATTGTCATAGACTGCAAAAGTCCACATTCCTGACCAGCCTTTGTACTGGACAGGCAGTTGAGCTGTAGGCAAGTCTACAGCTTGTGACATGAAGGGGTAAATTGTAACTTTGGCCTTTAGGTTGATGAATTTGGGGTCAACGAAGGATTGGTGGATAGCTGACACTTGTGCCCCCGTGTCTCTCCACGCAGTAACCTTCTTTCCGCCCACTCTCAAATTTTCCCTTCGCTCCAAGGGTATTTGAGAGGCATCTGGGCCTGGGGATCTTTGGGGTGATGGTGGTGTAATGAATTGCACTCGCATGGTGTTCTTTGGACAGTTGGCCTTGATATGTCCCAGTTCATTACACTTAAAGCATCTTCCATCTGATGGGTCACTGGGCCGAGGTGAGTTACTGGAGACTGGTGAGGTGGAAGGGTAGGGTATCTGTGGCTTTACTTGGGTGGTATGTGGGGTCTTTGGCTGTCCTCGGTTGTAGGGTTTATGGTCTGTGTGCCCCCTGGGGTAATCGTTCCCCTTGACAGTAGCTTTCTTGCTTTCTGCCAGTTCCATCCATTTGGCTCCAATCTCCCCCGCCTCAGCGAGATCTTTGGGTTTTCCATCTTGTATGTACCGTGTGATGTCTTCAGGAACACCATCCAAGAACTGCTCCATTTGTATGAGGAGGTGCAGTTCTTCCAAGGTTTGAACGTTGTTTCCTGTTATCCAGGCCTCATAGTTTTTTGCAATGTAGTAGGCGTGTTTGGGAAATGACACCTCTGGTTTCCACTTTTGGGTTCTGAAGCGCCGACGGGCATGATCTGGGGTTATCCCCATTCTGTATCTGGCCTTGGTTTGAAAAAGTTTATAGTCATTCATTTGCTGCTTAGGCATTTCAGCTACCACCTCTGCTAAAGGTCCACTGAGTTGTGGCCTTAATTCTACCATGTACTGGTCTTCGGGGATGCTGTACCCAAGACAGGCTCTTTCAAAATTTTCCAAGAAGGCCTCGGTGTCATCACCTGCCTTGTAGGTGGGAAATTTCCTGTGCTGTGGAGCAATAATTGGCGCCGGGTTGTTAGGGTTGGCTGGCACATGCAGCCCAGCTTTTGCCAAGTCCAGTTCATGTTTTCTCTGTTTTTCCTTTTCTTCATTTTCTTTTTGTTGTTTTTCCATTTCTTTTTGGTGTTTTTCCATTTCTTTTTGGTGTTTTTCCATGTCTCGGCGGTGGGCCGCCTCTTCTTCTTGCTTCCTTCTGTGGGCCAACTCATCTTCTGCTTGTTTCCTTCGGTAGGCCACCTCTTCTTCTTCTAGTTTTCTTTTGTGTGCTGCCTGTTTGATTTGTTCTTCTCTTTCTTTCATCTCCATCTCTTTTTGTTTTATTTCCAGTTGTCGCCTGTGTTCAGCTTCTTTGTTTTGTTCTTTGGCCTCCATTTTTGTCTTGGTAGACATGGTTCCTGTTTTCTTGTGTTGGGGTGCCCTCCGGTGTTTATCTTCTGAACTGCAGGTTCTCTGTTGCCTCCTGAAGTCTGCCTAGCAACAGTGCCTTTAGCTAATCTTCAATGTTAAGTAAACCTGAAAAACCACTTCATTTGCATTTATATAATGCTGGTAATGACTCTCAATGGGAGTGCTATTGTGTGATAAAAGACTCGTGATAGCACCTTAACGACTTCTTGCTTAACATGCAAGCCACAAACTGCCAGAGAGAGCAGAAAAAAAAATTCTCTCTGGTTCCCTTTTAAAACCAAACTGTTTCTCTGTGCTAAAAAGCCCTTAGCAGAGAAAAGAAAAATATAATATTCCTACTGGCTTCTGGATTCTGTCTATCTCATAACCTTAGTCCCAGATTTGGACCTTAGCGTCCAAAATATGGGGGTTAGCATGAAAACCTCCAAGCTTAGTTACCAGCTTGGACCTGGTACTTGCTGCCACCACCCAAAAAATTAGAGTGTTTTGGGGCACTCTGGTCCCCCTGAAAAACCTTCCCTGGGGACCCCAAGACCCAAATCCCTTGAGTCTCACAACAAAGGGAAATAATCCTTTTTCCCTTCCCCCCTCCAGGTGCTCCTGGAGAGATACACAGACACAAGCTCTGTGATCCAAACAGAGTGACTCCCCCTCTCCGTTCCCAGTCCTGGAAACAAAAAGGACTTTCCTATTCCCCAGAGGGAATGCAAAATCAGGCTAGCAAATCCAACGCACACAGATTTCCCCTGATTTCTTCCTCCCACCAATTCCCTGGTGAGTACAGACTCAATTCCCTGAAGTAAAGAAAAACTCCAACAGGTCTTAAAAGAAAGCTTTATATAAAAAGAAAGAAAAATACATACAAATGGTCTCTCTGTATTAAGGTGACACAACACAGGGTCGATTGCTTAAAAGAATATTGAATAAACAGCCTTATTCAAAAAGAATACAAATCAAAGCACTCCAGCACTTATATTCATGCAAATACCAAAGAAAAGAAACCATATAACTTACTATCTGATTTCTTTGTCCTTACACTTAGAAACAGAAGACTAGAAAACAGAAACTACTTCTCCAAAGCTCAGAGAAAGCAGGCAAACAGAAAGCAAAGACTTAGACACAAAATTCCCTCCACCCAAAGTTGAAAAAATCCGGTTTCCTGATTGGTCCTCTGGTCAGGTGCTTCAGGTGAAAGAGACATTAACCCTTAGCTATCTGTTTATGACAGGTTCATGGTGTACTGTGTCCTGAGACTGAGCACATCTGGGAGCTATGTAGAAAAAGAATTAACAGCCAAATCTTCAGATGTGATAAATAATTGTGTGTTTTGGTACCTAACTTGAGACACCTAGGCTCTGATTCCCAGAGGTCTTGTGGATCTGCAGATGCCATTGAAAGTTTGGCTGTCAATGGGCATGTCCTCATCACCAATGAAAATCAGACCCCTATATCATGTTGGGCTCCCAAACCCTGAGACACACAAAATTAGCAAATAGTGCTGAAGTTTGAGAACTAATGGGGCCTCCTGTTCAACCTACGAGCTGGGATTTTCAAAAGTGCTCAGCACTAACCAAATTCTACTCTCAATGAAGTCAGTGGGAATTTCCTGTTCAACAAGAGCAGAATTAGGCCATCCCACACCACCTTTGAAAAGCCTTCTCCCCCCCAATGTCTTAACTGTTTTGACAGCTCCAGACTTTCTACATCCTTGGTTATGTTCTCAGAGAGCAGCTGCGTGTTTTGCCTTATAGATGGGTTAACTTCCGCTGAGATGCTCTGCTACATCAGTTTGCTTGTTACAAATATCAGCTTGTGTCAATAGCTTATCTAATGATTGCTGGCATGAGTTTTGCCATGTCTAAGTGATTTCTTGATTGTCTTGGTTGTAAAATCACCTCTTCTAGTTTACTTTGCTCCTTCATCTCTGTCTCTCTTGCTTTGTTTTCTTATGTCTGGTTTTATGGAGGATGTTTTGTTGACTGTACATATATTGCCACTGACATTACTAAGACTTGTTCCTGTTTCTGAGCTGTAAATTCCTAGCTGAGAGGTCTGTTGCCTACAGTTCTGTTTGGGGATTTAGCCCCCACAACTCTCATTAATTTTAGGGAGAGTTGTGGGGTAAAAGCTGAGGGTAGACTCTGCAAATCCCAGTGTGGGTTCTTGTACAATCTGTCTGGGAGCTCAGACATGTCCTAGTTAGTCTTGTATCACGTGGTTTCATATCAATACATTATATGTATCTTCAAGTCCATAATTAGGGCAGCAATATTTTTATTAAAACTATAAAGAGATTCATTTTCTGTGTATCCAGAGGCACAAAACTCTTTAGGAGGCTGCCTTAAACAAGTAAGTCCTTGCATAAATGTCTACAGATAATATAGCAGCCAAAAGCTTCTTTTGATTTATTACATTATAATTGTATAGAAAGCCCATGAATTGATGTCATATGCTCAAGGTAATATAATTTAGCTAGAACAATTACATTACTATACAGAATTAGAACTTGGTTGGCAGTCTATAATAGCCTTTTGTTAACAGAATAATTTCTTATTTATCTTCTTCTTGCTAATGAAAGATAAGATTTCTATAGAGTCTGCACCCTTTGTGTGTGTGTGTGTGTGTGTGTGTGTGTGTGTGTGCGTGTGCGTGTGCGTGCATGCGTGCGTATTGGATGAACTGATATATAGAGTAGAACTAAATGTTTTTTGGACTCCATTATATGGTGAAATTTTACAGATCATATTTTATATTACCTGTTTGTTAGTCAGGAACATACAAGAGGAAACATAAGTTCTCTCTTGCTCTATTCTGGTTCAGTCAAAATGAGATCTTCCCAAGTTGTCCTTCCCAGATTCTCAACCTGACCTGACTGGAACACCTGCTGAGGCATGATTCATCTCGTACTCCAGTTTAATGCAGGGGCTGTACTGAACAGTGATTGACATCTGTTCTAACCAGTGGTGACAAATCAAACATGGGGTGGTGTGAGCTATTTCTTGTGTGAACTCATTATCATTTTGCTTCTACTAAAGGCCATTTTTGGATCTTGAATCAGAGGAGGAAAGGTGAGATAGGTTTTTACATATATTGTCAGAATTTATTAGCAAATAAGCTTGATTTGGTGAGTTCATGTCTTACATACCATCAGTGAGGAGAAGTGAGCCATAAGGGGAAGCAGTGCGGCTAATGGAGAGGACAGGCACTCAGGAGTTGTCCTTATTCTAACTTTGACAATGATTTGCTGTATGATTTTAGGCAAGTACTGTTAGGTTAATTTCTGATTTGCCATGTGCTGCTATATTGGGGGTGAGGAAAAAGATTCAAATACTTAGCACAGTCTAAAAAGTATGGGGTCCCAGCCAATGTGCTAGGTGGATCTCACAGCTCCACAGGGACAATTGGGTAAGGAGTGTGCCCTGGCCCCTCAGTCTTATTGCTCAATGGCTAGTGTCTAACAGATGTTCAAGAACTCGGAAGGGGCACACAGGGATGATCTTCCTACTGAACAGCACTGAAATCAATAATGTGTCTGTTCCTACAGTCATTGCTGGCATTACTTACTGTCCTTTTGCTTCTTGGCTAATGAAACCTTATTCAGAAGATACTAAATGTTCCCTCTGCTGCTACCTCAGGAACACCTAAAAGGCAGCTGAATATAGAATCATAGGACTGGAGGGCTCTCAAGAGGTTATCTAGTCTCCGGCACTCATGGCAGGACTAAGTATTATCTAGGCCTGGTGTTTGTCTAACCTGTTTCTTAAAAATCTCCATGATGGAGATTCTACAACCTCTCTAGGCAATTTATTCCAGTGCTTATCCACTCTGACAGTTAGGAATTTTTTCCTAATGTCAACTTAACCTCCTGTGCTGCAATTTAAGCCCATTGCTTCTTGACCTATCCTCAGAGGTTAAGGAGAACAATTTTCTCCATCGTCCTTCAGTACCCTTTCTGGGTACTGAAGTTAGACTCATTGATCTATAATTCCCCACATTGTCTTTATTTCCCTCTGTTATAGATTGGTGCTATATTTGCCCTTTTCCCGTCTTCTGGAATCTCTCCTGTCTTCCATGTAGGGTGACCAGATATCCTGATTTTATAGGGACAGTCCCGATTTTGTGGGCTTTTTCTTATATAGGCACCTATTACCCCCTACTCCTGTCCCAATTTTTTTACACTTTCTGTCTTGTCACCCTACTTCCATGACTTTTCAAAGATAATGGATAATGGCTCAGATATCTCCTCAGTCAGGCCCTTGAGTATTCTAGGATGTATTTCATCAGGTCCTGGTGACTTGAAGACATTTAACTTGTCTAACATGTCTTTGGGAAGCTGAGGACAAGAGGGAGATGTGATCTAAAGTGCCATAACATTGACTACATCCCCAGTATTAGTTTGACATGTTGTATTTTGCACTCTGCTTGTGGCAGCACAGAGGGGAGGATTCTCTCCCATAGGTAGTGGAAAGGGGAAACCAAGATGGCTGCTACACTCCACAGCCTGAAACAGCTGAGATGCAAGAGTCCTGCATTGCTGCCAGTGTCAGCAAAGCAAAAACAAGGGATTCCCGATGCCAATACGTTCTTTCTGAAGAGGCAAAGTAGGAGAGAAACAGTTAACTGATATGTACTGGCAATAATCGCGGCTGCAGGCGGTGCATTAACTGGTGTATTAATTCATTTATAATCACCAACTTCCTGATTAGCTTGATTATTGCCATCATATTTGGATATGGAAAATGGTAGGGGGCCTTGGATAAGCTTCAATGATGGTATAATTATCTTTCCTTTTGTACACTAAAGTATGATGCTGTTTCCTCTGCTTGATCAATGAATTGGACATGTATAACTAACCTTTCAGTAATCACAGGCACACTGGGGTTAAGGGGAAGAAGCAGTCTAATTTTTGTTTAGTGGGGATGTGTCTGAGCTATCATTTAAGTGAGGAAGATGAGCTTCTTTTTTTTAGATACCCAGTATCCATTTCTCATTGCAGCATGAAAGTCCTAAATCTGCCTGGCTAGTGGGAATAGCTCTCCAGTTCCATCCACCTGATATGAACTTCATGCTTTGCATACTTACAGAAAGCTTTGTCTTACTCACCTAAACAGAGGATTAAGGAAGAATAAGCACCCCACCTCTACTGTCTGCTCATGTCTGGTGGGTCTGGGTCCAAGTCTTGTGCTAAGCACTGCGCTATACTCTCTGGATACTACCATAACGGATAAGGGGGAAGAAAAGGGCGAGAGGAGCAGAGCGTTTGCGCTAGGCCTTGGCTCCTCCCTCCCCCTGCTACTGGCTGGCCAGAATACCTGACCAGGCATCAAGTGGGAGGAAAGCTACTACTGAAGTGGGGTGTCACAAGAGGAACTGTGACTCTGTAAGCCACAGTTCTTCATTGGATTGCTCTTGGTTCAGTACAGTTACTAGGTGTGCCTTATTCAGGGCTGCAGCATAAAGACTCAGTGTAGCCTAGAGCTGTTGGTCTTCCTTCTCCATCTGCGCTCTTATTCTCTCATCTTAATGCTACATTCTCTCCTCCTCTAGTTACCTTTGCAGTCTCAATTTCTCTTCCCAGTGGATCAGCTGGATTTGTGACTCTACCCCCATCTCAAGCTGCGGCTCAGGAAAATATGTAATCCCTTGGTATCCTCCTCAAGTGGTAATGGAACTCTGTGTCTTCGCCTTTTGCCCTCTCATCAACGGCTGTAGTAGAAAGGCATTCTCAGGGGTCTATCAACACCTTCCTCTGTCAGTTGGATTGGGCATTGCCTCTGTGTATCAGCAAGCACTAGGGAGAGGATCGAGATGTGGAGGTGCAGAAGAATCCATTCCAATTCTGAATCTTGCAGTTTGAAATACAGCTGCTGTTGTAGTTGCACAGATGGGCCGTCATGGAGCCATTGTTAAATGGAGGAAATTACAACTAAAATGCTATATATATTGGTCAACATTCCACTGATTTTTTTTAAGGTGAAATGTTTTGTTCTTGCCTGGAATGCAACAAAAGAAAATAATAGGGAACTGCAATACAGACCATTAGAGTGAGAATACTTTTGTAGAATTCCTTACTCCAATATTTTTGGGTGCTTGTTTTTTCAGTTTAGTGCCCTTACAACACACATCCTCCACTAGTATAAATCAGTGGAGCTTCACTGAAATAAACAGAGCTCTGCTGATTTAAACTAGGTGCAGATCTGACCTTGTATATATTACAGGCCATGCAAGGGGATATTGCAGGTAATGCTACTAGAAGACATAGCTATGGTGGATATTTTCCCCTCACATACCAATGTTTGAGAGCACCTTTTAAGTAAGAGCCCAGGCTGCACTGTTACAGCTGGAGTTAACCTTTTAAAGTTGATGATTGGGGCTGATACCCTGTGCAGTGAAGGAACATAGCAATATTAATAGGATCCTGGAAAAGGATGCAGATCCTTGTAACCTGGTTACAAATCTGGAGGAGTAGATGTCTTATACAGCATAGGGAGTGTTTCCAAAATGCCAAGGAGATTAGGAGCACAAGTCCCATTAACTTTCAATGGGATCCATTAACTTTCAACTGTTTAAATGTTTTTGAAAATCAATCCCATTCCCTATAAATGAGAAAATACAACACAAATCATATATAATATAGCTCAATACCTTGTGTAAGGGCACTTCATCTCCCAACAATTCATTTCCATAGTTGTCATTATTAAGACCTTCTCACTATTTGGTCTTTCCTAGGATACAATCCTAAAACAAATTTATGTTGGTGTCTCCTCTCCATTTGCATATGAAAAGTTTCTGAATTAAAAAATGTTTATTCTTTATAAGTACATAGAAAGTGATCTTAGAATACACTAAATCCCATAGCAAAGTTGTATCTTTTTTTACTAGATGTTATTTTTGTCTACAATGCTCCATAGATTCTATCTTCTGGCACCTGGCCTCCCTAACACTACAGTACTACGAATTTATCAATGAGATTGTCTGACTGCTATTGTGTCACTTAGAGGCAACCTGTTTACCTTCAAAGGTGAATGCAAAGCCAGATGTGACACTAGCATTAGATAGTATATTCTGCTAATGACTATGGAGCTATATTAATGCTGCTGTGTATTATTCATTTACCCTTCCTACAAAAAAGGTGAAATGTGAGATTTTTAGCTTTTGCAAGTGCAAATGGATACTACGACATACCAAGAACATTTCTGAGAAAGTATACCCCAGCGGTTAGATTGCTATCCTGGGACATGGGAGATCAGAATCGATACCCTTCACTACCACAAACTTCCTAAGTGACCTTGAGCAACTCACCTAATCTGTGCCTTAGTTCCCTATCTGTAAAATAAGGAAAATAAAACTTTCCTACACACAGGGGTACGGTAAGAATATATTTACAATTGTGAGGTGTTTGGATACTATACTAATGGGAGCAGAGGCATATAAATACCCATGATTTCTAGATACATATAAGGACTTGACTACATGGGGGTATTAAAGCAGATTAATATTTGTACTTCAGTCAAGTATTTGACATGGTACCACATGGGAAATTATTAGTAGAACTGGAGAAGAACTGCAAGGTGTATAAGGATATAGTTAAAGAGGAGAAGGCAAAGGGTTGTTCTGAAAGGTGAATTATCAGACTAGAGGGAGCTTATTAGTGGAGTAACTCAAGGATTGATCTTGGGAACAATCTAATTCAATATCTTTATTAATGACTTTAGCACAAAAGTAGGAGAGTGCTAGTGAAATTTCCTGCTGATACAAAGTTGGGAAGCATTGCCAATACAGAGGAAGATCAGAACATTACACAGGAATATCTGGATGACCTTGAAGACTGGAGTGACAGAAATAGGAAGAAACTGAATAGGAAAGAGTGCAAGATCATATTCTTAGGGTCTAATAATTACTGCTACAAGCTGAGAGCTCATCAGTTAGAAGCCAAAGAGGAGGAGAGAGACCTGGGTGTGTGGAATGATCACAGGATGACTATGAGTCACCAACATGATGTGGCCATGAAAAAAATAATTGGAGGATGTATTAGGTGAGGAATTTCCAATAGAACTAGAACAGTATTAATGTGATTGCACTGGTGAGGCCTCATTTTGAATATTTTGTACAGTTCTGGTCACCATGTTCAAGAAAGCTGAATGCAAACTGGAACAGGTTCAGAGAAAAACCACTAAGATGATCAGGGGAGTGAAGGGCCTATTTATGAGAGGGAGCTGGGGTTGCTTCTGATGGTAGAGGGCTGGATTTGGAAACCCAGTGTCTCGTTTCTGGTTTACATCTTGTTTTTCTAAAAGCTCATGCTGGCCAACTGCAGGGGTCACCAGCCTGCCTAGTTGACAATATCACTTCTAAAATATTACAGACACTGTACACTCTGTTTGTCCCTGTCATGAAAAAATTTGAAGACAGGAAGAAACTTGAGAGTTCATTGGTATGATGAAAAGTGTAGGAGCATTTCTGAGCTGATGTTGGTAGCTTAAGTTTTCATTCTCTTGACTGATGATGCAATGTTTGAGAATGATAAGGTGTCAGTTTAGGACATAAAGCTCCAAATATCCAGTCTTCTGTAAGGTTGGATAAAGCAGTACGTGAAGTTACCAGTAATGTAGTGAATTATAGTTTAGATTACCGTCCACAAACAATATCTGGGTTTTCTTGTAAGCAGGGCATTTTGATTTGTGGTTTAATAATTCCTAATGGCCTGTTCTAATGTCTCTGATGCACTGACACTATGGAATAACTTACATTGATCTTAGCATGACCTATGCATTTCCACAGATGACCAAGCAAAGAACTGTGAAATAATTGCTCCGTTTAGAGTAGTTATAAAACCCCCTTTCCAACTGGAATGAATGGAGTTAGTTTTAAAATTACATTTTTAAAACCTTGGTATCACACTCACGAGCTAATAAATAATCTGCAACCTTTTCCAGTCCACAATCAATATGTTATTCAATATTTATTTCCTAATTTCAAACAAATCTAAAGACAGGCAGCTCAGAAATGCCATCGTAGGACAAAACTGATGATAACAATGACATTTATTGACATTTCTGAAGCAGAAAGAGATTTAAATGAAGTTAAAATGCCTTTCCACAAATGACAAGGGTATAATGAAAAGCCAGTGAACACAATAAAATACACACTGCCAGCTGCATGTAGGTCAAAGATGGAATTTACATAAAAGTAGGATAACTTTCCTTTTGTGTTACTTTATGGTAGAGCTTGACAATGGCCTGATTGTTGATAGCCCCACAGCAATCATGTACTACTTTCTGCTATCTGAAGGAGAAGGTTTTACCAGTAAAAAATATAATAAGAAATTCCTCTCCTCAGGTCAATATTGCAATACCTCCAAGGCATTTTGGGTATATAGGGCTTGATATTTAGAGGTGTTGAATGTGCACAAATCCAGCTGAAGTCTATGCGTGTTGTCATGTTCAGCACCTGTGAAAATACCTGCTGTGCTACAAGTCTGAAGGGAGGGGCTTCAAATGCACTTAATTTTGCAAACTTCTATTCATAAAGGAAGTGTGTATGAGGGAAGGGAACACCTATTAAATTTTGGGAGGTGTGCCCGCCCATATCTGAAGGCCCTTCCTCCAGCCTAAGGGGAGGGGCTACCAAACCTGGGGATCAAGCAATTATGAGGGACAATGAATGAAATAAAAGGGACAGGACTGAGGGTTGCAGGTTCAAAAGCAGAGATCCAGAAGGAGACACTGAGCAGAGAACCTCAGACAGCACTCACTGCTCCTTGAAGGTGTCTAGAGAGCCAGTAGATGTGGCCCAGAGGAGCTCTGCCTGGATACATGATTGAAGGAAGGAGTGGAAATAGGCCCCACAAGTGTAGAGCACCTCCCTGTCCAGCATCCTCCTCCTGGTGGAATACATGGCCATCTTGGCAAGCACCAGGAGGAGGTTGATGAGGAGATCTCGCAACTTCGTGGGCCCATGGATGAGTGTGCAAATATCAGAAGGTGCAGGGAAAATTGCAGACAGAACCTGAGGAGAAGGTTCTGGAGGAGCTGGAAAAAGGGGCTGCAATCTGGCACACTCCAAGTAGACATGCACCAGGGTCTTCCTAATGCCACAAAAGGGGAAGGTGTCGGGGGTGGTGGGGGGGATGACCATGCCAGGTACACAACCATACTTGTGGCTCCATGAAGGAGCTGCCAGCAGATATCCCTGGTGGACTGGAGACCAAGGTGGAATACAGGCTAGCCCACCAGGGTTCCTCACCCTCCACAGGTGGTAAAAGGACCTACTACTTGATGCCAGGGACATAGCGGGTGAGGAAATGGAATATCTGGAGCACTTGTGTGTACAGCTGTTCCTTAGGCATGGTTCAGAAACAAACCAGCTGGAAGTAATGTAGCTGGTTCAGGTTATGCAAGGAAGAGGGCTGGGGGGAGGGGGTGGGCTCATGGGGCAGGGGTCCAATAATAAGGTCTGGAGGGTGAGAGGGGAACACCCTCCTGCAGGACCCACTCAAGGAAGAATCAAGATGTGAATGATAAATGTGGCAGGGGATTATGAGGGGTGGAGAGTCCCATGCACTGGCCAAAAGCCGGAGGATCCACCCAGTCCCCCTGGTCATAGTCCAGGAGGTCTCCAATTCTAGTGGTGCCTGCCAATCTCTGGCCCACTGAGGAGGACTCTGCCACCTGCATACAAAATTGGGGTTTGTGTATCAGGGACTGCACGAGGAGATCTACTCCCTCAGCAACCACCATGGACCTGGTTGCCAAGACCAGCTTCCAGTTCTGGAGGAGGTCCTAGTAGAAGACCAGCAGCTCAGAGAGGTCTCATGGAAGACCCTTGAGGGCATATCAGAGCCCTTAGAGACAGTGGAGGGAGGCGTGTGCCAACATGCTTCAGACTGGACTTCTTGCACCATAAAGGAGTCTCTGCAAGGCCTGGAGGTGGAAGACATGGATCTGGCTGCGAAGGCAAAGCAGGCCCTGTCCCTCCTCCTCCAGTGGAAGAATCAAAACTGCCGCACTGGCCCAGTGCAGTCCTGGTCAAAAGAACTCTAGAGCTAACCTCTTGAGATTGGACAGGATACCTGGGGCCTGGCTCAGGGTATTGAGCTGGTGCCAGAGGAGGGAAGGGAACATGGGAGCAGGCAATACTGGGCGGGCCGGAGGGGATGAATAATAAATGGAATAGGAAAATTGAGGAAAGCCAGGACACATCAGGGAATCCATAGACAGTGTCAGGGGATGATGTCCTGTAGCAGAAGAATAAGATGAAGTCAATGGGGCTCTGTGTGGGTGAAGCAGTCTCTGCCTGTGACTGGTAAATCAACAGGATCAACATTTCAGATTGTAAACTTTTCAGAGCAGGGACTGTCTCTCACTTTATTTGTACAGCACCTACCACCAGAAGGCCCAAATTAATAGTTTACTTGCATTGGAAAAAGTGGTATTGCCTGCTTTAGACTCTTTTGTCCACAGTTTGTACATGCTGTTGGTTAAAATGTTGATATGTTTGGACAGTGTCTTTTGAGAGCAGCAGCAGAACTCCAAACACAAAGCAAATTTAAATAAAGCCAGTTAGATTAACTGGTTTGGTAATGAAACATCATGCATATCTCTAGATCATACCACATGGTGATGTTACTGAGTGATGCAGTTCTATGGAAGTGCTACGCTGCAATAACAATTCTGCTCAGGAGAAAACGTTAAACTATAGTTCCTTTTGCCTGCCTTTTAATGGTTCAGCAAATACAAATTAAACATCTAGTGGCAAATTTCAGAAGACTTGTGTTTAGCCCTGATTTTCATCTAATCTCAGTAAGCTTCTTATTTTATACTGCACAAGCACCTAGGAGCCCCAATCTTGAACTAAAACTCTGTGGGCATCTCTACAGTGTCTCACAATTGGGACTAAGGGGTTGTGAATTGCACTTCAGAGGACTACATTAGTGTACTCGGGACCTTTAAGTTCATGCCTGCAGCATCCACACGGAGAGTTACAGCACAGCACTCTTGTGCACACTGCTACTCACGTTCCCTGAATCTGAACTGCCAGGCAGTGGAGGCAGATGGCCTAGTGGTGCAGGTGGATACAGAAAGACAGGGAATATAATGGAGCCTAGTGCAAAGCCCATGGAAGTATGTGAAGCATTCCACTGATTTCTTGGGCCCTGGATCAGGCCCTTGATGAGCACACAATAGCTATTTCATTTGACTTAGCAAACACTGTGCTGCCCATAGTTTGCTCATTGCTTTGGGATATCAAATTCTGTTTTATTTGTATAAATAACCACATAGAACTGTAGATGTGTAATTACTCCTTTGAGATATTCCAAAGCTTCAGAAATTACATCACTACACAAAGCCCTTATTGTATATATTTCTACAAGGCTGGTGCGCATACATAATATAGTAGTGTAAGAAATATGTTTATATTCTTGGGTACAGAGAAATAAAATACAGATTGCTGTGGTATAAATGATGGCTTTTGGAGGGTGCTCCCACTTGGTTAATTCTCCTTTTCCCTTTTTCCTATTATATAGTTGATGACTTGCTTTTAAGGCTGTTACTTTATATGCATTGTGTAAATACCACTAGGCTTCTGTGCACTTGTTGAGGTATTTTTACAAATAGGGAGCTCATACTGCTAGCTTGTCTTTTGTTACGGTTTTTTAGTCATGCATTTCTTTTGCTATTTCAGTTTCCCTTATGCACTGCTTTTCTATTTTGCTATAATGAAACCCATAATCTAACACAATTTAGATTGATTTTACATTTATAGTTACCATACCGCATTATACACTTTGTTGTCCAAAAAAGTTCTGAAGTAACACTGCAGTTGTAATACTAAATTCATAATACTGTACTTCCACTGTGCTGTTTTATGAGGCCATAATCTAGTTCCTGATTAGTACCTCAAAAAATAGCTAAAGCACCTCTGTTACTGTTATTCTACAAGTTAGTGCTTTGCTAAATCTTATTATTATATTTTATTGTTTGTTTTCACTCTGAATGTGGCTGGGTAAAGTTGTCATTAGAGGGCAAGCATTCTTTGCCTGTTATGGAAACAACACTCTCCATTCACGGGCACAACTCCTGTTGACATTGGTACGAGTTCCTAGTATGGATTTAGGGCATGTTACTGTGGTGTTCAGTGATCACCTAGCGCTTATGGTGTTTGAAAGAGATCTTCTTTATACTCTGACCAGTTCCAGCTGACTATGCATAAGAACATCATGAGCTTCTAAACTGCCTGGGAAGCTCAGCCATTAAAGGTACAGTCCCATATGGCCCAATCTGCTTCTGCTGCAAGACAGCAACCAGTGCTGCATTTGATGAGGCATGATTTTTTTATTTCTTTTTCTAGTCAACTATATTTTATAAGTTCTGCTGAATTTGAAAGCCTGCATTTAAAACTAGGTTGGAAGAATTAAGGGGAAAACTTTAAAAATGGGTTCTGAAAGTTGGCCATCTAATTCCATGTATAGGTACCTAAATAAACGGGCTTGTTTCATATAGTGCTATGCCCCTCTAGCTTTTTTTTTTATTACAGGCGTTGGCCACCCACAGTTGAAAATTTTGACCCAAGAAACTTTTACTGACATAGGCCAACATTTTCAAAATTGACCACTGTTTTTAGACAACCAACTTGAGAGCAACAGTCATTAGTACATCCCATTTGTAAAACAGTGGTTGTTTGGTAATCTGAGGTGAGGTAGCTTTTAAAGGAGTGGATTACTGCAACCTAACTTTGGCACTTTCCATAGAAAACAGAATGAGCTGAAAAGGCCTAAGTTATGTATCTATTTTTACTATGCAGGGCAAACCAAGTTTTCTGTATTCTTTTTCCAGTATTAAGATGCCCTCACCTTTAGAAACAGAGGCAGTCCTGAGGAAAAGAGACTGAACAATTTAATGAGTGGGCTGGATGCACCTCTGTTGATGCAGGAAGGTGTGAATTGGGCCAGTGTGCCTAAGGGAAGGCTGCCCCCAGGAGGAATTCTCCCCGGGCGAGTGAAGACATTCTTTCTGACATTGAGCTCTCTGGAGGGCTCTCCATCAGGGAAAGGCAGCTTTAGTTTATGGCTGGATCTCTGTGGAAGGCTGGCCAGCAGATGAACTGAATCCCCACCCACCACTCCTTGGTCCTTCCAAACCTGCCTTGGGCCCTCTGCCTGAGCAGAGGCACAGCTTTGTTCTACTGTGACCTTCCACTAGAAAGACTTTTAACTGCAGGACTCCTGCAGGCCTGGGATATGTTGGTGGAAGCCAATGTGTCCAGTACCAAATGGATTCCAGAGGCTTTCACTCTTCCCCTTGTAACTAAGATATCTGTTATCCTATACAAACCTTTTGCTTCTTTTTCAGCAATGCATTTCTATCTAGTCATGTTCCTTCTATGGTATCTGGCCTTTTACATGGTATAATAAAACTTAAATATGTATACATATAAATATAATCCTCTTAGACTGCACTTTTTAATGGCCTTTGCTCAGGGTGACTCCTGAATGCCCATTAACACAGCACATCCATTATGGATCGATCTTTTTGCTCTTCCATAACCTGACAGACAACAGAGTGTTTGAATTGCAGTTCCAATACCTCAGGGAGTCCCTTGATTTGTTTATCACAAGCCAAGGGGAGTTGCCCTGCTGTGGTGTAACCTTGGATGTCTTTTACAGATTCCAAGCTACAACATAAGGGTGATCCCTGAATAGATACTGATTTGATTTGAGGAAAGAACTCTAAGATGCTACTTTTATCAATAGTTTTCTACATCAGCTCCTTTCCTCATTACAAACCTATTGTTAGTCCTTTGCCTTCGTAAATTTTGCCCACCTCCCATTTCTACAGTTGGTTATCTACTCTCACTACCTTTGAAAATCAGATTATGGGGCCCAGCAACTCTGGAAGTTGCTCTCCTGGGCCCAGGCTGCAGTCAAATTCAGTTCTATATGTGCTGATCTAGGCATTTCAGAGTACGTTAGCCATCTTAAAGCACACACTGTCTGAATTCCCCAGAGATGAGGGGAACCTCAGGGAGAGGTTAACAGAGGTGCTGCGTTTCATAATCATTAAATATACATTGAGGGAGCCAGGAGTCTTGGAAGAGTTGGATGCTGGTGTGAAGGAAGCAAGAAAGGTAAGTGTGTGGGAGAGAAAAGATTCAGGTAGTTTTGCATGATTGCATGTGTAGGAATTGGGAGTCTATTGGAGTATCATGCAAAAGGAGACATGGCCCTACTCAGAGCCGAGAAGATGGAGGATGGGTCAGCCTTATCTTTTCTACACTGGTTCCTTCATCCCTACTGCATAAAAGTGCTGCTAACTCTAGTTCCCAGAAGTTTACTTTTCTTTCAAAGTGCAGAAAATGATAGGGAAAAAAACCTGATTGCCTCTCAATCAATAGTTTAGAGTGGGATAGGGAGGGAATGCAGCTGGAACTCATTAATCTGCCAGGCCTAGCTGCCCGGTAATACAGGAGGAATGAAAGAGAGGCCATTTGTGAAGGGAAGAGAACAGACTCCACACAAAAAGAGACTTTATTTTCTTGCTTAGACCAAAAGACTTTTATTCATAACAAAAGACCTTGTTTATGCCCCACAAATGGGAGAACTAAAAGCGTCTACTCTTTTGCTGCTGTTGTTCTGGGAGCATACAACTTACATTACTGGAGAGGGTAGGGGTAGCATGTGACAGGAATTTTAAAGTCCTGAATTCTAACATGGCAATCAATTGGTCTTGAAGTCAATGGGACTACTTGCATGTTTAAAACTATGCACATAATGTAAATCTTTGCAGGATTGTGGCCATACATGATGGGAGGAATGTGGGTCTGGAAGAATGTCAGTCTGAATCTAGACTCTCATGTAAAACCATATGAAGGTATAGAAGCACCCCAATGCTGCTTCTTCTCTCTTCTTGGGACAGATCCTGCCACTCTCCTCCCACGTGGGAGGTGGGTCACAGCCTGGGGATTGGGTAGCCAAGGCCTCTATGTCATAGAGTACATAGGGCCCTGGATTGTTTTAATTCCTCCTGCCTGTAACCTGAACCCTTGGCTAACTTTGTTTAGGCTTATAGCCTCTGCATGGTTATTTATGTATTTATGTATTTACTGCTTTATATGTTCATATAAATTAAAAAATGAAATCCTCACTGAGACTGGGGAAATGTGTGCAGTTGCTTAAAACACCATCTGAATCCTTTGCTTAAAACAAAGGAAATAAGGAAAACATCATTTTTTCCCAATGAATTGCCCATCTATCATCCTATCATTAATCTTCCCATTGTGGGGAAAGATTATGGAGAAAGCGGTGGCACTTCGGTTACTTTATCTCTTTAATCATGTCCCTTTTGAGAAATGTCAGTTTTTTTCTCACCTGAGCATAGCAGTGAGATAACCCCACTTCCTATTAACAATGACAGAGGTACCTTGTGTCAACTGGTTTCATAGATCTCTCTCTCTGCTTCCTTTTGGCATTGTACATCATGGAGCCCTTGTAAGAGCACCTCAAGGATATACAGTAGTTGGCTGTCTAGCTGTGTCCTTTGAGGCATTTAAATCTTTGATTTCAAACTCCAGACTCCACTGTAGGTTATGTGAAGAATCAGATAACACCAGAGGGATGAATGGATGAATGTACCAATCTCAGGGATGACATATTGGCATCCATTCCCTGTGGCGTATAAAAGAGGCCTGCAATATTTTATAGTTAGTCTATTGCACAAAGGAATTCAATTTTGCAGTTACTGCAGTCTTCCAACCAGAGCCACCTTTTAGCATTTTGGAGTGGGCCGGAAAAATAATTTTCTGCTCCCCTCATGGCCCTAAATTTTCAAATTCAAAATACACCTCCCCACTGTGATTACACTACTAAGCGCAGTCCTGGCCTTAGAATTTTGTGGAGAGTCAGACACATTGTTCTTTAGAGCCATTCTAATTTAATCAACTTTCTATTAAAAAAGGAAGAAGTCTGAATTCTCATTAAACTGTTCTAGTGCAGGAGAATTCTGGAGCACTATTTGTGTTGGGCTCTCTATATAGCTACCTGTGATGGCATAGTCAGGCTTTTAAAGGCAGTACTGCATAGTGGTCAGCTTGGCCTCTTAACAGTTTGAAAGACCTAGTGGCTAAAAGTATGTGTGTGTCTCTCTCTCTCTTTCACACATACACACACAAAACCTGAAGGCAATATACATAGAGAGAAAGTGGGAAAAATGATGTATGGGAGGAAATCCTGTCACTGTATCTTTAAAGACTCCAGGGCCAGAATCCTAGCACAGAGGATGGGGCAAGGCTCCCCTCTTGTCCAATGTATTGGTGATGAGCTGGGAGAAAGAGGTCAGTATAAACACTGCCTCTGTTCCTTGCAGCAGCCAGGGCAGATACTAGGAGATGCATGCTTGCTGGACCTTCCTAGCCTCAAGATTAATTGAGGAAAAGAGGGCCATCTGAGGGAGAAGCTGATTATGTCCTATGCGACAGCTAACTAAATTATAACCCAGCCCCAAAGAGAAGAGCTGTTTTAGCAGGGAAGCCTGGGATAGATCCATTGTTGGCAGGGGAACAGCTGCAAAGCTTTCTAGGCAGTGGAGAAGCTTGAGGCCTTGATTGCACCGGACTCAGATTTGTTGTTTGGGGACTCCTGTTTTCTCAAGGCTTTGAGGTAAGCACCTTTAACTCATTGTTCAAGTGCTGTGCTCCTCTTAGAATGCTGTATTAAATGGAGATACTGGCTTTTACTTGACTGGGCTGTTAGTAACTTCATTGTTACTTCATTAAAGAGAAGGTTACGGCTATGCTTTGCCCCAAAAGGGTGTGCTGAAGAGGCTTACACTGTTACACTACCAACATTTAAAACACATTTTCAAAATTCACTGGAGGTTTGGAGGCTGCTAGCACTTTCCAGCTGGCAGAGGGCTGTGTATTTCCCCATCTGTTTAACTATAAAATGCATATTGGCCAACATTATCAATAGAAAGGCTCAAAATAGCCATCCCACCTTTTACTCCAAACATAAAACTTTAGGACATGTGCTGGGAAGGTGCAATAAAAGCAGTTAACACAAATAAATTAATATACTAATCTGTTTTGTGACTTACTGTATCCCTTTTCCATGTCTTTATTCCTTTTTTATAATACCATGTCAGACCAATTCTGTTCATCCCAATGCTATTACTTTTGTCTTATTTCTGTCCATTGTGGTGGTGGTTTCTGTTGGCTTACTTACTGCCAGATTCTGCCACCTTTACTCATACTATGTAGTACTATACTAATTGGTTTCAGTCAGAACACAGTGTACACTTAAGGAACCAATCAGAGTGAGTACAAAAGTGGCAAAATCTGGCCATGAACACTTAAGTTGCCTGTGGATAGTACTGAAATCTTCTCTGCTCTGTAAAATACTAAGCATGCTATTGGGACCCAAAAATAAATAACTACTCTAGTGGTAGTGAGGTCTGATGGTGGTCCTTGCACCATTTATGTTAGGCAATGCTACTTATAAAATTGGGGAAAAGTGACTTTGCTGGTCTCTTTTAGCATCAATTCAGCAGTCTGGGATTTAAGCACATGCTTAATCCCCATTGTTATTTCTGGATGGGCAGACAACTGTAAAGCATTTCTGAGACCTGACTTATTTTACAGGCAATAAGATTACCCCTTTTCTCTCAGGGTGAAATCTTGGCCCTGTCATGGTCAGCACTGTGGAGTGGGTTGGGGTAAACTTCTGTGCCCATGGAGGGTTAGATTGTCCTTTACCACCCTGTCAGAAGGGGTCATGATATGGCCTTTTGTTAGTAAAGAACTGCATACAAGAAAAGAGGGTGGGGAGAATGGCAGTTTTAAAGAAACCATGTCACAGAATCCTAAGTTAATTATAGAATATAGAGAAGCTATTCCATGTGCACAGGTAAACAGAGCAGTGACCTGCTCTGCCATTATAATGTCCATTACAACCAGAAGTGACATAATGAGCTGCTTCATATGCTCGGAGTAAAAAACCTGAAACAGATTCCAAATACATACCCTGGTGAAGTCAAAGTAAGATCTTGGCACTGAGGTGCTGAAAGAAAAAGCAAATATGTGTTAGCAGTCCAGTAAACATACAGAAACTAGCTGCACATTCTTAAAGGCCAAGAAAGGATACATGTTCAGATTTATTTTTATGGGAATAATGGTGTTTTCCTTCCCCTAAGAAGAAAACATATGTGCAAATTGTATCCGTCTAAGATATCAAATAAAACAGAATCCTCTGAAAAAGATTCTCATTGGTAGGTATCAGAAAGTGGGGCAGTAACACAGGAATTGTCGGTGAGAGTAAGAACAGAAGAGGAATTCAGCAGCTTTTGTCTCCCATGGTCTCTTTGTTATTTTTTCACTCTCTGCAAAACTGGTATTTGATCAACTGTGGGGCAACATCCCAGTCTCTAGCACAAATGAGCAAGGATGATGGAAATATGGATGGAAGTGTCATAGAGGATCAGGAAGATATTGAAAGCAGTGAACAGGTAAAGATGACCTACCTAATAACAAGAACTGGCTTGGAGTCAGCTATGGTTGGCTGTTATAACTATGTGAGGCCTTCTATAAAAAAAAAGTCTGGAGTAATCTGGAGATAGCCCTTTCATTTCTTGCTGTTGCTCAGAGCTTTCAGAAGTGTTGCAGTTGCTTTTTATCGAAGTGATGCTTTAAGGCATCACATCTTTGGTAGCTCTACTGCTCTGTTGCAGATTACTTGATGTGCTGAGTTCTGGTTTAATCATTAATCATTGACTGACTGCAAGCAAGGTAGGTCATTGTATTCTCTTGCCCTCCAAAAGCTGAGGCTGCTCTCCACTGTGTGTGATGCAGGGAATTTGGACTCCTTCATAAGGGGACTTTCCAACAGTTCAGCACTAAAAAGGCTTAAAATGGACTGAAAGCAATATGCAAAGTTTCCATTCCCTGTTTGACTACCCACTCCCTTTTAAATTCCTTCCTGTTCTCCCTGGTGTACTTCAAATTCTGTCACCACAATCAATACATTTGCAGATGATGAGGAGGCTTCTGGCATCCATACTATCTGCTCTGTGTTGCACAATCATAAGTTTGGCAGACACTCCACTTAACCAAAGTGTTGAAAAGCAACTCCCATGGTTGATTGAATGATACCCTCCTTCTCTCCTAAAGGGAGGTATTACTGATGTTAGACCCCAGTTCAGCAAAGCAGGTATGGGCAAGGATGTAGGTGTCTCTTTCTATTCAGCAAAACACTTAAGGATGCACTAAACTTTGTGCTTACCTGCATTGCTGAATGGGGCTGAATTGAAGTCTTTAGAAGGGAGAATGTTGTGCAAGGATGACCAGACAATAAGTATGGAAAAATCGGGACAGGGTGGGGGGCCAATAGGCGCTGAGATAATACAATCCCCCAAATATTGGGACTGTTCCTATAAAATCAGGACATCTGGTCACCCTACTTGTGCTTCAATATACTGAAAGGTTACTGAGCAATCAATACATTTGTGTTGGAAGTTGGAACAAATGCCAGGAGTGCATGTGCTATTATTGTGCTAATGTTTGAAACATGGGACCTACAAAATTTGTTTAGTGTGTGAGTCCACAAGGCCAGTTAGAGCACAGTATGCTAATGCACTCTAGAAGTACAGGTTGCCATGCACTAACTTACCTTCTAGACAAGTCCTGAGCTGTATCAGGCCATTACAGCACAGCGTTTGTAACAAAATGCAAACTACCTCCTGTGTGGAGCAGCACAGTAAGCAGTCAGTTTGGTGGGTCAGCGCCCCTGTAAACAATCACTTTAGCAAATGAAGAGTGCTGCTGTGGGATAGGAGTGAGGAGACTAAATCTTTGCTCCTGCTTATTCATAAAAGAGCATGTGCACAGATGTTTGTTTTGTTTTGTGGCCCCTCTGAACTGTCTAGAGGTCTGGAAATTACTAGTCTGGGTCCTAGAGCCAAGATTATCTCATCATTCTTTAAACACTGGGAATCCATCTATAAAGCTTCAAAATCATTCATTGGGTGTTTATGCCTGGAGTTATTTCAATATGAGCTGGATTAGAAATTTAATTAGCTAAAATAATAGTTCTTCTAGCACTGTATAGAAATGCATGCGCAAGTGAGAAACAGGAATATTAAGAGTGCACATTCCTATTAGCCAATGTGCATAAAGGGAAAAAAAAATTGTAACTAGGTTGTAATGTGATGTCTATATATCCGGTCTCACCAAGGTCTAAACGTGTTTTGTTAAAATAGAACTCCACAGTAGAGGAAATGGATGACAAATTTTATTTTAATTTATAAACATGAATATGAAGAAAATAATAAAATGACAGGTGTCTGTCAGGAGAATTCTATTAGATGATGAAATTAGGTGGCCAATTTTATAACAGGAAAACCTCTTCAATTCAAAATTAGGATACAGACTTTGTGACATTCACATGTATCTTTTTTCCTCCTATCTGTCTTTCTGTCCAGAATAATACACAACCTTTGAAGGTGAATCTTGCCTCTCACTGGTTTTATGCTTATGTAACCCCATTGAATTAAGTTGAGTTACTGCTGCTTCATAATGGTTCCTGTGAGAGGTGACTCAGACCCTGTGTTCTTAAATAACATCTTATATCCTTTGTGGAGTACGTCATTAATATTTGTACATGATATAGTGTTGGTGCTATGCAAATAAAACAATTATAACAAAGAAGTTCTATCAGGAGATGCTGATTACTTTACATGCGCTGTTTTTCTTTTATGTTACCCATTAGCAGGCTGCCACCAACCAACATCCTCTTCCTTTCCCTCTAGTATCCTTAGATGAGATCAGAGCTTGCTTGAGTGGGTGAAACATCTCAAGACAATAGTTTCAGGTTGACTGCATTTTTTTTGGCAAATAAGCTACTTGCAAATCTTATACCAATTTGCTGAATAGTTTTGGTTAGACAGTGTTTTGGGATAGATTCACAAGGGACCTCTAGTACCATTCACAAAATGACCCCAGAAGGGAGTGATGGTACCTGTCTTATAAATATAACTTCATAGAGTCCAAAGCCAGAAAGGACAATTGTGATCATCTAGTCTGGCCTCCTATGTAACACAGGACACAGAACTTCCCCAAAATAATTCTTAGAGCAGATCTTTTTAGGAAAAAGAAAATCCAATCTTGACTTTAAAATTGCCTGTGATGGAGAATCCACCATGACCTTCGGTAAATTGTTCCAGTGGCTAATTAATCACACTTAAAAACATATGCCTTTTTTTCCAGGAGATGCAGGAGACCTGGGTATTCAAGTATTCTTTCTCAGTCTCTCCTGTTGAAGTGGTTCCATTTCATATAAAATATTTGACTAGTCCTGTGAAGTAGGATGTGAGCTTGGGTCTCCCATCTCTCATATGGGTGGCCTAACCACCGTATTGAAGAATCATATTCTCTCTCCCACTACAGCCTCATCAGGATGAAGTATTTATGTAAAGCACAACAGCTTCAACAACAAAAACCTGTCCCACAATGCCACATAGTCCTATGGTTAGGGTCTTGTCTTAGGAGATGGGAGAGCCAAATGCCAATCCTTGCTCTACATTAGGCAGAGGGCGGAATTAGACCTGGTTTTCCCACATTCTCAGTGAGTGTCCTCACCACTGGGCTAAAAATTTCAGTAAGGAGTGCACCTTATATACCTCTTCCTCCAGCCATTTTGTGAACTGAGCCCTTTAAATATGACCAGAAACAAAACACTTCTGGTCAAATAACAAAAGTTCCACCAAAAATGGACTTATTTATTGTTGTTCTCTAAAATGTTTGGAAATTTTCCAATTGTTTGACCTAAACCAAACTTGTTTTGGAACTGCCAGTGAATAGAAACATTTTTTTGTTCAGCTTTAATCTCAATGCTTCCTCTTATCTACTTCAAGGTCTCTACACAGGAGCTACAGTACCACATACTCCCCATCTGTGTTCCCCAGCAGGATGGCTGCGGGGGTGGGAAGGAGAGTGCAAGCACAGGGCAGTGGCAGCTTCTCCTTTCTCTCACCAGGTGTGTTCCATGAGCTGCCTTCCATGACTTCTTGTTGCCACTTGGCTGCTGAGTCCTGGCCCGGGATAGGGCCAGACCTGCCAAGAGCTCTGCACCATGTGACAGCTTGGTGAAATGTTGCTTTGTGGAGAGGGGATGAAGTGCACCTGTCAACAAAACAAAAACATAGAAATTGCCATACCGGATCAGATCAATGGTCCATCTAGTCCAGTATTCTGTCCCTGACAGTTGCCAATAGCAGATGCTGCAGAGGAAGAAGCAAGCAGTTATGGGCTATTCTGCCTCCAAGGAAAGTGCCCGACCCCCAGCTGTGACAAGTTGGCTTATGTCCTGAAGTTTGAGGTTTTATGTCCCTTACAAAATGCTGCTTGTTGTTTTTAATATTTAAATGTTGTTGTTGGTGTGCATATTTGATCTTCTTATTGAAACATGCTAAGTACAGTCCTGGCTGTTTTATAAATAACTTTTTTCCCCAAGGAGTCTTGTAATTTGTATTGTAGTGGAAATTTCTCCACTGTATTTGAAGGATTTACTTGCATGAAGAAATATATGGTCTTTTAGCAGCCTTAGTTCTAAAGGGATTGAAAGCCCAGGGAATTCTCTCCACTGCCATGTGTGATCCCTGGCTGTGTTTACTACCTTCTCAGGTAGGTCATCTTGTTGTACCAATTATATTAGACCAGTAAAAACCAGCAGGATCTTATTAAAGGAGACAAGGCAAAGATGCCACATTTATTATGATAACAATTTATGACTAATAACTAATATCTTAATTCTTATACACACACATTATACCTAATACCTATACACACACACACGCACACATTCACATTATACCTAATACCTATACACACACACATACACACATTCACACACACACACACACATTCATCAGGTGTTCTGCAGCTGCTGCATAGTTACCAGTCCTGAAGATAGCTTAAGTTCATGGCTTGATTTTGCAGCTTGGGTTCATAGCTTGTAGCAGCTAACTGGCCAGGAAAGCTGGGCACAAGGCTGAGCTGGATCTCTGTTGGGCAGGCACTGATGTTCTTCCATGTTGGCAGCAGAATGTTACCCAGAGTCTCTTATCTCACCCTTCTTTTTTATAGGCTTTTAGTTTGGATTCAAAGTCTATAGGTCTTGCTGTGTCACGCTGCCTCTGGGTTTAGATTGATCACCCATCAATTGCAGGCGTGACTTTCAGCCTTGGACCTGGCTTTGATCTTCCTTCTGTTGTCCTTTTCTTTTTAGGGTGGATGCTTCTTACTTTGTTTAGGGCTGTTGTCTAGGTCTTCAGCCATTGGTATTTGAACTTTATCTCATCAGGACAGGTTGGGGCTGGAGGCTGATTCCATCATTCATACATACCTCATTCACACATCTAAACTAAACTAATAAGATTACAGCAGGGTTTGCAAAAATGAAGGTTGGAGGAAGCTTTTACAAAATGGAGTGAGTGTTTTAAAATGGGGTTTGAATTACAATATGGAACAGAAGTTACAGTGTAGGCAAGTGTAGTGAATGGTGAACAGAAGTTACATTAATAAAGTGAACGATTAAAAACAATTTCATTTATCAGTTCTACAGTCTGTTGCTCCTCACCTCCACGTGCTGCTGTGTTATATCTTTAACTGCATTTTGCATGATCATTTCTGAAATATTCCAACATGTAACTTATCATAGTCAGCACTTTTAAGACCCTTGTGCCTCCCTGCACACCCATGGGTTTCAGAAAGAAAAAGCTGCTCCTAGGTTTGTTTTTAATGCAACAAATGTTCTAGAGGAAGCCAAGAGGGGGCTTGCTCAATATCCTCCTGGACTTTGCTGTGCAGTAAAGTATTTTTCACTTGCCTTCTCAGGTGTTCAGACAAACCCGTTTCTGTTTTAATTTTCCTGGGGTTCTATTTTTCATTTTATATACATAATTGAATGCCAGCTCTGGTTATTTTAAATATAATTTTGTGTTCGAGATAAGCTCTTCTGCCACTTATATATTGATTCCCATTGGAATGCTTTGTGCTAAATACTTCTGTAAGTAGGGGAATGGAAAATATTAGTCACAGAACTCAACCTCCTTTTTTTTTTTTTTTTTTTTTCTGTAGGTACTCAAAATGGTGTACTTTAGTAATACCTCCTCTCCCCACCTCCTTTCTTTAAAGGTTCCATTTACTGCGTACAGACTGCAACAGTGGCATCAAAAGTGACATTTTGTTTAAAAAAAGTGTGTGTGTTTTGTTTTGTTTTTGTGAAATTAGGCATTCACAAAGTTTTAAGCCCATTTGTAAATGTGAGTCATTTCACTCACCTGAATTAAGTTCAGTGGGTCTGTTCTCATGAGCGTTTGTTAGTGCACTAGGACTAGATCCTACCAAGTTTTGAGTGCTGAGCATGCCAGCCCTGATCTAACAAAGTATTTAGGCATGAACTTAACTTTAAACACCTGAGCAGCACCATTTACGGGACTACATAGATGCTTCAAGTTAAACAAGTGCTTAAATGCTATGCTGGATCAGAGCCAAAATACTGAGCACCTTGCAGACCTGAGCACACTTATAGCATGTGGACTTGCTGCTCTTGTAGAGAGCCTCACTGAATCCAGTGGGGCTCCATGTGGGTATTGGGTAGAGTAGTCCATCTGCACACTGTACAAAGCAGAATTCAGGCCCTAAGTTGTATACTGTTTTTCCATCTCTTTGTATAGTGCTCAGCACAGTGGGACTCTGATCATGACTGGGGCCTTTTGGCACTGCTGTAGTAGAAATAATCCTTAAGCAATTTTTTTCCTTGGAGGGGAGATTGCATCAAATGGTGACAATTTTCACAAGAAATTCCACAAAACAGAAACTCTGATTTTAGCAAGTCTCTCTAAGAACTCTAAGTGCAATCGTGCTGCTGTCAATTGCCAAGAAAAACTGAGGGCTCAAGGGACTCTTCTTAATATGAGAAATAAAATTCATCTTTGGTTTTGAAATAGAAAGTTTATGCTAAGGGTTTAACAAATTACAAATAATTGACAAAATGACTGAATAACTTGTTCAGCTGACAGTTTTCCTATTAAAGTACTGATTTGGTTTGCATTCAGAGGAATCTTTTGCAAATCTATTTAGCAGCAGGGATCAGAAATATTCATTTTCTCACAGTAAGATGCATCTCACCCTCTTGTTAATTTGGAGGCAATTAAGATTGCAATGTGGTGGGATTGTTGTAGCAGAGTGACTCATGCCATACTTCCCGGGGATCAAAAGGGATTCTTTGCTTTCTGAGGCCAATCCAATTCTTCAGACTACTTAGTTTTGCAGTTATTTAAACTATATGCACTTGGGATAATCCAATTTTTGGGGTCTCCTCTGTCAACAAATCAACAAAAAATTGAAACTGGTATTTTTGCATTGCTTAAACAAAATAAGACTAAAGAAGAATGGTCTGAGCTTTGCAAGAGTGTGTTTTATATTCGGAGGAGGAGGAAGAAGGGGGAGTCTCTTTGAAGGCAGAAGTATTCCCAATGGTGGTAATGAAGTTATTTATAGGTGAGGCAGCTGGACAGACACTAGCAGCACCTGTTTCCTTATTGCTTCATCACAAATCTAATCTTGATCTATATAAGTAAGTGTCTGAGCAAGGGAGATATTCACTTGCCAGTGCATCTGCTTTTACCTGTCCATTGTGTTGTGAGATTGCTTCATGTCATAGATGTAAATCACAGGAGAAGAGAGTCTTTCTAACTAGATGAGTGCAATTTTTTAGAATCAGGCTTCTGATTCAGATATTTGCAACTAAACAAACAGAATTTTGAGGATTAACATTCTGCAACATTTGCTTAAAATTCATTGTTTTGGTGAACATTTTCTGCTGGAAAACCCATTTGCTTAAATATTCATGATAAGTGGGCATAGCTGAAACAAACTTTTCTTAGGCTTTTCAGTTACTTTTATAGTACTGCTGATCTGCATGGCGCTTTATAGGGAATTATTCATGTTAGGCCCCCACTAAGAGACGCTTCTAGCTAAAGGGTCTGATCCTCCAAATACATTATTTGGAAGAGGTTGGCAGTGTGAAAAATGCCTGTTGTTCCAAACTGAAGGAGGAAAAGGCACCAATTTACAAGGTGCTGAGCATCTCCTGGCAGGTGCTTAGTATGCTTAACTCCTACTGCCTTCATGAGGAGCTCAAGATGTCACAGAAATGGCTCTAAAGAGATCATGAAGTGCCTAAGTGTGGGAAGAACATCTGGCATAATGGAGTAGAAAGACACAAGAGGTCAGATACAGTCCGAAGAAGAATGTTTTGTGGAACTGTGATGCTGCGGACAAAGGTGTATGAACGTAATGTGGAGAGAGAGTGAGCCAGGATGGAGTATTATACTGTAGCCAGAGCAGAAGGCGAGGAAGATAGGGAAAGCAGAGAGGTTGGACTGGGCAAGGGGAGAAATGGGGCTTTAACAATAGGGAGAGTGAAAAGTCAATCATACTGTAGAGATTTATAAGTGCAATGATTTGGTTGGAACTGAGGTACAGGAAAAGGAGGCTAGAAATACACTGAGATACAATAATAAAGCAATATGCATACCTAATAGATTAAATAAACCAGACTATTGTTCCCATTTTTCAATAAATGTTTACACTTTAAGGTAAGAGCAAGAAAGCTCTTTGCAGTGTCTTCTTGAGGTAGAAAAGTCCCATAGAAAGTCACTAAGGACAAGAATTTTTATAAGAACTCAGTGCCTATAAATAGGACCAGCTTTTCAAGAGGTGTCTGATCCCTTTTAGGCATAAAATAAGTGGCCAGAACTTAAGCTGAGCTCTTTTGAAAATCTAGTTATGTCTCACTTTAGGAGAAAGCTTGATCCTATACAGTATGTGTTTTAGTATTCATTTATGGGTTACTTAGGTATGTCTACTGCACAGGTGTGCGGAGTGTCATGCTGCTTGGTTTTTGCCCAAATCCCCTTATCATCCACAGTCATGGTCCTTAGATGTGCATCTAGGGGTGTGTTGAGCCTGTGCTGATATGAGTTAGTATACCTCCTGACCTCCGATCCTCCTGCCCATCCACCTTGCAATGTAAAGGTAGCAAAGGCCTGGGTACCTGGCCTTGAGTCTAGCAAGTCCTCTCCTGCAATTCCCTGTATCTGGGCCTTCTACCTACTCCCTTCCCATTCATCCTCCGTGCATGAGAAGCTACCCGTTTGGTTCATATAATGTTGCTTCATGTTTAACCACTCATTTTCTGCACTGCTCCAGTTTCTGAGCTTGGTACAGCCAAACAACCTAGAAGATGGCCACCCCACATCATGCTGCTAGCTGGCTGGATGAACTCACCAGGGTTCTAGTTAACTGCTGGTGTAAGTACACCTGGGACTATGGGTTTTTGTAGGCACTCCAGAAATATTCACCAGTTCCAAGCCATCTTGAAGAGGCTGGTGCTGAGCATTCAGTGGACTGATGTGCAGTGAGTATATCAAGCAGCTGTACCACCAGGCCAGGGATGCAGGTGGCAAGTCTGGCAATATATCCTCTATGTGCCCCTGCAATGGGAAGCTCAATAGGCACTTGGTGATACCGTGTTCTCAGGGTATCTTTCCCAGGATATCCTTCTGGAACTGGCAGGTCTTATTTTCAGACTGGAGGAAACGGGGACAGCAGCAGGTGAATCCATGGTGGAGTCGCAGTCCCAGGACCTAACTGCTGGAAGACCCAGCTCAGCACATGGTGCCAGATGAGTTAGTGGGCATTCTGGGACCATTTTCTGAGGACATGTACAGGGCTGGACCCAGGAAACAGCCTAGAGAGGGAGCCACGCAGGACCAGGGATCAGCAGCTCAGTAGCGGCCACCTGACATGTTTGTTGCTGGTGTGGGGGAAAACTGTAGTGTTAATAGGAAAGAATTTCTGGCTTCTGACAAATAAAATTGTTGTGGAGGATGTGGCATACAATCAATGGGGTATATATTTTAAGCTTTGGTTCAGGGAAGAAGCCATGACACATCCATAGCTCATTCCTCCTGCCTTCTCCCACCCAAAAATGCATGCAGTCCATTTGGATGCCAAAGGGGAAAAAAGAATTGAAAGACTCATTAGCTCTGTGTCTAAAATATTTTCAGTTTTTGTTTGCAAAATATTCAAAGGCTTGCCTGATTAGCAGGCATGAGTACATATCTTCAATAACTCAGTCACGCTGATCTAATTATATAGATTTATACTTTGACTAGCCAATCACTGTCCCAGCCAGCTTGGATTAAGTCCCTAGGGCTCATTCTTTCTGGTCCTCATTGCTTGGGCAGACCAAGAAGAACGTTCATTGGACACTTCCTTGGCTGGGATGGAGGAGATGATCCACTCTGCTGCTGGCAAGCTGCTGCATTCTCCAGCACTAGTGGAGCATCCCGCTCGTGTACCAACACCAATGTCCTTAATCTTTCCTCTATGGTATCACATCCTGCTGGCATTGGAAAATGGGGGATTGGCTGGGCAATGAACAACTCCATGAATGGAAGTAGATACGTATACCCTGCAATCACATGCAGCACAGGCAAAAGTCCTTCTGCGAGGGGGAAAGAGAACAGAGGGAGCACTTCAAACAACTGCTACAGCTACTAATGAGATGTGCCTCTGTGTTTAGACATTTGATTGTTCTGTATTCTTCCATGTTTTGTTCATGCTTTGTTTTTATGGTGGGCAGCTGACATGCCTGTAATGGCTTTGTGTCTCTTCTCCCTACCCGCCCCACCCCTGTGTCCCAATTTGGTTGGTTTTGTTGTTAAAGTTGTCTGTTGTATAATAGGTTGCTGTGTGGGTACTTGCAAAGGAAGGAAAAACCAGGAAGCTGTGTATTGAAATTTTAATAAAGCTGTAAAATGTCACAATCAAACAAAACCTAAAATCACAATAAACCTAGAGTCCCATAAAACCTGTAACAGATTGACAGTTGTGTGGTAAAAACTGCTTTAAAACAGCTCACACTAGTACAGGCCCCTATTGTGGCATTGCATCTCATTCATATCACCATGCACTGTAATAAAGTGGGCTTACCTGGGCCCAGCCCCAGTAATGATAGGGGCACTTTCTTGTTGACCATATTAGTTCAACAAACCAGCTGCGCTTTGAGACCAGTCCATGTGAAAAATACTCTCCTTTAGCCTCACTGATGTGCAAGGCTGACCATATTTCCAAAATTAAAAACAGGACCCCCTCCCACTACTCGCCTGAGCTCCCTGCACCCGAGGCTGTTGCTAGTGGCTGGAACCCTGCAGGGACCCCATCAGGAGGCTGTTGCCTCTGCCTGGAATGCTGCTTTCATCCCCTCTGCAGGAGGTTGGCATCTCCGTTTGCCCCCTCTGCACCGCACCGCACATTTTTTACGAATGCCTTCTTTTGGGGGACAAAAGTCAGGATGGTTGGGACAGGGCTTAACAACTGTCCCGGTCAAAATGGGACGCATGGTCACCCTAAGCAAATGCCAATCATATAGCTACATTGGCCATGTTGATATCCATATCACCATCTTGCCTTTAGCTTGCTAACTTCAAATTCCACCATCATCCTGCAACTATTAAGCATGTAAATCAACCTTTTCTTGTCAGGCCCTCAGTAGATGCTCAGTGCCTTGTAGTGTTAGACTGCAGTAGTGTTAGACTAATTAGAGTCCTTTTCATTCATCTTATAGTGCTGATAATTTTGGTCTTACACATAGCGGTGTTTAGGGAAGCTATTTAATTACACAATTTCTTAAATAGACCATCAACCTCTTGAAGAAACTTGCACAAATACAGACAGATATCATCTTCCTTTCCAAATGCAAACGGATGGACATCATACCAAATGGACTAAAGGTAAAAAATCCACTGCTATCTACATACTACACAGACCACAGTGAGAGATTGTGTCATACTCTATCAAAAAAACTGAGGAACCACCTGATCAGCATCCTATACAGCAAACAGGAAAACATCAAAAAAGAGCTCTCCAACCTGGAGACTCTCATTAATAACCAAACTTCTATACAAACGGACTTCACTAGAATAAGACAGGAGATCTACATTACTCACTTCAACTCTCTTCAAAGGAAAAAGGACTGTAAGCTGTCTAAACTCCTACCTGCCACATGGGGCCACAACAGTGGTACCCCTAACCCACCCAGCAATATCGTCAATCTATCCAACTACACACTCAGCCCAGAAGAAAAGTCTGTCCTATCTCGGGGACTCTCTTTCTGCCCTGCCACCCCCACCAACATGATACAGTTCTGTGGCGATCTGGAAGCCTACTTTCGCCGTCTCCAACTCAAAGAATACTTCCAGGACAACACTGAACAGTGCACTGATACACGGGTGCCCTCCCACCAACAGCACAAGAAAAAGAACTCCACATGGACTCCTCCTGAGGGTCGAAATGACAGCCTGGACCTATACATTGAATGCTTCCGCCGGCGTGCACAGGCAGAAATCGTGGAACAACAACATCGCTTGCCTCACAACCTAAGTCGTGCAGAACGCAATGCCATCCACAGCCTCAGAAACCACCCTGACATTATCATCAAAGAGGCTGATAAAGGAGGTGCCGTTGTCATCATGAAGAGGTCTGACTATCAAAAGGAGGCAGCCAGACAACTCTCCAATACCAAATTCTACAGGCCACTTCCCTCAGATCCCACTGAGGAATACACTAAGAAACTACAGCATCTACTCAGGACACTCCCTACACTAACACCAGAAGAAATCAACATACCCCTAGAGCCCCGACCAGGGTTATTCTATCTACTACCCAAGATCCACAAACCTGGCAATCCTGGACGCCCCATCATCTCGGGCATTGGCACTCTCACTGAAGGACTGTCTGGATATATGGACTCTCTACTCAGACCCTATGCCACCAGCACTCCCAGCTATCTCCGTGACACCACTGATTTCCTGAGGAAACTACAATGCATTGGTGACCTCCCAGAAAACACCATCCTAGCCACCATGGATGTAGAGGCTCTCTACACAAACATCCCACACACAGATGGAATACAAGCTGTCAGGAATACTATCCCTGATGATGCCACAGCACAACTGGCTGCCGAGCTCTGTGCCTTTATACTTACACACAACTATTTCAAATTTGATGACAATATATATCTCCAAATCAGTGGCACTGCTATGGGCACCCGCATGGCCCCACAATATGCCAATATCTTCATGGCCGACTTGGAACAACGCTTCCTCAGCTCTCGTCCACTCACACCTCTTCTCTACCTACGCTACATTGATGACATCTTCATCATCTGGACCCATGGGAAGGAGACTCTGGAAAAATTCCACCATGATTTCAACAGCTTCCACCCCACCATCAACCTCAGCCTGGACCAATCTACACGGGAGGTCCACTTTCTTGACACCACGGTGCAAATAAGTGATGGTCACATTAACACCACCCTATATCGAAAACCCACCGACCGCTATGCCTACCTTCATGCCTCCAGCTTCCATCCCGGGCACATCACACGATCCATTGTCTACAGCCAGGCACTGAGGTACAACCGCATCTGCTCTGACCCCTCAGACAGAGACCAACACCTACAAAATCTCCACCAAGCATTCTCAAAACTACAATACCCACACGCGGAAATAAGGAAACAGATCAACAGAGCCAGACGTGTACCCAGAAGCCTCCTACTGCAAGACAAACCCAAGAGAGAAACCAACAGGACTCCACTGGCCATCACATACAGCCCCCAGCTAAAGCCCCTCCAACGCATCATCAAGGATCTACAACCCATCCTGGACAATGATCCCACACTTTCACAGGCCTTGGGTGGCAGGCCAATCCTTGCCCACAGACAACCTGCCAACCTGAAACATATTCTCACCAGTAACTGCACACCACACCATAATAACTCTAGCTCAGGAACCAATCCATGCAACAAACCTCGATGCCAACTCTGCCCACATATCTACACCAGCGACACCATCACAGGACCTAACCAGATCAGCCACACCATCACTGGTTCATTCACCTGCACATCCACCAATGTAATATATGCCATCATATGCCAGCAATGCCCCTCTGCTATGTACATCGGCCAAACTGGACAGTCTCTACGGAAAAGGATAAATGGACACAAATCAGACATTAGGAATGGCAATGTACAAAAACCTGTAGGAGAGCACTTCAACCTCCCTGGCCACACTATAGCAGACCTTAAGGTGGCCATCCTGCAGCAAAAAAACTTCAGGACCAGACTTCAAAGAGAAACTGCTGAGCTTCAGTTCATCTGCAAATTTGACACCATCAGCTCAGGATTGAACAAAGACTGTGAATGGCTTGCCAATTACAGAACCAGTTTCTCCTCTCTTGGTTTTCACACCTCAACTGCTAGAACAGGGCCTCATCCCCCCTGATTGAACTGACCTCGTTATCTCTAGCTTGCTTGCTAGCACACATATATTTACCTGCCCCTGGATATTTCCATTACATGCATCTGAGGAAGTGGGTATTCACCCACGAAAGCTCATGCTCCAAAACGTCTGTTAGTCTATAAGGTGCCACAGGACTCTTTGCTGCTTAAATAGGAGTAAAAATACTAAGGTTCAGATACTATGTTAAAAATGTAGAGACATATTGTGCCTCTCTTTACATCCAGTGGAGAGCTGTTACATGCATTGACCCATTGATTTTTGGTGGGACCATGTGTGAGAGTAGCAGCTCGCTGCTAGGAGTGATCACAATCTAGTCTTAGTGATTCCAAAGTGGTGAGCTTTTCATGAACAGGTGCCTAGCATAGAGGAGCATTGGTCTATGACCAGGGCTTCTTGATACTATAGTAATACAAGTAAATAATAATGAACACATTTCATGGGGAAAGATGTAATGCATGAAGAGCTCAACTAATATCTAAAAAGCCAAAAGATCAAGGCATTGTCAGTTAAATCACTTTTCTTTAAATTACTTATTTTGTAGTCTAGTACAGCACCATCAATTGATTTGAAATATTCCTCAAACAAGTTCCATTGTAGCTGAAATTTCTGGTCCATTCACAGGTGACCAGTGTGATAGGTAAATTGACTAATACTGTACTTTATCGGGCCAGGCAGTTGTAGCTTCCTTCCTGGGCTTTGTTTGGAACTCAAAGCCCATGGCTCTTCCATACAAGTGGACTGCTGTGCCCTGCTGTGTGTCTGACTTTTTGTCAGACTATGGGAAACTTAAAAAAAAAAAAAAACTGGAAAAAAGATAACTGATAGCTGTTTCTCTTTTTTAGTGTGCTCTTTTATTTTATTTTCCATTTGGTATCAATGACATTCCTTAAACTGTTCTTTGTTTCAGGACTTCAGTTCAGCTATGTTCTGAGTGTAATGCACACCAACAGATGGTGCAGGAAAATTTTCATTTAGAAAATAAAAGCATTTGAGCCAGTATTTTCCTAGCAGTAGTTTAAATCAATTTTAAATAAGATCAGATTTTGGGATACCTTTTTTTTTAATTATAAAGGTTACATATGCCAGTGGAATTATTTTCTGGTGACAAAATCTTACTGCCAGGTGTCTGAGCAATTACTATCAGAGGCCCCTATTCAGTGCAACACGTAAGCATAGGCTTAACTGTAAACATGTGCTTAAGTGTTGTCCTGGCTAGGGATTTATTAAGAATTGGCGTAAATGCTTTTGTGATTTTGGGTCCGAAGAGCAGAGCAGAGCAGAGTTTGAGTTCGATTGCTTTTTCTTTTAAAATCCTAAAGTATACTTGCAGAAGATCTGACACCCATTCAACTCAGTTAATATACTAGGCTGAATGTTGGTAGCAATACATTTTGTGACTTTTGCTGCGGTTTTTATAAATGCCATCAGAAATTGTGTGGGAGTGGGTGGTGGAGTAGGTTATACTAACTTCAATAGGTGAGAAGAAGAAAGGATGCTAGTTTGGGACTTAGGATACCACAGTACAATTTCCTGCTCCACTATAGGCTTGATGTGTGACCTTGGGCAAGCCATTTGATTTCAGTGGAAGTTAGGAGTGTAAATACCTTTTTGAGGATTTGTGCCTCAGTTTCCCATCTATAAAATGGGGATAACCATATTGCCCTACCTCACATGTAAAGATTCATTTAAAGATTGTGAGGAACTCAGATACAACATATATGAGGGCCATATTAATACTCTGCATATCTAAAATTGGTTGTCACCCCTGAGCACCACATAGTTTAAACCTTGGGCTACATGGGACAACTGGAGACAGAAGGAGCTCTGTGATAGCATGAAGACAATCTAAAGAGCTACTCAGACTAGTGGCCACTCTTTGAAAACTTAAACATCTTAAGGGCTGCTGTATATAAGCTGGTACCTAATGGCCCAAATTTCACCTGGGTGCGTTGACAAAATGTATATGCATGCATGTGTATAATTTTTTTACCAACACTCAACTTACCCTTGTAAACTGAGGATGTGTGCACATTATTTATACAATGCACACAAATTGTGTCTGAGCAATGGAGCTCTAGTGTATCTAAGCCAGATGTATGCAAAATGATGTATTCTGCATTGACAACTTGGGTCAATATGCTTCTTTGTCTTTTTTTTATATTTGCCTAACTACATATTTATCCCTACAGAACTGAAGTGTTTGTACAAGTTATTAAAGAAATTAGTATTGACTTTTAATATTATGATTTTTATAATGTCTTATTGTGATCATAGAATATTAGGGTTTGAAGGGACCTCAGAAGATCATCTAGTCCAACCCCCTGCTCAAAGCAGGACCATTCCCCAAAATGACCCCCTTTAAGATTGAACTTGCAACCCTGGGTTTGGCAGGTGGATGCTCAAACCACTGAGCTATCCTCCCCCCCTGAGAAAAAGAAGCATAGTGTAGAAGTAGTCCCTTGTTGATGATTTCCTGGTCCTGCTATTCAACACAGTGACTTTTTAGAGGAAATTTTTTCCCAGCATGCTTTTCTTGGGCTAGCCCTTTACATTTAGCAGAGCCAAGGCAACTGAAGCACTAAAATGGATCATTTTGCAACTGGCTGCTGCTTGCTGTAGCTCCTGTTTTCCAGCTGGTAACTATTCTAACCTGCTGTTCTGTTTTCTCTGATTGCCTTTTCTTATTCCTGAAGAGATGGCACATTTTGTATTGATGGTATATTAAAGAAAGAGGAAAAAAGTGTTTTTGTCTGTTTAGATTGTAAACTCTTCAGAATATAAAGTCTCTTACTATGCATATGTATAAAGCTTAGACTAATAGGGCTCAGATCTAATTTAGGGCTCTAGGCACTATTCTAATACAAATAATTAATTATGATAATTGTCTGAGTATTTATTAGGTTGTATCATTGGGCATTGGTGTGATTAGGTTGTACATGATTGTGAATATGCAGTTAGCAGAGGGATATCAGTCCAGAACTCCTTCAGGCTTACAATTTAGAATTTACTTCTCTTTGAAATATGCACATGAGTATAATCCAATATACATGTATTTTCAGTGTATAAGAACTAGCTTAGTAATAGTATAAATCAACAAAAAAGAATTTGCAAGTATGTGTTTATGGCTGGAAGCTAAGGGTATGAGAAGCCTTCTAATTTGAAAGGCATATTGGAGAAAATTGCAAATCTGTACGCATACCAAACCTTTAAACTTGTTCCAGGAGCTCAGATTACTACCAATGCTGTGAAATAACCATACCTCTCAAGTGTACTTCATGTTGAGGGGCATTTTTCATTTTAATGCAAAAGGCCCATGGAACTACTGATGTACTTTAAATTATGCATATACTTAAGTACCTTACTGAACCAGAGCCAAAGTTACCTCTGCTCCACACAAATGTGTTGTCTCCTCCCACCTTCCCTTACCCCCATCTTCTATGTTAAAATTATTTACAGCATAAATAGAAAGTAATGAAATGAAGTTACAGAAAGAGTTTGAGTTGTAGAAAGGTGCTTTGATACTGTGGTATGAGTGCAATATAAGAACTTATGTAGAATGTACATTAAAGAAATGAATCCCACAGAAGTTTAAATGTTCCTGCATGAACAATTTTGCGTCCTTCATTTTGGGTCTTTGTCGCACATTGTATTCTACATTTGTGCCTTGGCAGGTTGGAAGGTATGGACATAACTCTGAGCTGGAAGACACTTTTGATCAATGTAATAATGAGCATACACTACTTTCAGAATTCTTGTATCCAGTATTACCAAAACAAACAGCTTTGAAATTGGAAGTGTGTTTATCCTGGGTTCTTCAGCCTGGCATAGCAATCTGGCCCCATGGAATGAAAGCTGCATATGAAACAACCCAAACAAAATTAGATTTGGAGACAAAATATGGAAAAGGCTGAAAGCATTCTGGCTTCTGGTATGTAAGGGGGAGAGAACTAGCTATATCCATAAACTCACCACAAACCTTTCAGTCTTATAGTGGTGACCAACAAAATCATTACTATTGTTTTTTTTGCAAGTAACTTATGTTACCTTAGTAGTCTACAGAATTCCAGGAATATAGAAGTAATACTCACTATTTTTAGCAGCAATTATAATGATTTTAATGGCAACCAATGTATGCTGATCTCTGCATTACCTCTGTAAAATAAGAGTGAAAATTTTAAAATCTAAAGTATTGATGAAATTCTTTTGGCAGATAAATACAATTCTTCCTCACTATTCAGTTCTTGGTCGATTACTATATATGCAGTAACTAAATAACACTATATATTGTGTTATATATTGTGTGTTTTAACTACCTTTTGAGTCCAAACTTTGTTTCTCATGTATGATTTACATGGTGACACATTAATTTTCATAATGAAGACCATTGAAAAGGCAATAATCATTAACAGATCACACTCACAAAGTTTAGTGGCCTATTCAAAATATACTCCACTGTACTTAGGGATGGTTTATATCTCATGCAGATTCACAAAGGTGATCACTGTTTTGCGCAAATAGTGGGACAGAATTGAGTGATACTTTAAGAATAGCTACTGACTAACCAGGTGCTCAAGCATATTGCTGATGTATTCAATATATTTATAGGCACTCTAAAGAGCAAGTAATTAGTAAACCACCATTTTATTTCCAGTCATTCACTGGCAACCCTGAAACCATGAGTCAAATTCACAGATGGTGTAATCTACTGCAACTTCATTGACTTCCATTATGTTGTGCTTGCTTAACCCAGCAATGAATTCATGCCTAAATCTACAACTTGAGCTTTAAGCAGTATGTCTTTAGTCAGTAATTTCCCATGGTAGAAATCAGAGCTGATAGAAAAATTTCAGACAGAACGGTTTTCCATTGGGAAATGTGCTTTTGTTGGAACTTAAACTTTTCACTGGAATATTTTAGTTTAGATGGAGAAAAAGTCCAAACAAATCATTTTAGACTTACATTGAAACATAATGAGAAAGAATGTTTCATGTTTATGTGATCATTTTGATTCATTTTGTTTAACTTCTCTATTGTATTATTTTGACATTTATTAAAAAGAAGCATTTTGATGGTCTCAGAGACTTTTTATGAAATTTTCATTCTGTTGGAAATTTAGAATCTTTTTATTTAGATTTTTTTTAATCTGATTCATTAACCCTTCCATTCCCCCCCTCACCCCCGTGCTACGTCCCACTTCCAGAAAAGGCTAGTATTTCCCATGGAATGGAAATTCCACTTAAGACTAGCTCTTCATCTTCATCAAAACAATTCTGAATTGCATTTTATGTTGTGGTGAACAGAATACTTTGAGCCAGATTGACATTAACTGATATGCTCAGGCTAATTTGCATTTCTCCAAGTATGTGAAACAGCTGAGAAATTATTGTACCTGGCCAATGAAACTGGATTTATGGCCACTTTGAATCCAGGGAATGGCACAAGTCAGCCAGCTCATACCAGTGAATCTGGCCCTCTAACTCTTGGCACTTAGTTTATGGGTGAGTGCAATGAGCTATGGCAGGGCTGACCACTACTTGATGGGTGATGGAAGTTTCTAATTATGGTAATATCATGATTAAGGCTGCCTGAGCTGGGCAGCCCCTGGGCTAGCAGCAGCAGTTTGGGTGTGTGGGAGGGGGCTCAGGGTGAGGGGCAGAGGGTTGGGGTGCAGGGCAGTGCTTACACGGGGGTAGAGGCCTCCCTGGCTCCGACCAGCATGTCCTTGCAGATCCTAGGTGGAGGACCCAGGGGGCTCCGCATGCTGCCCACAGGCCCCGCCTCCGCAGCTCCCATTGGCTGTGGTTGCCAGACAATGGAAGCTGCGGAACTAGTGCTTGTGGTGGAGGCAGTGTGCGGCACCCCTCTGGCCTTCCCTCCCCCTAGGAACTGCAGGGACATGGCGAGCTGGGTAGGGAGCTTACCAGCCCCACCCACCCGCACCCAAACAACAGCAGCACCATCGCCTGCCCTCACTCCACCACCAGTGGGGGGCCTGGGCCATGCAGCCCTACCTCCAAGCACCAGTGGGGTCCTGGCCTACCCCCACAGAGCACCTGCGGTCCTGCACCCACATTTTAGTTAGGGGTATATAGTTAAAGTCATGGACAGGTCATGGGCCATGAATTTTTGTTTACCGTCAGTTACCTGTCCGTGGCTAAAATGTAGCCTTAACTATGTTTACAAATGTTAATTTTATGTAACTGATATATTCTTATTGATTTATCCAGGTAAATGGGCAAAAAAGTTGTAGGGTCGCCCAGTTATGGTGGAATACTGGGTAAACCTTGGTCCAGAGCTGTTATGTCAATTTTAGGCCTCTCATTAGTAGGGGGACAGAAAAAGGCTCATTTGCCTCCTAGCACAGTTTAGAGCAGCCTTGGGGATCTCATTGGGAAAGAACAGACTGGCAACACACCTTCATAGTTATAAGAGCATTGGTCAAATTTTGCCTTGAAATTAAACTTGTTGGTCAGTGGATTTGTGATTTAATACATTATGATGGATTTTTTTTAGGGGGGAGGGGAGACTAGGAATGGACATTTCTTTGACTAGGTCTTGCACTTTTTTTTCTACCTATGAAAGTTTCATTTCTGGTGGCCATCGTCTCTACACAGAAAGTCTGTGAACCATGGAAAATGTCTGTATAACCTTCCTTTCATCCCCTCTCCCTCTTCTTACAGCCCCTAAAGTTTTGTTGACATTTTGTATTCACTAAAGCATTTCTCTTCCTTAAGAACATAAAAATATACATACTATATATCACCGTACCTCAGTGGGTCACAACTTAAGATGCCAGATTCAGAAAAAATTGCTGAGAAATAGGCCAGAATTACCTCAAACTGGTGGTTATTCTATTATTCGATATACCAAGCCAGAAACAAAAGTAAACTCTGTCTCACCACAAAAAGTGGTTAAAAATATGTCTCCATAGGTACCCCAGCCCTTGTTTCACCACCTAGACATGACTTTATGATGAGTGGTTATTGAAAACCAATTTCATCAAAAGGTTCTTCTGATCTCAAAAGATCAGCCACGTACCCTGGCCAACATATAACTCAATCTTACCCAATAATCACATTTTTGCCAATCTTTTAGTTTCTAGTATTTAAAGGTTTATAAGAGGGGGATTAAAAAGAGGTGAGAGTCAAAGAAGTCATACATATACCACCATTGCAAAGTTCTTGCATCAGGTTTGTGGCAGTCAGGTTACAGACTGCTGTTTTGTAAAGTCTCTGGGAACTTCCAAAAAATTGGAAAGTCCATAGTCAACATGCTCCTTTGAGTGTAAATCCATAGTCCAGGGATTAGAGTAGGAAAGAAGCAAAATGGAGATGCATCTAGGGTCTTTTATATCCTCTGTTCGAAAAGGAATCTCCAGGCACATGACAAAGCTCACAGTACAGTTTGTGGAAAGTTGCCAGGATTGCCTCTTGAACATTTTAATTTTTTTAACCAAAAAAATGGTATTACATTAGCTATCCTCCAGTCACCTGGTACAGAGGCTAATTTAAGAAATAGGTTACATACTACAATTGGTAGTAATTCTGCAATTTTATATCTGAATTCCTTCAGAACTCTTGGGTGAATACTATCTGGCCCTGATGATTTATTACTATTTAATTAATCAATTTGTTCCAAACTCTCCTCTATTGACACCTTCATCTGGGACAGTTCCTCAGATCTGTCATCTAAAAGGAGTGGCTGAGATGTGGGAATCTCCCTCACATTCTCTGCAGTGAAAACTGATGCAAAGAATTCATTTAACTTCTGTAATGGCTTTTCTTCTTCTAAATGCTCCTTTAGCACTTTGATTGTCCAGGGGCCTCACTGATTGTTTGGCAGGTTTTCCGTTTGTGATTAACTTTAATTTTTATTTGCTGTTAGTTTTTGTCTTTGATAGCTGCTCTTCAAAGTCTCTCTTGGCCTGCCTAATTATACTTTTATCCTTGACTTGCCAGAGTTTATGCTCCTTTGTATTTTCCTCAGAAGGATTTGATTTCTAATTTTTAAAGGATGCCTTTTTGTCTTTATATCAATATTCCACATGAGGATGGACTACAAGCTGTCAAGAACAGTATCCCTGATGAGGTCATGGCACACCTGGTGGCTGAGCTTTGTCCTTACCCACAACCATTTCAGATTTGGGGACAACTTATACCTTCAAGTCAGTGGCACTGCTATGGGTACCTGCATGGCCCCACAGTATGCCAACATTTTTATGGCTGACTTAGAACAACACTTCCTCAGCTCTCGTCCCCTAGTACCCCTCTTCTACTTGCACTACATTGATGACATCTTCATCATATGAACCCACGGGAAGGAGGCCCTTGAAGAATTCCACCTAGATTTCAACAGTTTCCACCCCACCATCAACCTCAGCCTGGACCAGTCCACATAAGAGATTCACTTCCATTACAGTGCAAATAAGTGATGGTCCACCCTATGCCAGAAACCTAGTGAGCACTATACTTACCTACATGCTTCCAGCTTCCATCCAGGACAAATCACACGATCCATTGTCTACAGCCAAGCCCTAAGATACAACCAGATTTGCTCCAATCCCTTAGACAGAGACAAACACCTACAAGTTCTTTATCAAGCATTCTTAAAACTACAATACCCACCTGGGGAAGTGAGGAAACAGACTGACAGAGTGAGATAGGTACCCAGAAATTACCTATTACAGGAGAGGCCCAACAAGGAAAATAACAGAACACCACTGGCCACCACATACATCCCCCAACTAAAACCTCTCCAAAATGTCATCAATGATCTACAACCTATCCTTGGAAACGACCCCTCACTCTCCCAGAACTTGGGAGGCAGTCCAGTCCTTGCTTACAAACAGCCCCCCCAACCTGAAGCAAATACTCACCAGCAACTACACACTGCACCACAGAAACACTAACCCAGGAACCAATCCCTGTAACAAATTTCGTTGCCTAGTCTGTCCCCATATCTACTTTAGTGACACCATCAGAGGACCCAACCACATCAGCCACACCATCAGGAACTCATTCACCTGCACATCTACTAATGTGATATATGTCCATCATGTGCCAGCAATGCCCCTCTACTATGTACATTGGCCAAACCGGACAGTATCTACATAAAAGAATAAATGGATACAATTGGACATTAGGAATGGAAACATACAAAAGTCAGAGGACACTTCAATCTTCCTGGACATTTTATAACAGATTTTTGAATGTTGACATTTACTATTTGAAATTAATTAGTATTAATGCAGCATTTTAGGCATTTCTTATACTTAATGGCATTTGCTGCCTGTGCTATGTACTATCCTATATACAGGATAGCTTTATTTTATATATTTGCCAAATTATATTCTAATTTAACTGAATAGGGTGCAAGTCGACATCAAATTTGGTTTACATAGGGAAAGGATAAATGGACACAAATCAGATATTAGGAATGGCAATATACAAAAACCTGTAGGAGAACACTTCAATCTCCCTGGACACACAATAGCAGATTTAAACAAAAAAACTTTAGAAACAGACTTCAAAGAGAAACTGCAGAATTAAAATTCATTTGCAAATTTAACACTGTTAATTTGGGCTTGAATAGGGACTGGGAGTGCCTGGCTCACTACAAAAGCAGCTTTGCTTGTCCTGGAATTGACACCTCCTCATCTATTACTCTGAATGGACTACATCCACCCTGATCGAATTGGCCCTGTCAACACTGGTTCTCCACTTGTGAGGTAACTCCCTTCTCTTCATGTGTCAGTATAATAATGCCTGCACCTGTAATTTTCACTCCATGCATCTGAAGAAGTGGATTTTTTACCCACTAAAGCTTATACCCAAATAAATCTGTTAGTCTTTAAGGTGCCACCGGACTTCTTGTTCGTTTTTATCTCTCTCGCTCTCTGTTTAACCATGGTTGCATCTCTTGGTCCTCTTAAGGTTTTGGGTTATTTTCAAGTCTTGTCTATGTTTCTCTGTCTTCCATAGCTCCTCTAGTTCAGCTACTCTGGTCTCAGGAGCCCGTATGCAGTCTCCTGAGGGCCCTGAGTTGCTTGCATGTGGCAAACAAGCGAGATGCACAACAAAACAAACTGACAAGAAACTCACCCCATTAGGGCTTCCTTCATCAGTTCTAATCCCTCTCATCCTAAAGTGAAGCTATACTCATGTGACAGCATTTCTTATGTCTAATATTATCAAATGAAGACAGAAGCAATCAGAAATCTAAATACTTTGCTTATCCTAAATGCTACAGGGAGAGGAAGGGAAGAGGTAAAGAAGCCTCCAAAGCTATTATATCAAGATGGTGACAGAAGATGGGTTACCAAATCTCATATAATGGTAGGTAAAAAGCTGTCAATAAGTGCCATGGCTCTCAACTAGGAATTTTTCTGTATGGACAGTGCAAGGGAGGGTGGGATATTCAAAAGCATCTTTGTGGCTTCAGAGCTTGAGTCTCTTTGACTTTGAATGATACTCCTGCTGTTGTCGCTTAGGAACTCATAAAAATTCCACCTCAAGTGTTTCATGATGAAATTTGAAGAGCAGCAACTTGGGCCTTGATTTACCCTTTCACTAAATACTACAGGATGGCAGTATCTTCCTTGGTGGATGTTGCCTTTGGCTGTTGGGTCCTAATCCTTTGAACCTTACACCTGATATTTTTGCTCATTCTTCCTCTTGCCCCCTTCTTTCCAGCAGTTTCAAATCTCCTGCAGACTAAAGGATTCTTGTCATGACAAAAAATTGGTGAGAACAAAATTGTCCTACTTTTATATTTTGGAGGCATTTATAAAGGTGGTGGAATTATTTTAAATTGCATGTTTGGGTCATCTTTAACAAAGGCATGCTATCTTTTAGATAAGCATCACTCCTTAATGTGCTAGCAAAATATGAATTACACATAGAGAAGAAAAGTCTATATTGTGGCCCAGTGATTTTTTTTCCTTTTTGGTTCCCAATACAGAACTATCTCAAAGATATACTTTTGGAGCAAGTATCTAGGGTGTCAGACACCACTGCAAATTACCCTAAAACCACCAGTAAAACAAAATGTACTTAAATATCCCTGCAAACAAGCAAAAGGAGTCCTAATCTATCATCTTTACTACTGTAGCTGCTAATAAGTTCTATGACTTGCTTTTGGATAAAAACACTGCTAGTGCGAAAGCTGATCAATGTAAACAAATCTTTATCACTTTTATCTTAAGTAGCTGATGTTGTGAGTCTTTGGGTTTGGGGAGCATTACTAAGACAATCTTTACAAGAGAGCTATTAGTTTTGGGCAGCCTAGGATTTGACAGCTCAAGAGGTTACTGAAACCATTATATTACCAACATAATTTCACATTCCATAGGCATCTGCTTCAGTAGCTCAGGAGAGATACAGAACCTAAGTCATTTTTGTTACTAACCTGTAGGACATTGCAAAAGACTTGTTGTTTTTTTGTCGTTGTTGTTGTTACAGGGAAAAACAGGACATTTTGTTTAAATACTTCTGAACAGTTATTTTTCACTAAGTTTCAAGGTTCTTAAAGATGTCATAAAAACATGAATAGTAGTTGGCATGAAAATACTCTCTAATTTATGTCTCTTAGACAAGGGACTTAATCAGCTTGAAGAGTTATTTATTCAAATACTTTCACAGAAGCCAGAAGAATTTCAGCCAGGCAGGTGCATTATTGTATGAGTTGAATTTAAAGCTGCAACTGCCATGAGTGAGATATAGGTTCCTGGATTACAAGAGCCAGGGGCAGACTATATACTTTTTTCCTCACACTTGTGACTGGAATAACAGTGAGTACAAATACAGCTATTCTACATCTCTGAATGTGAACATTTTTCAAAAAGCTAAAGATACATGCTGTTTAATTATTAGGCATGTGTATCAAATGTTCCTTTATGTATAGGTTCTCTCAGTATATCATAATCTAGGTTTAACCAATTGCATTTCAGTTTAAAGAATCTTAAAAATAATAATTTCTTGGTTCAAAGTTTTTACATTAATATTTTTGTCACATCGTATATTGCAGCACTGTGGTTTTATTTGGGATGCATCAGTTCTACTAAAAAGTTGCATTAAAATTTCACACCAACAGTATATTATTATCCAAGACAGTGGATTACAACTGTAATTGCTCTCATGTTTTAAAATGGTGGGATTGAATCCAAGTAAATTTTCACAGATTTCACGAAAATAATGTGCACCATCACTCTACATATGATTATCTTCCTGCCAGCTCAATGTGGCATCTAAAATTGAACACTATGCTGCTTTGACTCAGAGGAAACAATGCCACTGTGTAATAGATTAATAACTTTAAAGCTGAATAGCAAAATTTTAATTGCTTATGATCTTAACCCCTTTCTAGTCATCACACTAAATTGCATGCATGCAGAAACCAGGCACACTGCAGACCTAGGCTGAGGGCCTGACTAGCACATCCAGTGGTGTTACATGGCCTAATGAGATGTTGCAGGGTGCCCAGGCACAGGGTCTAATTTGTCTTCCTTCTCCATTCCCCAGTGCTTGATAATATTTGTACAGTTAATACAATGCCGCTGTCTTTATAGTTGAATTAATTTTGCCATTCTGTGCTCTGATATGCTTTCCAGAGATAATGCAGTAGATTACATCTGCACTACATTATATGAATTCATCTGCATGTCTTGAATTCTTGTGAAATGCATAGTGCATTTAAAGTGCATCCCCCCCCCACCAATGGTATTGTGATATTTGACTTAGTACCACATGGCATGATTAAAAAATAAGCAGTATACAAAATCAGTGCAGTACATAGGGACTGGCTAACTGGTAGATCTCAATAAGTAATTGTAAATGAGGAATCATTGTCCAATGGGGACACTTCTAGTGGGTCCCAAAGGGATCTGTTCTTATTCTATTCAGTATCTTCATCAATGATTTGGAGGATATGAGATGTAGTCTGTTCGGAAAGTCCAGCCCATAGAAAAGAATGGGAGCATAAGGCAGCCTTACTTGACATGGCAGCACCATTTTGAATTAAAATATTTGGTGTTTCAATATTTCACTGGAAAATCAGATATTTTCCACAGAAAATGTCAACAAAAAATAAAAACTTTTTGTCAAATTTCTATTGTAGGGAGGAAAAACACTTTTCCATCCTGTTCTAGTTACTTAGCTATTTCGGAAATGAAGAGTGATTTCCAAAAGTGACTAGTGAATTTGTTGCCTCAATTTTTGTGTGTCCAGATGGAGATGTCTTAAAGGGGGCTGATTTTCTAACTGAGGATGCTTTGACCTTCTGTCAATAAAATCTCCTTGAGGTGTCTCAAATTGGGCGTCCAAAATCATTAGACATTTTGATTATAACATGCCTAATATTAAAAAAAAAGAGTGATCAAAGATTAAGTAGTTCCATAATCCCCCCACTCTCTCCCACTTTATTTTTGCATCCTTGCAATAATTTTCTCTTTTTAATTCCTGCCCCAACTCTTATTTCTCTGCTATTGGATTAACCTATTTCAATCAATTGATCTTAGACACCACTACAGCTGAGAGGAGCCAACCATGGCTCCTTGATTCTCAGCCACTCCATGCCATCATAAATTTCTCTTCCTGAAGCTTTAAACTTTACCTCTGCAACCATCAGAAGGTCCCTCAGGGACATAATACTGGCAGGGAATGGGTTGTAGCAGAGCATCACTCTGCCATATACTTTTCCCTCCAGTTACCCCAATATTCCCCGGCTCAACTTATACCAGGTGGGCAGAATTCTGGTGCAGGAGGTAGTTCTGACACCTCTCAATGCAAAGCTGGCAGAGTGATAAGACTGGCACTGAAGTTCACTTTGCCCCTCATGACTTTGGTGGACCAGAGAATTTGGCCATAGCGTGTCTTTCCCTTCAGCTCAGCTGTACCTTTTCAGCTTGGCTTTGCTTCCTGAATCAGCAGATCTGACTGGTTGAACTTTGCCATCTGTGATAATATGATTGGTTGAATGGCAGACACATCTGATCTGAGGGTTTATTTACATAGATTAGTGTCCTTCACATATCTGATCAATCTTTACATATTAAATGAGTGAATTTGTTAATAGAAGTGATGGCTGTGGCTTGAGTCAGGGACAAGGTAAACTTTTAAATGGCTCTGACAGTGGCCCTCAGCCCAGATCTGTAAAACTCCTGCTCTTTCAGATTTTCACCTCTCTTAAATAAATCCAAGGGACATATATCAGTATCCTGAGATATGAAAACTACACATGCACTCACGCACGGGTATGAAAGGCAAAACTTGTAATAAAAGATTCCCTTCCACAAGGATGCAGAAACTGTATTAAAGCAGGACTTGAGTGCAGTAGTTCATTGTGGCATGCTGCAATGCGTAATTAGAATTGACTTGCTATTTAAAGAGATTTTGTAGAAAGATTTGATTTTTTTTTTCAATAAAGCACCGGTTCTGTCTGCTGGTTTGTCTTCACTATAAAGGGTGCTTGGTGTTGGTTACTCTAGAACCTGCAGTTTTCACTCCCACAGAACTTATTGTAATTGTTCATTCCTGGTCATTACCCAAAAGCGAACAAGTTTTTTACACAACCTTTGACCCAGTTTTGAGGGATGGAGAATGAAAATGATACTTTTTGTAGTGCATGTGTATATCTGGGGGGGTGCTGCCTTTTGACACCCAGCCTGCAGACAAAATATCTGAGCATTGAAAGATGAAATTTGGCATGGAAATTGCCTTCAGTGTGGCACATATTATTCTAGAGTAAACTGACTTGGGTTTGATTGAGTTATGAACTTTTGAATACTCTTGAATATTTTCAGCAGAATTTTCCCCCCTGCCCCACTACATGAAGCCCAGTATGGGCCTGATCCCATACCAGTGATATCAGTGGGAGTGGGTTTACATTGTGTGTGCACCTGAGGGGGGACAATGCATTTATGTGCACAGTGAACTTGCTTTTCAGTGAACTGATTAACCACCTTTACTGATGTGACTCAACCTAGAACTAGGGATTCTGCTGACCCTGTAAGATGTGAACATGTCTCAGCTCTTGTAAGACCATTATAAGACCATTGCCTCACTTTGTTTTTCCAATGTCAACAGGAACCCTTTTTTTTTATTACCCTTTGTGCACCGCTAACCACTGAGGAAAAGGACCTTTTGTCATTATGGACAGCTCAGTTGATAGCAGTGTCCAAAAAGTAAGCAAGACGTTATGCTGTATTAAATGAGGGATAGGTAGTAATAGCAAAAATTATTGTATAAATCCAGTGGTGCTTATTCATATCAAACATGGTGTTAATTTCTGGTCATCCATCTCAGGAGATATAGCCAACGCAGAAAAGGCCAGGAGAAGGGAGTGCAGCAAAAGGCACACAATTAAATGTAAATGTAAGCTATTTAAAACTTATCAAAAGACATTTTTTTCTACAGTGCATAACTGACCTGTGGAACTCATTGCCACAAGACAGTCCTTAGGCAAAGAGATTAGTAGCAATCAGAAAAGGATTAGCCATTTATATGAAAAGCAAAAATACACTAGCTGTAGTAAAATAACTATTTATGAAATATATCAACCTTCATGCTCCAGGACAAAGGGCAGACATTTAATGCCTGGGGATAAGAAGAAACTTATGCTTTTCATTGAAGTATTTGGTACTGGCTATTGTTAGAGACATGCTACAAGAGTAGATGGATCATTGGTCCAGTCCACAGCATGGCAATTCCTTTGTTCTTATGCACTAATGTCCCTGTGACTGTAAGGTCTCTGAAATGTCTGGTTTTCTTTAATGTTAAAATATCAGTTTCACTTAGTTGCAAGAGGCATCAATGGCTTAATCCCCTTCTTTCTTAAAAACAAAGTAAACAAAAATGAGTTCATTCATGTAATCTTCACATTCTGTTGTCTACTGAATTGAAGTTGTGTTTTTTTTTACTGCTACTTCATCTAGTTGTGTTGCTGGAGACTGAAGATTAAACTGTCTCTTTTCTCCTTCACAGATTCAAAATTGTATCCATGCTCTGTTCCAAACAGGCGTTGAAACAATATTTTTCTTTTCGTAAAAGGAAGAGCTTTAATTCAGCAACATCTGCTGCCAAAGTACTTCACAAACAAGAGAGCAAAATTGTCTGCCACAGTAATTCCCAAACAAATGACAATGGAGAGTCAGAACACTTTATAAGGCGATCCCTGTGAGCACACTTTTGTGGCTTTTTATTGTGAAATGTTTCATATTCCAAGATAATAGACCAAGTAACAAGCACGAGTAATAGTTGCTGTCTTTCAACCCTTTTTTCCCTCCTTTGTTACATTGGCTCATTTTAGAAGTTGTTATTCAGACCAAGTTTTGTGCATTTTTTTAAAAGAGAGGATTGTTTTTATAAATACCTGACATTTTTCTCCCAGTTGTCTTGTATTGGATGACCAAAGTGAACTGTCTTTAGTATTAATGAAGTGATAACTACAGTACTTTTTAAAGAAAATTCCAGTGACTCTTATTGTGGCATGGTCAGGAGGTCAATTTAGTAGCATATCCAAACTTGATTCCAGTGTCTGAATGAATACCATGGTTCATTCTCCTCTGGGTTATGACTTGTGAACCCGAGGAAGTGTCTTGAATATGGAGTCTGAAGTGGCAATATCATACTGCATTTCTATAAGTTTGCATGTAAGGGGTTGCAAAGAAGGTAGCTGAGTAAGTAGAGATCACTTAAAATTCAAAGCAGGCTGTGTTCTATTGCAGACATTTCTTCATCCAGTCGGAGTATGACTGGTGGCCAAAAGCAGCCAAGGCAATGTCCCTTGAATGACCCAGTTTTCTTGAGTGGTGCAATTTAAAAAAAAAAAATCTATAATGAAAAATATTTTGCCAAAACCCATTCAGTTATACCTGTGCAATAGCTCAGATGTGAATGGAGTGTTATGATTTACATAAAGCAGAAATGGACTGATTATATAATACCTGTAGTCATTTTATTGTAACATACATACTGTAAAATTAATATATTCTTTCTGTCCTCTCTTGTTTATCCTTCTCTGTCCCTTCATTGATGATCTCTCATGCCATCTCTTACTCCCTATGTTCTCTCTCAATCTCCTTCATTCTTGTTCCGCCCTAGTCTCTCCGTCCCTTCACGTGCTTGCAGAGACTGCCTCCAGAGTTCCTCTCCAGGCTCCTCTCCTTTTCAAAACTATTTATTTGTTCTCATGCATTGGGATTCAGGGAGGAACCATCAAGGCATAATTTATCCTCTTAGTCACTGCAGCCCAACAGTGGACCATGTGCATGACCTTCCTCTGTACAAGGGCCTTTTCACATTCCCATTCATTTGCACCTCACTCCTAATTCAGGTTCCTCCTTTTCTGGAACAGGTTCAAAAGTTGGGAGTGGATCTTTTCATGTTCACTAGGCCTGGAGAGCGATCTGGTCACTAGGGGTGGCGGTAGATGCAACACAATGAGTGCTGCTGTTGGAAGAGGTGGGAGGCTAAGGGACATGGGTTGAGATGAGAGACATCAAGGATCAACAGTGAACCAAGACTGGGTGGAGCATCGGCCAACAGAGGTTGTCTCTGTGAGCATCCTGTTTCATCTCCACTGTGGTAACCCCACGTAGCTTGCCCAGAAACTAGCTGCTTGTCCAGTGACCCATTATGAACCCTATCTCAGCACTCTGTTCTTATCTGGTGTCTTTATCTTTGCTCTTCTCAGAAAACGACTTCCTTCCTCCTAGCTAAAAAAACCCTATCAACTACACTGGTAAACCTTTAAAAAATCATGGGGACAGTTTTTAAGGGGTTGATGTTCTTTGTTCTCATTTCATTTTTTTAAAAGTCTTTTTAAAGCCTTTCTTTTGTCTCTGAGTTCCTCCACTGTGATTCTGATTTGATTCAAGATGAGCATGCTCAGGAGTGGGAGGGTTTGGGATTACATGATGTAAGCAGAGTCAGGATGAGCTCTACCCTGACATCTGGTGGTGAATTATGGGGAGTGTGGAAAGAATCTCAGGGAGTGTGGAAAAGAATTCCAGGTATTTGCATTGGCACACCCACCCCACCTAGCATAAGCCTACGGCAGCCTGGGATGGTTATTTTGACAGCTGGGATCCCCAATTTCTTTGTTATTGGGGCAGGAGGAAAAAAAAGTGCTGTCATCCTAATTATGTGAATGAGGAACTATGAGACTGCTTTATAACAGAAATAACTCAACCTAAATTAAGTAGTACTTGCTAGACAAGGGACATGGGTTCCAAAATCCAGTGAATGGAGAGAGGTTGGGGACTGGTGTGTGTACCTGATGGTATGGGCCCCTTTTGAGGGCCTGGAACACCAATTGCACATCCTCCTCTCTCCACTGTTAAAGAGTGAAACTAATTTTGATTCCATCAGGAGTCCATCTAGAGACTGCTGAGCTGAATTCATGTTGGGCCAATGGTGCACCAGCACGAGGGCTCCCTTACTAAGAGCTGAAATCACTAAAAGAGCTGAGCTGAGATCACTGAGTGCTGTGTTAACTAGTGAGGGAGCCTAAAGACCTATCGCTAAGCAGCTGGCAGAGCGGAGCAGTTTGCAGCATGTTGGAGCAGCCCATGGAGCAGTGAGTGGAGCGGAGCAGTTTGCGGGGATGGCTGGAGTGGCTCACGGGTTGGCAGAAGGAGCAGCACAGCTGGTGTAGTGGAGCTGGTCGTGGTGAAAGCTGCAGCAGAACTCCACGGAGAGGCGGAACAGTTGGCCCTGGCTCGCGTAAGATGACCCTTAGCACCGTGTGTGGGCTTCCCCTCCCCCCATTTCCACCCAGGCTTGGGGGGGGTAAAACTCTACAGATAAACTTTTGAACTCTGGGGTGGCACTGACCAGAGACTTTCAGGTTGTTGGACTTTGGGATGATTGGATTTAAGACCCTAAGGGGGAAAGGACTTTGCCAGACGTACTTGGAGGTGGGTTTTTTTGCTTATGGTTTGTGTTATAATCCTGTTTGTGGTATTTCTCCAATGTGATGCCACATTGTTTTCCTCCTTTATTAAAAGGATTTTGCTACACTCAGACTCCGTGCTTGCGAGTGGGGAAGTATTGCCTCCTAGAGACGCCTGGGGGGGTATGTAAGTGTCCCAGGTCACTGAGTGGGGGCTCGAGCCGGTTATGCATGGTGTTATTGAAACGGAACCCCTGGATACTGAACCCAGCCCTTGTTGCTGCCAACTCAGAGGGGCAGAAGGGTTACAATTATAGAAGCTGGGGATAGTGTACTGCAGCTTCATCTTGAATAGGAGTAAACTGTTTGCAGTGCCAATACGGGTTAATGTACAGTGAAGTCATTTTCATTTATAAGCAGATGACTTATAACTACACTTACAGTCTGCAATGCATTTCAACATTGCACACTGGGTGGAAGAAGGCTATAATCTATTTTGCTATAAAAACGGAGTTCCATTATATGTTTGCTATGAGCAGGTTACACTGTGCTGCTCTTTGGATAGTTTAGTAAAACATTTGAAACGTGAACTCTCTCGCTCTCCATTGACTGAACTTTGCAATTTAAAAATAATGTACAGTTCCATTATCTAAAGATACTCCTAATGGGCCACTTTAATATTGTTTAGATGCTGGGTAATTTGTTACAGCCTGAATTGCCCCTTCTATTTAATGGCTGAAAGTTAAATGTTGCCATCAAAAACTCCTGGTCTGTTGAGCAGTGATCCATGTGCGAACAGCGAACCTATGTCTCTGCAAATTTGTTAGTCATCTATGAGGCAAAGCAAAGCTGACCTCATAATGTCAAATCCCATTTAGAGCTGGTGAATTCGTTGGAGAGAGAGGTACTTGATATCTTTTGAGCTGTATTAAGAAATATACTGCTGTGCAGGAGTAAATTAACATGGAGACTCTAGCCTTTCCAATAATTTATAGTTGAATTCTGTCTTTCAGGAGACCAGGAATGCAGTTAATAAAGGCTGTAACTTGGGTAAATGGTTGCAGACCAGGGACATGTTTAAAGTGCCTGAAACAATAGTTTTGCCCTTCTGTGGTCACAGTTTCTTCTAATGGAGTTTACTGAAACCTTACTTGTGGCTGCACTTTATAACATTTATCAGAAGCAGAAGTTCACATCCCTTTGATAAAACATCAGATATAAAGATATGTAAAGGGCCGTGTTCCAAAGTTCACTTGTGAATTCTGTTCACGCTGGATGTCCACACTATTTATGAATAGCATATTCTTTTTTCCATGGATCCCATGGATCTTTCAAGTGGTTGTGTTGTGCAGAGCATCATCAATAGAACTGGTTGGGAATTTGTCAACAAAATGAGTTTTTTTTTCATTAGAAAATGCCTCTTTGTTGGAACCCACATTTCAACAAAAAGTGTCTGTTCTGAAAAAAAACTTGAGTTGGAAAACTTTCTCAGGTCCAGGTTGGAATTTCTGGTGAGAGCGAAACATCAGATTGTCCAATTGGGACACTCATCTGGCATATGGGAGATTGATATTCATAATGGTTTTCCAGCCAACCCTAAACATCAAATCAACTTCTTCTGCTCTGGCTTTCTTGATGGGCATGAATAAATCTTTCATGTCCATATTCTACACTTTTAGAAGGCTTGCAGTTGGCTGGATGATATTTTGCCTATAGGGCATCAACATTAGATTGGTGCACTGGTCATTAACACTCTTTCAAAGATAAGTTTTAAATAGTATATACGGGAATCTCTATTTTATGAACTGCAGAATGAGGAGGAGGCCACAAACATATCCATGAAATTCAGCTGTAAACTTTACAGACAATTAAAACAAACTGTTCTTCCTTGTGGATCAGACATAAGTAGTCCATACTCTTCACGATCTCTGTTGCTTGGGATAATGAATTTTCTTTTGAGAGAGGAAAGCAAATTCCCTAGTAGCCCAACTAAGCACAACCCCACAGACTATCAAAAAGTAACATTCTTTTAATCAAGAACAGTAATAATTACTAATTGCCAGGGAGCACTGGAAAGAATGCTTAGTAGATATAAAATGAAGACATGATGGCTGTGTGTTTTAATGTACTTATACATTTGGGCATGAAGATGATAGAACTCTTCATCTGTGTATACTGCAATTTCATGCAAACTCTCACCAGTTGTGACCTCCTTGGACAGCTCAAGAATGTGGAGTTGGGAAAAGCATGTCCAGTTCATACCAAAACTTGATATGTAAAATATCAAGCTTAGCATTTTCAGAAGAAGGTCTCAAGTCAGTCTCAGATTAGATAACTTTAATAGACGAACTTGTAGTTTTGTTATAAAACAAACAGGGAAAGTATAGCTCTAAAAGCTTATTGCTCCTTAGCTCATCATAGATTTTCCCATTCTCCCTCACTCCTGGATTTAGCCTTTATAAAAATTATTTGTTCTTTCACCCCTCCATTAGCCATTGTTTCAGTGAAAAATGGTGGGGGAAATATATGTTAACAAGATCGGATGAATTGTGCTATTCTGCAAAATGTTCCATGCAAATTATAGGATGCAACTTTACCTTTTTTAACTCCCATGTAAGCTCTCTGCCTAGCCCAAACAAAGCAGATGAATTTTTCTCCATTACCCTTTCTCCCAGATGAAAAGAGGAATAAAATGTAGTTGAGGGAACAACCTGGAAAAAAATAAGAGGAAAGACAGAAAGGGGAAGGAAAGTGGGGGAAAGAAAATATTCCTCAAATTTAATTATTTCTCATATTGCGTAGAGACATGCTTTACATGCACATGGAGTCATCGCTCTATACTTATGGTGCAACTAGCCATCCTATATAGGTCCTAATACTACAGTGATAAATGCAGTATCGGAGTCCTTCCAGCAGCGCACTGAGTAATGTGGGAGGAAGGAAAGAGAATGATTGCTCACTGCCCCTCTTTATGAAAGCTAGACTTAGGAGTGAGGTTAGGGAGCACTAAATGTCAAGAGCCAGGCTTTCCCTGTTTGTGTTTCAAGGCTGTCCTGGTGAACGCTGTCCTATTCCTCTTTGTTTTTATATGCTCTAATTTTGTCTGTTAACACTAAATCCCGTGAGAACTTTTCCATATGGTCAATGAACTGCAGTTCAGCTGAGTACTCTTTCTCTTGTTGCCATATAAAACCCATGAGATCCCTTAGTTAGTTTCATTAAGAAACTTTCATGGTTTTATATGAAACTTTACAGATCTCTACATAGTGAAGCCTTTAAAGTGATTATGTAGAATTCTTGTCAGTTCCAGCTCTACTGTACAAAAAGGAATGGAACTTAAAATACATAGATGCAAACCGTGTCTTCTAAGAGAGCATAACAGCTAAGTCTCCTGGATAGGAAAGTGGAAAGTTTAGCCAACTGTGCTATGTTATGTTATAGTAGTGGGCTGGGAAATAACACAGGTGATCATAACAACTGGAGAGGATTTATTATATAAAGCTCTGTTCACTTTTAATAAAATTGTCCTTGAAACCCAGCTAGGCCAGAAATTAATGAGAAGCTTACAACCATTTCTCAGCACAGCAATCTGAAATTTCACATGGTGAGAATCACTTATCTCCATGTCTTAACTGAATTTTATTTTAAAATACAGTTTTTAATTAAAGTTTGCTATTTGGTGCCTGCTGCTAGTGCCTGCTATCTTGCTGACAGGTGACACTTGTATGGAAGCCTGATGTAAGAGATTGTAAAGCACTTTGAATTTTATATTAAAACTGGTTTACCATCAGATTCTGTCCTTCATCAAGATCTGCTTGGTATAGGAAAGAGAGAGAGGACAAGTTATAGCTCCCTGATTCTTAAGCTGCCCCAACAGCAGCCCTGATATAAACTGGAATTGCCCAGGGTTGCTCTAACTTACTACAGCAGGTTATGGTACCCAAGGGACTACTCAGCAGCTGAGAATTGCAATAGGCAGGGGAAAAGTGTTCTCTCCTTCCTTGATGCTCCCTATGACAGGATGGGAAGAAGGTTGTCAGAGGAGCCAATGTTATACCAGTTGAGACTTCCCCTTTGCCAGAGCATTTGTCAGCAAAGAGCTATGGTGAAATTTCACCCCCTTTGCATCACTCAGAGCACGCAATGGACAGAACTTATCTGAGGATCTATCCCAGAAACTTTTATTGTGTGAAGACTAAACATCTTTTGTTATCCTCTGATGGCTTAAACCAATATTCAGATAGGAAATTTTCCCTAGAGGCAAGTTATTATTTCATATTTGTTTGTATTAATGCAGTGCCCAATGGCTGCAGCTGAGGTTGGGTCCCTATTGCTCACTGCCTTGAAAACTTTGCAATCTTCAGTAGACAAAATAGATCAAGTGTAGGAGAGGAAACAGAGTCAAAGTGGCCTGCCTGAGGTCATGCAGAAGAGCCAGGAATAGAATCCTGATCTCCAGACTGCCAGTCCAGAGCTATAGCTATTAGACACCACTGTCGCTCTGCATTTATCCCAAAATTGACTGTTGTGGGGTTTCTTGCACTGTTCCTCCAAAGAAGCTGGTACTGGTTTAATGACAAGATTCTAGACTTGATGGATTACTGCTTGATCCACTGTGGCAATGCCTATGTTCATAAGTTTTCAAAAAGCTTATAGAAAGAATCACTTCAAGTTCCAGTGCTAATCAAAATGGAAGCAACTTTTTTTCTAAGCTTATGCAAACTACTTGGTCAAAAATCCTTCAACCGCTAAGTTCATCTCTAGCCTGATATCAGCTTGGAAATCCTGACTCTTTCAAAGGATGATAAATGTTATCTGCCAATCTCTTCCACTGAATAAACTCTGTTTGATCTGCATTAATCACATTTGGCAGGAACTGTTCAAGCCTGCTAGCAGCAATCTTGGTGAACAGCTTGGCATCATTGCTTAATAATGAAGTGGAACACTATGAAAAACAACATGAAGGAGCTTTCCCTCCCTGCCAGGTTAATGATATAACCATCAAATTAAATGAATAGTTTAAAATATTCAATAAAACTGGAAGTGCTTTGTCCTAAACCACTTTATAAGTTTCAAGATGAAAAAGTCCCTCGTCTCAGTCTTTCCCCATTTTCCTATTAAATTCCACCTAGCTCAAAAGCAGAATGTCTTTTTAAGCAGAACTGAGAAATAGCCAGTATTTTGGGTTTCTATTTTTAATTTAATTTAAAATATTGAATTTCCCAAGATCAATAACAATATAACATTAAAACAGTTTTGCATGATGACAAGATTTTAGAGACCAAACTGGGTGAGGTAATATCTGTTTTTGGAGCATTTCTGTTGGTGACAGAGACAAGCTTTCTAGGGTGACCAAACATCCTGATAAAATCAGGACCATCCTGATATTTAGGTGTTTGTCCCGCGTCCTGACCAATCTTCGGTTGGGATGCAATTTGTCACAATATTTGCTCCACCGGCAGCACTTGGCTTTTTTTTTTTTTAATGTGCCTTGATATTTTCTTCCTTTCATGTGGTCACCCTAAACCTTTCTAGTAAAAGGTGGCTGAGGTAATATATTTTATCTCTAATGTCCTGGGACTGACACAGCTACATATATGATTTAAGTAATTTTCCCCAGCACATGCACACCCTGTCCCTGAGATAGATGTGGCTAGCAAAGAGTAAAGTTTTATTTCTTACTCTCAGCGGCCTTCATCAATTCCAAGGCCAGAAGGGATTGTTGTGATCATCTAATCTGACCTCCTGTATATTACAGGACATAATTCTTAGAGCATCTTTTTTTAGGGGGGGGGGGAATCTTGATTTAAAAATGGTCAGTGATGGAGAACCCACTTGGTGAACTGTTCCAATGACTAATTACTCTCACTGCTAACAATATATACACCATACCTCCAGTTTAAATTTGTCCACATTCAGTTTCCGGTCACTGGACCATATTATGTGTTTTTTCTACTCAACCATTATTAAATATTTTGTTCCCCATGTAGATACTCATATACTGGAATCAAGTCACCGCTTAACTTTCTGTTTGTTAAGCTAAATAGATTCAAGAAGATCAATCTGTCACTATACAGCGTGTTTTCTCATGTTTTAATCATTCTCATGGCTCTTCTGACCCCTCTCCAACTTATCAACATTCTTCTTGATTGTAGGCACCAGAACTGGGCACTGTATTCCGGCAATGGTTGTCCAGTGCCAAATACAGAGGTAAAATAGCTTCTACTCCTACTTGAGATTCCCCTTCTTTATGCATCCAAGGATCACATTAGCCCTTTTGGCCACAGCATCCCACTGGGAGCTCCTGTTCAGCTGATTGTCCCCAGATCACTTTCAGAGTCAGTGCTTTCCAGGATAGAGTCTCCTATCCTGTAAGTATGGCCTATATTCTTTGTTCCTAGATGCATACATTTACATTTAGCCATATGAAAACACATATAATTTGCTTGCACTCCATTTACCAAGTGATCCAAATCACCCTGAATCAGTGACCTGTTCTTTTCATTATTTACCACACTCCCAATTTTTGTGTCAAACTTTTTGTTGGTGGTGATTTGATGTTTTCTTCCAGGTTATTGATAAAAATGTTAAATAGCATAGGGCCAACCGGAAACACACCTGCTTGAGTTAAGTTCACTTCTGTGAAGAGGGCCAGCACAAGGCTAATGTGTCACTTAAATCCAATTTACATTCTATTTTGAGGTTTACATGGGATTTAAGTGGGGAGTAGGGCTTATGCTGTCCCTGAACTGGGGTGAATTTTGCTCTGAGGCTCTTAGTCTGCAAAGATATGAACATATGCTTAACTTTACACATGTAAGTAAACTGAACTCACTGAGACTACACCTGTGTAATGTTCATCCTGTGGATAAATCTTTCCTGGATTGAGGTTAAAGAGCAGCCTGGACAGATCAGAGAGCACCTAGACTGCCCAGGCTTTGTTCCTCTTCTTAGGCAACACACAGCTGAGCTGCTTGATCACTTGCTCCAGCCTCACAGAGAAACCAGTGGGCAACGGCTGAACAAAATGTAGTCTGCTGGTGAGTAAAAGAAAGAGGAGAGGAGCAGCTGGAAAGGAGAGCAAAAAAACCGAAAATAATTAAAATAGAAAGCGCAGAGAGAGAGAGAGAGAGAGGTAGGTAGGTAGGTAGGTGGTGGTTGGGAGCTAAAAGGCCGAGGGAGAGGGGCAACAGGGATGGGGCATGGCAACATGAGGGGAGAGGAAATGGTGTGAAAGGTGTCTGTGCAAAGCCATTGCAAGCTATGGGGAGGTCCAAAAAAAGGAGGCTATGAGCTAATAGTAAAGACTCCCATTACACTAGGGGTTCTCAAACTGGGGTCGGGACCCCTCGGGGAGGGTCTCAAGAATATTACATGAGCTGTCAACCTCGAACCAAACCCCAGTTTGCCTCCAGCATTTATAATGGTGTTAAATATATTAAAAGATGTTTTAATTTATAAGGGGGTCACACACACAGGCTTGCTATGTGAAAGGGATCACTGGTACAAAAGTTTGAGAACCACTGATTACGCCTACTCTGCAACTGCAGCAGCTATTTTTTTTTTAAATTTTTAAAATAAGTCAACACTATTAATAAGGGGGTGGGATGGAGCTTCTCTTTGTGTAATACAAATGTGCTACTTGTCTACAGATTCTGAAAACCCTTTCCATGTTTTGGAAGTGGAGAGATGTAAGGATAATTGTTTTGGGGCACTGATGTGGGTTTTTGTTTGTTGTTGTGTTGTTTCAATAAATGCTTGCTCGGTAGGCCCTGTGGATCTGAAAATGTTATATCCTACAGTTTAGATTAAAGGACTATTTATACATAGATTTTAGAACCATAATCATTCCATGATCCTTTCCTCCCCTCTGGCACTCCTGTAAACTTTAAGTTTTAGTACCTGGAGTTGTTCCCTAAATCATGCTCTTGATTAAGGAGAAACTCAACTTTTCCCTCTGGTCTGATAATAGATTCAGTTGAGTCTGTGCCTTTTAAATTAAAACAGTGCCTCAGCCTTCCTCTTCTAACCTACTTCAGCAGGAAGCTGATTTTTGTCTCTAATCGGAGCTGTGTGCTGACAGTTCTGATAATCACTACTCCTGTTCTTTTCTGTATTGTGAGAATGTTAGGATATGTCATGCAAAGTTACTTAAGGCAATTTGTTTTAATGAACTTTTAAGTATACCATGTTGCTCATGCACTTGTTGAATTTCAGGATGGCTAAACTGAAGTACAGACTCAAAAAGTGTTTAAATTTTAGTAATCAAAATAGAATATAAAGATAAAAATAAATAATAAACAACAAAATTAAAGATTATGACAGCATATCTAAAGTTTAGAATTTAATATAGGAGGTTTAAAATATATTAAGAAATCACCAATTAAATCACAAATCTAAATCTTATCACACAGTGAGAGTAAGTTCACTTACCCTAAATAGCACAGAATTAGAGTATATGGGTCTAGCATCATATGGAGTATGAATCCTCAGTACAAGCCCTTATCTATTTGTAGTCAATCATTATATCAGTCAAAAGGGAAGACTGTCAGTGACAGTTCAACCAAAAGCAATTCAAAAGTTAGAAATTTAGAATCTAAGCAAATAACTTATTTACTGAAATGCCAATTCAGTTACAAGTATACTTCTCAGATGAGTCCGCATACACACACCCCTCACACTATCCCAAGTATGCACATAAGAGTCAATGTTGCTTAGCATTTCTCTTGCAATTCACTTGAAGGTGTAATTACAGATAACCATAGTCCTAATTTTAGTTCACTACAAGATGACCATAACCTACGCAGCAATGTAACCATAGCAAATTCTTTAAGATTACAACTCACAATGCATTAATTCAAACTTCTTTCTCTTGTCTGAGATGCTGTCAGTTTAATGTGACATCATGGATGATGGTGTTTGAAAATCTCTAGGCTGTAATTGCTCAAAGCACACATTCAGCCTTTCAGCTTTATTTTCACCTCATGTAAGCAGTTTAAACGGGCACTGTGTTGAACTGGTGTAATGAATCCTCCAGTCTCAATGCTCTTAACCACTTACTGACTCAAAATTGTTTCTAGATATCTAGGGTGAAAGGCTCAGATCCACAAAGTTAGGCTTGTAAAATATCAGTGGAATCCACAAATCCTGAGTTAGATTCCTAAATTCTCCATACAATATGCGGGGGGAGAGAGGTGCCTGCGAATGGGAACCACAAAAGTCAGCATGCTAGGCAGGGAGGTGTCTAAACCAGCTATGGGAGTTCTCAATGAGAATGCTGTGTCCTAAGCCCCACCCCCTCACAGAGAGAGGTGCTGAAGTTTGGGCTGTGGGGGGTTCCTATCTCTACTTGCAATCCACAGCTTGGAATCTCTATGCTGGAGTCACGTGCCTGAGGAAAGGAGAGGGGAAGAGGTGAAGAAGTAGTTTTCCACTATCTTTATAACCTTTAACTCAGTGTTAGGATACTCACCCAGCATGTGGGAGACCACCTCTCAGATGTGTATCTGCACTACTGGACATACAGCATCAATCTCCCTATTCTCTGGCCCAATTAATACTTAATTTGTTTATACCAGTGGTTCTCAACCTGCGGCAATGTGACATCCTCAGGGCCATACCGGTAATATTGGATCCAGCTCACAATGGTAAATAGGTTGAGAAGTGGAACAGCACAACACGTGAGCCTGGCCACCCACATCAGAACGAGTCCTATGTCTAGTGGTCAGACTACTCATCTGAGGAGGTGGGAGACCCCTGTTCAAATCTCTTCTCAGCAGGCAGAGTGAGAAATTAATCACGGTTCTCCTACATCCTGGGTGAGTGCTCTAACCCCTGGGCTCAAGGTTCAGGGGAGGCCTCTTGCTTTCTGCTGCCATCGTGTGTGGAGTTAGCCATGCTCAGAGCTCACCTCCCAGATCATGCCTCATGGGCAAAATAAGCAGTGCAACGCCTATCTTCACCTGAGTTGAGGGTTGTGTTAGGGCTTATATGTGAGAGAGACATCGGGGTACCTGCCTGAAATTGCAGTGCACATACCCAAAGGCAGAACCTTAGATGCCTGGTGAACCTTTTACGGGCAAAGATTTTTAGGTAACTACAGGGATAGGCGGCAAATGAGTAGGGGATTGGATCACAGTAGCACCTAAGTAGTCCCTTTGTGGATCTGGGCCAAACAGGCTAGTGAAACACAGGTGGATATTATACATATTAAGTAATTCACCGGCTTTTTATTGTTTGTGAGTATATTCTCTGAGAAGAATCATAAAGGAATCATGAAGTGGCAATGCTATTCATTGTATGCGCAGACATTGGAGAAATAGTTTACATACATATAATAAACTGCCCTTCCATTCCCCTTGAAGTCAATGGGGGATGATAAGGGATCGGAGCCTAAAAAGGGACCACTGCAGCGATACTGGAAATATGAGTAATATTTTCAAAAGCACCTAATTTTGATTTGTAAAGTGCAGTATGAACTAAATGGAAGTTTGTGTTTGTGTTTATCTCCAACCATTGCAACTGTCAAAATGAGCTGCTGAGTGTGCTCATAAATAAATAACTTACAAGCTGAAGTATCTGACTCACTTTTGAAAATGGGATTTAGGTTCCTAGGTAATGTACGCTCTTTTGAAAATATTGTTTCATTTAACCAAACTGCCCCTTGAAAGAAACTCGTGAAAAGTTAGGCTTCGCCGTGAGCCCTGAAGGTCAAGACATTTAGGATCAGGAAGGGAAATGAACTCCAAACTCTCCACTCAGAACCTTCGCCCTTGTCCCCAGAATACACAAATATAGGGATGTTGGCTTGTGTCCCAGCAGATCTCAAATGTTGGAGTAGAACACAAGGAGAGAGAGAATCTCTATGAAGGACCAGCAGTCAAATAATAATGTGTTTCATTACTTATAACCCAACACTTGAACTGTACTCAGAAATGAACTGGAATCCAGGAAAATCTATAGAGAAGAATTTTTAAGTGCTCCAGGCAAGAAGCATTGCTGAGTAACTGAGCAGCTATATTCTGCAATGGGCAGGTATTGGGCCACATTCTTCCATGGCACTATACCCATTTAGACCAGTGAAGTCAATAAAGCTGTGCTCATTTACACCCTCTCTGGTCCCTGGTCCTCAAACAGGCTTTCAAGGGGAATGCCTTGTAGAACATATTGCAGTAATTCAGTTTGGAGGTATCAAAGGGGGGATGCATACTGTGGGGAGGGCTGCATCAAAACTTTTGGCCATTGCAGCAAGCCAGACCTCCAGAAGAGCTGAGAATCCCGTGGGGCTCCTGTGTTATGAACTTTGAGTGAATTTGATTTTTGTATACTAATCAAAGGAACACAATATGATGTGCTAAATTATAACATGCATATTGGCAACTGTTGGAGATAAAAGTTGGGAAACTGAGTCACAAGTTCATGCAATTCAGGCTTAATCAGTGTGTGCCTTTATACAATTTCAGACAAAATTGTCACTCATAGTGTCTGGACATATCCTTATGCCAGACAAACTTGGACAAGAGAGAACTGGTCAATGGGCCCAACTTATCACATTGTGGGCACCAGTAAATTCTTCCATCTTGCATGATAGTGGTCCGCCTTCTCTGATCCATTGATCTGGTCCTTCAGTCCCATTCTTCAGTTTCTGCTCCAGTTTTTCTCCCATTTGGGTCCATGTGCACTTACATCTTTTGCACATGTCTACATTACAAACTACTTAGTCTTTGTCCTATTGGCTTTTAGCACATCACCCCTGTGGCTTTCAGGTACCCTGGACATTATGCGTGTGCAAGCTTCAGTTATGCAACTTCTGTATTTTTCCTGATGGCCTTTACACTTTCTGGGTCATGTCATTTTATATCAACCTGCCTTGGGTCTTCCCAAAAAAAGAGCCTTTTATTTATCATGGCATGTTTGTGTATCTTTTACTTATATTTCCCAACCAACATGTTACCTTTGTTCTGTCACTAATCTGCTTAAATGTAATTGCTAATTCTGTATTAAAAAAAATATTGGCAAAACCACACTTACACCAGCAAGGACTTGTCCTGTGTATTATCTCATCTGCATCTATTCACTATGCATAATTACAAATCATTAAACAAATAGCTAACTAAGCTTTTAATATAACCATTCAACAATCCTTCATTTTCATATTTCAGTGTTATATGCCAGTATATGTGTATTTTCCCTTTCTCCCCTTTAATCTATTAGAAGTGTAGGGGGTAGTTATGGAAAACATGATGATTCTTTAATGTCAGTATTTCTTATCTTATTTAAACATGGAGAGTGGTTTCATTCAAAGTCCAGATTTGTTTGTGAATCATTACAAAGAACTTCATTAGAATTTTTTTCTGTGAATGCTTTTTGAAGAGGGTGTCAGTTTTAAGGTGTTGATATTTAGTTGTTTTTAATGGTCCCCCAACAGCAATCAATGGGCCTCTAATTTTTTCCTTGTACAAAGTGTTCTCTACACAGAGAAGCTCTTCGAATCTGAGTTCTTTTCTCACAGTCAGTTTCGCTAGGGAAATAATTTATGGAAGGTGATGTCATAATGGAAGCAGACTGATTTTAGCATCAATCAGAATTTGTCAGATAAAGGATAACAGTAACAATCTGCTTGAATAAATCAGAGTTCAGAAGACCTTTAAAAAGGTTAATGTAAAGTGGCAGGCAACCATTTAGTATTTTTATTTTGTTTATAAAGATTAAAGGATTTATTGCCTCTCAGAATGGAGCCGCATTGCCTTGGAAAGAATCTTGTTAGAAAAGCCGCACTTACATAAGGGTGTACAGGGTACAGAATGAAATATATCAAAATAACTCTACTATGCAACAAATCTCTAAACTTGAAAGACTGTGAGTGTTTAATCTTTTCATACCTCCAAACAAAAGACATCTGTAGTAGCCATATTTATACCTCAAAAAAAATCATTTATTTTTATTAAATCAATGGCACCCAAAGTTGAAATAACATTTTTTCCATCAGTGGTCTCTCAAAACACAGTCTCATTTCAGTATTGAGACATACAGACAGAGGGCTCAAAGATTTAAACTAGACCCTGAATTAATGGACGATAGACTGATGAACTTGATAGAGTGCTGTACGTACCAATATTATGGCCGGAAATGCTTTCTGTAAAATTTCACAAGAAATCTTTTGGCTAAAGTATTCTGCATGATTTTAGAGTGTTGTCTCTTACTCCAAGCCTTACTCTGATAATGGAGGACAGCTGGGACACTTGAACTGACAGTCCGTATCTTTGTATATCTGGGGTCCTGTCTTTCTTGGCTGAGAGGATGGGGATGATCTTCAAGTCTTGAATCTTATTCCTCTTTGGTCTAGCATAGTCTGAATTGCAGGACATCTTGCAAAGCCTCTCTGTTCACTTAGGCTTTTTTTCTCAGTGGATGGTCCGAGTGGGATTTAGTAGTGGAATTTTGCTGTTTATGTTGGCTACCATTAATTAGGTGACAACTCTTCCGTGGTGGGTGGTGCATTTTATTATAAGTGTGCCTAGATCTGTTGACAGGAGCGTCTTAGTAAATAAATAAATAAATGACCCTTGTCTGAATCACTGGTAACTCTGCGGTTGTCTCTTATGTACATGACAGTTTATTTATTCTTTTTAAGTGTGTACTACCTTTCTTTAAGGGAAAATGACCATTAGAGCATCTGAAATAAAATGGGAAGCCTTTAAAGTGGCAATGATACTACACACCAGAGTCCTGGCTGGCTTGACTTTGTCACTTAGAAACAAAATATAGATTCTGCACTGTCACTTTGAAAATAAGATAAAGCCAGCAACTGAGTATACTCAGTGTCATTTCTCATAGGGAACACTTGATCCAATTTAAATAATACCGTATAACCTAAAGTGATAAACAGAAAAAAAGCTGTTGGGACATAAAAGAATAAATCTGACAGTCTTCTTTTTGGGGGCTACTGGGTGAGAGGACTTAACCCAAGAAATTGACTGCATTGGATATAATTTGGCAATATTACCGCCTAACACTAATCTTATTAACCATGTGTTCCAGGAATATAGGAACATGGTTCAAAATTTCTCATAAAACTTGTATACAATGAAAAACTGCAATAGTGCAAATCTTCTTTCTGCTTGAGATGGGGAGGATCCTAAATTCTAATTTAAACAATATTTATAGGAATTAACTTTACAATATGGAAGGATCTGGACATCTTTTACAAATGAATTATTAAATTATGACTCAGATTTTTTTAAATCTCCATGCTAGTAGTTGGCAGGCTGGCAGGATCCTCCTTTAGAATTATTTAGGTACCTGAAATGACAAATAAATAATCAAAGATGCATCAGAGCTTGAGGATAAGACCATTATCTGGTGGTGGTGGTAAAGTTTTGTAAAAAATGTTTCCAACTAGATTGGCGAGTATACTAATTGGTTATTTAATAAGGCTTTTGTCTACACTTGAAAATGCTGCTGTAGCTGAACCACTGTAGTGCTTCTATGTAGACATTACCTACCGAGGGGTCCCCAAGGCTGTGCAACATATGATGGACTGTGGAAAGTTTGAGAAACTGCCTAGGCAGTTAGTAGATGAAGTTTGCATCTATATGTATTCTGTCCAGTAAATTAGGCAAAGCATGCTTACTTTGCAGTATAATAACTGTTTTGACTATGTAAATTGTCTTCTGAACAGATATAAAGCAAAAGAGAAAATAAAACACTCAATAAAACTGAGACAGTTGCAACATCAGTATGATATTGCCATTAGCTATTTTATTGTGAGTTTGATATAAGTAAAATCGCCCAAATATTTATAGACTTTTTTTTCTTTTAGTAAATAAAATGTTCCCAATTGTCCTTACATTAAATGAAGTCTTTATGTGGTTTGGCTCTCTTTCTTTACTATTTTTATTTCATACAATTAGATTAGAACAAGACTATTGTTGTGATACAAATGAATTCTAAAAGATAGCCAACATCTTGGGTTGCACTGTTTGTAAAATGACCAGAGTGCTAGATTTATGTACCTTCAGTGTCCAGCACGTCACTGGCTAATCAGAAAGGGGGGAAACATTACTCCTCTTAAGCCATAACCACATCTTAATATATGCTGTGGTGCATCCTCCAAGATGGACAAATACATATTAAAGCTTCATTTCTTTAGGTTTTAAGATTCTAGAAGCAGGGACCTGCTATTTGTATTGCTTAGCTTCATTTTGTATGAGCTCGTCATTAGGTTTATAGTACTACACTTGTTCACCGGTGGTATCTTTTAGGGTAGTCAGCAGCAACTGCTGCACTTAATGGTTTCCATTCTAATGTTTTGGTTTCTATTTTTCATAACTTGCTGAAATTTCCATGCTTGGTTTCCACAGGAAGGCGGCATTGGATATATTTGTTTGGTGATTGATTTTCCTTTTTTAGATGTTCTTGAATAGAAGAGTGAAATATATCTTTTGTCAATTATATAGAATGAAGAGAACATTCTTGCAACCTTTTCGTTTGCTCTTCATCAAACTCGATGGCTAAAACAGATGACGTTTTGGGGGAGGGGTAGAAAGGTCTTTACTGAGTTTTTTAGAGAAGCTGGTTTTGATTAGACTGAGTTATGAGCCTTTGAAATTTTGCATAGTGAGGCATGCAGAGAACAATTTCTTATTAGGCTTGTGAAGTGTGCAAGTAAGGAAGAATGTGTAATGCATGAGGATGAGGCTAATTTAGTCAACACCCTGTTTGTTACACAACTATGTGTTTGGTCTCATTATGGAATGATGCTAGGGAATGAAACTGAAATTCTATTAAAAGGCCAATTTGCCTCTCCCATCAAAAATCCACGAAAAGCCATAGCTACTTGAAAATTGTTCTGGGGCAGATGTAGAATTTCTACCAGATTTTAATTGAATTAGAGAAAGCATTTCTGAATTACAGTGATGCCCTAAATCTAGAGGGGTACACCTTCTTTTTGCCATTTGAAGCAATAAAATGAAATGAAACCAATTTAATTGGGTAATCCAGGGGTAGGCAACCTATGGCATGTGTGCCAAAGACAGCATGCAAGCTGATTTTCAGTGACGTTCACACTGCCTGGGTTCTGGCCACTGGTCCGGGGGGCTCTGCATTTTAATTTAATTTTAAATGAAGCTCTTAAACATTTTAAAACCTTATTTACTTTACATCCGACAATAGTTTAGTTATATATTATAGACTTATAGAAAGAGATCTCCTAAAAATGTTAAAATGTATTACTGGCATGCGAAACCTTAAATTAGAGTGAATAAATGAAAACTCGGCACACCGCTTCTGAAAGGTTGCTGACCCCTGGAGTAATCCATCTGAGATCTATTGCCCAGGACCAAGTTTTAATTGGTCAGACTACTTCCAGGTTACTCGGCTATGATGATGAATACCATGATGGCACATCACCTTTGGTCAGCTGCAGCAGGATCTCCAGAGTCAATGTCAAGGGGCAGCTAGAATTGCTTGGGGTTTGGGTTTGAGGGAAGAGAAGTTCTTTATTCCCTTGGTCCTCCTGCTGGTGAGCAAGATGGAAAGAATGTCTCTTAGTTATTTTGCCCTCTTTCTCTCTGCTCTCGCCCCCCAGTATCCCACCATCCCCACTGCCCAGAGGAGATCTACAGAAAGGGAGTTCTATTCCTTGCAGACCTCAGGAGATCTGTGGGTGGGTAGAAACCAGAGGGAACTGAGGGTAAGCAGGAAAGGGTGCATTTCCCTTACCTGTGGACATCCTGAAGCGTACTGGAGAGGAGACTCCATAGTGAGCCTTATGAGACTCACTGATCCCTTTGTGAGTCTAGAGATGCTCTCAAGGTTAACACCACAGGAGTCTTAGGTTCATTTCAGGCCCCCTCCACTTAGCTCTAGAAGGTTCATTGGGAGCCAACCCCACACGATTCTAAGTGCTGATGAGCTCATTTTTTGCTTGTTAATAGGGGGTGGCAAGCTATTTGGTATAAATGGAGATGAGGAGACAGTGCGTGTGGGTGGAAGCCCGTTAAACCTACAAGACTTATGGGAGTTTCCATATTGAGCCTCCCAAGCTCATGGGACAGGAACAGCTGCCAAACAGTTGCTCATAAGAAGCATAGGGGTTGAAGATGTAGCTTGAGAGGTCCCAAAAAGAGCCTCTGGCGGCTGTGGAGGAGGGGGTCCATGACTTCCCTAATACACACATGAGATTAGGGATATGAATGAGCCACCTGAAAGCTTTCAGGAGTTGGAGGTTTAGTATATGCCTGGTGCAACGCATACACTTCCTGGTGGGGGAGGGTAAAGTCTGAAACTTGTCAACGGGATGAAGAGTTCTCAGCCATGTGTGAGTGATCAGGGATTGTAAGAGAGGGATCCTTTGCTCTCTCTGGCTCCCTGCATTGATACAAGGTAGCATCAGAAAAGGGAGATTTATTCTCGTCTCATGCACATTTTGGTGACTCCCAAGCCTCCTCCTGCCAGCCACATCTGCAGGCTTTGGAGCAAAGTTCCAGACTGACTGACATTATGAAGTCAACAGGGAGTGGAGCCACACTTGTGCGAATGGTGCACTGACCCTAAGAAGCTGAAAAGGCTTGCCAGGATGAGATTTTCTTTCTGCAGATCTTGGGTGTTGTGCAGCATCAGGACTTCCTTTCCCAGATAAGCGGGTAGACTGTGGCTAGTAGGAGACTTCATGGCTAGCAGAAAAAGATGCATCGCTAGCAGATCTCCTAATGTCTGCTAGACTGAAGCTCCATTCCTGTATACTGCCTAGAGCTTCAGAAATAGGGCTCCTTTCCATCAGTCCTTAGGGTTTACTTCCATGTTTTTAAAGGAAATTCCTATGTACATTTTAAGGTGAACCTGAAGTTGGAGGTAATGTGTCTGGTTTTGGAGTGCATGTTATCTTTCAAGAATATTAGACTTAAAATGCAAATTCCAAATGTTAGAAACCCTGAAAATTCAGAGTTTCAATTACACAAGATGCAGAATCACATGAAAACTACAATTATTTTAACCCTGCCTCAATAAAGACAACAGATACCAAAACTCATACTAGTTCATATAGGGGAAAAACCAGCACACCATTAAACTAAACAATTATCAGGAAGCCCAGGTCAAGTGGTTGTATGATACAGGAGGAATTAGGATCCCAGAGGAGGTGCTGTAATAATGGTACTTAAAAATATTCTCTCTCTCGAATTCACTGTCCGTATGCACCTCCAAGATACCAGCTTTAATATGTTCTGGTCACTGGGCAGATAGGAAAAACCACTTTCAAATTCAAAGCAGGCATATGCTCTGCTCCCTTCCATGAGTTAAAAGTTCAAATGCAGAATTATTGTGTATTCTTAATTAACAAATTACATAAAATTAAATACTGTATTTTCTTATAGTGTCATACATTATTCAAGCCATTTTCAAAACCAGGTTTGCATGCATAAATGCACCGTAAAGTCATGTGTCAAGATTGAAAGAATGGCACTGTAATCTTTTTCTCTCAGTACATGTTGAAAATTACTGATGTCCACAGTCATAAGCTAAGATTTCATTTTGCTAGTAATTCTCATCAAAACATATGGCAAATCACCTTGCAGGTTGGATATTCATATATGAAAGTTGTACATTTGGTACATAAATCAATTCAGTATTTTTCCTCCATTACTTAAAGATGTCCAACGTAACACACAGATTTTCGTAAGCCAATCTGTTAAAAATAACTGTAAGCAGTATTTTTAAGCCAATCTAAGGATTCTATAATGTCACAACTGTACGCTGGCAGAGTAAGGGTTGTGGGGATCATTTTAGTGTGACTGCTAATTGGTTTTGAAGTACAACCTTACTGATGCTTTCTGACATTTAAAATTCTCAAATTCATGAGAAAAATGTCCTTTCAGCCTAAACTTCACCTGAACAGCTAGTTTTGTATGGATTTATTCCACATATGTCCTCTGTCCACAAAACATCTTCTGTAACTCTCTAATTCTGGAGCATAAAATGTTATCAGTGACATACACTGTACAAAATAAAAATCTGTGTGGTGAAAGATAAACAAGTAAGGCAGCTAGTCCCAGATTTAAAGGGGCATTTTGGGCTCCAAACTTCCCCTGATTTCAGTGAAAGTACAGAGCCTAAATACCTTTGTGGATCTGGGCCTTAAATATTGCAAGGAAGCAGAGTGAGGGAATACTAGGACACTGAATTACACAATATTTTGGGGTGGGCAAATCAGTGGGGAATCATGAACTGAGGAATCTTACCTACTCAAGTTTATCTAGCAAGGGAGTATGCTGAAGAATTGAATTTCAATTTTTAAAAACATTGGATGGCTCCTCATATTGCTGTCTCTCAGAAGCAGTCTTTTCTTCACGGCTTCCACCCCTCTGTGCAGCAGTTACCGCAACTCTTCCAATTCTGTTCTTCCTCACTCTATTCTCCTGACCATCCTGTGCTTGCAGCAGCTTTAAATTAGCTAGTAATATTTTAATCAGCTGGTTCAGCTGTTTTTCTCTGAAACTATTTCAAATTCTACAGTGCAGTAATTAGTAGTAGCTATATTCCCACTAACCATAATCATGAAGACATGAAGAGATTATATCCTTTAGCAGCTCTTAAATGAAGGGAAAACAGTCTTATTTGCTTCTCATTTCTGAAACTTATCGGTTTCAGAACATTGCATGTTATTACAAAATTCATACATTCTGTATGATCAAAGAGCTGGTGGTGATCCCTCTGCATGACACCAAAACAGGGAGAAGGTTGTTGTCTGTAGGAGAGCAATAAAACCTTTAAAAAATGGTAAATCAAAGGTAATAAATGTATCTCTTCCATAATGTAGCCTTCCTTTGTTCACCCTATCTGTTTGTAATTGATCAAGGTTTCCCTTCTCCTTCATTTGGCTTACAACATACCAATGCTTGGTGAAACTTTTTTGGTTCCCTCTACCTAGCATTCAGTTTCTTTTTTCTCTTGTCCTCTCTGGAGGTAGATCACAGCAACATTAGCTCCCAAGCGTTGTGTTTCATTTGTTTGGCGGTGTATGTCTGAGCTGAAGAGAAGGGGAAGAAAGCGTCAAGGCTAATGTGTAACCTGACAACCACTTTCCTCCATAATTCCTCCCAGAAACTAGAGTAGTAGCAAAAGGATAACTTGTAATCCGAAGGGCTTTATGATTGTGTCCCTGGATGGGAGAAATTGCCCATCAAGCTCCCATTCTGAATCTCAAGTGGCTGAATCAGTTTATCTAAAACCTCACTTTGGAATGTATTCCAGGAAATTGCTATTCCCTGCCATTCATCCTAGAGATTGGTCTTGCTTGTATAGATATCCATCTATCTGTGAAGCGCCATATTTTGAATGATTTTTAGCCACTAGCAACAAGATCTGCTCTGAGCTATCTCCTTCCTCACCAGATATGGAGCTCACCTGTTTGGCTTTGTCTATTATTCCAATGGTGAAATGGCCGTATTAGTTCAAAGTGCACTATGGCACTTTCAGTGCATGGCAGTAGGGTCTGCCTGGCTAGTTATTGTGTGGCTGTAGAGACAAACCTCAAGCTACCCAGGTGTCTGAAAGGCATGGTATTTTTATATTCAATATGTTATGAACAGTCCATCATACTTCATGGATTCTACTAGATTCATGACTTAAGAGCCTTTGTTTGTTTTGTATATTTGATGATTTTTGGAGACCTTTTCTAGCTAGCTACTGGTACTGGAATATAATATGACACATTCCATTGCACATCCTGAACGAAAGACAGCTTTGATCATTTTTAAGATGGATTATTGGAAGTAAATTCTTTTTTGTTTTGGACTTATATATCATTAGTGTCCTTATTTATCTGTGAATTTCGCTTCTTCATTGCCCATGCAGCTTTCTCTTGCCTTTTCTATGCATACCTACTATTTGCCTATGACACTTTCCATTTTTAACTGGATACATTTTTTCTTACTAAATCTGAAACACACGAGTTCTTGGTGTACTTCCTTCTGTTTGTTACATTTAATAGAGATGGCCTCAAGCTACAAGGTTCCTCAGCTTGATTCTCCTCTCACTTATACCAGTGTAAATAAGGAGCAACTCCACTGAAGTCAATTGAGTTACACCAGTGTAAAAGCAGGGCAGTCAGAGGAGAATTAGGCCCTTTCTGTGAGACTGACTTCCTCAAAGTCATGAAAACCCTTGATACAAACACCCTATCTAAGGGTTCGTCCAGACCACCCACCGTATTGGCGGTAACGATCCATTTATCGGGGGTCGATATATCGCGTCTCGTTGAGATGCAATATATCGATCCCCGAACGTGCTCCCCATCGACTCCGGAACTTCACCGGAGCGAGTGGCAGTAGCAGAGTCAACGGGGGAGCTGCGGCTGTTGATCCCACACCGTGAGGACAGTAAGGTAAGTCTGAACAAGATACATTGATTTCAACTAAGGTATTCCCATAGCTGTAGTTGCGTATCTTACATTGACACCCCCCACTCTCCAGTGTAGACCAAGCCTAAGATAGCTATGGTCCATGGCCTCCATTACTGTAGTATCTGAGTGCCTTACAACTCCCTCGTGAAGTAGAGAAATTCTGTCATCTCCATTTTTACAGATGGAGAACTGAGAAATAGAGAAGCTAAGTGATTTGCCCAAAGTCATGCAAGAAGTCTGTGGCAGAGCAGAGATCTGAACTTTGGTGTCCTGAGTTGCAGGCTAGTGTCCTAACTGCTGGAACATTCTTCCTCTCCTTCAGGGCCGGCGCTTCCATTGAGGCTAACTAGGCAATCGCCTAGGGCGACAGGATTTTCAGGGGGTTGCATTTTGCTGGGGGGGGTGGCAGGTGGCTCCGGTGGACCTGCCGCAGTTGTGCCTGTGGAGGATCCGTTGGTCTGTGGTTCCAGTGGAGCTGCCGCAGGCATGCCTGCGGACGGTCCACTGGTCCCCGCGCTGCTCCATTGGACCTCCCGCAGGCACGGCTGTGGCAGCTCCACAGGAGCCGCGGACCAACGGACCCTCTGCAGAAATGGCTGCTGCAGCTCCACCAGAGCCAAGGGAGCAGCGCGCGGGGTGGCAAAATGGCCGTGCGCCTAGGGCGCAAAAAACTCTAGTGCTGGTCCTGCTCTCCTTTGTGTCTGTCCCGTGTCTAGGTATAATAGTCCAAACATTTGATTTCTGCCATAGAAGAATAGTGAAAGACTGTTGTCGTGTAGCACCAAAGGAGTGACTAATGCTGTTCACTTTTTTTATTCTATTATTCAGCTACACGCCATGAATAGAATATCATGCTTCAAGAGTGCTTTAAGTGCTCTATAAGATATATGCTTATTGTGCTTTCTATAGAAGGTAAACTACAAAATATCTGAATTATATAATATTCCTTTTTGTTTAAACATAATTAATTATAAATATTCTGCTTATGAGTTAGATTTTGCTCCTGTTCACATTTCAATTAATGTGAAAAACAGGATTAAATAGGATAAGAATAGAATGTTATTTGACATAGGGGCCTTTTATATTCAAGGCATCTCAAAGCGCTTTATGGAGGATGCTTTTATTAGACAATGTTGTTATACAGCATTCATGTTACTAGGGAGGTTTCTATGATTGCTTCATAGGTACTTGAGAGTTTGACTGGTGAGCTAAAAAAGAAGAGCATTTTCAAAGAAACCTACGATGCTGAAAATGAGCTGCAGAGGGAATTGTCATTCGTCCTCCATTATTCAGTCTATTGTTAAACCACAAAAATTATATTAGGCTATATTTTAAGGAACTGACTTAAATCCACAAAGGAAGAAAAAAGAGTGAGGGCAGATGCTTAAGATAACACTTCACAGTTTTACTAATCCTACTGTCTCTGTATTTCAGAGGTTGATGACCTACAGATCATGTGTGCCTTATCAGTAAACCGAGGCCAAACAGCATAGGTTAAGGATGGAGTGCCAGCCCAGATCTTCGCCATCAGTCTGAATATCTTATTGCTTCTTTGGGACATTAGCTCAGATTGTTAATCACTTGGGCCCTCTTCTGCCATCTTTATTCATTCAGAATAGTACCTAACTTGGAAAGAAGTTCCAATGAAATCAGTGGGGCTATTGGCAGAGTAATGTATTAAACAAAGCAACTAAGGGTGACAGAATATAGTCCTTTGGCATAGTCTGTGGATGAAATTGTATAGTAAAATATTATGATATCCCTTAAAGTTGTGTATCAATAATGGCTTTGTATGCAAATTGAATAATTGAGAAAATAGTAGCTACTGATAATGCTGCCTCACTCCCTCAAGGTGTAACATACTCACATACATGTCATATGCTGCTTGCTGGTAAATAGAGGCTGCCGGCTAGTAGTAACAAAGACAACACTGATATTTTATCCACTAACGACAACCTATCGGTGTGAGTGAGCAAAATTCTATTTATTGCATTGAACTATGGTCAGGACTGAGAGTCAGATGGTACTATAGTAGTTGTGATGTTATAAACTATTATTTACCAGTATAGACAGTTACTGTTTTGGTTTCTTGGGTAAATATGAAAGACTAGCAAAGACAGGTATTGTGTACATAACTCCATATAAAGAAGTGTCATTGTGTCCTTTGCCTCATTTGGCCCTAATGGTCTCTCAAAGAAATACAATCAAAGACAATTATTTTTAAAACTTACTTTAATTTACTCAGTAAGGGTTATTTTGAAGCCATTCCAGTCTGAGTCTTTAGAACAGTCTTTATATTAGAAATACTGCCAGACCCCAAATGTAATACTGCTAGTGAGTCCCACTACATAACATATTTTCATTTACAAAGGAAAGAATTAGGTCTTGGGGAAATCATTGCTGGAGTAGAGAAAAGGAGAGGCAGATATAAAAGCAAGAAATTGTGCTTTAAGAGAGAATATAGAAAATAATAAGGCTTGGTTGGTTGGGTACCTAGTTCCAATACTTTGGTACTAATAGTTCATTACAGCCAAAAAATGACATGAAAAAAAATGCTGGTGGGGGGAAAAAATACTATGTGATCATATAATCAAAGAGTATATCATAATTCAGAGGGCCAAATTAAAGTCTCACAGGTAACCTTAATTCTGGCATTGCCTAACTTTTTAATGTAACTGCCTAAGTTTTTACAAAAGCAAATAAAAAAAGCAAATGTGGAACTACAGTGACCCTCATGCATGGGTCACTAGCGGGGTAGATATTTTTGACCCACAGCACAGACCTTTGCCATCTGTGGACCAGCCACTAGAGGGGGTAGAGACATACATTACCAGTAGGTTTCACAGCTATTTGCTAGCAGCAGAGGAATGTAAAGACTCAGGAATCCAAATTCTGGAGGGAACTGTGTTCTGTGGTTGTAAATTCTTCTGCCTCTGTCCGTTATGTCTCTATTGCCCCCCCACCCCTGAGGCCTAGCCTCTGTCATCTTCCTCTGACTCCCAAAACTCCTCCTCCTGTCTGCCCTTCTCATGTTCCAACTTCCCCCTCTGCTCCTGTCACTGTCTGCTCTTCCACTTCTTTACCCCTCTCCAAGCTCCTGACCCTGCTGTTCCCATGCCCCCCCCAGGCTTTTGCCAGTTCTCACTCTCTGCTCCTGTACTCCCTTCCTCCACCCTCAAATTTAGGGTTGCCAGGCATCCAGTTTTCAACTGAACACCCAGTTGAAAAGGGACCCTGGTGGCTCCAGTCAGCACAGATGACTGGGACACTAAAAGTCCGGTTGGTCTCAGTGGGGCTCACAGGATACATGCCCAACTCCACATAGCTCCCAGGAAGCACCCAGCAAGGAACCACAGCCAATGGGAGCTGTAGCAGCGGTGCCTGCGGGCAAGGGCTGCACATGGAGCCCCCTGGCCACCATTCCACCTAGGAGCAAAACAGGGTATTATAATGGAAAGTGTTAGGCAGACTTAGTTACAGATGTAACTACCAGTTATGCCTATAATTGAGATGTGGATGGTGAAAACATATTATTTGCTTAATATAGGGCCAAATTCTGACCTGGGATGTACATGCTGTATCTTCATATCTCCCATTGAAAAAAGGTGGAATATTTTGTGCTCATCCAAGGGTGGAATTTGATTGCTAGAGCAATGACAGATTTTGGAGGCAAATGTGTTTATTGGCTATGAGCAGACAGTTGTATGCTCATTATATGAGCCTAGCAAGGTAAGAATATATGCCTAGTATAGGTTAGGATGGCAGGACAGAGGATAAATTGAAAATGTAATTATTTGTAATATAGGCAAACAATATTATTGGGTATTACAATTGTTCTATAACATAGTATTACAGATTGGAACTTTAACTTTTTCCCTTGATAGGATGCTTACCTTACTGTTTTCTTGAAGTTGTCGTCATTTTCCTTTACAGTATGGTTCCTGTGGAAATAAATGTGAGATAAGTGGAGCTGAAATGTACAATATGAGTGATTGTTAAGTTAAATTACTTTACTCTTGGTTTAACAGTTTTAGATATTTTTCTTGTTCCTCAAAAGTTACAAATATACATTAAAATAATTGAGGCCCAACTGAAGTTCAGGAAACATAACTCAAGACAGCTTTTTGTAGCTATATTTGCACATATGCTTTAAAATAACACAATAATGTGTCCAAGTAAGAACAGCTGGATGCTAAGGGGAATCTGAATGATCTTGTATTCTAGGAACACTGTTCTAAAATACAGACACCACATGTATTTATGCTGCATATGCATGTTTATTATTAGTACAGGATAGCAAAATGAGCAATTTCACTTTTTATGCCTGAATAAATAAATTATGGTTCTTTAAAATTCCACAAAAATCAACTTACTAGTAAATTAGTTGCCTGAAAGTATTTTTTTAATAGAATCAACTTAAATATATTCCAACATTCGTATATATCCTATTGTTTTTGAAATTTCAGTTTTCTAGTTAACCTTTTTGAATGCACTCAACATTTTTAAAACATTTGTTTTCACATACTTATTAAAGTTGAATCAGTCCACTTTTCTCTAGCAATCAAAGAACCACTGCATTCAATTGATAGCTACTGTCAAGCAGTTCTCCACTCTTAAGATTCTTGATAATTTTCTTGGGGATCAGTGATAACTGAGACCAGACTCATACTCCGACGGTTTGTGAGAGAAAGTTCTTTTCTCATACACTGTTGCTCCCTGCAAGCACTCCAAGAATAATTATGGCCTCTGAGCTGTTCTTCTAATTTCAACCCAAAGTTCCAAGTCAAAGGCTTCTATCACTGGAGAGTTGTGACACACCATTCAGGTAATGCTTGAGCCCTTTTATTCTTCTTATATAGATCCAAAATTATTTTGTTGTTCAACAGTTCTGTCTCTGAGCGTATTGGTGTTCTCTGCACACAACTATTCCAGCACCCACTGCCTGATAGTCTGAGTCTCCAACCATATGTTGAAGAAATGTCAGTGCCCTGGCCAGTCACAAAGGATCTGTCTTACATCAAGCTGAGAAGACTTTTTAATCCACTAAGGCATGGGCTCTGAACCCTGACGTACTAGGGAGAGAAGAGTCATGGTTCTTCAGCCATTAAAGAGGAAAAGATCCTGAATGAAATCTTGGCCTCATGGAAGTCAATGGTGAAATGCCCATTGACTTCCGTGAGGCCAGGATTTCACACTGCTCAGGGATCTTGTTCAAAAACCTGAAGTGCAGAGAAAAAGAGGATGAGGATTGGCCTGTCACCAAACCATGAAGAGCGAGTAGCTGTAAAAAGCTTTCTCTCTCTTAAATGTGGACCCCTTGGACAGCTACCAGCATCTATCATTCCAAGGTCCCAAATCAACCTTGCTGTCTAACTTCAAATAGTGTAAACAATTCCTAATATACATGTACTATAAGAAATATTATAAATGCTATTACATATAGCTTCCACGGCAAACCCCTTTGCTGTACTGTTGGTGCCTTTCCTAATGAAAATGAGCAAGAACAAAATAGAACCTGTGAAACCACAGATTGGTATATAGTGGTGAAATGAAATGGAAATTCTTTCCTCTCTTGTGGGTCACCCATCCTATACCTGTGATGAAGAGAGAAATTTCTCCATATAGTGTATTAGTGATACTGGACAGTTATTCTCACTTTTCTTAGGTGAATCCTATAGGTGTCAAAACTTTATTCTTTTGTGTGGCACTGTAGTTAATTTAATTTATGGTTCTTTAGAAGACCTAAGCAAATAACTGGTAACCATTTATCTGAATTTAACCTCTTTCTGCTCATGGAATTTTCACAAAGAGATCCTTGAATCTCTTCATTTTTTGAAAATATTCAACCTACTCTTTTTGCTTTTTATTTATTTAGTTAGTTTTATTCTATGCATTGATTGCGACAAAAATAAAAATCTCTGTATTGCAATTTGCCATTCAAATTTTGTAGGTTAGCTGTGACTGGATGAAAGAGCAAGCACTACCAGCACAAATATCTGCATATGGAAATCCAAATTTGATGTTCCTGAAAATTTGCTCATGTGATTTATAAATTTGCTTTTTCTAAACATAGACACCTGTAAAAAAAAAAATAGCACATGAATGTTTAGGAAAAGTAAAACTAAAAGCAGTGTGGCATAGTCAAAGCAAATTCACAACAAAAAATTGAGCTAATATTTGTAGAAAATGTTTGGATGTCACTATTGATGATGATGGATGCAGTGTTACATGTTTGATGCTTCTGAGGGCCAGTAGCTGCATGTAGTTTGTTTAAATTACTGTACTTAGTCATTTTACCGTAATATTACAGTACAACATACTACCACAGTGAACCCTCCAGGCAGTGGAGAAATTCACCTACCTCGGCAGTATATTTCACGTGCAGTTCACATCGATGATGAAACCAATTCCAGAATTGTCAAAGCAAGTGAGGCCTTCGGCAGACTACATGCAAATATGTGAGAGTGCAGAGGCATTAGTCAACAAACAAAACTGAAGGTCTACAAAACCATCATGTGGCCAACTCTGATGTATGCATGCAACACCGGGACAGTGTATAGACTCCATGTTATGAAGCTGAATCACATGGGCTGTCTGAGGAAACAGATGAGGATAAGATGACAAGACAAGGTTTCTGATTCTGAAATTCTAATATGGGCAGTATTCCAAGCATCCATACTTGCTGATAAAAGCACAGATGAGAGTAGTGGGCCATATCACCAGAATGTCAGATGAGTGACTGCCCAAGAAGATCTTTTATGGTGAGCTAAAGGAGGGAAAGTGCTCTTGGGGAGGCCAGAAGAAACCATTTCAAGGACACTGTAAAGTTATCCATGAGGTTTCATCATTGACCCAGAGTTTGGGAAAATGTTACTCATGATCATTCTACCTGGTAAAGCCTCATCCATACTGGAGCTACAGTCTCTGAGCAGAGGAGAATTGCTGAGGCAGAGCAGAAGTGCCAGCACGTGAATCTTGCAACATGTCTGCTGTTAATCAAGTAACCCATAGCGGCATCTCTTATTCAGTGTGCCATAGATGGTTCAAAGCTCAAATTGGCCTGATCAGTGACTCAAGTGTTCACAGAAACCAAACCAGTCAGTGATGTCATAGTCATCGTCAAACTCGAAGGACCAACAAGAACAACTTAGTCATTTTATTGCCTCCGATTTTCAGATGAGGGTTGCTTTTCAGTAGGAGTTAGATTTCAGTAGTCCCTTTCTCAAAACACAAACATAAGATTTGGGAGCATGCAGGCTAGGGCAGATGATAACGATGTGATAGACTTATGAAGGAGGACAGAAGTAAGACATCACATGGGTGCACCTGAATTGCTCTTCCTCTCCAAGGTTTGGTTGTGGGAAAAGGAGGCTGTGATTCCTGTCACAATAAGTAGAGGCTTTGGTATCCTCACTTTGATTTAATCTCTTATCACACAGATTAAGAGGTAATTTTATGAGGTTTTTAAAATATAACAGCAAGTGGCCTTTTCAACCTGATACACCTCTGTGAAAGTTTTATTACTGCTATCCCAAATGGCACTGATAATAACTGTTTTCATGTCTACCTCTCATTCTAGAATCATATGCTGTTATTTAATAGCACTGTATGAAAGGGAAAACTGAATTGGTCTGAGACAGAAGAGCCAGGAAGCATGCCGAGAGAGGAGGTGGAAATGAGAACAAGGCATTGCTGCATATTAGTTAAAAGTGCTCACCAAGGGAACCAATCATAAAACATTCACTGAAAAAAGGGAGTATAGTCAGGCTAGTGAACTAGGAGGACTGGGAAGACCCATAAAATCGGAGGCATCATACTATTGTAAAAATGCCTCTCTCATTTCAGCATTTTTTTTCTGCTGCAACGGACCAATTATGCCTGATGATGTGATTTCCCCCCACACTTTTTTTGCCTTTACAGTGGAGAATTTAAACCCTACAATAGTACTTATAATTTCTTTTATTTTGTTCTATGTTCTTTCCCTCTTTCGTTTTTCACGAAGTATTCTTCTACTCATGTTTTTCCCCACAGACATGAAGAAAATACCAATTTTCAAGTATTTTACCTGCTGTAATTGCACTGCCCATTGATGTGTGACACAATGTAATGTACAAATATCTGATTTTTTCACATCTGTAAGGATTTTTTAAAAAATCTTTTGATTTTTCTCTCTCTCTACTGTAAGTGCTAGCTTCTGTATTTGTAATGGTTTCCCTTTGGTAAGACTAGTAGTGCTGCTTATTGAAGCCAGATGCAGAACATGAACACAATAAATGGCACAGAAAAGCTAAACTTGTATATTTATTTTTCTCACACCTCTGTGATGCAGAAGTTTTGTTTCCATAAGCAAAAGATTTATGTATTTTTTTTTTGTTGACAAAACCTTCAGATTAAAAAGGAAATGACTCAAAAGAGCTTTTCTTTGCTGAAAAGAAGTTGCTTTATGTGTTCAGCCCCAGTGGTTTGTCAATGTGCTATATTCCACTTTCATGTCCTTATGCTTATTATAGGGTTATTACTCAATAGATTTTATTGAAATTTTTTGATACAGCATAAAGAGAGACAAAAGGAGTGAATCCTGAGAGACAAAGCATTTTATTTTCTGTATGTTTTGTGTGTGTGGTTGTAACCAAGCAGAAAAATAAACTCCTCCGCCAGACAATGTAAAAGTAAACCCACAGGAAGGACTTTCAAAGGAAAACAGGATTAATGGCAATTTGAACACAAGCAAACAATCAAAGGCCTCTCTGGTGCAGTATTACCCCAGCAAGGATATTAGTGAAGAAACCTCTTTTAAACAAAAACTTCTTTTCGCAGTGAAATGACGATAAAGATTTCAGAGCATGATAAAAATAGCAAACTAAACATGGTAATTAGACTTTTGCTTATCTGTGCAGCCTCTGAAGACCTAAGAAGGCTGAGCTAAAAAGTTCTAAAAGGGAAATTGCGTGCCAAAGCTCAAAAGATGATAGCTGAATGTTACTAAAATGTGTTTTTGTCTGAGATTTTTTTCCCCTTGCCATATCTATCAACATTGTTTTCCTGGCGCCACCTCACTACTATGCCTTGGGTACTGGGAGAGAATGACCCCACATTTGGAGAGTGATGGGGTAAGAGAGAGCCATTTGTAAATAGAACCCCACAGATCCAGTGACCTCTGCCTCTCAAGGCATGACCTAGTTCCTGCATAGAGACCACATCTACATAACCTTCCTCTTTCTGGCCTCTCCTACAGCACCCCAGCCTCCCTGCTGGGGTCTCCTAAATTTTGACTTGGCTACTATAGTAGGTGGTGCTGAAGGGAGAGACTCCTTCCTTTCCTTCTACTTTCCTGCTAGCTAGTCAGAGTCCTTGTTGCTCTTGGCTCCTTCTCTTACCTTAGGGCTTGTCTACGCTACCACGTGGGGTCGATCTAAGATACGCAACTTCAGCTATGTGAATAACGTAACTGAAGTCGACGTACTTAGATCTACTTACCTTAGTGTCTTTACTGCAGTAAGTCGACAGCTGACACTCTCCCATCGACTCCACTTGTGCTTCTCGTTCTGGTGGGGTACTGGAGTTGATAGGATAGTGCTCAGCAGTTGATTTATTGCATCTATACTAGATGTGATAAATCAACCCCTGCTGGATTGATCACTGCCCACCGATCCAACAGGTAGTGTACACAAGCCGTTAATCTTCTGGTTCCAGTGGATTACTGTAGTCAACTGGAGAGCGCTCTGTGATCAATTTAGTGGGTCTTCACTAGATTTGCTAAATTGACCCCCACTGCATCGATTGCAGTAGCATCATAAGTGTAGACATGGCCAGAATGGAAGCTGAATGGTTAAATCATCAACAAAGCATTGTCATTTACAATGGAATGTCTAAACTGGGGCTGGCCATCTTATTTATTCTGAGATGCTTTTTGTGCTTTTTCAACCTCTAGAATTAGCTGGTACCTTGTGGCATCAAACTTCCTCCTGGGAAGGTGAAACAGCCTCAGAAAAGACTTTCTATCTGTGTTGCTCTATGCACTGGTCTCTGGGTATAGAGTAGGCTCCGTGTCTAAATTTCTATAAAGTGCTTGTAGCACAATATATTACAATACTGGAACTACCTCATCAGCGTCCCAGTCTCCTTTTATATATATACCATAAAAGTTTCACTTCAAGGTCCTGATTCTCTACTCTGTTACACTGATTCGATGCTGGCAGTACTACACTGATTTTAGTGCAAATACACTGTCTAAAACAGGTGGGGTGGAGAATGAGGCCCAAGTCTTTTATTTATTGATGCTTCCCTTGTGGTTTAAATTTGCCCTTTTCCCCTGCATATGCTTCCCTACCACTTCATTTCCTTCTCCTATTTTTCCCCAGGGACATTCAGCCATGTGGTACTCTTCTTCTGCTTCTCTTGAATATTTCTTTTCGACAAGTGTTTGGCAGCACCAATCCCACTGGTGAGACCAGTCTTGGAAGGCAGCACCTGTTTCCTCTCCTACTCTTATGCCACAGCAGTTCCTAGCAGAGATATCTAGGATTCCTCTCTTGTTTGTTTCAAGTTTCTTCTTTGTGTCTCATTTCCAGTGAAGAGCCTACACTATGTGACAAGCCAGCTCTGAAACTCCCAGCAAGTATCCTATTGACAGCCAGTAGTTCTCAGATCACAGTTTGGAAATCACTGATTTAATTACAATGGTCAGAAAAAGAGTGTTATAAACAACCTCAGTGAACTGTTAAAGTTATTTTCTGTGTAAACTAAACTCCATTTTATAAGAAAATAATTCACTTCCTATCTTCTTACATTGTTCACACACAGGAATTTCATTCTTCTTTTAGAGATAGCATCAGTTCAGCAATATTCCTCTCCCCACCACTACCATTTTAAGTCTATGGAATATACTGGGTCACACTAGTAGACTACCTTAAAGTGGAATGAACATTTTAAGTTTGGCTACTGTATGTTCTTTGAGCAAAATTTGATTAATTTTAAAGGAGGGGATCTCGCAGTTAATCAAATCTGAAAAAAAGAAAACATTTATTGAAAATCCAGGTATGTAGCCAATATCATTCTGTGATCCCTCTTGCTATTACCTTTGCAATAGTCAGAGATTATTCCATTAAAGAACAGCTGTGTCTTCTGATTTATTCCACAGTGATATAATAAATCTGAATTCATTATATCACATTGTGCTGCCATGGAGAGGAATCAAACTTGTGATGTCACAAACCAAGCAATGTGCAGTAGATTCTGCCGTGGTGTAAATGGGTGCAGCTCCACAATAATTTGGCTCAGTAGCTTTACTGAAAGGTCAATATGAGCAGATTGGCTATGAACCACCCCTTGTTTATACATTTAAATGTTTTTGCTATTAGAAAATACTTTTCATGATTTTTTCTAGAATATGTGATGGACAAGCTGACTTACTTTTATCTACATACTCGAAAATTTTCCCCATTAAGAGGTTCCCTGCTTGAAATTTTTAGTGTTGAGGGAACATGAATATTTTGAGCATGGAAACTCCTGAATGCCAGAGTAGCTTGCTCTGTTATAGCATTTTGAGATGATTTCTGCATGTCCTTATTCAGGAATACACTAAACATTGCTGTCCTGACTGCATTAGTATTTATATCTGAAAGTTATGTATGTTGACACTGAAATACTCTGCTCTGTGAGGATCAGTCTCTGGTTTTTGTCTTGTTTGTTTAAATACAAAGCAAGGTCACTGTTTAAAATGCATTAGAAATTATCTGCTGGATGTGGATGCAGTTCCTGTAGTGATGTTATTTAATTATGCCTTTAGGATCGGCTGGGTTTCCTGACTTGTAAACAGAGATTGGGGAGATGGGGGTTTCACTGCCAAGAGGAATATTCAAGCTATATGGATTCATTTGTGTGTGCGTCTGTTTTATTTTTATTTTATTTTATTGCTTTTATGTATGCTTTTTTTTTCATTCACTAAATCCATGGCAGTTTTATCCAAGGTATAAGACAGGCAAACTGAATAAAAATGAGGAGAATGGTCCAGAATTGCATTCCAGCTTCTTTATGAAATCCTTCGGTACTGCTCCCTCTTCTCACTTTGCTGAATTGTCTTCTATCCATCTAGGCATTTTATTGTGATTATTACCATGAATGGCTCCACTATAGTTTTTACCAGCACTAACCTCCACTTAAGTATCCCTTCAAGGGGAAACTGATGATTTGCTGCTTGAGTGGAGCTGAAATTCACATTTCTGTGAATTGAGGATCCTTCCTCCTTCCAGGGAAGGGAAGCTGCTACCATTTTGCTACTGTTATTGTCTGGGTAAGATGGTGTCCCCTCACTTGAAGAGAACCTGCAGTGCAGATTTTGTGGGAGGGGTGCTGGTATTGGCTACCCTGAAGGATTCCTGCTGGTGGTGGTGGGGTATTTGGCTCATCATCCAATGTTAGCTCAGCAGTTCTGTACTGCGTCTTTGCACCAATGCAGCAGCCTATTCACTGATCATTTTGGGGCACTGTAATGTACAGTAGAGTGCACTTGAGAGATGGAGCAACAGTTGTAAGAGGCTTATTTAGTTTTTCAGTGGGGGAGAGAGAAGACCTGAGGGGACTATAAATAAAAGGGTGCCCAGAGAGGAGGATAAGAAGAAATGAAGAAAGGAAAGAAAAAAGTTCTCTGTTCCCTCCTGTTTTTGTTGTTGTTGTTTGTTAATGGGTTGAGGGGGTTGTGTGTATGTTATATTTTTTTATCTTCCCAAAAGAAGCCAGCCCTGGATGAAAACACTTAGCACGTTTTTCCCTGAAGACCTTGCTCTGGCCTATATTTCCAGTCCTCCATAATCTAAACCTAACCACTTTGGGAAAACCAGCTAAAAAGTTTCTCTAGGTGGAAAACATCATTGTAAAATGGGATGCAGCTGATCTGACTTCAGCTTGGCATGGCAACAAGTCTTATTGGCATAGAGGAAAAAACAGAAGGTAAAACTTGAAAATTAGCCTGATAGCTCCACCTTTCAAGTCTTACACACTCAGATATGAATTTGTTCTTCTGAAAACAGCACCAGAAAGTGTAGGATAAGGCAACAATATTCATTATAAAGTCGGAGGAGAAGCAGGGTGAAGCTGAAAGGCTTGGATTCTCTCCTGGGAAGAGGGGAGGCACTGGGGGAATGGCTCAGGGAAGAGGCAGGTTCTACTCTAGGAGAAGGGGAGCAGCTCCAGATCTGAGTGCTGTTTTGAACTGTATATAAATAAATTAGACCTAAGAAGGGAATATTTTGAGGACTCTGGATTGGTAGAATTTATTTAAGGAGCCCTGAAGAGGATAAACTGAGGCAAGACCCCGAAGAGACACCTCAGGCTTCCTCCAGCTGTTGGGAGCTGCTGTTTTCCAGCACCCATGGCCATTAGCATCAGCCATTCCTCTGCTTTGGTTAACATGGGAACCAGAAAACTCATCAGAAGTGACACACTATTCAGTACTATTCAGACATAATATACCCTACTGTATTTTTCACTGCGTGCATCCGATAAAGTGGGCTGTAGCCCATGAAAAGCTTATGCCCACATAAATTTGTTAGTCTCGAAGGTGCCACAAGTACTCCTGTTCTTTTTGTGGTTACAGACTAACACGGCTGCTACTCTGAAACACTATTCAGTGGCAACCTCATTGCCCCCAGGAGAGGGGGTAAAGCAAAGGTGAACACTGGAGTTATTGCAATTCCTCTATGATGAGTTAAAGATAATAGAGCCTAAGTTTCCTTGTCTAGAAATTATATTCAGCACATCATTTTAATAGTCCCTCATTCATTTAAATATTTAAAGACTCTCTAGCCTTTGAATAAGAAAAATCCTTTAGATAAATGGCAAGTAAAAAGAGTTAATGCACTAAATGATTGGGAGCTATGACCTACTAGGCATAACTAGATGTGTGGTTTGATTCCTATAATTGGAATGTCAATTTAGGATACAGCCATCATGGGGGGAGAGAGGTGAAGGGCCAGCAGTATAAGCTGTATGTTAAAAATATTTCCCGTACCTATGAGAGAGAATATAATGATGAACTGAGCATTGGTTAATTACCAACTGGCAGGAGGGGGTGGGGAGAGAAGGCAAACCCTTGAATTTGTAATGATCGAATGCTGCATATTTTGCATCCTATTCCCATACATCTGCTGTGTGACCAGTGCAGTTAAATTAGTTATGGATCACCAAAAAGAGTCTTAGCATGTAACAAAATGTGATTGAACTTGCATTTTTCCAAGTTCAGGCATCTGGGGAAACCTAATTGGACACACAGAGATTCGGTGGGAGTGTCATAGTATCTTTCCCCAATCTGAACCTTAGAGTCCAAAAGTTGGGGTACCAGCATGAATTCCTCTAAGCTTAATTACCAGCTTAGATCTGATAAGCTGCCACCAATCAGGAATTCCAGTGCCTGATACACTCTGGTCCCCCCAAAACCTTCCCTAGGGACCCCCAAGACCCAGACCCCCTGGATCTTAACACAAGGAAAGTAAACCCCTTTCCTCACTGTTGCCTTTCCTAGGATTTCCCTTCCTGGGTTACCCTGGAAGATTACCGTGATTCAAACTCCTTGAATCTTAAAACAGGGAGGAATGTCCCTTCCCCACCCCGCCTTTCTCCCTCACCCAGAGGCAAATCAGATTCAAGCTTTGTGAATCTAAACCAAAGGGATTCCCCCTTCTCCCCTCCCTCCCTGTTAAGTACAGACTCAATTCCCTTGAGCCTCAACAAGGGGGAAAAATCAGACAGGTCTTAAAAAGCAAAACTTTTAATCAAAAGAAAGAAAAAAGTAAAAAGTGTCTCTGTACTTTAGATGGTAAAAGTTACAGGGTCTGTCAGCTTATAGAAACTGGAGAAAAAGCCTTCTCCAACAGAAATACAATTTAAAATACTTCCAGCAAACTACACATTTGCAAATACAGAAACAATCAAAAGACTATAACCGCCTTTCTTACTAAAATACTCACTATAAAAGACTGTAGCAGGGAGATTGGCAAGAAAACTGGTTGCCCATCTAGTCCCTTCTGGGACCCAGCGAGAACAACGCCAAACCCAAAAAACACAAACAAAGGCTTCCCTCCACTGAGATTTGAAAGTATCTTGTCTCCTGATTGGTCCCCTGGTCAGGTGTTTGTTTCCCTGTTTGTTAACCCTTTACAGGTAAAAGAAACATTAACCCTTAACTATCTGTTTATGACAGGGAGGCAAGGTTTTAAAACAGTAATGCTGAAAGAAACAGAGAGGATGATATTGGCAGAAAATTAGATATGAATTTGTCATGCAGTGTGGCAGAAAAAGAGCCAATGGGATCGTGTGTGTGTGTGTATGTGTGTGTCTGTGTGTGTGAGAGAGAGAGAGACACTGCCCAGGATCAAGTCCCCTACTCCAATGATTCTTTCATTATTTATCCACAGTACAATATCTTCAACAGGAGAGACGGATTGACTCCTTACATCAGGCTATCCCATGGCCCAATGGCTACAGCACTCACCTAAGAGGTGGCAGACCCTTGTTCAAATCCATTCTCCCCGTAAGGTGAAGGGAGGATTTGGGCTGTGGTTCCCTACATCCCAAGTGAGTACCTTAACCACTAGGCTAAAAGTTATTGGAGGGTGCTGATGTTGTGTGTAAGGTTGCCTATGAGGCCCAAATCCAGTAGGCAGCCTCTGAGCAGGCCTATCAGATCAGCTGAGTTAGGAGACTGAATGCCAATCTTCCTCAAGTTTTGAATTGTTCTGGAGCTTAGTGGGGGGAGATGGGTGGCCAGATGCCTAGGGTGAGGCAGCAGTTTGCAATGCATGCTCGGAGGCAGAAACATTGGTGTGACGTTATTGATATAAACTGGGACCGTATAGAACATGGGTTGCAACCAAGGTCCTGTAGTGGCACCAGATCTTATGTAAAGGGGGTCATATAAGGTGTCTAAGACCAAATTATGAGTTACTGGTTATGATTATGCTGTCTGTATGTCTGTATCATTTTGTAGTTAAAGTTATAAGTATTGGCTGTATACTGTCTGTATTTCAAATTGGTGCTGCAGTTCTGGGAAACACCCCAGACAAGTTGGTGTTAGCTGTGCTTAGCCTGCTTGATGGCCCATTAAGGACCATCAGCACACAATTGACCCATTGAGAGGAGGCAGATACGCCTTGTGGCTCAGCAAAGTATGCAGGGACTTGCCCATGTGACTCCAAACTCCATTTTGCTGTAATTTTCCACAGTAAGAACAAACAAGTGTTCTTACACCTGGAAGTGCCTATATAAGGCTGATGCCTCATCTCCATTTTGTCTTCAATCTTGCTTCCTACCCCTGCAGGGACTTTGCTACAAGCTGAAGCTCTACACAAGGGACTGATGACCCATCCCAGTAGGGAATGTTCTCCAGAGACTTGATTTGAACCTGCAGTTTATTCCATCACTGCTACAAGCCTGAACTAAGAACTTTGCCATTACTGTATGTAATTGATTCCATTTAACCAATTCTGGCTCTCATCTCTACCTTTTTCCTTTTATGAATAAACCTTTAGATTTTAGATTCTAAAGGATTGGCAACAGCGTGATTTGTGAGTAAGATCTGATATGTATATTGACCTGGGTCTGGGGCTCGGTCCTTTGGGATCAAGAGAACCTTTTTCTTTTACTGGGGTGTTGGTTTTCATAACCATTCATCCCCAGGACGGGTGGCACTGGTGGTGACACTGGGAGACTGGCGTGTCTAAGGAAATTGCCTGTGTGACTTGTGGTTAGCCAGTGGGGTGAAACCGAAGTCATTTTTGTCTGGCTGGTTTGGTTTGCCTTAGAGGTGGAAAAACCCCAGCCTGGGGCTGTGACTGCCCTGTTTGAGCAATTGGTCCTAAATTGGCACTCTCAGTTGGGTCCCGCCAGAACCGCATTGTCACAGTGGCGTAGTCGGCAGGATCCACAGAACCAGGTCAATTAAGCTTTGGGTCAGAACCCCACGCTATCCAAATTTGAAATTTCGGAATTGAGAGTTTGGTTGGTTAAAGATCAGTGACCATGATCCAGAAAGCATCAGCAGAAAGCAATGAACTTGCAAGTCCTGATGGACAGTCTGCCAGTTTGAATATGAGCAAAAACTGGCAGAAATTCAAATGAAAGAGAAGCAAGCCTTGGCCCAGCTGGAGGAAGAGGCGGCTATGAGAGAGAAAGAAGCTGCTGTGAGAGAGAAAGAAGCTGCTGAACAAAAGAAGGAGGCTGATGAGAGAGAAGAAAAACCTCGTAAGAGGTGTGTGGAGCTTCTGGCTGCTGAGGAAAAAGCTCGACAAAGGCCAACAGGAGCTGGAACAGGAGACTCACAAGATGCAGCAAGAAACTGCCAGACTTCAGCTCCAAGTCAAAAAACGCAAGGGAAGAACAGCAGAAACTGTATCCTCTTGAAAGTCCAGTTTATAACATGTTGGTATGTTGTAAACTCTGAGCAGTTTGTCTGGGTGTAACCAATGTACACCCAACACTGCCACCTTTTATGTCATGCTGTTTACTGTGGTTCGGTAGAAGGTGGCTCCATAAATTGTGCCAGTGCTATGTACGGGAGTGGTAATGGAAAATTCATAGAGAGTGTAAAAGTCAATGGTAAAAGCAGTTTAGGGCAAATTATGGCATCTAACATCACTCTTGTTAAAGCAGATCTGGTCAAAGAGGAAGATTATTTACCAAATCAGAGTGTGAATGTTGTGATCCTCTATGAGTTTACTGTCCGTGTGCCTTTAGCCAGAATCCACCTCGAATGGAATGGGGCTAAGCATGAAGTTATAGCTGGGGTAAGGAAGTTATTGCCTAAAGATCTTTTAATTGGAGAAAATATTAAAGCTTTGTTCAGTTCAGGTAGCCAGTCACAGGACAGGAATGATCTTACACCTGTGTCTATTGTGGGCAATGGTTTGCCTGAGGAGGGTTGCTCCAAAGGTTTGTCTGTGCAAGAAAGCAGTCTGTCTGTGAATGGAGTTTCTGAATGTCTGTCTAATGTCTCAGAAGTGAATCTGGAGTTAGATCAAGAGCAAAAAGATCTCATTGGGGAGGAAAATGTTTCTCAGGAGCAGATTAAAGTAGATGGTCAGGTGGAAGCCCTAACTGAGGAAGGAAAGGGTAGATTTGTAATGGGTAATGGATTGATGGCTAGTACAGCTTGTAAAAGTAAAGCAGAAATGGGTAACTGTGGTTTGCTGGAAGTAGCTCAGTGTAGTGAAAAAAGCAGCAGCTTATCTGTCGGAAGTGGCAATGTGCCTGGTAGGAAGAGTTTGGAGGAGCCTAGGCAGCCTTGTAAGCCGATGGCTTTGTCTAGTCAGCAGTGTGGGAAGACAAGGATAGTGAAAAATGAGTGTCCCTATCCCTTACCTGTTTCCTGGGTGGAGAAATGTAACAGAGAAGGAAATGTGCCTGTGTCTGTCGGGGTATTGACTTGCCTATGGAGGAAGCTACCTCAGTCTCCAAGCAGTTGTCTCTAAACAGCCTGGTGTGCTGGGACAAGGGAAATGAAATCCCAAGCTGTGTGTCTGGTGGAGGAGAATGTGTCTCCAGCTCTTCTGTGTCTGAGCAGCAGACAGGAGGTGCCTTTCAGCCTGTGATGGTTGTGGGTAATTCAGTTGTCTTGGAGTTGGTTGTAAATACAGCTAAAGCCCAGGAAGGGAATGGTCCTAAGTTTGTGTCTGCTGGGGAGAAGGCCCTGTAACTAGGGTGCATCCAGTTAGTGTCTTAGCAAAATCCCAGAGACCAGACAATTCTGGTGCTTGTAGTTTGCCAGTTGTTAAGTGTGGTTGGAAAAGGGTGTAGCAGCTCTGTCTAATCAGGGTGATACCCTAGCCAGGGCACAAGGAGAGCAAAAAGGTGATTTAATTGTGTTATCTACTGACAGTTTAACAACTTGTAGCAAGAAGGAAAAGATTCCTGAACCTGTCATGGCCAAGAGAAGGAGAAGGCTTCTAGCCTGTTAGCTGGAAAGTCTATAGGTTTGCCTGGAAGGGGATTGTGTAGGAATCTGCCTGATGGACCAGAGGTGATTCTGGATGTAAGTGAGACCCAGAAAGAGTCTGTGGGTGCTCAGGAAAGTGTCCTTTAGAGCAAGCCCTGGGTGAAGAGGGTAAGGGCAGAAGTTCTGAGAGGGGTGAATTGCTGCTTAGAGAAGCTCCTAGGGAAAGGAACCCTCCTGGTGACCTGTGCAAGCAGTTTACTGCAACTGGAGGGTGTGAAAGTGATTTAATCAAGGAAGTTTCAGTTCCTAACAGCCAGAAATTTTCTGTTGTGAATGGATCCACTGACTCTCCCATTGAAATATCCAGTGTGGGTAGCTTTGAAAAGATCTCAGATGGAGTATAAGCTGTTAAGAAAGTTGAGGAGCCCTATAACCCCGTGGCTGTGTGTGTGGCCAGCTTGTTGGGAAAACAATGGTGTTGGGACAGGAATGCCTCCATGCTAATTCTGTGAGTGAGCAGTCTGTGCTTCAGGATCTAAGGACAGATTTGGTTGCTGGTGTTTCAGAGCTAAACGGTTTTATGGCTGAAATGCTTGAGGATGCAGGGAAAGAGCAAACAAACTCTCACCCTCAAACCCTTTGAATTTGTGTGGTCACTGTAGGACAGAGTCCAACACTGGAATTGGTAGCAGCTAAGAAGTTAAAAGCTAGTGTTTGTGTTAATGCAAATTACCTGGCTGGCAGGGAGAAGAAGGACTTGCTAATAGCTGTTAGCACAGAGAGCCAACCCCATCAGCCAGTGAATTTGGTTTAACAAGAGAAATCAGGGTTTGATCCTGCAGGACAAGGAGAAAAGAGAAAACTGAATTTTGCAAAGGGAAGCCAAAGTTAACCCTAAAATTCCCAAACTCCAATGGTATTGAGCCAAGGTGTGGAATGACAAACGTGATTATAGATGGACACTTGCAATGAATTTGTTGTTATTGCTAATAGTAATTTTTGTAACTAGTGTATTGCTATTACCAAAAAACTGTAAAAATTTACAATGTGCCTAAATCTTTGAAAAATCCCTTGAGTTAAGAGAAATACATGAGAACACACTTTATGTTTAAAAGGCCTTGTTATACGGATGTTTCACTGCTAGTTGCCTGTAAACAGTCCTTGGAACTTTTCACAGAAGAAAAGACATTCCAGACCTGATGTGCTGTATGAAAAGGGAAACTGAGGCACACTACCATATTAATTGCATGGCTAAATGCCAAGATTCCTCTACTGTGAAACAACATTATATCTATGTTGCTTTTATGTTAATTGGGTTCCAAACATTTGTCCAGAGCTTGTATAAATAAAATAGCTAGTTTCTTTAGCTCTTGGCAGGCCACTGTGACGATGCAGTTCTGGCGGGACCCAACTGAGAGTGCCAATTTAGGACCAATTGCTCAAACAGGGCAGTCACAGCCCAAGGCTGGGGTTTTTCCACCTCTAAGGCAAACCAAACCAGCCAGACAAAAATGACTTCGGTTTCACCCCACTGGCTAACCACGAGTCACACAAGCAATTTCCTTAGACACTCCAGTCTCCCAGTGTCACCACCAGTGCCACCCATCCTGGGGATGAATGGTTATGAAAACCAACACTCCCGTAAAAGAAAAAAGTTCTCTTGACCCCAAATGACCGAGCCCCAGACCCAGGTCAATATACACATCAGATCTTACTCACAAATCACGCTGTTGCCAATCCTTTAGAATCTAAAATCTAAAGGTTTATTCATAAAAGCAAAAAAGGTAGAGATGAAATCCAGAATTGGTTAAATGGAATCAATTACATACAGTAATGGCAAAGTTCTTAGTTCAGGCTTGTAGCAGTGATGGAATAAACTGCAGGTTCAAATCAAGTCTCTCTGGAGAACATCCCCTACTGGGATGGGTCATCAGTCCCTTGTGTAGAGCTTCAGCTTGTAGCAAAGTCCCTGCAGAGGTAGGAAGCAGGATTGCAGACAAAATGGAGATGAGGCATCAGCCTTATATAGGCACTTCCAGGTATAAGAACACTTCTTTTTTCTTACTGTGGAAAATTACAGCAAAATGGAGTTTGGAGTCACATGGGCCAAGTCCCTGCATACTTTGCTGAGTCACAAGGCGTATCTGCCCTCCTCTCAATGGGTCAATTGTGTAGCTGATGATCTTTAATGGGGCCATCAAGCAGGCTAAGCACAGCTACACCAACATTGTCCTGGGGTGTTTCCCAGAACTGCAGCACCAATTTGAAATACAGACAGTACACAGCCAATACTTATAATTTCAACTACAAAATGATACAGACATACAGACAGCATAATCATAACCAGTAACTCATAACTTGGTCTTAGACACCTTATATGACCCCCTTTACATAAGATCTGGTTGCCACTACAGGACCTTGGTTGCAACCACTGTTCTATACGGTCCCAGTTTATATTAATAAACATCACAATTGGCATGTGGGGAACTGTTACTGCAAAAACTTGGGCACTGAGCTAGTTTAGGCACTTTCAGGATTTCTGCAGGAGTTTTGTGCATCAAGTGGTCAAAACTGGACCTAAGTGCCTAAAACACACACTCAAGGCCTAACTCCTATGTGCTTTCTGTGAGGTACTGAATGCTCCCATCTCCCATTGATTTGGAAGTGAGGACACTCAACACTAGGCAGGAGTTGACTCTTCAAGTGCTGTGTACATCTCTGGATACCTCATTACATGAACAATGTAGACCTGTTGGAGGGGAATTCAAAGAAAAGCAAACCTTTATTGCTGAAGGGAGTGACTTCCGGAGGAAAGATATGAATGATTTTAATAATTTCTGTGGTTAAGGGACACTGTGGGAATCTTCCTACCAGCAGGTGGTGATAGGAAATGGAAGACTTTTTTTTTTTTATATGACCACAATAAAAGAATTGAGGAAAAAACACTTATGCCTTTCTCCGCAGGAGGAACAACCTCTCCGGCTGAGCTCAGCTTTTATCGTTTTTGTTTTCAGTTTATTTTAACCTTTTCTTCTTACCCTATTTTAAATTGGTAGGTTTAAGTGTGTCTATTTTCCCTGCAGAGATTATTATTTTTCGGTTACTGAGGGGTAATGTGATAGCCAAGTAGAAATATTTGAAGTGCATAATTATCAAGAAAGGAATTGTGGCCCTGGGGTTTATAACTAGGGGTAATGAAATGAAATTGGGCAAAAGAGAATGTAGGCTTGAATATCAGAAGAAATAGATCTCTTAATCTTTCTGTTCTCTAGCTGAGAAAGAAATTTGATTATTGATTCCCAATTTTGTCAATTTGCCTTACATCATCTTTTCTGTTTGCTGAGACAGTGAGTTAGTTGTGTTGGGGTTTTTAACATTATGGTGTATGTCCATTTTGAAATGAAATTTCTATTTGTATGCTTCACAACCCTTAAAATAATCTGCTTGGAATGTCAGCAGAGGTTAATTGAGATCTCACATGGCAATACTATTGTAATTAGGGCTTGGAAAAATCTCATATTAATTCTGGGACAATTCAGTAGGATTTTTTCCTTTCAGGTTTTATTATGGCATTGAAAAGTAGATAGAGGTTAACATTCACACTGACTATGTTTGTCTTAAAATCCATAACATTTTAATATTTTTTCTTAGAAGTATGATGATGCTACACTATTTAAATGTTGTATTTTATTTTTTTATTCTCACAACAAAATCCATTTCCACCCTCTCTTTCCCACTCTTGTTTTGGTAGCTGGAATAGGGTGACTTAGGGATTGATCGATTGAGTTGTATTCACTCCTGGGCAAGGAAAAGAAGACTTATTTCAGTGATATGGCTGGGATCAATTTAGGGTACCCTCCTAGGCTGTTCCCTGTCAGAGTGCCTGGAGTTAAATAGTTACCTTCTGTGGGAGTTTCAATGGTCATTGTTCTTTACCTACAAATGAGGCTGGCTAGCAATTTTCTATTCTATGTTCCCTTTTTGTGTTCTACATAGGGGAAAACTTGGTGAACTCCAAGATGGAAAAGAGAGCATGTCCCACTGAAGAGTGAAACAGCCTAATGGTGATTCTCCCTGGGATATAAAAGCCAGTTTTATCAGAAAGAGCTCCAGGTGGGTGAGGCAATATCTTTTATTGGACCAACTTCTGTTGTGAGAGAGACGAGCTTTTGAGCTAACCCATCCCGCCACTGGGGTGCCCATGGCTACATTCTGTTTAGCATGTTTGCTCAATGAGAACTAACACAGATATGTTGTCTTGTGCTGGGAATTACACCTGTAGCTTGAAGTGTAGACATGCCGTCATTTGAATTTCTGTGGGATATCTTACGAAGTCAGTTGCTACTAATCATGTGTAAATGTTGCATAATTGAACTCATAGTTGTAAAAAGCCTGGGAAGGAGTTGTGAGATTTGTAAACTTAGCTGAAAAATGTATTCATGCCTGTAAAAGGCAAGTGCCATCCCCACACATCCCTTGCCAGCCAAGTGTGGTGTTGCAAGTGTGCCCCACCTTCATTCTCTCTACTCCCTCAAATGGGGCATCTATAAATTTGCTTTCAAGGACCTGGGCAAGGGGAAGCCAAAAACACACTAACAAAATAGAGCATATCCCCATCATTAAAGTGTCAGAAAAGGAGCAGTTGTTACAACAGTCCATAAGGCCCTCCCTTCAACATCCTCATTGAGAGCTCCCACACGTCAAGTTGTCAAATTAGAGTCTCAGTCTGGTAAGGCTAGTTTCCTGGAACCTGAGAGAGGGCTGGTCTACACTACGGGGGAAAATCAATCTTAGATAGGCAACTTCAGCTACGTGAATAACGTAGAGCTACATGAATAACGTAGCTGAAGTCGAAGTATCTAAGATCGAATTACTCACTGTCCTCATGGCGCGGGATCGATGTCCGCGGCTCCCTGTCGATTCCGCAACTCCGTTCGGGTTGGTGGAGTTACGGAATTGATATAAGCGCGTTCAGGGATCGATATATCGTGTCTCATCTAGATGCGATATATCGATCCCTGAGCAATCGATTGCTACCCGCCGATACGGCGGGTAGTGAAGACGTACCCAGAGAGACCACAACAACTGCAGCCTGCATGGCTTCTAGCCTCCTCTCTCTTGTTGCTTCCATCTTAGTAGTATCCTCTAACTGGGCTTGCAGCCTCTCTAATTCCCCTTCCCAGCCATCTAATTCTCCAAATCTCTTAATTCTTCTCAGGTGGGTCAAATAACCCCAAATACCTACCACTTTCTCAGCTGCATCTGATTAATGAGGGTTGGCCCCCAGTCTGCTGTCTCTAAAAAGGAATGCCAACCTGTGACAATGCCCAGGCTATGTTATGTTCTTTATTTTTACCCAGTAGTAACAAAACATTGAGTTTCTTCCTCTCTATGGCCCATTAAAAAATGGCAAATCTTATTGCTGAGTCCTGTGAGTGTGAAAGTTACAAATAATTTGAAACAGGGTGATTATGAGCATCATGACTAAGGGCTCGATCCTGTATGGGGAGTGAGGTGGAGTGATAAACCCATAATTGGGTGGCTGAGGTATTCAGCTGGGTATGGAGCTACTAAAAGTATCTTGTGAGGTTGGTGAGGAACCCATGTGCCTTTAGAAAATGACTTTTAATGCTCTTCGGGTCAATAGTGTTAATGAGGGCTCAGCACCAATGCATCCAGTATGATCCTGCTGAGGTTCTGCATGCCTGTGGAGAAGGAAGTGAGGGCACAAGTGCCAGCGCACTGGGCAAGGTATATTGTGCAGGTCTGTGCACCAGTAAGTCTATTTTATCTAATCTAATGAGGGTATTTCTATGTAAGCATGCAATATCATCCACCTCTCTGAATGCATAAAACATTTACTGGGTCAAATCCCCAAAATCTGAAATATTGATCTGTATGCTAATGGTTATTTAGGACTAGGTGTGCTTTCATTGTGCTATTATGTATGATTTTTCTATAATAAGCAGTTTTAACTCAGTGGACCTCCTATTTGGCTGTCTGCCTTTGCCTTTGTATTATGTGACAGCTCGGCATCTGAGCTTGGTGGAAGATATTAAGTTCTCTCTCAAGTGACACTGAAATTGTTTTGATATGACAAGACATTTTAAGAGCATCATAATGGCCTGCATGAAAGGAAGTTTTGTCTAATTAAGGACTATAACATCAGGCCATGGGTTACAAAGATGCATATTGTAAACCATATTTTCCTGGCACTTAATGGGGTCTTCACAAACATACCTTAGCAGCAATCAGTCTCTGTAACTCAGAACATAATTAAAGGACTATCTTTTGCTTTGCATTCATGTTGCTTGCCATCATACTGCATTAACTTCTAATATGATTACACTAATTTCATAATGCAGTAACTTATTAACCTTTTAACAAACTTACACATCCTTGTCCATTACCTAATATTTGTCAAAGTAAAATAAAATAAAAAATTTGAAAAATTATATACTTCAGAGCTCAGCAAATGTATTTAAATCTCAGTTCAAAGTGTAGGTTTCAGAGTGGTCGCTGTGTTAGTCTGTAACAGCAAAAACAATGAGGAGTCCTTGTGGCACCTTAGAGACTAACGCATTTATTTGGGCATAAGCGTTTGTGGGCTAAAACCCGCTTCATCAGATGCCTGGAAGTGAAAAATACAGTAGGGCATGGTATAAATATACAGCACATGAAAAGATGGGAGTTGCCTTACCAAGTGAGGGGTCAGCACTGAGGCCAACTCAGTCAGGGTGGATGTGGCCCATTCCAACAGTTGATAAGAAGGGGTGAGTATCAACAGAAAGAAAATTTACCTTTGTAGTGACCTAGGCCACTCCCACTCTTAATTTAGGCCTAATTTGATGGTGTCCAGTTTGCAAATTAATTCCAGCTCATGGTCAAAATGAGAACATAAGCAATTTTTCAGTTGCTATGACACTTTTGTATTTTTATGTACGATTTTTGTAAGCAACTAGTTTTTAAGTGTGGGGGGGACTTGGAGTATGCAAGACAACTCAGACTCCTGAAAGGGGTACAATAGTCTGGAAAGGTTTAAGAGCCACTGTACTAAGTTACTTCAAAATTTTACTCTTCATGTACTGTAATATATTACATCATGGACCTAATCGTTCTCGAGATGAATAAAGCAGACTTTTGCCTCTGTGCAAAGTCAATGGTCTCTATTCAATGGATTTGACCTTTGTGGATCCCTTTGCTGGACTAGGGCCCATATTAATTGTATAGAGCAGACTCACATAATATTAATTTAGTTTTGCTTTGGTGAACAATCAGTAGTGTCCCCTCTTTCATTTTATATTTTTTCTTTCATAGTCTGACTCCTTTGCATATCCATAAGTGCATTTAGCATACGGAAGATAGTGATACTGCACTTTATTTTACAATGATCAAATACTCATTCTCTTGCCACAGAGCAGTATCGTTGTTTCTGTTCATGTATCTAGTGCATGAAATTACAGTGGAAGAAGATTATGACCATCTTAAACAAAGTAGTAAGGACTGTGTTTTGTTAATTCTATGGATATGTTTGTTAAAATATTACATTAGACAGAAATCTTTTATTTTAGATTGATGTTATAAAGTACTGTGTATTTTACGCTGCCACCTCTTTCTCTGCTAAATATTTTAACGCTTTCATAGGCCCTCACTATTCCAAAGAGAATGTGACATGTTGCACTCCTTCACTAATACATGGATCAGACTTAATAGTGTGAAGGTTTTTTGTTTTACTTTGGCCATGTCTACATCTAAAATTTTGCAGCGCTGGTTGTTACAGCTGTATTAGTACAGCTGTATAGGGCCAGCGCTGCAGAGTGGCCACACTTACAGCAACCAGCGCTGCAAGTGGTGTTAGATGTGGCCACACTGCAGCGCTGTTGGGCGGCTTCAAGGGGGGTTCGGGGAACGCGAGAGCAAACCGGGAAAGGAGACCAGCTTCGCCGCGGTTTGCTCTCGCGTTCCCCGAACCACCCTGCAAACCGCAGGGAAGGAGACCTGCTTGCTCGGCGGTTCAGGGAACGAGAGAGCAAAACCGGGAAAGTAGACCAGCTTCGCCGCGGTTTGCTCTCGCGTTCCCGAACCACCCTGCAAACCGCAGGGAAGGAGACCTGCTTGCTCGGGGAACGAGAGAGCAAACCGGGAAAGGAGACCAGCTTCGCCGCGGTTTGCTCTCGTGTTCCCCGAACCACCCTGCAAACCGCAGGGAAGGAGACCTGCTTGCTCGGGGGTTCGGGGAACGAGAGAGCAAACCGGGAAAGGAGACCAGCTTCGCCGTGGTTTGCTCTCACGTTCCCCGAACCACCCTGCAAAACCGCAGAGAAGGAGACCTGCTTGCTTGGGGGTTCGGGGAACGAGAGAGCAAACCGGGAAAGGAGACCAGCTTCGCCGCGGTTTGCTCTCGCGTTCCCGGAACCACCCAGCAAACCTCGGGGAAGGAGACCAGCTTGATTACCAGAGGCTTCCTCAGGTATGCTGGGATACCTGCTTATTCCACGGAGGTCAAGAAAAGCGCTGGTAAGTGTCTATACTTGATTACCAGCGCTGGATCACCAGCGCTGGATCCTCTACACCGAGACAAAACGGGAGTATGGCCAGCGCTGCAAACAGGGAGTTGCAGCGCTGGTGGTGCCCTGCAGATGTGTACACCTCCTAAGTTGCAGCGCTGTAACTCCCTCACCAGCGCTGCAACTTTCTGATGTAGACAAGCCCTTTGAGAAGTATAGAGATATACTGAATCTTTTCAAAAATGTTCCATTGCTTTTTTGAATAGTACTGAACACTGTAGTGGCCCAGCAGTACATAAGGAAGATGGTGTTTTTGGCTAACAGTGTCACAGAAGTCACTTGTTTTTTGGATATTTAGTTTTTGCTCAAGCCAGGGGCTCATGCTAAACACTATACAGACATATAACTGAGACCTTTCCTTCCTTGGAGAACTTACATTATTACTAAGCTCTCAGTTCTTTTATTTAAGACCTTTGGTCATTCTCCTATACTCCACTACACTGGATACATAGAGATTCTGATTTGTTAACTTTTAAGTAATCCTCTTTCATAGCAGGTTGGCCGGGGTAGCAAAGTAACATGAGTTTAAGGATAAAATCTCTAGAAGTTTTGTCACAGAAATCACAGCCCTGGCAAATAAAGAGCCTTAATTATCACTCCCTGGTGAACTACAGTCTTTGTTCATTTAAAATTATAATACATGAGTGAGAAGTACTCAGTAAAGGCTATTTAAAAGGGAAGAAAGTAGTTTGTCAATGGAAATCCACTTCTAGTACTAGCTCTGTTGCAGAGTGAAATAATCTGGCAAAAAAGGAACCAGCTCCATTGACTTCAGTGCAGCTATGCCTATTTGCACCACCTCAGGATCTGGCACAAGGACATTAGTTTGCATGAGGGAATAATCCTTATCATTGACTTAGTTCATTTCAGTAAGTTATTTAAGAAATTGAGGCTAGATTATCCCCACAGGTATACACAAAGAAGAGACTATTCACAAATCTCCCCTTGCTTGTATGCAAAGGCAAATGCCACTAGGGCACCATTTTTCCTCCTTGTGTCTCTGTAGCTGCATATTTGTAGGTGCATCACTGTGTTAGTTGGCATGGCCCTGCAGTGTTTAAATGCCCTGGTTCCCTCTTCTGCTGTGGCTGGGGCCCAGCCAATGGCCCTACGGCTCTGTCTGGAGCAATTTCAGTAGTGGGGCATGAGGAGGTATTTTGAAGGGCAGTCATCCATAAGGATTACTCCAGCCTCTACAGATATGGAAGGTCTCTCTCTCTCTCTCTCCAAGTGGATTTTCAAGATCTTTCTAATTCACTACCCCTCCAGAGAACAACTCATAATACAAGAACTAGGGGTTACCAAATGAAATTAATAGAGAGCAGGTTTAAAACAAATAAATGGAAGTTCTTCTTCATGCAGCACACAGTCAACTTGTGGAACTCCTTATCTGAGGAGGTTGTGAAGGCTGGGACTATAACAATGTTTAAAACGGAACTGAATAAATTCATGGTGGCTATGTCCATAAATGGCTATTAGCCAGGAATGGTAAAGAATGGTGTCCCTAGCCACTGTTCATCAGAGGATGGAGATGGATGGCAGGAGAGAGATCACTTGATCATTGCCTGTTAGCTTCACTTCCTCAGGGGCATCTGGGATTGGCCACCGTCGGTAGACAGATACTGGGCTAGATGGACCTTTGGTCTGACCTGGTATGGCTGTTCTTATGTTTTTATTATGTTCTTATATTTCTTCTGTCCGTCTGCCCCTACGCCGTGGTTTTGTTTCAGGAGGGACTGATTTGACAGTAAATTATTAAAGCAGACAGCACATACATTAGGAATTCCCATTGAATAAACAATGTCCTTGCTAATTAATTTATTTGAGTTTGATTCTCTCCACAGTTCCATCACTGTCACTTGTGAGTATTAGAACAGAAAGCCCCATATCTTTGTCAGATGGTCATCTCCTGTGTACTTCATCTCTGGAATGAAAATGAGAGATATTCATTAGGAAGCTCATAAGAAACAACAGAATTGCATCATCCTCAACACAACACTGACCAGAGCTTACGGGTGCAGGATCAACAAACATGCTAGTCTCTTGGTAAAAACTAAGGATAACCAATAACTTGTGTAAAAATATTGTTTTGATTATTGAATTTATGAAATTTTGTGTTTTCTTTCTGGCTTGCAAAATGTATGGCAGTTTTGCTATAGCTTATTGGACTCAACATTACATAACAAATGAGGATTTCATTAGAAGAAATGGGCCGCCAAATTTTCTAGTCCATCAAATTCATCCTGCACTGTTGAGTGGTGCAAAGGGGACCTAAGCTGGCCACAAATGCCTAGCAGAATATTCCCCTGCATAGGGAAGCCCCCTGCTAACAGAAAGTTGGTGGAGACTGTTCCTGCACCAGGCACTCTCCCCCCAGTATAAGTAGTGGGGAAGGGACTTATAAGGAGTAAGTGAAGCAAAGCTTTGTTCCTCCACTAGTGCAAGATCACTGAGGAAACTTACACCAGTGGATTAAGTAGGGTGATCAGATGTCCAGATTTTATAGGGACGGTCCTGATTTTGGGCTTTTTCTTACATAGGGCTCCTATTACCCACCACCCCGTCCCGATTTTTCACACTTGCTGTCTGGTTCACCCTAGGCATAAAGAACAAACTCTAACATACACTGTGGCTGGGTGGTCTAGAATCATGGAGCCACAACTAGCTCCCCATGTCCCTCTCTCTGTATGTGAGCAGAATGGAGATTCCCACCCAAGATCTTCACTCTGAGGGAAGATACATTAAATAGGACACTTAGAAAAACTTATATTAGTTTGTTTCCCCACTGTTATCACTGCTAGCAACTGTCATTGAGTAGGTTTTCAGTAACTATAAGACATATGGAGGGAGCTGGCCTAGTAGCTGTTCCAAACATTGCTACCGAGTCTCAACCAGCTGAAGGAAATAATAATAAACATTTATCAAAGAGTTTAGATTGCTAGAGAATAGTCACCCCAGCTCCTAATGGGAACTTAAATTTTTCAGAACAATCTATAGATGCTATCTTGTGGCTGTCACAGGGAAATTACTTTTCCAGAAGTGAGCCAGAAGCTCTGGTAGGAGATGCAGAATGGGGAAGTGTCCTGAATCCAAGAATGCATCAATGGTACAAAGTCATTTCTCATTTTCATTTAAAAAGCAAACCACTCAACCCAAAAATTATGCAGTGAGAAAAGATTTGACATTATTCTTTAAGATAACATGAAAACTCTGTCAGTTCTAAACTCAAACATTCTTATTCTACCCAAAAGTAATTTGCTCTCCATGCATGAGTAAACGCTGTTTGTTTTGTGCAACTCCAGCAGTATGTATTTTGCTTCCTACTCAACAGAAAGTCAGTATGAAAGCAAATATATAAATTACTTTTGACTCTGTATGGTACTATGTTCCTGACCTACAGTTTCAAAGTTTGAGAAAGAAGTCTCTTCATTATACATAATTTTAGTATATTTTTCAGAACTACATCTGGGCTGAGGACTATAAAAATGACAAACTGAAGAGGGGGGGCAACAATAGTCACAATAAGATGTTTAGAAAAAACTAACATGAAGAGAGGTTAAGCAAAGTGAATATATACTGAACTGGGGAGAAAAATATGAGAAAGCAGTAAACTCTCTCTGTTTTTACATGTAATAAACAAAGCTATTAAGAAGGTGAGTTTTTTTTTCAGTAATCTGTCCAGGCACAAAAATAAATAATAGCCTAATGTTAAGAATGTAAAAATGTAGGCTTAACAGTAGCAGGCGTTTTGTAACAGAGGGGTCAGGATGGAACTCAGGTATTCAGGCAAAGCTACAAAGAGAACTAATGGGGGTTCTGTACAAATTTATACATACTG